>NW_022060598.1:0-1210078 GCF_003285725.1 Scaptodrosophila lebanonensis | reverse complement strand
CGGCGTGATCATTCGATTTGGTATTAGTTTGGTTTGGTTTGTCCGTATTTTGGGATTTATTTTTTAATGTGGATATTTTTTGTTTTTGATTCGATTTTTCGTATATTGATTTTATATATTATTTGTTTTTGTATAATACAATCCGAAAAAGCAGCGTGAAATTAAATGATCAGAAAAACGAACAAAGAAAAGAACACAAAACTGAATAGTATCTCAAATATGGACAACATGATTAGCTAATACTGTGTCTTAAATGCTAGTGAGCGTTTTAGGGGGGACGGTATACAAATATTTTGTTTTTAATTTTAGTATTTTGTTGATATTTTTTTAAAAGGGGGAAGGGGGGATTATTCAACGGAACGTCTGGTGTGACAACTAACACGCACACACACACGCACATAGTTTGTTACTAAGTGGGAGTGAGATGGCCAGCAATGACAAAGCTAGTAAAAAGAAAACATTTCAAAATGAACAATTTTCCAAATAAAATGAAACGCCAGAAATGCAACGAAACAAATGTATCTAAACTTAGGTTACAAGATCAGACAATTTGAATAAAAGAGACTTCATTTTCGATCAATAAAAACAATAATTAAATCAACAAGAAAACAACAACAACAGAGAAACGAAAAGCGACGGTGTGTTTATTTTGTGCAGCAAAGTGAACAGAAGAGAGACTCAGCAAAAGAGAGCTAACGAGCAAAAACAGATTATAATAAGTATATACGTATTTCGACAGAAAGAGCGAGAGCGAGAGAGACGCAATGCATATAACCGAGTAGAGTATAAACGGAACGGAACGGAAATGGAACGAAAACAAACGAAACAATGGAGACGGACGAGAGCCGCCCCAATTCCATTACAAATGAAAAGCAACTCAAGGCGCAACAAAACGGCGTCGCATGGCATCAAAATTAAATGCCGTTCTACAACACTAAAAATAATTGTCAATGGCTTTAAGGCCCGGGCCGAAAAGTTACTTAAAGTTCTGAGCTTATTTTCATTTCTATGCCATCATGGGATCTGTAACTTACCGCCTGCCGTGCGTTGCAACACGGGCGATTGACGTTGAATCTGTGGCTCCGCTGGTGGTTCCAAAATATCTCGATATTTCGACACCATTAGCACCGAAATAAAGTAGACAATAGCAAGCGAGAGGAATTGCGCTTGCTTCGTTTCCTCCTACAATAAACGAAAAAAGAGTGGGATGGAGAGTAAGGAAGCGAGAGAAATTGTGTGAGTGAAAATCAAAATATTATACTGTCCTTGAGACAGAAGTAACTCAACTCACCACATCACGATAGATAACCGCACGCAGACGATTTACGTCCATGTCTTGGAGAAGCTTCTCAGGATCCTTGACGGGTGATAATTGACCGGTGATTGACTCAACAATGTTCTGCAAATAGAAATTTAATTATGATAGTAGTGAGATTTTATAGGAAAAACTCTTCCAAGTGTTGTAAAGTGTTTAAATATTCCAAAAATTAATGGCAAATATCGATAAGGTTAATTTCTAAGGAGGTATTTATTCAAAATTGTTGTGACAACTCACCTTGGGTGACGCTTGTGCGCCGCGTATGAGCGCCTGTAGATGTGCCGCGCCGGGTACATCCCGAGCCAGAGCTCCTACATTGTAGCGTGTTCGCTCCTTGCACTCCAGACAGTTGCGTACGGCACAGGTGCAAACCAGGCGGAGGCACTGACGTAAAATGCCGCCACTGGACATGTTCTTCTCGGCCTCCAGCTCACCAAAGTTGAGAGAGGTGGCAAAAATGAGCACGTCAGCCATGTTGACCAGACGCTGCAGAAATGAGACGGCCACCTCGAGCGGCATGCCCTGTGTGGGCTCAAGAACATCTAGCTCGGACTATAAAGGGAGGAGCAAGGTGGGTTAAGAGATTTGTGAAGGCCGGGGGCTAGTCGATACTTACATTTGGCGATGTGGCGCTTGCTAGCAAGGGCAAGAGCCCACCGCAGGCTATTATTAGATTATCGGCCAGTTGGGAAATCAAATGGACTGTATTGACCACAAAGATGGCATTCTCGCTGGAGTTGACAAAGTCGAGGACGCTCTTGGTGGAGTGGCTGCGCCACACCTGTATGTCCGTTTCCAGTGAGAAGAGCACGTCGGAGAGCAGACGCTGATGTATGTAGGACCACTTGAATTCTGGTATGCGGAATGGTGGGCGCGTCGGCCCCGGACTGAACATGGGACGTGTCGAACCAGACTTGGATCGTTGCTGTTTACCCTCCACTGGGCCGCCAGCTGCATTACCCGCCGCTGCAGGAACGAATGTTGGGGTTAGAAAAAGCCTAGAACTAGATCGATGGCTTCACAACTCACCGTAATGATTGACAAGCACCTGCGCACCGGCTGGTGGTTGCTGATTAACATAGTCCTCGTCATCGTCGCCACCAACAGCTTGTGGATCGTCGTGCAGCTGTTCGTCGATGCTTTTGTTGGAGTCGTCAGTGTCGTGTGCGACGCCGACGTTACCCTCGTTCTTCGGTGTTGTCTGTGTGGTGGAGTCCACCTCTGTGGGCTTAATGCGCACAGGCACCGCGACGGGCAGTTGCTCGACTATCGCTGTGGGCGAGGGTGCAGGTGAGGTTTGTGTTGTCTGCTCGGCAGCCACTGCTTTGACCGTCTCATCAACCAGCGTATCCAGAACCGCACTCACAATGGCTGTTACGTGTTCCTTGGACTCAGGCTCCGATGCAGGCTCGAGCTCCGGCTCCTGCTTCGACTCCGGTTTAGGGTCAGTTTTGGTTTCTGTTACTGTTTCGGCCACCGGCGAAATCGCTGGCTCAACAGCAACAATTGATTCAACCTGTTCTGTTTCATTTGACTGCACTGTGGCCAGCTCAAGGGCTGTCTGAACCACTTCCTCGACAATTTCCTTGGCTGCCGCAGCCAGGCTCTCATTGGCATCAATCTCGGTTTCTGGGATCGGTTCTGAGACAACTGTGGCGGCCTGCATTTCATCAGGTGTTTCGATTTCTGTTAGCTCGTTCGCCTTTTGTGGGGGCAGCTCATTGTTATTGGTTTCTGTAGCCACGGCTTCGGTGGCATCAATGACCTTTTCAATTAGCTGTTCCATAACGTCACGCACTGCTGAAGCGACCATCTCGTCTGTTTGCTCACTCTCTGTCCTCGCGTCGGCTTCGGTTACGGGCAGAGATAGTTGTTCCGTTCTCGTTTCCGGCTCAGGCAATTGCAGTAGGCTGTCTTCGGCCATGGACGAGCTCGAGACGGTAGTCTCGGGACTGATGGACGTGGTTAACTCTTCCGTGGACTCATTGGTCGTGCTGAGGGAGGAGCTGTTCTCGGCCACTTCGTTGGCGTCTGGCTCGGATGTGTGGGTGGCGGTAGCGATCTTGTTATCGTTATTATTTAGCTTGTTCGCTGCCGTGGCGACCGCGTCTTCAGTCTTTTGATTATTTGCTTCGGTGCTGGTCTTGGAAATAGCATTGGACTTAGTTTCCAACGTTGACTCTGTCTTTGGCGTCGCTTCCTTCAACTCCGTTATCGCCTGGGTTGCGGCATTGGCGTCGCTTTGATGGCTGGCACTGCTGGTTATCTCATTTGCATTGACCTCAGACTCGATTTGGGGCGTCGCTTGCTCAGCTGCTTCAGTAGTTTGCTCCTCAAGCGCATTATTATTGTTGTTATTGTTATTCAGCAAGTTCTTACTGTTCAGTAAGGTAACATTATCCTGTTCCAAGGTAGCGCTGGCATCTCTTGCGGCAGCCTGCGCTTGCGTTTTTTTCTCGTTCTTGAGAACACCTTGCACAACTTCGTTAACGGCCAGCTCGATCTCTTCATCCTTGAGCACAGAGGACGCTTCCTGTAGCTCGTCAACAACCATTTTGCAATCGTTTAATGCCGCTTCTGAGCTCTGCAGGACATGAGCCACATGTTGTTCAACGTCAAGTGCATCCTTTTCTGTCGCTAGCTCCAGCTGTTCCACATCATCGCCTATCTGTAAGGCCTCTTTAAGCGCTACCTGGCCGCCCGATTGTGCCGTCGCGGTTGACGGCTGCTTATCCGACTCCTCATTGCTGCCATTGCAGATGGGCGCAGCCTGGAGGGCTTCGTCCGTTTTGATTTGCTCGTTGTATACATCGGAAATGTTGGCTATAACCGATTTGGTCGTTGCTGGCACCTCCTCGTCCGTTGCATCTGGTTCAGCTGATGCCGTTGTGGTTGTTGCAGACGGCGTCGTCGTTGATGTTGCGCAGCCGCATTGTTGTGCCTCTGCTGGGACCACCTCGCAATTTTCTGGCGCTTCCACGCTTTCCAGCTCCTCATCGACGGCTGGTACATCCTCCAGAGAGGCTATAGACGGGGCTGGTTTGACGGCCGGTGCTTGTGCCGCCTGAATTCCAGCACCACCGCCCCCTTGCTGCTGCTGTTGTAGTTCCTCACGCTCCCAACCGCTAATCGTGCTAATTGGTCTCGCCTGACGCAGCGCCGGATCTGTAATGTTGTCCGTACGCTGGCGCTCGTAGTGTTCATACATTTGGGCGAACTGGAGCTTGAACTCCTCGTAAGACACCTTCGAGTGGACAATAGCCAGCGTGTCTACCCAGACACGCCAGCCACCGTACTCGTGCTTAATGGCGTGATGCAAGAGCATGCGGAAAAGCGAATAGACCATATCACTGATCTTCTGCTCTTCAGTATTTTTCGGGTGTATGTAGGCCATGGCAATTAGCCATTCCTGCCAGACGGACATTTGCAGTACGGTGCGTCGATTCTCGCGGTTGCTGTTACACAGCAGTGTCATGTCCTGCAGGAACAGTTTCTTTACCTCGATCAGGGAGTCGGTCTGCTTCGACTGTCGGATGAGCGTGGCCACAACCTTCAGTATCACTGTGAAACAGAATGGGCGGTTGGATGACAGTTAGAATTCCGGCGAATCACCCCCCAAGTCAGTTAATGGCAAAGCCCTAATGGAATAGGGTTAGGTATGTGGTGGGAGGGTTAGGCTACTTACTTGGATTCTCCAGACGGTAATGACTTTCGGGCTCGGGATGACGCGTGTACAAGATTTGCTGTGAAATGTGCTCGGTCATAATTTCGTAGAGCACGTTGTATGTGGGCAGGGACAATGACTCCTCGTAGAGCAGCACGCGCTCCGCTAATAGCGTGTACAAATTGTGTGGCGACATGACGTCGTACTTGCGTCTGCGGAGTTTAAATGAAGAGTAATGCGATGCCAAGCAGCAATGCCGGTTTAGGTGTTTAGGAGTGTGGGTGGGCGCAGAAAACGAGAAAGAGAGAGGGTAGGCGGCAGAGAAAGATAGAAATACATACAAAATTTATGAGTTTGCATTACAGAGCAGTTTGTTTACCCAAACCGAAACCGACACCGAAACCTACCGAATCTGCAGCCCAAGCCCGTCACAGCACGAAACAATGCGTGTAGCCACATAAATGTATGTAACTTTCTTTTGAGAGGTGACTATTTGTATACTATATTTAGAGTCGATTGTGTCGGATACTTCAAATATTGTTTGCCTACCTGAATAATTTTAGTTTTGTTAATTACCTTTCTTTAAATGAACTTCTAGAATACACTCGTACTAGATAATCTGACTTGGTCTTGTGTTTGACTTTTTGTTCGCTTAGAGATTACTAGATGGTCCGAAAACTTTTTGTAATATCCAGCTGTGAAAAAATCTGCAAAGTCAATGCTCCAGGAAGCTGTAGACTTCATGTGTCTTTGTAACGAATGTTTTCACTCTGCTTCTTCTTCAGGCTATACAGGTCTGAAGCTTTGGCATGCCTTCATGTCTTCAATTTAAATTAAAAGTTCGTGTCAACTAGCTTTTTTAATGGATACTCTCCTCACTCCGCTTCTTCTTCTTCAGACTACACAAGTCTAGTCTAGTAGCTGTCTTGCCTTCATTTATCTTTGTATTGAAAGTTTACTTAAAATTTCCTATCGACTTGCTTTTCTTATGGATACTCCTTTCACCCTGCTTTGTCTCAGAGTTTGCTTCGTTTTATACGGAAGCAGGTGAGCAAACAGAACAGCTACAGAATCCGTCTAAATGGCTTGCAGCAACAGATCGGGTGCAATGTCAACGAGTTTTGTATATTTTTGGAAAATTCTGGAACCTGTAACTCGTTTGAACTTACTTGTGTGTGCTGCGAGACAGGAAGAAGCCCAGGAGCTTGAGCGCCTGTAGGCGTATCAATTGACTTTCGGCGGCCAGCAGCTTGAATATGCTACGAACGCCATGCTTGACATCGAATGCAGGTACCATAGAGCTCGGATGCTCGGACATTAGCGAGATAAGCATTTGCAGAACATCGTGCAGGTTCTCGTCCTGTGAGAGATGAACAAGAAATACACAAAGATAACGAATATTAAACAGATGATTGGCATTTATTTAGAGTACGCATCGATTGATATTAGTTATAATATATGTATATGGGTATTTCGTAATATGCAGTTTATAATATTAGGCTCTCACCTCATGCATGGTCGTCAAATAGTTGAGTATGCTTTGCAGTTCATCCTCCTTTACGCCATTGCCGATCATGATCAGCTGCTTGAGGAACAGCAGGATGTAGGCGCGTATGGCCAGTATGTCCTTTTGCGCAGGTCGCGGTCCATCTGCGAGAGAGTGCGGTGGCAAATGGTGGATAATTAGCGAGCTGTCGTCCCTCCTGGTGGGAGCCTCGATGTCTCGTGGTTACTTACCCAATCCTTTCGGTATGATGCCGCTCTTGGCACGCGGATTCACCACCCAGTAGTAATATTTGAGGGTGTGGACCGTCTGAAGGACGGTGCTGACGCGACGCACATTGCTGTAGATCTGTGTATCGCTGAGAAACTCGGTGGCCAGATACGAGTAGAGGCGCGCCTGGACATTGGCGGGTGTGTATATCCACAGTGCTGGGTTGAACAGCACGTGGTCGAGCAGCTGCCACGTTAGAAACGAGAAACAGAACAACTGCAAGGAATTAGTCAAGTAACTTATGCTGTCCTCAGACTCGGCAATAATGCCATTTTATTTCAGTTTTTTCATCATCTTTTCCATCTTCTTTGCAATGATGGGCTTGTGCCATTTATGTGCTTAGAGAAATGTGTGTTATGTGATGGTGTGGTGTGGTGGTGTGGCATGGCAAGTAGTAGTTGATAAACAAGTTCAGAGTATACAAAGGTGCATAGCAACAGGAAAATTAAATATTGTAGTTGTACTTGTACATAGGCAGGAGGTAGTTACGATTAGATAGATAGATAGATAGATAGAAAGTTAAGATAAGTTAAGTTAAGACAGTGGTGGTAAATACTACTAGTTGTATATGTATTATGCAAGTGTTTATCTATACTAATATTATAAAGAGGAAAGATTTGATTGTTTGTTTGTTTGCTTGAATTGAAAAGGCTGCGAATCTACTGGACCGATTTAATGGATTCTTTCACTGTTGGGAAGCTACACTATAGACGGTTAACATGGGCTATATTATATTTGCAAAAAACAATGGAATCCTTACTAAAACGCCAATAATGTAACCAAAGATGTAAAAACATTAACTTAAAAACTCCTGAATAGCATGCAGTTAGCTCATAATCATCCTTGAAACATTACCAGCTTAAATATTAAGGCAATATTATTAAAAAGCCCCCAGCCAAATAAAAGATTACAAATCGATCGACATCGTGGTTAAAATTGAAGACATTTAGATTCAATAAACCCTTCTGGACTGCCGCCACATGAATTGACGGTAAAACTCGGAATTGCAATCATGTTTTTGAGAAACTAAAGCCTTCTAAGCATGTGAAATGGGACGAGGCTGCTTATTAAGGAATTGCAGGACAATTTAAGTGTAGCAAGGATCCATTTGATCATTTTTATGGCTTCAATTTCCGGTAGTCCCAAGGCCAAGCCTTCGAATTAGTAGGGATCGACATACGAAAGCAATGTTTTACGGTATGTTGACCTGCCACGGGTCGGAGCTCCTGAAAATCAATTTATTTTGCTATAAAACATCAAATATCTTTTACAGAGAACCTCTGACCTAATAAAGAATAACAAACAGTTCTAAAAACGAACAAAATCATTAAAACAATAATATCCAAAATAAATTTCACTCCTTCTTAGTAACTCATAGCAAAAAGAAAGGTGTATGTGTGTAAGGTGTGTGTGTGTGTGTGTGTTATGAAATGTATAATTTTTAAAATTTGTGTAAAAATACCCGTGCGAAGCAGAGGCAGGACGCTAGTTTTAAATAATAACAAAGAGTTGTATACATACGTTTACATGAGTATCATGTTGATTGTTGTAGTTGTTGGTTGATTGATTGGTTGGTTGGTTGGTTGGTTCGGGGTATCGGGTTGGTAGTACGAGTAGTAGTAGTATTGGGGTTCGTTTGAATATATATTTATATATGCATGCAGCAAACAGCAATGAACGCAACGTTTGGTTAAAACATAAAAAGAAATTCAATAAAAACAACAATAATAAGGTGAACAACAAATGAACGATTATCGCATTCAACGAGGGGGCGCGGCAGGCAGGCAGCAGGCGGCAAAGAATTAAATTAATTTATCACATCACATGTCTCGCTATCATAGGTATTTGCGTAACTCTAACCTAAAGCTAAGTTACACAACTAAAACTAATTAAAAATATATATATATATATATATATATATATATATACATATGTATATGAATATAACTAAATAATTAACTAAAGTATAGTGTAAGGCAGCTACGAGTACTAATTTTATTGCTTAGCTTAACTAAGCGTCACAAGAGCCCAAATGGCAGGCGACGCTATTGTTATAAACTATAGGCAATGCCAAAAGCGTTTACGAAACGATTTGTACTACAAGTATATGAGTCGGTAGTTCAAATAATTATGCTTGCTTGTGTTTTTTCAATGCACAGTTTATGAGCCATAATTAGTTGAATAACTTGTTGATTGTTAGTTCAGGTTTTGCATTGAAGTGTAAGACTGCAAATGAAGGGATGAATAAATGGAAGCGCAGCTTATTCATATAAGACACTACTCTGATCGAATATCTAGAAGGTTTCTCATTATTCAGGTAATTAATATCCGATAAAATCGCAGAAGTAATAAGTCTTAAGACTCTTAACTATTTAAAGTGTTTTAAACGAAGTGAATGGCTAAGTTTTATCTTCAACGATACGATGTCATCTTCAACGCAAATCTTAGATTTGTAAAACGAATTGTTAATATGAGCCTTTTTTCATTTTTGTAATTTGAAACTAGCTTGATTGTTAGAAGTTTGCTTTACTCCGATGGAGAGAAATTTTTATTGGCTTATTAAATATGTTAATATTTATGCATTAATGCACCATCTGTTCAATAAAATGAATGGTTATTTAGTTAGTAATTTATTTTTATTGATTAAAAGAAACGCTTGGATTTTATTAAATACTATTAACCACTCTCTTAACTAGGTTTTATAATTAAAGTGACAAGTTTTACAAAAATAAAAATTGATAGGTTTTTAAAATCTTTCTCAAAATCAGATAAGAAAAGAAGATTCTCCAATAGACAAAGAAGGATTACTTCAGAGAAAAAAGTAGAGGTAATTAAGTAGCTACTATTTCAGCTTCCAATTCATGTTGGAGTCATTTTTCTCACTTCTGGTATCGAGGGAGAAACTCATGCTTGGTGGGAAGAAATTTCTTTCTTTCAACTAAAGCGCAATGAGAGATGAATGCAGTTTTGAATGGAATGCAGAGATTTTTAAAATTCAGCTTCAAATTGAAAACAAATCATTTTCATCTTTTCTACAAAGAGAGATTACCTTGTTTGTGGCAATGTATTTTTTTTACATTTTGTTATGGTGGCGTTATGGTGGCTTTTTGCTTGCAGATTTAAATTCTGATTTGATAGCCATAAACGCTAGGTATATGGATATTGTTGTTATTGTTGCATTGCAGCAGTTAACAGAAATAACAATGGGAATGCAACATGCAACATCGCACTACTCCTCCATTCTCCCCTCTCCGTCACGCACAAACTGACGCGTGCAACTCGCAACAGAAGTTTCCCAATTAAAAATGTGCACAAGTGTAAAATAAAGCGATGTTGGTAACCGAAAACGAGACGATGAGCGAAGGACGGCTCCCAGCCAGTCAGACAGTCGGACAGCAGCTTCAGGGGGAGGTGGAGCTGCAGCTGGACCTGGAACTGGAGGGGCATTGAAGGATGAGAGGGACGTGGCGTCCCGATGGCGATACCAGCCAGCAATCGCCAACAGATGTCGGCTAGCAGTTACAATTCAGACGCCATCGGGCCACAACAGGCGATGGGCGAATATTTGTAGCTTCGAGCTCAACACGAGAAACACGCAAAAAACTCATGGCATGGAAATTTATTCATTTATGTGGCGCACGTTATTGTTATAGATGCAGGATGCAGACTTCAAGCTACAGGCTACAGATGTGGCTCCCGATATAGATACAGATACACACAGTTAGAGGTACAATAACTGCCGTTGCCAATGCTGGCGTTGCTGCCGACGTTGCTGTTGTATTGTAATTAGTGCTAGGTGGCAGTGATTGTAGTTTTTGTTATTGTTCCCGCCGGGATGGCATTGTGGTTATTGAAGTTGGGCGCGTGTGGGAGCAGTTGCTGGTGGAACTAACAGCAGGCAGTGCACCCCATTCCCCACCCACCCTACAGAGTCAAGTTTCAATTATCAAAATGACAAAAATGGATGCAAACACTGCAATCGCATTAATGATTGACAACACAGTCCTCCTAGCGTTTGCATTAACATTTCTCGTTTTATCCATACAAAATCGTAATATTATTATTATGAGAGAGAATGAGAGAGAGAGAGAAAAGTTGATATAAAATCTCAAATTTAAAGGAATTGAACCGAAATGGTATTGGTTTTGTACTACAAGTAACTAATGAATTGTTTTCGATTCACCAGCCGGCCTATTTAATTTCACAAAATCTGGAATGTGAAGATTAAGAAACATTTCCATTAGCTAGTTTCTCTTTCAGACTTATCGAGAGTAGAAAGCCAAAAGACCTTCTCACAATAAATGAAGCAGAAAACAGCTACTATATCCAGGAAAGTGATATTTCAAGATCAGCTTTCAATGCAAGTTAAGGTTAAGGTGTTTTTACAATAAATTGTAATCAATTATCAACATTTGCAAATCATTTTAAATTTAAATATTTTACAAAATTGTAATGTGAAAATTAAGAAACGTGACCGGCAATTAACTCGTTTCTCTTTTAAAGTTATCGAGAGTAGAAGGCCTTCTTACAATAAATGAAGCACAAAGAAGGTTAAACCAGCTATTATATGTACAAGTAGATTGAAATTTGAAGATTTATAATTGAGATCAGTTCAGTTAAGTTAAGTTGTTTTTACAATAAATAGTTATCAATTATATAGATTTGGAATTCATATTTTAAAGTATTTTAGAACCTTAGAAACTTAGAACATTTATCAAAGACTTTGTTCAACACAAAAGGCTTTAATCAAAAATTGTTTTCATAGCGTATACAGCAAATAGTATTTACTATATACTTGTATTATAAGTAATAAAAACATACAAAATAGATGGTATACTAGTTAATTTCTATTGGGTCGTTCGCTAAGTAATTTCATTTCTTGACACCAGCTGATCTTATGGCATTTTTTCGCAGCCAACTTCACTCTTCACCGCCTTACCGTTATATATTTAAACAGCTGATGTAGTATAGCAGTAAGGCTTTTTTGTAAATAATGTTGTACAATTTTTTTGAATAGTTTAGCATTCTCGGCATATTTTACTGCTTACTCAGTGAACGACCCAACATATGAAAGAAATTTTGCATTCAATTTAAACATAGAAAAATCAGGAAGAATATCTACACAATGTTGAATAAACAAACGATTATCAAACACATTTTATGTCACCACATTAACAAGCTAATCTGGTATAATGCAGATTTATGTTTTTGTATACATAAGCGATGTGACAGCAATAATTTGAAATGTAGATGATTAATTAAATGAATTATTTCTGTTTGAAAGTTAGGCGCCACGGAATCCTATGATGATTATATGATTATTAGCGGACAAACAGACCCTACTACATAATTCCAGTTGTCGATAGAGTGCTATCTGTATATCCATTAGATTCATGGATGAGAAATGTTATTTTTTTATTGCTACTCTTTAGTTAGAAAGAAGAAATGCATTTCTGTTTGCAATTGAAAGCCAAATACATAGGCAAACAATCTTGCATTCGTGAAAATTATGTTTTCATCGCTTTTTTTGCTAGAAACAAAAGAAAAAGCGATGCTGTGCAGATAATATAGAAACTTTTCAATGAATGCCACATGCCTAAATAAAAAAGAGGTTAAACAGATTTTCGTATTTTAGCGAAAACCTATTTTTTCCGATCGTTTATTTTATTTCATTGAATAATCGAGGGTCAGTACTTATCTATGGTTGATATACAAATTACGGATTCATTTTCAAATTACAAGTATTGTACATTTCAGTTAAGATCTGAAAACCAGCGGTTCAAATGAATTTTGAGATACTAATGAACGCTCGACAACAGACATATACATATTACTATATATATATATATGTGTACTCGGATGGATATAAAAATATTTACAACACAACACGCAGTTTAATACACTTGTCTAATTCTAAGTAACTGTACAGTGTTAGAAATCCAATAAACGGTTAAATTCTTCAAGTACAACTAAGATAGGAACAATACACACTCACACACTGAGGAACGAAAATTCTAAATTATAACAGAAATAGTTATGTACGAGTATATTCGAAAACGGAATGGAACGAACGAAACGTCTATATGTACATATAGTTAAGTATTTGGTAGATAGAAATGAGAATTTGGCTTCACCTGGTAGAACTGTTGTAGTTATATTAGATCGGTAGTAGTAGTTGTTGTTGTTGTTATTATTAGTATTTGTTTGTTGTGCGTTGTTGATTTGAAGAAGCATTTGAGTTTTATGAAAAAATTAATATTAATGCATGAAAATGAAGCAGAATTCAAATGAGTGAGGGAGAGAGATAGAGCGCGAAATGGAGACAAAGATAGAGAGAGAGTAAGTGTAAATGAGTGAAAGAGAGAGAGAGAGAGAAACAGACAAAAGACCGTTAAATTGTAATAATTGGTGTTATTTGAGATAGTTTGCAAAATGTTTTGAATTTGATTTTAAAGTCGGCCAAAAATCAAAATGTTGCGCATAAATAAAAAGCCAGAATTTTATTTTGTTGATGTTTTTTTCGGATCAAATTTTGCTTGACATTCAAAGGTTAAAAGGCGAAGTAAAAGCATCTCTGCAAAGTGTCCAATTATGCAATAAAAATTCACAGAATAAATCAAATTTTGCAACAAATAATTAATTTGCGGGTGCCAACAAAATGCGCATGCAAGCTACAATTTAATTATGGAAAAGAAAACCATTTTCATTCATGACAAACGGAGCTCATCATGTATATGTTTTGAGGTCGTATGGAATATCGTTTATTTGAAAATTATATTCCAATCCAAATTGCAAATATTTTCCACTATAGTCATAATGCTGTTCAGCTGGCTTTTAATTTTCCATTCATTTAATTTTATTTTTATTTTTTATTAACATCCTACTTTTATTCATTCTTGATTAATGACAGCATAGGAAAATGTGCTTATTTCTCAAAATGATTGACGAACCAGCTCTAACTATTGCTTTTGTTGCTTGTCGTTATTCCCTCTTATCTTTTATTTCCCTCGCACGCATTTATTTGTATTGCATTGACCATCCATTTATTTATTTATATTTATTGTTATCGACGCTTAAAATACGATCTTGTGTCTGTCCTACTTCTACTTATCGTCACGCTATTATAACAGCGCATTTAGGAGGAATTTATCAAGAATTTATCGTCACGATTTTATGGAAATCGGCATATCACCACGCTTCTTTAGTCTGCTAGAAATGGTGGATTAATTATCGCCACACAGTTATCATCACACTTTTACCACTTTTTAGCTATCGTTACGCAACTACCGCTATCATCGCTATATAACTATGGTGGTCTATTAGCGACACCGTATCTATCGTTTCGGATATAAAGACTCCTATTAATAGTAACGCAATTATGTTAGCCTAGTTACCATCCAGTATAATTATGCTTCTTTAGTTTCTTTAAGCATCCATCCATGCATCCATCTTCACTCATGTATCGTCACGCATTTATTGTTACAGTCACTCTCTTACCATCTCGTATCTACTGTTAAGCACAACTTTGGCCTCGTATATAAAGTCAGGTATGCATCATATTTACGATGTTTTTCCACTTCAGTCTCGTCTGTTCACTATTCCGTACCTATCGTTACGCATCTGAAGCCTCCTATTTGTCGTCACGCGGTTATCGTAAACTATTCAGCCACCATTGTCACTCATTGTCTTCAGTTTCGTATACCCTATCTATAGACATGTAGCATCATCCCCCTATAGATATTTTTCTGTTTTCATCGTTAAGCTTCTACTACCAGCACATTTATCGTAATATTAAATGGCTCCGACATAAAACATAAACATGTCAAACTAAAATGAAACACAGATTTAAACTTCTGTAAAGCCACAAGAGCCGTAAATCAAAACAAGCACAATGCGGGTATACGAGTATATGTATGTATATGTATTGGATTAATAGCATAAGTGCATTAACTCAAAACAGTTGAAGTGCAATTTCAGTAACAGTTTCATATTTATATATGTATGTAAGTACATAAATATATACTTATATATATATATATATTTTTTTTTTTGTTTGTTAAAGCAAATGGTATTTAATATTTGTGCTATTTGTTAACTGTTTATTGTTTACTGTTTGGTTTTGTTTACTTTTTTGAAGGGATTACGCAGTCCCGTGTTCAGCTGTGTTCATACAGGCACATCCACACACATACATACACATCCATACATATGCGCAGGTATGTGTGTGTGTGTTATGTGTGTTAAAGAAGAAGAAGGAGAACAACAACCCCAAAAGGTTGGAGGGGGTTGTGGCGAACGAAAGTAAACGACAGATTCGCATATCATTTGAGTTTGTTGGTTAGTTGGTTGTTTGTTTGTTGGGTTGGTTGTGTGTTTGATTGTTTGCAGAGGTGTAAACATGCCGCAAAAGGAAAAAGAAATATAACAACAACAACAGCAATAAGTGAATTGTGTGTAGACAAGTTAAATATTAATTGTGTTGTGGCCTTCTCATACATACATACATATATTATTTACAATATATGTACATATATGTGTGCATAAAACACACATGCATATACGCACACACAGACGAACATATAAAAAACTCACGATTTGATGCAATTTGTTGGCAAAGTAATAGTAATAGATACACACATACTATGTACGTTGTACATACATACATACTAGTATGTATGCACTTATGCACAAATTAAAATTAGTTATTAATGTTAATATTTGTTTGTTTTTGTTAATCTTTTTTGCTCCTTAACTGGGTGTTCATTCTCATGCATTTTGGTTCATGCCTCAGCTGAAAGGGGGCGGCAGCTACATAGGTATGCGGACGGGCGGTCGGTGGCACGCGGCCTTTAAAACTTAGATCGAACTTAAAGACATACTCGTACACATACATACACGTACATAAAAAGTATATATATTGTATTTTGGTTTAACAGTACATACATAACTCATATTAAATAGTATTACTTATGTTAAACAAGATCGGAAATAAGGAACATGCTGTTGTATATTGCGGCAACAGTGTTGCCACACCTCGCTACTTGCTCAGCTGTTGAACAGCTGACAACAGTCTACAGCGAGCGCGAGCGAGACAAAGAGAAATATATATATGTATATATATATATATATATATATATATATATATATATATATAGAGAGAGAGAGAGAGAGAGAGAGAGAGTGGGAGCGCGAGCACACCTACCTGTTTCAGCAGCAAGTCGCTATTCGCGGACAGGCACGTGACCAGATATTTGGTTAGATTGAGAAATGAGCCGAGCACCTCCAGCGTCAGATGTTCGCGTGAGGAGCGCTGCAGCATAAAGGATATCACCAGGAAGCCGCGATTCTGTATCATATGCTGCTGCACAGTCTGCGATGTCTCCACCAGTTCGCATATGAAGCCGAGCAGCTTGGAGCTGTAATCGACACAGATTGTTCCCGATAATTAGATAAGTGTGGGCGGTCGCACATTCCTACTCCATTCCTTTAACTTACCACAATGTGGGGTCACGCTTTATGTCGCTGATGCCCTCGTGCGCCATGTCCAGTTGTGAGAAGAGCGGAAATAGCACCTGTATGCCCCCAATTGAGTTGAGTGTGCAGTGTATCGAGTGCGTTACCACAGCTTTGACATCCTGTAACGAAAACGATGATTAGACTCGAGCAAAGTGATTGGCAATGCTACCGGAATTGCTGGTCAATACAATTCTACGTTGATGAACCAGACAGCCTCCAGTACCCGTGGCACCTGTTCCTCAGTCGATTTTCAGTCGTTACATTTTCATTTTATGACAACCAATTCCCCATCCAACCCACCCCACCCAATGTTCAGAAAACCGCACGTTCCTTAATATCAAAATTCACCTCAGAATAGCACACAGTGGTACACTGCACAAATTAAAGTGCACCCAATTGATTCAAAGATTTTTATTGAGAACTTGATTTGAAAATTGAAGTTGTTTAAAAATTGTTTATAATTTAAATAAGTCATATATTTTACACTTAAAGCTCCATTCTTCAGACAAACTATCAGCGTTCAATCTACTGTGATCACAATAATATGGATTTCTATAGCTATCATGTTTTGCTTTACTTTTAGGTCGACTTCGACATCGAACATAATTTAATTTTAAACATGAAGTTGTTTAATAATATGTAATATATATTTTACACTTGAAGCTCCCTTCCTCAGACAATCTATCAGCGATTAATCTATTGTGATAAAATTATTGTTAAATTTTTTACAGCTATCAAGTTTCTCTTTAGTCTTAGGTCGGCTTAGATTTCTAAATTGATTTGATAACATCATTTACGGTACTCGGTTTTCGCCTCTATGTGAGAGAAATTGGCCAATTCTTGAATTCCTCAAATATTTCCATCTTCAATAATTAAGATGTCTAAAAATCGTATAAGCCTATTTGTTGGGCAGCTGTGCAGACGGCTTATAAAAAATATATCGCGCCACTGTTCAGCATGTTATATGAAGTCGATATTATAATTGTTGTTGCCTGCCTAGTGGCTATTGCTAAGCTGCTCCTGCCCCTGCCAACGCCACACCTCGGCGCTGTTTATGATTTGTGTTGTTTGCACAAGAAATTACTACAAAATTTATTGAATAATTTTGTGCTGCCTAACGTACTGGACCGTTGCTGCCTGCTGGCTGTTAGCTGTTCGCTGTTGGTACAGACTCCTGGCGACTGCCCTGCCACTGCTAATACCTCTTGCAGCGCTACTGTGGCCAAAGGTTGCCCTCAGGTTCCTATGAACTAATAAGAAATGCCAAGGCATGCGCTCGTGTCGTAAAATGCGGCACGGAATTTATGGACGCGTCAGTGCGGCAACTGAGCATGCACGAGTATGTGTGTGTGTGTGTGTGTGTTTATAGCTTTGGTCCCTGGAAAGCCGGCCCCGCACTGTGTGCTAGCCTGCTAAAAATAATGATGAAGAACCGCACTGCATTGGCTCAAAAGTGATGGTCAGCGGGGCAAATTATTTTTTAAGCCCTTGAATTTAAAAAAAATATCGCATTTTATGCTCACGGCATTCAGTTTTAGATTTCATTTCTAAACATTTATTGCTTTTAAAGAGAACAAATTATAGTTTCTAAAACGATATTAGTGTTGCTGCGTATTCTCATAAGGCATCTGGGACTAAAATTTGGTGTCCGTAGGTCTTATAGTCTCTTAGATATAGGCGATTATACGAATGGAAAATCGGGAAAACCCCCATAGACAGACAGGGCTAGATCGATTCGTCTCGTCATGCTGATCAAGAATATATACACTTTGTGGGGTCTGCCACGCCTCCTTCTGCCTGTTACATTTTCAGCTCCCGCAAACCTAATATACTCTTGTACATTTTATGTACAGAGTATAAAAACTAATATGGCAGGAAAGTCCCTAAAAAACATAAAAATAGCTTGTTGGGAATTATAGGGAAGCACACACAGCCTTAGCGAAAAAACTGTTGAACTTTGCAGATATTATTTTCTGATATGAGGAAAGGAATCTAATCTATAACTAGTCTTTTATTTAAGGCAAAAAGATAGACCATGTTTAAGGCAACAAAACTATTTTTAGAATTGAAAAGAGAAGATAGAAAAGAATGCTCAGCTTTTGTGCTTACAAGTATTTGTAATTACGCTCCATCACATATGATTACCAAATACTGAATAATAATTACATTTACAGCTAACTGTCATACCCATATTTTCGTGTATTTGAACCACTGTGGCTATTCATCCGTTATGAGAACATTGTGTGTTTTTGAGACTTACCTGCAGCATGAGCGCATGGGGCGTGTGGACAAAGTATGAAACATTTCCTTTGGGGGAAGACTGCAAACATAGTTGACCATCGGTTGCCACTGGATTGTACATAAAGACAATGGCATTCGATAGTTTGCCATCGTACAGCACCTGTGCGAACGACAAAAAAGAGAGATGGAACAGAGACGGAGAGAGGGGGAGAAAGGGAGAGGCATTTAAATTAGGCACAGCTTTCACCAAGTCAGTGTTCGAGTATTTTTCGTTGGCTCGTCCTTTCTGGACAATTGGCGCAGTCATGCTTACAATTCATTTTAGCTTGAAGCACGCGCGCACCTTACACACCTCACACAGATACACAGATACACACACGCGCACACGCACACACACAAAAGCATACAAGTATGTAATACTAATGCTGTGTATGTGTGCGTGTGTGTGTGTGTGTGTGGTGCGTGTGAGGCACAAATACATTGACAAATACTTATTTACTACAAGTATATTTGTGTGTTTTGGACGGACAAACAAATACGCAATGCGCCTATACACATACATACAAGTATGTATGTAATTTTATATACTACACTTGGGTATATACAGCAGCAGCATATATATACACAGGCACAGACACAGACACACACATAATGACAATAGCAGAGTTATTATTGTTGTTCTTGTTGTTGCATATTAGCCTCAACCACCTCCCTGGCACCATTTGGGAGCGTTGTGGCGATGGCGGCGCCGGCTTTTGAGCTTCTTGTGGCAGTTGTCTGCCCAGCTTTTCAGTGCTTGGGTGCATAGTGTGTGTCTTGTTATTGTTGTGTGTGTGTGTGTGTGTGTGTGTGCATTAAATGTATGAGCAAACATTGTAGCTTGTACATGGAATGTTGGGCGTGTGTGCATTAGGCACTCGACTCTTCAGCTCCTCAGCGTAGCCGGCGTCCAAATTACTCTCCAAACACATCCACATACACACACACACACAAGTGTGTGGTAATTGCTTCTTAAAATACTTCTTGCGATATTTACAAAATAAAGTAAACAGTACAAAAACAAAGTACAAGCTTGGTCAAATCGGCGATAAAAGATGCGGAAATTTGTAGTGTGCAGGGGGATGTGTTGTTGTTGTTTTAAGCAAGCCCCTAAATTTGGGAGCTACTGGTGAAGAGGGAGCGGGTGTACGAGTGTGCTCTACCTTCTCTTACGGTGCTATGGAGGATTCGAGGCGTGCACTTCTTGCGTTGCTCTAACTTAGCTCGTCGGACGGGGTGGGGTTCTTTCTCCTCCTTACCATAGCGGACACACCACTACAAGAAAATAAGTGCACTAAACAGAAACTAGCAAAACGAACAAATGGAGTATTTAGATTTGTTCCCACAATCAGGACAGAAGCGGACAAACAGACTAATGTAGAGTACATTGCTTCTAGGGTATTAGATGTAGTTATACCCTATTCTGTACCCACCCTACCTTGGCATACCGGAAATAAGAATAATGGTCGGTAGCCCCTATAGCAAATTGATCTTACTTTAAGTTTGGGTTTGGCGATGACATCTTGATTAGTGATGGACCAGCGAAAGTAAAATTACGAATTCATATCAAAGTTAAAGGTATATAATTTATAGTTCAAAAACATTCTCTTATATATATATATATAGGTACATATACTAAATAGTTTGCAGCACATCAGTATCTACCGTATGTAACATTCCAAGAAAAAAGGCTCATATGTACATTATTCAAAAAAAACATTAGAGAAAATTCATTTAAATTTCAACATAAGAAGTGGAATCGAACGTAAATTGGAAATAAGGTCAGATTTGAAAGTATGATGTCAAAAGATCAAATAAAAATGCAAATCACTTACCATGCACTGCCGTCGTTGAGCTCAAGAGGACTTGCTGGCACAAAAAAAATGTTAATGATCTTAAACTACATACATACTTCCTAACTTTAACCTTGTAGTGAGGCGAAATTTAGGTTCGATTACAAAAAAACTAAAGGAAGTTAAACTAAATCATTATTTAAAAATAAAAAAAACAAAACTAATTTTTATAGACGATATGATGCTTAGCATTAGATCCATTACAGCATCATGGTCGCCGCCAGTAACTTTTAGTGGCTTTTTGTGTCGCAGCACAAATTTAATACGATTTATATGGCCACGTTTCTGCCTCAAAGAAAAACTAACATAGAGTAGTATGTATGGGCCTAACACATAGTGGGGAATCTAGCAGCTTGTCTTTGGAGTGGCAATGCGGAGTCCGTTCTTCGGAATCTGGTCACATAAAAAGCTTGCAGTCGTCTATGAAAATAGTGCAGCCATCAAAGGAAACAAGCGTGGAGAGTTTCCGAGGCACTAATACTTGGTCCAGCAAAAAGGGTTTCCCAAGCACGGTATATTATTATGTCCGATTTTAAATCAGCCAAAATGGGTTTCCAGGCACGAGACAGGTGCTCTGCCAAAAGGTTTCAAATCCAGCAAAAAAGGTTTTAGTGGCCCAGCCAAAGGGGCACAGGCGCGAAGCACTGTGAATAAAAGAATTCACTTGACTTTTCTGGCCGACTTGAAAAAACTTCCCTTACCTGGCCAAAATTCACAAACTGCACAATACTGTTCTTCCGAATGCTCTGTTCCTCGGCTTAAATAAACAGGAACCACTTGCACTTAGATGTTGTGTAACAAGAACATGCGCTTTAACTTTTTAAATATATGTGTATGGTATACACGCACAAAAGAAATATTCGTCAGCACTGCTCAAAAGTCGCTGTACTAATGTTCGATCGGCGCGCCGCTAGTTAGCGTGAAGCTGCACTTAGCCGAAGCCGAACTTACTAAATCAACAACAATGCTATGCATATGCGTGGGTGCAATAATAAGATAAGTAACAACGGCATAATCATACGATGCTACGGCTGCTTATCCAAGGTGACCTAAGAGCGCGATAACGTTTGCTAAAAATAAATGCAACACTTGTAAAAGCTTGCTAGACCACCAGCCCAGTAGGAAACTGGACACTACACCACAGTCAAAGCGGCAAGAGTCTTACTAGAGACGTCTTTTACTGAAAATAAAAGAACAGTTTCCCACATACAAGTACGTCACTTCTTTATTTGAATGTCTTTCAAGTGGTAAACGCCTAAGGTTTTCCCTGACTTGTTTACGAGTTCGTAATATGCGGGACTAATTTTGCGTTTAACCTTAGCTTCAACAAAAACAGGGGCAAGCTTGGCATTAAACTTTCTGCCAGCGTTACTCTGTACAAAATTGCGTGCAAAGACAGAGTCACCTACTCGAAGTTGCACGGTTCTGCTGCGCAAGTTATAAATCCTAGCATTTATGTCATGGGATGCTGAAACGTTTTGCTTCGCTTTCTGCCTAACAACCTGCAGCGCCTGTGGTTGCCTTAAGAGGGTATCGTCGGTCAACAGATTCAATTTACGCAGAAGCTCATAGTCCTTGCCGTTCATTACCATGTTTTGACCAAACGCTAGGAAATATGGTGAAAATCCAGTACTACGATGTACATTTGCTCGTAGAGCTCCACTTATCTCATTTAAGTTCTTGTCCCAATTAGCATGATCAGTTCCGATATAAGCTCGGATAGCAGCTAAAACAGATCTATTCAGTCGTTCGCTGGCATTCGCTTGTGGTGAATAAATCGCGGTGCAAATGTGCAATACCCCAAAACGGGTGAGGAAGGCCTCAAAACAGCCAGACCGAAACTGAGAACCATTATCGGTAAGCACTACTTCCGGTACTCCGAACGTATAAAACAAATAGTTCTCTAAATAGTCGCAAATCCGATTTGATGTAAATTTCTTTAGAGGGAACAAGAAATGAAATTTTGTAAAATGGTCAACAACGATGAGAATACCAATATTTCCGCTTTTCGATCTAGGGTACGGCCCTAAAAGATCCAGATATAACTTTTGGAAAGGTCTTTCCGAAACCATTGGTTTACCCAAAGGTGGTCGTAAAACGATACTTGGACTTTTAGTAGACTTACAAACCGAACAATCTGTAACATACTTTCTTATCTGCGTCACCATTCCAGGCCAAAAGAAATATCTCTTCAATTTTTCTACAAGTTTGCCTGACCCACAATGAGCTGAATCCGGTGAATCGTGTGATCTAAGCATAATAACTTTGGTCAGACCAGATGGAATCCACAATTTCCAAGAATCAAATTCTTGAGCTGCGTCACCTGTAGCATGTTCAGTGCGCTTATACACAAAGTTATCTACCACTTTTAAGTCGGGCAGTTTCGACTGATTTTCCTGAATACGCTGAATCAAGTCCAAATATTCGGATGAGCTGAATTCTTTAGATGTTAGGTCTACGATCGGACCACTTGTGTCAAATTCACAAATCGCTGGTTCATCGCGTCGAGATAGGGTGTCGGCTACGACATTTTGTGAGCCGCCGCGATGTATTATTTCAAACGAAAAACTTTGCAATTTAATAGCCCATCGAGCCAAGCGTCCTGAAAGGTCTTTTTGGTTCATCAACCATTTTAAAGATGCGTGATCTGTGACCACTAGAAATACTTGACCTTCGATGTATGCACGAAACTTACGAATGCCTCTAATTACTGCTAAACATTCAAGTTCAGTCACCGTATAATTGCGTTGAGCTTTCGTTAATTTTTCCGACATATATGCAATAGGTAACTCTATACCTTCTTCATTCTTTTGTGCCAAAACACAACCGAGACCATGCAGACTTGCATCGCATAGCAGAACGAAAGGTTTCGAAAAATTTGGTGTATTTAAAATGGGTGCTGAAGTTAATCTAGCTTTTAATTCTTTGAATGCGTTCTCCGCGCCCTCGTTCCAGTCTAACTCTTTGGTCTTCTTTAAGAGTTCCGTGAGTGGAAAGCTTACAGAGGCGTAGTTTTCTACGAATCGCCTATACCAACCTGAAAGTCCTAAGAATCTCCTTAACTGCTTGACCGTCCTGGGGACAGGGAAATCATTTATGGCGTGTATCTTGCCGGGATCAGTTTTCAATTGCCCATCGCCAATAATAAAACCTAAATATTTAATTTCGCGCATGCAGAATTTTGATTTGCCAATATTAATTGTCAATTTTGCCTTGCGAAGATAACCTGCAATCTCCTGTAAAAGAAGTATGTGCGACTCAAAGTCGTCCGAGAGAACAAGGAGATCATCAAGATAGACAAAAACTCTGGTTCGTAAATGTGCAGGAATAACATGGTCCATGAGTCGACAAAGTGTTTGAGGTGCATTGCACAATCCGAAGGGCATTACCTTGTATTGGTATAATGGCCTGTTAGGAATCGTGAACTCAGTATATTGCCTAGACTTCTCTTCTAAAGGTAACTGCCAAAAAGCGTGCTTCATGTCGAGACCTGTTATAAAGCGAGCTGGAGGTAATCGACTTAAGATTCCGTCGATATGTGGTAGAGGATATGCGTCTTTGCGGGTAAATTTGTTAACAACTCTTGAGTCGAGACATAAACGTAACTTCTCTCCACGCCGTACTAAAACACAATTACTGCTCCAGGGACTTTTAGATTCTTCGATTATGTCCATGTCTAACATTTTATCTACCTCATCAAACATTTGCTTCTCTATAGCCGGGGAAACAGGCCAATGACGTTGCTTAACCGCTATAGCATTGCCAACATCTATACTATGCTCGATCAAGTGTGTTCGCCCTAACCCTTCTTTCTCGTACGAGGGAAATTTAGCAATCACATAATCGAGAATGTCCTTCTGAGTGGGGTTCAAGACATGCATATTTGGAATTTCTTCGGTCTGATCATAACCGATGTCGAGTTCGGATACTCGTTCCCCAGGTTTCAGGATGTGAGTCAATAAACCAAATGACTGCCAAAAATCTATACCCAAATATACGTCTTGTTTAAGATCTGGTATTATATAAAATTCAATGGGCTTTGTCCTGCCACGATATGTCACTTCCGATGTAAGTTTGCCAATCACCGAACACTCTGAGTTGTTAGCCGTTTTAATATTGCCTGAACATTTTTGGCATTTCGGACTAAATCTGAGTTCGCTAGCCGCTTGATTGCCTATGCAACTAATTGTAGCACCGGAATCCAAAAGAGCGATATATTCTTTGTTC
The DNA here is from genome assembly GCF_003285725.1 of Scaptodrosophila lebanonensis. Taxonomy (NCBI): domain Eukaryota; kingdom Metazoa; phylum Arthropoda; class Insecta; order Diptera; family Drosophilidae; genus Scaptodrosophila; species Scaptodrosophila lebanonensis. Next base: position 1,185,446 of record NW_022060598.1, on the reverse strand, counting down.
TCCAAAGTAAGTTCGGTAAATAGGCGATTATCTGAGCTTAGGAAAATTGCGGAAATAAGTCTTTTCCGGGTACAACGAATCTTTTTCCAAAAAGTTCTAAGTCGAAGAGTTGAGCGTCTTGGCTTAAGGTTCCAGTTCATACTGTTCACCTCAGCGAAATTGCGTTGTCGCGCTGCTGCGTACTTGGCTAACCTTATATGGAAAGGTAAAAATTGGTTTGCACTCGAATGTGAATTAGATGAGTTGCGTGCGACTGGAGTATTCAATTCCATGGGCTGATCGGCCCCAGTCTGCAAGCGACCAGCTGGGCTTAATGCTTTGGATGCGACAGGAAGTTGTGGGCCTGCGCATCCGCATGCTGGTTTTCCGACGGGTTACAAGTCGGACACAGGGGCTTGAAAATGTTTTTGGCACCACAGCCAAAACAAAATATTTTCCGTTGCTCTAAACAGTCATCAAAACGATGTCCTGGCTTATCACAATTCCAACACACTAAGGGTTTACGTTGAATAGCTGATACATCCTCATTCAAAAGCTCTTGAGCTGGAACTTCTAGCTCTGCTACACGAGAACGGTGCTCAAATTTTCCTCTTGCAGTACTCGATCGGACTTGTTTGTAGAATTGCTCATGAGTACGTATTTCTTCCCTAAGCCTAGCCAAGGTGGTAATACCAAGATGCATGAGCTCATAACGCAAAGAAGTTTTAGCGTTATGAATCAGAATACGGACAAGAGAACGCTCTGAAATGTCCTTGCGCAATCGACCTATGAGTTTCTCCACTGCGAATTGGAAGTCTTCGAAAGATTCTTGCTCGCCTTGCCGACGCGAATTGATCATTTCCCAAACATCCATATCGTCATCTATGTCGTCGAATTTCTTTCGAAATTCTACACAAAATTCTTCCCAAGTAAATCGAGGATTGGAACGATGGAATCGCCAAAACCAATCGTTGGCTCTCCCAACGAATAGCATGTATAAATGGTCACATAAAAGTTGGTAGTTTCCATTCAAGTTTTGAACAGCAAGTGAACGAACTCTGTACAAGAAATCTTGGGCCTGCATACTATCTTTGCCACCATCAAACCTTATATGCCAGCTTTGTATTATGCTGGACACCTTCTGAATAGGGATAGAAGAATTCGATAAATTCAAAATGTTTGCTCCGTCAGGATTACGATGAACCGAAGCCAACTGGGTTACTTCACCAGGACGTCTAAACCTAGTCCTTTCTTCACTCTGTTGTTCGCTCGGCTCACTACGGCCTATCTGTAGTGCCGCTAGTTGCGCACGTATTGTTTTTTCAATTGTGTCCGCCATAACTGAATTAATGGTCTGAATCATTTGATTCTGACTCGACTGTATGGCCGTTTGTACCAAATTTGCTACTTCTACGCGATCTATAGCCCTGCCTTCTGTAGTATATAAATTATCGGGTAATGCATCTCCTTGCACACGACTCATAGATCGAGTTTGCACGCCCCGCCTTGGAGTTGCTCCTCTATTTCTTGAAGCTCTAAAAGTGCCGTGTGCCTGGGAAAGTACTTCCGTAGCCACGTTAGCTTGAGTACCACTGCTACCACTGGCTTCTTGAAGTTCCACTGCCAAATTGTTATTTATGTAAGTCAGTTGTTCTACAGAACAGACTCGCTTGCACACTGGACAAATCGATGACGCTTGAAGACATTCCACTATACATCGATTATGAAATTTGTGTTCGCAAGGTGCAATTGCCACTAATTCGTTTTCACGAATGGTTTCCTGACAAATGCCACAAAAGGGGTCTAAATCTTGTAAAGACTGCGCTAAGTTTTCGTTACTATGTTGCACAGCCATTATTATACTAATAAATACAAATTTCTGATTAAAAAAAGACAATCAAAACTTTTGGTCCACCACTTACTAGATATCAAAACCATAGCCAAAAAAAAGGACAATCTAATCTACAAAAGTTTTCGTCTGCCTTATCTACTATTGCAATTAATGAATTCTATTGTTTACTTGCGATAAGACTGAACAGTGATGTTGGTCAGACCACCAAAGTATCTCTAGCGATCTGCAATTCCAGCCATCAAAACTCACATCAAATGCAAGCTTAGTTTAGATATTATACATTTTCAGCGTGAGAGTTCTCGGAGAACAGATTCGCTCTGGTCGACCAATCCGAAACCACCGAATTGCAATCGCAGTTCCAAGAGACGAGGTTCTGAGCTCCCAAACCACTACGCTGTAGACATATAAATCTACTGAACATTCAAAATTGTGAAACTATATTGGATGGAATATAAGAGCATTCAGCCTAGATGGCTTTCGGGTATCTATCTTTCGGGCATCATCTATTCGGACGGCACCACCTGTTGAGAACTGGTGTTGCTTTTGGGTGCCAGCGGTCATGCCAGCTGACAGCGATGAGCCCCACGTTGGGCGCCACTTGTGTAGTGTGGCGGGATGTGTTGTTATTGTTCTAAGCAAGCCCCTAAATTTGGGAGCTACTGGTGAAGAGGGAGCGGGTGAACGAGTGTGCTCTACCTTCTCTCACGGTGCTATGGAGGATTCGAGGCGTGCACTTCTTGCGTTGCTCTAACTTAGCTCGTCGGACGGGGTGGGGTTCTTTCTCCTCCTTACCATAGCGGACACACCACTACAAGAAAATAAGTGCACTAAACAGAAACTAGCAAAACGAACAATGGAGTATTTAGATTTGTTCCCACAATCAGGACAGAATCGGACAAACAGACTAATGTAGAGTACATTGATTCTAGGGTATTAGATGTAGGTATACCCTATTCTGTACCCACCCTACCTTGGCATACCGGAAATAAGAATAATGGTCGGTAGCCCCTATAGCAAATTGATCTTACTTTAAGTTTGGGTTTGGCGATGACATCTTGATTAGTGATGGACCAGCGAAAGGAAATTTACGAATTCATATCAAAGTTAAAGGTATATAATTTATAGTTCAAAAACATTCTCTTATATATATATATATAGGTATATATACTAAATAGTTTGCAGCACATCAGTATCTACCGTATGTAACATTCCAAGAAAAAAGGCTCATATGTACATTATTCAAAAAAAACATTAGAGAAAATTCATTTAAATTTCAACATAAGAAGTGGAATCGAACGTAAATTGGAAATAAGGTCAGATTTGAAAGTATGATGTCAAAAGATCAAATAAAAATGCAAATCACTTACCATGCACTGCCGTCGTTGAGCTCAAGAGGACTTGCTGGCACAAAAAAAATGTTAATGATCTTAAACTACATACATACTTCCTAACTTTAACCTTGTAGTGAGGCGAAATTTAGGTTCGATTACAAAAAAACTAAAGGAAGTTAAACTAAATCATTATTTAAAAATAAAAAAAACAAAACTAATTTTTATAGACGATATGATGCTTAGCATTAGATCCATTACAGCATCATGGTCGCCGCCAGTAACTTTTAGTGGCTTTTTGTGTCGCAGCACAAATTTAATACGATTTATATGGCCACGTTTCTGCCTCAAAGAAAAACTAACATAGAGTAGTATGTATGGGCCTAACACATAGTGGGGAATCTAGCAGCTTGTCTTTGGAGTGGCAATGCGGAGTCCGTTCTTCGGAATCTGGTCACATAAAAAGCTTGCAGTCGTCTATGAAAATAGTGCAGCCATCAAAGGAAACAAGCGTGGAGAGTTTCCGAGGCACTAATACTTGGTCCAGCAAAAAGGGTTTCCCAAGCACGGTATATTATTATGTCCGATTTTAAATCAGCCAAAATGGGTTTCCAGGCACGAGACAGGTGCTCTGCCAAAAGGTTTCAAATCCAGCAAAAAAGGTTTTAGTGGCCCAGCCAAAGGGGCACAGGCGCGAAGCACTGTGAATAAAAGAATTCACTTGACTTTTCTGGCCGACTTGAAAAAACTTCCCTTACCTGGCCAAAATTCACAAACTGCACAATACTGTTCTTCCGAATGCTCTGTTCCTCGGCTTAAATAAACAGGAACCACTTGCACTTAGATGTTGTGTAACAAGAACATGCGCTTTAACTTTTTAAATATATGTGTATGGTATACACGCACAAAAGAAATATTCGTCAGCACTGCTCAAAAGTCGCTGTACTAATGTTCGATCGGCGCGCCGCTAGTTAGCGTGAAGCTGCACTTAGCCGAAGCCGAACTTACTAAATCAACAACAATGCTATGCATATGCGTGGGTGCAATAATAAGATAAGTAACAACGGCATAATCATACGATGCTACGGCTGCTTATCCAAGGTGACCTAAGAGCGCGATAACGTTTGCTAAAAATAAATGCAACACTTGTAAAAGCTTGCTAGACCACCAGCCCAGTAGGAAACTGGACACTACAAATTATACAAAGGTCGTAAAGGATAACTCAGGCATTTCATCTGCTTCTTCTTAAGATTGTGTTTGTTTTTTTTTCTTTCAAAACACTTCTACAACTTTTGATGAGTAGCTTGTTTTCTTAGATTGAATAAATAAATCTCTGCGACTTGTTTTCCTTAATTAAATAAATCGACATCAAATGCATTTCGATTCAGTCTTTAAAGTACTGATTCCAAGTGATTTTAAAAGTACTTCGATAAGTTTTCATTCAAAAGCAATGACAATTGTTTTTTGGCGGAAAAGTCTATTTGAACACAATATTTTAATTTTGAGAAATTTAATTGCAACATCAAATTAGTTGTTAAATTCCAGAATCACTAATATTTGGTTGTAAAAGGAATGCTACTGCTGCGTCAAAAAAAAAAAAAGACTAAACATAAACAACTTTCCAAAATCTTAAAACGAATACTATTTCGTAATATTTAAAGCAACAAACAATAATCACTTGAACCTAATGCTGTTTTTAATCTAAATCAGACTGTAGCAGTATAGAAATAATTGTAACTATTAAGAAACAGATAATAATGAAAAGTTTCTACAAAAAGAAAAAATATAAAAACCAAAAACTACTGTTTTTGTTGTTGTGAAGATGGCATATTTTCATTGAATGGAAATACAAGTAGTCTTTATGCTCTTTAGCTTGCTTGTTTGATCTAATTTTTAGAAGTTTCTGTTTAGGTTGGATTTCTTGTTACCAGTTAAATGTTTGAGCTTGAAATAACCGATTTGTTTTACTTAAAGTTTTGAAAACAAATTAAACTGTTAGACCAGCTGCTCCTGGCAATATTTGCAGAGTGCGGAACTGTATGAGGAATGGACGAGCAAGTGGAGGTGGTGGAAGTGCATATGTTGGCTATAAGATTCGGTCGCATACGCTTCCTTTTTCCATAAAGCTGCACTGGCTTTTATGGCCAAGTTGTTTTTACTCGTTTCACCAGCATATGCACAAAAATGTGCTGCAAAGTGCAATGCCGGCAAGCTGCTACTTGCTGCCGTTTCATGAAGCAGTTAAGTTGCATCATTGGGACAGCTATAGAATTCCCCCTCCCCATATTCTATGCTTGTGCGAGTATGTGGCCTGGCAAACAGTTCTTTCATTAACTCAACTTGCGCGCCACTTTTACTTGCCTCAACTCAACCGCCTCCTGCCCTCCATACCTGCACTCACACAGACACACACAAACAAGCATGACTCTCAACGCATAGAAGGGAGCGCCCATACACCAAACTATAATAGTAATAATAATAATAGTACAACATAACTGAACTGCGCCTTGCTTTCAGCGTAAGCGAAAAAATAGAAGCAAAATGGTGAAATGGAACATGGAAGAAGAAAGCAGGCATGACGTTGATGACGCTGTGCCATAGAAATAGGCGCTAGCGTTCAGAAATATGGAACGCGCGGCAAGATTTCTAAAAAGCATGTATATATAGCAACAACAACACAAGCTCTACATTTCCCTAGCTTTGTGTAGGCGGCGTACAGGTGGGGACTGTGCGAGAGCGGGCTCTGTGTGCAGCTGCTCTTAAAAGTATGCTACATTAATTTCTATGCCGCGCCATTGTTAAAAACGAAAGCAAAACAGCGGCCGCAACGTGCTTTAAGCGCGTTAACGCGCACTTTACAAATATATACTACTACTACCAACAGGAAAAAAAAATATATATACATATATTGTAGGAATGGGTGATAGTAGGAACCCCCCTAATCACTAACAAAAATCAATTGATATTGACCAGTCAAAGAAGGAGGACGCTTAGTGAAATTTGAATTAAACGGACATTTGTGAAACATTGTTAATTGTTATAAACCAAAGTAATCGAAAAAATTTGAATAAAGCTGTTACATTTTTCCTCAAATTTTAACTTTTTGCCCAAAATTATTCGGAGGCATAACACAATTCGTTCATTATTGTGAAGACCGTGAAGAAAAAACTATTGTAGGGTATTTAATATATTTGCGGAAAGGTGGCCAAGAAATCGAATTAAAAAATCAGGTTCACTTTTTATTTGCTGTTTATTTTCGGCAATAATCGGAATTAAATTTCAATTTAATGAATTTTGTAACCTGTTGCCTATTCTATAAAAATTCTATATTCGTTTCAGAAAAGCATCATTTTTGTGTTCTTTTTTTTCAACTATTTGCATGAAGAGACCAGATTGTTTTTTGTTGTAGAAATTTCTGGTAGCATTAAATGCTATGCCTTGTAGAAATTTATATTTTTTTGAAAAAAAAACATTTATATTTTTATAAAACAATTGGAACATTATTGAATGACTTATTGTGAAGAGCGTGAAGAAGCAACTATGGCTGGGTATTTGATATAATTGCGAAAAAATGGCCAAAAAATATGGCTGAATAGATATTGAATTAAAAAATCAGGTTCGACTTTTATTTTTTGCTATTTATTTTGGGAAACAATCGGAATTATATTTCACTTTAATGATATTTGTAACCTGTTACCGATTCTATAAAAATCCATATTCGTTTCAGAAATGCATAGTTTTTGTGTTTTTTTTTTAACTATGTGTAAACTCAACTTAATTAATTTGCGCAATTCGCTCTTTCTTTAAAATTGGTGTCTGAATTATGCTCATGGAAGGACCAGATTATCTTTTTTTAAACAGCTCATTGGAAGAATGAAATGCTAGTTGGAAAGTACTTTTTATTGTAAACTAAAATTATTTCCATAAAGCTCATTGTGCGCTCTAAAATATGTAGCAGACCTTAGATATTCGCATAAACTAAAAACTGTATGTGAATTAATTTTCATAATTAAGCGCGTCGATGGACGACGCTTGGGGCATAACAGCTTGAGTGCTCTCAAAATTCAATTGAACTGCCTTGCGCGCTTCAATGAATGGGAACGTTTTGATTGGCTTTGAAGTTCTTAGGCGCCACGAACATTTTGATTTGATTGGTTTGCGGATTTGAAATGCCTGACGACTCAGTCGCCGCCAACGCTATCGCCATCACCATCGTCATCGTCATCGTCAATATCAACGCCATCATCATCGACGATGAGGGCAGTGGTGCTGACGATGACGACATCGCATTCGAGTGGACGTCGAGTCGAGTCGAGTCGAGGCAGGCAACTTTTTAATTGGCGTGCGGTTAAGTGGCCGCCGTATCGGAGGGTCGTTGGTTCCATGCATGGGGGACGGTGAACGGAGGCCGGAGGCGGGAGGGAATATCGGTGACTAACTAACAAAAAGTTCTCGAGTATTGTGCTGACAAGGCTTTCCGTCCGTCGGCTCGTTGTGAGGGGCATGTGTGTGTCTGCCTTTATAAGTAAATATGTATATTTTGTGTTCTTTTTTTTATTTGTTTGGAAACTTGAGCGCAAAATTAATTCAAATTATATAAAATTAATGAAATGTGCAGCACAATTTGCTTATCTGACTATCCATAGACATAAAAAACTGCAAATATCATTAATCTAAAAGTACTTTGCGGCGCAAAAACTGTCTTAGAATCAATCAAGCTAATGAACACACTTCTTAAAACACAAAATTAGATTTGTTTTTATTTAAATGTTGATTGAAAAATAAAATAAAATTTATGTGCCTTACTATTATGTTCAATTGGTTGAGGAAACTGATTTCCATAGATAAAGCAATTTTAAAAAAGTCTTCAAAAATTACTTGGGGAACATGAAGTAGATAATGCCTACGTTATAGTCGAGAGAGAATATACGTATAATGAGGAAGACTATCAGAAGAAGACATCAGAAATGTCTTTTAAAAAGTTACTATGAATAAACTTGTATCATATTATAGAAAATAAATAGCTTGTAACCAATATTGGAGGTATATTAAAAAAATATAATAAAGCGTGCAAATATTGTGGAAAGATTGCAATCTAATATGATATAAAAAATATCTTAAGCAAGGGCGTATGCAGAAATCGCAATCTAAACTCGACTACACGTTCATTATTGCCGCGCACTATTTCGCCTTGAAATGGAACTGAGTTGGATTTGTTGAAGTTTTTCTGGTTATCATATGCATAAATTATTATTTTAACGCACATTTTTGCATTATTTAATCAAAATATTAATTTTTTCATTTTATTCATGATATATTCGTGAGATTCCAAAAGTTTTGTGTGCCAACTATTTGCCAGTCTGACCATAACTTTAGTGCCAGAAAAATAATCTTTTTCATTTACTTCATTTTAGAAAAAGAAGCAGAAGGAAAATGATTAGAATATTCTTCATTGTACTTATGTAGTAGATAAAAGTGTTGGTCAAACATGTAACAGCTTACTATATTAAAAGAACATTGAATGAATCAAAAGGAAAAGCTCGTCTTCATGTTCTGAGAGGACTGCAATTGCAACTAAATTAAAGCAAGAAAAAAATAAAAATAAAAATATATATAAATATAAATATACTTGTACTCTTTATAGCTTAAATGGAAAGCTTGAGTCCACATACCAAATTAAATAAGCGGAATAAAAAATGTGAATACTAATAATAAAACATAAAAGAAATTAGGAGAACACATAAGTATAAGTTGTTGCTTACAGCTTTCAGCTGGTTGATTTCCTCGGTGTCGCCGGCAAAGATGCCAACGGAGCTGCTGCCGTGGCTGACATTCAAGCTCGTCGCGCTGGACATGCGACGGAGTTGATCTGTGGGACATACACCACAGCGCGGCATACACACACACACACACATAGGGGACAGAAGAAGTAAAATGATGACGTATAGAAATAAAAGAAGAAAATAATAAACAAACTAAGTGCAACAAAATCGAAAGCCGCAAAACATAAAAGCAAATAAATACCGAAAGAAGCATTTCCAGTCGGCAAATGTCCGAGTGGATCGTCCGCTGGAGCGTGCAAATTGTTGTTGCTGTTGTTGCCGCCGCTGGTGTTGCTGTTGTTGTTATCAACGGCATCGGGCGGGATGTTCGTGGTTGAGGCTGCTGCTGCTGCTGCTGCTGCCGCTGCGGCTGCTGCTGCCACCGCTGATGTTGTTGTCGAAGCTGTTGTTGTTGTGCCGCCAGTAAGAGCCGCCAATGTGACCGCATTGCGTGCCGTTAGAACGGCTCGAATCTTGGCAAAGGCTGCATTCAAATCGAGACGCTCATCGGCCCAGTCAATGGCACGCGCCTCCTGCTCGGCGGCCAGAGTTTGGAATTGCAACTGCAGCAGCTGCTGTTGGGCGGCTGTCAATGCGGCTGAGGTGGCACTGCTACCCCCAGTGGTGGCCGAACCCCCATTACCAGATGTACCACCAACTGTACCGGCACTCGGCACAAGGCCACCGCCGCCAACCACCCCCAGGCTGGCTGGCAGTTGAAAATGACTCACCCGCTTGTGATTGTCCGGCAGATTCAGATAGCACTCGTTATCGAAGCGGAATTGCGACTGTGTACAGCAAATTGTTGTTGTTGTTGTATTTGTTGTTGTTGTTGTTGGTGGAGGCAGTGCAAAAAGGCGGGCGGTGCGCGCACACACACACAAAGCCACACAAACAGGCACACACAAAAGCACGGTCGTGTGTGGAATAATTTTGTGTATCGCAATATTTTTGTGCAGTTTGGTGTGTGTGTGTGCGTGTGTGTGTGTGTGCAACGAGAAAGAGAAAGAACGAAAGAAAGAGCGAGAAAAAAACACGTTACATTATTGTTGTATTTTACATTTTAGACAGAGACGGGAGACACAGTACACGGCTGGCGTAGTGGTGCAGTGTTGTGCAGTGCAGCAATTCTTTTGCTTTTTTCGTTTTCTTTTTCATAATTGGTGCACTCTAATCCAAAGAAACAAAGAAGAAGAAGAAGAATAGACTGAACGACCGCTTACCTTGTAGCCCGGCCCCAGGCGATGCATAGCGCATATTTGTTGAGTGGTCAGCGCCTCGCTGAACAAATAAATTGCAGACATTTGGCCACAAAAGACGCGCTCCTCATCCAGTTCGGGCGTCGCGCCAATATAGCACTTGTCGAAGGGCTGCGGGAAGGGAATGAATGAACGAATCATTATAGACATCTCCCTCAAAACTTATTCCTAATGTAATTATATATTTATACAAGTTTTTTTCTTTTAAGTATTTAATTTTTATTTAAGATCTGTCCTAGGGTGGCTAATTATTACAAGTAAATCTTGTGATAACTGTGGCATCTTTTAATCAGTCTTAGTTGAGAAGAATTTTGAACTCAGTTTTAACAGTTGGCATGATCCTTAGTGCATTTATTGGTTGGTATTGCTGCCTCAAGCTCTTGGTTGTTATAACCAACCAGGAGAACACTACAAAACATTGAGGTGGATGCAGTGCTTCCAATTTAATTTTTTGCTGTCAAATCTGATTGCTTTTTAAGTCAATTATTTTAAATTATCTTTATTTAATTTAATTATCGATCTCCCGGATAGATAATAAAAATACTACTTCAACATAACATAGAAAATCTGAAATTAAAATTTTCTTATTGTCGTAAGACAGAGTGTAAATAGATAAAATAAATAAATAAATAAACCAATTTTGTTTTAAATATATTATATTGTTACTTACATCATTTGTGGAAACAAACCACGCCATTTCGGTCGACGAGGCCAGTTGACCATTAACGAGGCACTTGATTTCGCTTTTTGTCCAACGATTGTATATATACACTATGGCGATCATATACCACTGCAAAGTATAGGAAAAATACGCAAGTATATGGAAAATTGTGAAAAGTGTTGGGTGGTTTTTTGTTTACCTTCCGTGGCTGGAATTCATATTTTACACAATGCTGAAAACCCTTGCCCTTGACTTTCATCGACGTGAGCACCAGGCAGTTACCGACGAAGTGCGCCGTATAGCCGACGCCCTTGGATGTCTTGAAGCTGCCAGAGACGGGTTTAGAGAGAGACATTAGCAATTGTTACTACTTGTAGTGTAGAGTAGTGTAGAGTAAGAAATACTCACCAGTACAGGTAGGGCTTCTCGCGCTCAATATTCACTGAGTTGATTGGATCTAAACGAAACCAGGTGGTGAAGGTAAAGCCATTCTCATATGGCCATTTAGCCAGCGGCGGCAATACCATGGCCTGTGGATACAAACAAATAAATAGTTAGCTAGTTAATTAACTCAAATTAAACTAATGTGTATTGAAGGTTTCTGTAAATACAGCTTATTAAAGCAAATATAGTCATGGCTAACAGCCGGGCCACCCAAACAAAAGGAACTCATCCCAAATGGTTAAAAGTCAATTATCAGGCTAGGCTGTTGTGTTGAAATGTTGGGCAACTAACTTGAAATAAGCCGCATAATTGGCTGTTAACAATGGCAAACGCCTTTGGCATTTCGGTGCGAAGAATGTTTTGTTTGCCGTTTGTACATTAAAATATGCAACACATGGCATCAATGAATGGTCTGGCCCCGTACCTCGTATATCCGGTTAAAGGGCAACGACAAACCTAAACCAAACACCGCACTAACCAAGCAAACAACATAAATCAAAGTTTCTAGCACATTGTTAAAAGATTTTCGAATGAGTTTTTGGCTTCGTTTGGTTTCTGTTGCTACTCGTAGTGGTAAGCTTTGGTCACTGGTTGGTTTGGTTCGGTTTGGTTTAGTGCGGTGCGGTGCGGTGCGGTCCGGTGCGGTTCCTTCTGTACTGTTACAGACACGCACTCACCTATTACACACACAAAAATACACACACACACACGCAAAGGGAATTTAAATAGTTGAAGCTAAAGGCAAGCAGCGGCAAAGGAAACACCGAGGCAGGTAAAGGCGGCAACGACAGTCGCAACAGGAATGAAGTGCAAATTAAAAGGAAATGAGTATATTTGATTTATCATGAATTTTGTGGTAGCACACACACACATACACACACAAACACACACACAGACAGAGATACATACACACAAGCATCGCCTGTTTACTTTTCAGTTCATAAATTTACAATCTCTTCATGCCTTCGGTAATCGAAAACTCTGCAAAAACTCACTTCAAATTTTACGTAGCGGAGTGATGTGCAAACGAACTTGCCTGAACAGTTACTGGAATGGTAAATTGATATTTATGTTCAGCAGTTACAAAACAATTTCGAAACACACTATCCCCCACCCCACACTCTTTCTCAGGGGCAAGTTTAATGTTTATATTTATGCGCAGAAACTAGCAAGTTAACTAGAGTTCCTTTTCTCTCAAATCGGATCGAAAATAAATGATATTTTTCACAAAAGTTGTGAACGTCTACAATAAGGAAAATTTATTGAACATAAGGTAATACAAATATTTGAATTTCGAGTGCGAAATTCTACAAAGTTATGTTATCAAAGAAGCTCTATCTGTTCAAAAATGTTTCCTGTGTTCAATTTTCAATGAATGCAATAATATGTTGAAAACATTTTAATAATTCTGATGCTAACATATCGAATGGACATACTACAAGTATATACACGAGTATGTTTCTGTTGTTACAATCTCTAATCTATATACAATTCCTACAGCAGTTCTATCTTATTATATGCCTTTTATTTTTCCCCCCTTTTTTTGTACATACTTGTATAAGTATTTATATGCAGTACCCAAAGGGTGAACGGGTATACTGAGAGCTAGAATAACCAAACTTGGTATCAAGATTCTAAGTTCGAGAAAGGACGAGTTTGTGTTTTTTTTCTGATACACCCCCCACTCCCCCGGAATTCGTGCTTTTTTCCATAACTCCCGCAATTTTTGGAATTTCAAACTAAAATTTGGTAACTTTATTCAGTTAGTCCGTATGTTAATTTTCATCATGATAGGCCGATTTTAAAGGAAGTTAACTATATACAATAGGTTCTCTCTGCTCAAGCGCCGCCCGCAGCTGTTGTTGTTGCCGCTGCTTTGGTTGAACTTTGTGCTGCATATATGCTTACACAGACACGAACAGACACGCATAGACATGTACACACTTGCATAGACACAATTCCTATTCCCTCACCCTTTACGTGAGTTCGAATATCGAAGGAGGTAATTTGTTGCTCACATTTTCCTAATTTTTTAAATTTCTATAATTATTCTACACATAAATACAGAGTATTTCAAAGTAGGGACACCCGACTTTAGTTTCTCTATTTGTTTCGTTTACATTATAATTTTCAACTGAGTTCGGGCCGTGTCACTGTCAAAGACATGGAGGCCATTCCATCATTAATTTGCATTCAGTTGCGTTCGACTGCACGGTCAAACTATGTGAAGGCCAGCCAACCAACGGAATGGAAGACAGCGCGAATCCTTCTCGTTCAATCATTTAGTATCCATCGCTCAGTCATTAACTCGGTCATTCGTGGAGTGATAGAAACACATGGCCACAGCTGCCTCTCGTTCTAAATGTGCAACAATTCCAGCCGCAGAAATTTACTTTGTAGCTTGTCGGATGGTCGGTTGTTGGGTGGGTTGGATGGGTTGCTCGCTTGTTTGTCATGCTTCGAAGGCCATGCCAACGACGATTGGGCCGAGAATTCGCCGCACGGTTTCAACTTTTCAGTATGGCACAATTATAAATAATTTTTACAGCAAACTGGCCCCAAGTCATGCACAGATACAGACAGAGCGTCATAGGCCGAGTTGGAGGTGGAGGCAAAGGCAGAGTCAGAGCCACAGGCCGTAGCTGTATGCCACAGACAGTGGGCGCAAAGTTGTTTGCTGAACCGAAACTGCGAAATCCAATCCACTGACATTGGCAGACCGGAGGACGTTTCCAGCTGGCAGAAATCTCATTACTTTTGCGCCGCCAACGCGAGCGCCAGCGCCATCGACATCGCCGCATCATCAACAACGACAACGACATACCCATCATCATAATCATCATCATAATCATCATCTTTATCATCATCTTTATCATCATCTTTATCATCATCTTTATCATGATTATCATCGTTATCATTATCATCGACACAATCAGCGCCGACAACGTCATTATAAACATTAAACGAGCGTTGCGTAGTGGGCGAAGGCGATAGTTTGGGAATATGGACGCCTAAAAGCGCGCTAAATGAAAATTAACAGAGATAGAGAAAGAGAGAGCAAAAAAGCGAAAAATAAAACGAGAATAGAAGATGATAGGAAGAGCAAAAAAAAAAAAAAAAAATTCCCGCCTAAAATCTACTTTTACATTAAGCCTATGGTGGGGGTGGCAGTTGGGTGGTGTAGGGGTTTAGAGGCCTAACAGGGGGCGCTTGCTACAAATGTTTCTCTAGCATCGCCCTTATACGTGGGTGGGAAGGGAGCAAGGGGGGAGTGGGGAGTGGGACGACACGCTTCTTGGTCGGTTTATTGGACATTTTGTGACAATTGCGAGTTTCAGAATTCGATGCGACGCATGTCGCATTTGACTTCCAATTCACTTTATGGCACTTTTTATGTGTTTATGGGCGCTCACACACACACACACACACACACATACATACATACACAGACATAAATACATTTGTACACACACATATACACAGACAGACAGACAGACACACATTAACTGTCAAACCGAGCAGACAGTCAAGTTGGACATACAGTTGAATTCGATTTAAGTGCGAAGCAATAAAATAAAAGCCCCGGAAATGTACGAACGGGGCAGGTGGCGGAATGGGGAGGGGAGAGGTGCCTAAGTACATTGGTGAATGGGGAACGCCCAACCATCTATTAGAGCTACTGTGTCGCTTTGCTTCGAACTACAACAAAGATATAGTTTATCAACTGGGCCGTCATGTTCCCATGCGAACTACAAAATGAATTAATGAGGGATGTAGGAGTTTAGATTTCGAGCTCCTAGACACTACATATAGTATGTAGCAATTGTTTTGGATTTTCTTTAATATCGAAAAGTTGAAATGATTGTTCATGTATCTTGGCAGTGATTTAAAAGTCACCATGAATTGGAAATTCTATATAGTGGCATCTGTTTTGGTTCATCTCAACATCAAAGAGCTGAACTAATTGTTTATCTTAATACTATTTGGCAAATTTGTTTACAAAAAGTTTGACTTTTTTATAGCCAAAGGGTAAAAGGCTATACTAGTTTTGTGCGAATTTATGTAACAGGAAGAAGGAGGCGTGCCCTAGGCAGGTCAAGTTTGATTTTTAAATTCTGATTTACCCCTCCACTCAGCCGCAATTCGTGTTCTTCACAACTCCCGTAATTCTTAGAGTTTTGAACTCAAATTTGGCATATACATCCAGTTTGTGGTTATCTGTCCGTATGCCAATTCTGAAGAAAGTTATAGCTATAATTAAAATGGCTGCCCATGCTCTGCCTGCAGCTCTGCCCACAGCTGTTGTATAAACACCCAGAGAGACGATTCTGATGTAAATTTATAGAAACTAAATTTTAACTAAGTAGTAATAGTAAGGTTTAATAAACAAACTTAACTTTAGCGCTGGCTTTATGACTTTGTCTCTAAACTCTCATAATCCCTCTCTATTGATAAATTTCCTAAGATGATACTTTCGAAATCATTTAGAGTTCGTGATTGTTTGCTGATATCTCTGGTGGCATGGTAACGTTCCAGAATTAATAATTGATTTTTATAATTTAAAAAAAATTATTTACAATTCTCACTGTGATTTCAATATTCACAATTTTCACAACAGTTCTATCTTCTATCTGAATTAATTTCCATAGAAAAGTGCAATAAAAGAGGATATTTTCGAAAGCATTTAGAGTTCGTTATTCTTTGCTGATATCTCTGGTACCATACGATGACGTTTCAGAATTATTTATTAATGATTTAAAAAAAAGTATTCCAATTCTGACTGTGAAGTTTAAAACATGATGTCTATTTGCAGAGTTTGGTTTCTGCACTATTTGTTATCCTTAGTAAGAAGAGGGGAATCCCTCGAATCTAGTTCAAACAATCAAAAGTACTACAAGTATATAGGAATAATACAACTCTCTGATTTCGCACCACCCTACAACTTCTCCTGCTTATTACATACTTATAAGTAGTATGCCTTTACATGGCACGTATAGATTTCGATGAGTTCGCCAGGTGGGGTGGTTCACTATTGTGGCGCTGTATTGTGGGCGGTTTATAGGGCGTGGTTGCAAACTATACGCGCTGCTTGCGAATTGCATGGTGAGTTGTTAATTTTGTTGTTGTTATTGTTGTTATATATGTTCGTTCGTATACATATTGCTTTAGCTGTCATTAACACTTACCGATCCTTTACGCCCTGGAAAACTGAAGAACACATCCGGCCCATTGCGATGCGGCATTTGCCGTAATACGTTCAATAATTTTGCCGAATGCCTCGGCCATTTGCCATTGGATGCCTTCATGGTGCCGAAGAGGAGCTTCAGCTCCTTTACCGTTATGCTATAGCTGGCCAATACGCCCAGCATTTCGATGAGCAAATCTGCAACGAAAGAGAGAGAGTGGAAGTGTGAGAGAGAGAGAGACACAATTGAGAGTGGTGGACACAAGCGAGAAAGAGAGAGAACAATAAGTAAATGGCACAACATGCCGCCGCCGAGAAATGGAGAAATGGTGGAGTAATGGTGGAATGGGGGTGGTGGTCGTGTCTGGTGGCGTCTGAGGCGGATATGGGGTCATATTAAAATGTTGCTGATGCTGACAAGGAAACGCAGTGGAAGCGCTAAATTCATACAATCTCCGCCAGCTCGCCCAACATGGGCATTTCTCGTTATATATATGTATGTGTGTGTGTGTGTGTGTATCCTTTTGTGTATCTTTGTAGATGTTTGAACGTAAGCCTCGGTGTTCTGCATAAAAATTTAGTGCGCGCGGCACAACAATAAAAGTTTAGTGCAACAGCTGCGAGATGGCAGCCATACCAGCCGTCCCCCGTGCCCCGTCCCCCGTGCCTCATGCCCCGTGTCCCTGCTCTGTTTCCACATTCTCAGCCCCCAGCCGTCGAATCCCCATCCACATCCACTTCCACTTCCACTTGGATGTCCTTGCATTGGCAGCATTCGTTGCTTGGATGCAAGGTGCGCAATTTTTAAAGCCGAAGCGCATCGATGCGGCAAGGACGCGCTTTAAGGACCAAAACGGAGAGCATGGAAACCAATTCTGAAACAGACACAGTAATGAAAAACGCCTCAAGGCTATCAAGCTGGCTAGACAGACGGCGATAACTTCATTTCTTCCAACGCGCGCAGCAATAACAATATTATGTAGATATACAGTCGGAATTGTAAATTGTATTGCCAATCCCGATTCCACATTACCCCAAACAGGGAATTTGATTTCGAGCTTAAGGTAAGCCTTGACGGTGCAAGAATCGGTGAAGTCGCTACGATTTGCGGAAATGAGAACCTGTTTGGATGAATTTGTTTGTTTCTTTAATTTGGTAGCATCTAAAAAAATTATTTTAACTGGCATTGTATGTTTCTTTGAAGTGAATATTGTCAACGATATCTGGTTTGCTATTATTTCTTCTGAAAAGGGGTCCATAGCTGACTTAATTTATTTCTTAATTTTTAAATGTTTTTATTGAAGTGAAACTTCTTATTTGAGGGCCTTGAACGGTGGATCGGCAACCTTTTCAGTGACAAACCAATGACACGATAACAGGCAATAAACAAACTCGTATTCGTTAGCAGTTGAATTTCCTTCTGCTTATTTATGCCTACCTGGTACGAGTAGGTCTTGATTTTTAAGCGTGGCTTTCAGGTTTTGCGGAAATATTTTTAATGTGAAATAGAACTGCGTTGTCAGAAGCTCTGGAAAGTTTTCTAGGTGTTTTTTTGCGTATTTTCTACCCTACAACTGTATAACTTGTTTTCTAGCCATTTTCTATCCGTTTACAGATATTTTAAAGTTGTTTCCTAACTCTTCTTAAGCCAAATGTACATTGGTCAACAATTTTTGATGATAAAGGCTCCCCTCTCCAATCTAAAAAAAAAAATTAACCCAAAGTAAATCATTCCAATACAATCATTAAGTTTCACTTCTATCGCTTGTCGCCCGGGCACACAATTTTTTGAAAACAAAATTAGGCAAAGGTGCGGTTGTTTAAATCAGGACGTTGTTTTGTCCTGCCTCGGATCGACTTCTTGTTTGGCGGATATTGCTCTCGAGATACATAATTATATAGGTTAGTATTTAATATTGATGAAATAAAACGTCTGAACGATCAATGATTATTGCTTAGTTCCATGGTTCGAATAAATAAATATAAATGAATATATTTAAGTACTATAAATAAATATACCCGTATATGTTTTTTAATTAACTTCTTGTGTATTTATTTCATATTTAAGTGTTATTATTGAATTGAAAATTCCTAAATGAAAATGTATAACATAAAAATTCACATAAATTAGGTAAACAGGGGTTCAGTCTCAAGCTAGGTTTGTGTATTGGCATCTTACAAGTCAGTCTAGCGAGTCTGTATCTGTTATTGCCTGTTCAGAATTCAGTAATTAAAGTTATTCTGTGTATGCCATCTGGACACAATTTAAAAGTGCATTTCAAAGAAAAGCTGGCATGAGAAAATTGTGTTATAAATCAATTAATTTCAATACCAGCCCTGAAAAGTGCGCTTGCGGGCCAAATAAAGTTGCGTTTTGTTTTGTTGTTTTTTTTTCTTTGGGTCTGAAAGAGGCAGCCAAATGCTGCGGGCGTAGCATTTTGGATTTAGTGTGTTGGCGTTCATTTTACAGTCCACGGCTTACAGTTTACAGTTCGTCAAAATTGAATTGAGTTGTCATTGCCTTGGGCGCTGTAATGCGCCCACATTTCTCCACAGTGCTCCATGCCAATACCCATACCCATACCCGTGCCCATATCCAAGTCCATGTCCCTGTTCCTGTTTCCATGTCCCTGTCTGTGTTTCTGCCCCTGCCGCGCTATTCCCAATCTTCATTTGTAATGCACACTAATTGAAATGGGACGACGCACGGGCCGTTTTAATGCTTGGACTGTTGACGTGCCCCCAAGGATGGATGTGGCCAAAAGTTTGCGGCGACTGTGGCGGCACCATTAACGCTGCCATGGAGTGGAAGGAAACGAAGGCGCAGTGTCAACACGTTTCGGGTTGCGTAAATTAAGAAATTGAGTAACAGGCTGGGCGGGGGCAGCTCTGGTACTGTGGGACCAACACTGGAACTGAACTTAACTGAACTGAACTGAAGCTGCAACCTCCGCGCTGGCTCGATTCTGTTGACCCGAGCCCCGTTGCCAGAAATTTGACTCCCAAGACGCTAACGCCTGCTAGCAACTGCCTGGTTGCTCTGCCAAAATCCCCCCTACCCAGCTATATTCTCGGCAACTCCCCTCCCCCCTTGGCAACCAATTGCTTGTTCTCCTCGCTTCATGTATCAGCATTTAATTACACTTTTACTCGAAGCCAGCCGGAGTCGGAGAACAGCAAGCAAGCAAGCATGCGTGTTTCTGTGTGTGTGTGTGTGTGTGTGTGTATGTGATTGCCTGATTGCTGATGCTTAGACAATGCCAAGGCACTCAGCCTGTTTGCGTGTCTGCTTCGTTTCTTCGTCCTCCTCTCCTGCTCAGTCGGCCATCCTGCCGTAGGCTGTGAAAGTTTAACGGCGTCGCGCGTCATTTCTGCATATCTCGCATAAAATTAAGTGCGAGAACTTGTCAGCTACGCAGCCTCTTATGCCCTTACATTCCCACAACACGAGCACATACATATGTATGTATGTATGTATGTATGTATGTATGTATGTATGTATATGGTATATGTGTGTATATAGCTTGTCTTGGTTGGGTTTTAATGCCAACTGCCCAAAAAAGTAGGCAATAGAGTTTGCCATTTGGCAGCGGCATCTCAACAACGAACTAAGATCGCGTCTAGAAGTGCTAGAAGTTGCTGGCGACTGTGGTGGTGGGGTGTTGAGCGGTATGAGAGGCAGAAGTCTGCACATGACAACGTTGACATTTGTGCCGTCATTTGTTGGCGCTGCTCACGCAGACGTAGACGCAGACGCTGACGTCGGTGTCGACGTTGACGTCAAGTAACTTTTTTGAGTTGCGCGTCGTTGTGTGGGACGACTTTTCAGCTTATCTAATTTCTTGGCAAGTGTCACGTTTCGACATTTGTCAGGTGACTTAAAGATACACACCCGCACACTCGCACACACCCACATGCTCACAGATGCGCGGCTTTTGTCGAGCTGTGCTGTGAGTAGAAAATTATGTCTCGGAATTACCAACAACCCCATCCCACCCCTCCATGCCACACATACTCGTACATAAATGCTTGGCTCAGGAGTTGCTCAAGAGTTCAAATTGAAGGCAGTTACAGTTCGTTAAATACTGCCACACAGACCGCAGATGTGTCATTGACTTAATAAAATCAAAATCAGGCGCCTGCGAATACCAACACTGATTGTAAGAAAAAGGGCAATATAATTACACACACACACATACACACAGATACACACCACATGTAACACAACCACACACCCCGATAGACACTAAATTATCGAAATAAAAGTGGCAATAAGGTCCTCCATGTGCAGTGTTGGGACATTCTACCCGTATATGCTCTAGAAAATAGTGGAGCTTCGTTTCGTGAAACAGGGATTCATTTGGATGCAAAATATTCCCGTTAAGGTGCTTTAAAAATACTTTAAAAACATAAAGGTGAAATGAAAAATGAGTTGCACTTTCCCCTCTTCCTGTTAACTCAATTATGAATAGAGCAATTTCACAGTTGAAAAGCTATAAAGATATTTAATTGAAAGGTTAGCAATGAGGCGTTTCACGCCTAGGGGTTAATGGGCTAACTGGGCTGCCAGGCACACAAATTTCAGCTCCAACAAAAAAGCGAAGGAACTTAATTAAATTTCGTTGACCCATCTACACCCTTTTCGGGCGAGCCTTGGAGTTAATTTGTTTAATTAGCGTAATTTCTTGTTCGAAAATATACTATAATATTAGATAAGTAAGTTGTCTAGCGAGTTTGACTTTTTTGTTGTCAAATTAATTGCGATTCCTAATTAAAACAAAGTAAGAAAGCTAAAGTCGGGTGTCCCGACTTTGAAATACATGGCATCGGAGAGGTTGGCACAAATAGATGAACGGAATTCAAACTGTAAATACATAAAATACGCCTACATGGGTATCAATAATTTAATTATATTATAGGAACCTAGAGTACAAATGGGAAAAGGAGGTGGAAGGTAAATATATTTTGAATGAAAATTGAGGAAACTTTAGTTGGAAAACTAAACATAAAATACAAATAACAAATAATTATTAAACAAAATCGTTCTAATTGAACATATGATTGTCAACAATTTTTTTGTTTGTATAAGGGTTGTAAAAAATCGATTTTTTTTTTACATCGTCGATGTTTTTACAATGAGTACTCGATTTTTACCGATGTATTTTTACAACGCAATACATCGACGATCATCGATGTTTAGGCGAAAACATCAAAGCCTAATTTTTAAATGAAGTCATGAGCAAACAGAATCTTGTTGGAGACTTAAGAATTTTTTTATATTTTTTTTTTTACATATATACAATTTATTAAACTAGTTTTCTACTACCAATATGGCAGCTTAAGCTAGTTGAAAGTTAGGGAATACAAAAGTTGTCTAAGTAAGCATCTTAAGAATTAAAACTAATTATGAATGTTACATAAATAGCGAAAAAAACAAGAGAGAACGCTACAGTCGAGCTAGCCCGACAGTGGAATACCCTGAACCCAGACAAACTTCCGCCCCTGAGTTATATGCGCCCATAGCATAAGCATATTGAAGAAGAAGAGCGAACTTGATGCTGCAGCTTGTGGGCGTAGTACTGGAGTGAAATTGTTAGCAAATAACTTTTCTTAGCATTAACCGACTTAGATGAAATTTGAAACGAAAGATGTATAAAAGTAGATTGCTGCATATAGATTATGTGTGCAAAATTTGTTTTATGTGGGTTTGAAAATGTGGAAAGTACATTTTGGGCAGGGAAAATCGAAAAAATAAAATAAACTCGTATAGACTAGGGACTAGGATCGTCTGCCTACCAAGTTTAGTTAATGTACGCTAATTAAAATTAAAATGTATTTAAAATACATTTCGTGGCGAGCCTAGAAAAGAACTAGCTAAAAAATGTTATCTTGAAGACGGGGAAGTCGATCGGGAGTAGCGTGGCCTTGGAATAATTTATGAGTCGTAAAATTGTATAAAAATAAAAACTACCGGTAGACTGGATTGTTGCAGTCATGGAAAGCAGATTTGGACATATGTTTGAGAAATGACAAATGTGTAGCCGCAGACTCTCGAGCATACAGGCAGGCAGAGAGAGACAGACGGGCTGGCGGGCAGACAGTCTGACAATGCGCTCATAGACATACAAGCATACACAGACACATTTGTATGTGGCTACGAAAAATAAAATAAATGCTTTGCAAATATGCAGACATACAAATAAGTGAATCAGTCTAGCTTATTTGTATGTATATATAGTATTTGTGTGTAGGTGTGAGTGTGCGTGTGTGTGTGTGTGTATTTTTGTATATTTGTGTGTGCGTGCGAGTTCATTTTGGACTCTGATTTGGCACTGGCTATATAACAGAGTGTGTCAGCTCGCTGACAAGCGTGAAATTAATCGAAAAGCAATTCGGCGGCCAGCAGCAGCCATCGCGTGCTCGTCCGCACCGTCTTCAACCTCCACTAACCCCCCCGCCATCATCATCCAAATGCTCTCTACCCAGTCTCAGGACCCCTTGTTGGCTCTTTTCTGGCAAGGCGCCAAACAATCAGTGCGCGTTTTTCTGACTGTATGTGTAAGTCCTTCTATCTCTATCTGTCTATCGGGCTGTCTGTCTATATATATATATGTATGTATATATGTATGTGTATGTCATTTTATTCAATTTTCTTTCAATTAAATTTGCAGGCCACAGTCGCAAGGCACAAACAGCATACATGAAATTCATGCACTGTCACTGCCGTGCTGCTGTGGTTCCGAGTCTGGGCCACACTCACTATATCTGTGTGTCTGTGTGTGCGTGTGTGTTTCTGTGTTTCTGCGTGTGTGTGTGTGTGTGTGTGTGGATGGTTCGACTGACTGACTGACTTCACTTGCTGCAATGCATTTTTAATGAGTTGCAAGATCTTTGTAAAGAATCGTAAGAGAGGCGGAACAAGAACAAGTAAAATAAACAAATAGGCAGTAAAAACTTCTCCCCAAGGCTTCATGTTCATGTTGGTTGGTTGCTTGGTTGCTTGGTATAGGCCGCGTGTTTATTTCTTTTCACATGTGCCCTTCTCCACCCATACATATCCACACACGCATATTATGTATATGGGAATATACTTGTATGTATACACAGGTGTGTGTATTTAAGCGTCTAGTACATACCTGCCACAACTGTTTCCGAGCGCTGCAAACGCACCAGCACGTGCTCGATGAGTCCAACATCTGTGCATGCCTGCAAATTGCGAACACTCTTGCGCAGAATCGCAATGAAAACACTCCAGATCTCGGCCTGAAATTGTAAGAAAAGAAAAAGGCAACGCGGCATAAGTAAGCAAGTAAAATAATCGCACCGACAAAAGTTTATATACTCGCATACACTTGCAAAAATAAAGCGTGTATGCGCTTCAAAAGGGTTGCATCTTATATATATTTCTGATTTACCATTATTAAGAAATGCATTAGCTTCGTGGCAATATTTAGGAAACACTCTTTGGAAATCTCATTGTTATGGTTATAAGGCAGGTGGAGTAATAAAAATATCAATGACAACAGGCGATTTGTTATATTTGGGTTTTATTTACAGAACTCTTTCATTTATTTATTTAAATCGATTAGCCGTTTTCCTTTGTAGTATTAAATATTCTAAATTAAATTGTTGGTTTCATTATATTCGGTTGCTTAAGTCAGTAGAAAACAACCGGAAATTATTTGTTACTGTATTATGAATCAGTTACTAATAAGTCTGGAGAAACACACACAGTTTAGTTGATTGGGCTGGCAATTATTGCCATCAATCGCTTAATTATTTACGGAGACTACAGGAAAATTGCTTCCCATTATCATTAAATGAGGAACAAAACTCTAGTACATATGTACATTTATATAAATAATTTGTATGGCACATACTACAATTACTTGCTTTATAAAAATACGTCTTTGGTTTAACATCAGCTTTCTGTCCAACTCTAAAGCATTTCTATATAAGCTGTCAGTAAAATTTGAAATAATAAGGTTCTTAAAACTGCCCAGCGAGTGCTGAGTTGAGATTTTTTAGTGGTGCTCAGTACCTCAGTTTAAGCTCTGATGCAATGCTAAGCTCACTCAACTATCTTCAATTTCTTTTATTTGTTTCACAAATTCAATATTTCAACATTTGCATTTCAAAAGTTTTCTAAAACTGTGCCAAGTGTATTTATAAGTTTGTTTGCATATAGTAGTATGTATATATTGTTACAAGCGTCCCATGTGTGCCTATGTGTATGTGTGTGTGCGTGTGTGTGAGAGTGTGCGAGAGTAAAACAAATACCCATGGAGTTTCGCAATTCAAACGGCACACAAATGTATTGCGAAATCAAAGACTTGGCTTAGCAGTAGGTGCATGTATGTATGTGTTTCTGTGTGTGCCATTGTGAATTGTACCCCCTCGTGGACGTGCCTGCTTCGTCTTTACATCATCGTCATCATCATCGTCATCATCATCATCATCATATATACAGTTCAATAAGAAAAGTGAAGAGACTCCCTAAAGTATGCAGCACTTGTGCACTGCTTACCATGGTCTCATATGAGCGTGTATGTATGCGTATGTATGTGTGTGTGTGTGTGTGCGTGTGCCTAATGTAAACAGTCATTGAAATAAAGTAAAATAATGGAAAATAATGGCAAAATAATCGCAAGCTCAACTGAAACAACAAAAAAGCCACAGCCAGCAGAAAAAACAAAAATAAACCAAAATGAGAGAAAAAATAAATAAACAGAAATTGTTAAGAACAAAAAAAAGTAAAGAAAAGAAGAGCAACCGTTCGCCAGCTGAAGGATCATTTCTCCCTGCTCCCTGTGCGGCAGCAGCACCAGCAGCAGCAAACAAATTTACTATTGCCCTCAAATGTTTGTGCGGCAACGGCAAATGGCAGCCACTTTTGGCAAACAACAACGGCAGCCAACAGCTACCAGCAAGCGAAGGAGAAGAGAAAGAAAAACGCTTTACGGTTTTTATTATTATTGCTGCACACACACACGCACATCAATTGGCCATTGCATAAACATGAAATAAATGTACACAGACAGACAGAACAGACAGTCAGAGACACATACATACTTGTATATGTATGTAGTATGTACATATATCCACTTCTGGGGCTTCCACAGCGGTCGAAAGAAAGTTTTAAGTGCAAACACTTGTGCAGGACACAAAAATGGAGCCTTTCGATCAGCAGCGATATCGTCATCATCATCAGCACCTGACAACCAACCCCAATTGAACAAATAAAGTGTTATTCCTTGTCAAGGGTTGACAAATCTATGAGCTCGCGGTCATACTATTTGTAAATATTTTGTTATGATTTCTTATTCACTTCAATAGCTCCTCGAGCATGAAACTAAACTTTTATTGAAAGCCACGTAAGCTGAAGCAGCGGAAAATGCCACATTACTGTGTAATCTGATTGAAGTATTAAATATTTGTTTGCCAAAAAATTTCAAAGGCTTATGTATACAAACAAGCCACGATGAAATTTTAATTTATTGTTGCATTAAATATTCCAGCTTTCATTCATGGAGCTGAATTTCTGAAAAGTAATCTTCTTAATTATTTTAATTTTATGAAACATTGCGATTTTGTGAGTAACGTTGTTTGATTTTGGAGCACGGTTAGGAAATTAACTTCTGAGCTGAACAAAATAAAACAAGAAAGGAATGCTAAAGTCGAGCGAGCTCAACTCTTAAGTACCCTGCACCTCCCACCATTTGTATTATTATTTATCATTTATTTACACCACACCAATAACTATTTATTTGTATAAAGTGTGGGGCAACACTGGCCAGCAAAATCGTTGGTAATTATTCGTTGCATACTTTCGGGTGTGGATGAAGTCTGAAGGCAAAAAAATTGTTTGCGGAAACGCTGGCGCTGGTGCTGTCGCTGGCCATTCAAAAAGAGTGAATATATTGGACTCTTCTTCTTCTTCTTCTTGTTCTTATTTTTGTTTATTCTGTTATCTGTTGCTTGACTCGTTTAACGCTCCATTTTGTTTGCTGTCAGTGCCCTCTGTTTGCAGTGTGGGTGGTGTGTCAATTTTGTAGCGCCTGCCGCCTCCTTATCATTTTTACTTGACTCACATTTTCATCGTCGTCTTCAGTTTTTCAGTTTTTTTCTTCTTATTATTTTTTATTTTTTGTATAATGTACAGCACGCATAATTTAATTCGTCGATTCATAAATTGCCAACAAAAATTCACTCACTCAACGCCTCAAGGCAGCGACTTTTATTTTACTTTGCACGCTGAAGCAAGTCGGGATGGGGTGGTACGGTGTGGTGCAGGGTAGGCTGAATTCAAGATTTTTGCGCTTTACAGTTTTCCTTGCTGCTGCTGCTGCTGCTGTGAAAAGCGGCTTTTGAATGCCTCTATAAGAGTATACATATACATACAGATATATACTACTAAGATGTCAAGCTGTACGTAATTTTATCAGTCCAGGCGCCAGCGAGAGAGAGGGAGAGAGAGAGAGAGAGAGAT
Source organism: Scaptodrosophila lebanonensis (assembly GCF_003285725.1). NCBI lineage: Eukaryota > Metazoa > Arthropoda > Insecta > Diptera > Drosophilidae > Scaptodrosophila > Scaptodrosophila lebanonensis. Next base: position 1,158,427 of record NW_022060598.1, on the reverse strand, counting down.
ACTGAAGAACACCTACAAGAAAAGATGCCAGCAGCTAAGCTGCACCACAGGGCACTTATTACGCCAGACATAATGTCCTTTTTGCTGAGCTCCTATTTCTACCCTAGACAGAGGGCAGTTCTGCTTAGTTCAGAGGGCTTGCACTTAGCAGTCTTTGTTATAAACAGCGAATCAATCCATGCTTATCTCCTCAAAAATGTTCTAAAAAAATCGTGCAATTTTGCAATATTTCTGAAATGCTACACACAAGTATTCTATGTTTTTTTTCTCAGTTTTCCAAACCTTTAGTTTGGAGCTGTATTTAGAAACATAACAAGGACTATTGGTAAATTAAAATTATTTTGGATAAGAAATGATTAAAAATTGAAAACAAAGTATTAAAGCAAGTACCTTTCGACTTTGCATAATCGTTTGGCTTTTCAGGATTTCAATTAGAAAACTATTCTTATCGAGTTTATAGAGTATTTTAGTTTCGTCAAAGGCAAGCCTTTTGCATTGGTTCTTTTTGTCCCCTTCCTCTGCTGCCAATTCACTTACAATGTTCATGTTTTTGTTGCTTTTTTTTCAGTGGAGGCTAATGTGTCGCCTCTATTTGGGGGCAGCTTTGAAGACACATACAGACACAAACACACACTCACACACATGAAGCTTAGACCTTTTTGTGAATGATGCAACAAACAAACTTGCGTCGCCTTGGATTTGCTTTGTTTGTTGTTTTTGTTGCTGCTTATCTGCTAATGTTGCTCATAGCGAAATATAAAGTTGATTTGACGCCGCCATCGCCATCGTCGTCGTCGCCGACGTCGCCGACGTCGCCATTGCTGTTGCGTTTTGTTTTTACAGCATTATACCATAATAGGCGCGCGTGCCCCAAAGCCCTGGGCAGGGATAAAAGTGGCAAGTCAAGAGGGGGGAGATGGAGGGGATGAAGTCAAAGTCAGACTCAGACTCCGACTCACACTCAGAGTCAGTGGAAAGGGAACTGTTGGCCAAGCCAAGCCAGCACCAGCACAACAAGAAGAAGAAAGAAGAAAAAATTAAATAATAAGAGCAACTTCAGTCAGATTTTATTACGTAATTGGGTAGCAATTTCTGCATGGCACAACAACAGAAACAACAATAACAAGAGCAACGGTAACAGCAACTGAGCACAAATTAAATTTGGCCTTCTTTGTGCTGCGCCTTAAGTATGCGCCCCAAATATGAGGGGTTCCTGCTTCCTCCTTCCTCCTTCCCTCATCTCTTCATCAGTCTGCGCATCTCGCATTTTGTTCTTATATCTTATTTTTTATTTTAGATTCGAGCTCAGTCAGGCGGTTAGCGAGGGACAGAGAAAACAGATAGACAGTGCGTCACTGCACCCCCAAACACTCCCCCACCACCTCCGGCGTGGGGAAGGGGGTCTGTATAGGTAGCTAAGGTTAAATTGAGCGGCCAGTCAGAGATCCAAACGAAAATTAAAAAATTAAGCTCCAAGTTTGTGTGTGCTGGCAACGACACGTCCCCTGTCTCCGCGTCACAATTTATTTCATACATATAGTACTTTGACTTTACAGCTCGCGCCCTCAAATGTTTACAGGCGAGAGGCGATTTCTTGACCCACAAGTGGCAAGTGAACAGATCCTTGTAAATTATAATCACTTCTGCAGCCAAATTTATTTTTATTTACGTAGCACGATTGAATAAATCTCACCGTTAATATATATTTGAATAATTGTCCTACCTAAGACAGATCTTAAATAAAGATATAAGTAAATAATAAATTATTAAACAGAAACACTTTCCTTGTTATACTCTGTACATGAAATATTAGGTTGTATATATTTTTGATCAGCATGACCTGTCTGTCTGCCTGTCCGTCCGTATGATCACATAGGTTTAAGAGACTATAAGAGCTAGAAACACCAAATTTGAAGTCCAATATGACTTATGTGAATACGCATATAATTTGTTTTTTGAAAATCCCCACCATCCCCTCCTCACCACCATTCTTAATTTTTTTAATTTATATAATTATTCCAAAAATATGTGCAGAGCTAATACTATTATAGAGGTAATACGTAATAAAGACTTGATTCAATTCAATGATTCAAATGATTCAGAATAGGAAATTCATTCGATATACATGAAATTATTAACAATTTGTAAATGTAAAAACAATTTAAATTGTATATGCACAACCGAATATATCTGAAAGAAGCTCAGCTCTCCTAATTGCTAATCATTTTTAATAAATGAAACTTAAGAGACCTGTGAAACAATCTATCAATGCATTTCAATTATTTTCGTAAATAATATAATGCCGACTACGAAGAAAATAAAAGCACATTATGTTCAACTATATTCTGATGTAAATGCACCATCACTTGGTGTTACCAATTGGAGGAGACGCGCGCAAAGCAGAGGCGCGTGGAGGCTTATTGTGTATGAGGAAGAGACCCAATAGGGTTGTTTATAATAATAAAAAAAGCCCTTTAAATAAAATCACATAATGTTCAACTACAGTCTGATGTAAATGCTTATTTATTTAAGTGAGAGGAAATAATGCGTAATAAGCCAACGAGTTTTCCATTATAAATATTAATAAGCAGAGTTGGGAAAAAAGCTATAGCTTTGAAAATGTGCATACTTGTACACTTTCGAAAAGCTCCCGCAATAAATAGAACATAAGAGAACTGTGTAACAATCGATTAATACATTTCAATTATAAATAATATAACTTTACAAGTATGTTCAACTATATTCTGAAGGAAACGATTTTTCAACTATCGCGATAAGTGACATTAAAAATGGTGTAATTTTCCATTATAAATTATATCAGCCGGACTCGGAAAAACCGTATCTTTGAAAATGTTCATATTCGAGCAACAACCAGCAATAATTGAAACTATCCAATTTTTTAAGAGTAGAGAGCCGTGTGAGAATATAGTATGTGAGGCAAGTTGTATTTATCGACAATCTACAAAAATAATTCAGTTCCTTTTGCAAGCATTTTTCTTCTTCTTAGCCAGCATCGAAAATTACTTAAAATAACTCACGGTACGGTGCAAGCAAGAGGTGCGATGTGCGTACAAACGGAATCTTGTGTTCCCAGCCGTACTACCATTCGTATAACTCAATCAGCTTTAGTTGCAATTTACTTGCAATTTACGGCACACACACACACACGCACACACACACACACACACATTGGAGCAGGGAGCGAACAAACTGGAGCGCTTTCGCGATTGCCACACAAATTGCACTTTTGCATTGCGCTGCGATATTTGACACTCTTTTCCGTCCGCCTGCCACTCCGCCACCCTGGCACCCATACGTTGCTGTACGTTGTCTACTTTTGTGCTCCATTCTTTTTTCACTTTCCGTTTTTTGTTTTGCTGCACTCATTTTCCACTTTATCTGCGATTTGTGTGCGACATTTTCTTTGCACTGCTATCGCCCTGTCGCTGCTCTTCCCCACTAATGCTCTCTTCTTCCTGCAAAATCGTTTCGTTTCAATAGAATTTCAATAAATTTATCAAAGTACCGCCTGCTTCCACATTTCTCTGCCCTCCCCCACCCCCTGCCCCTCACTCTTCCTCTGGCTGTTCGCGTGCTCCCTCGGTGGCTCAGATGCTTTATCTGAGAGTATGCCGCATCGTTTGCATGCCTCACCTCGCCTCGCCTCGCCTCATTCCGTTCCGTTCGGTTGTTGGCCGCATCGTCAGCATTGCCGCCCCTATTCAATTTCAATACCCGCACGACCCTATCTTGATATCATCTTTTTATGCAACCTTTGTCGATGTCTTTGGCGTGCCATGCAATGCGCTTATGCACTTCCTTCCGCCTACCAGCGCCTCGTACTCCTTTGTATCCGCTTGCGCCATTTCCAGCGCTGACATCTTGCTGCTAACGGCTGAGCATGAGTCTGTGGATGAGGCTGTGGATGAGGTTGAGGCTGTTGAGGCTGTGTCTGTGTCTGCAGACAGGCGGCTGGCTGTACGTGCTGCCAAGCGACTACTACTCGTATTTTCCTGAAAATCTGCTGCCGCTCTAACGGAAATTTATTATTGACAGCAGCTGCCGCTGCAATCCAAACAATCGACAGCGGCCGCTCTGTCTCTGCCACTGTTTCTTCTTCAGCCTCTACTGATGGCTCTGCCACGCACACGAAATGGCAACGTCAGCAGTTTACAGATTGCGGGCTTAGCGCATTGCTCGTCCTGCTGCCAGCTCCTCCTCCTATACCTCCTATATGTTTGCACTTCCTTCCCATACCCGATCTAGCAGCTGGCAGCTAGCAGCGGCTGCTTGCTCACAAACAGCAAAGACAATGCCGGCATCCGTTGTTGTTATTGACGGCGACGTCAATGTGCATAACATTGACACAAAGTGCAGCAATGGCATCCATTGACTCAGTTCAGCTTCAGCCAACTGTGTCCTTGTCTTCTCCCCCCCCCACCCCCCACTCTCTCTCCCTTTCTATGTGTGCATTTGTGCCTGGCCAGCCGACAAAGTTGCAATGTTCGTGGTTTGGCAGAAGTACACTTAAGGCAGATGGGGCCAGGACTTCTTTATCAGTGGAGAGAAATATTTGCTAGAGCAGCTCAATCCAACAATATACTTGTAACATGACAAAGAAGAGCTCTTCAATAACCTAAAGAACGATTATACCATCTATGTTAAGATGCATACATTTTGGAAATGAGTTCCTTGATCTTAAACATGAGTAATGAGAATGGGTTTAAACGTACAACTTGCGATAGCTTTTAGCACAATTCTTATATTAATGGATTTACCAATAAAATGTGTGTTAAAAGCTAATAATAGGACTCAAAGGCGTTTAAGCGGAAAATAATTTGTCAGATAGCCCAGTTGTTCGTCGTCCTTGTAAATCAAAATGCAGCTGAAAAGGTCAACAAGTCTTCAATTAGTTGTCATCCGATTGTTGTTGTAGTCGATGACTTAATCTTATACTCTTATACATGTGATTTTTAAAAACTAGGAGCACTAGCGTTCTCCAAAAAAAGTATCCCTTTGGCGCAGAGGATAGCGCGTTGGACTTCTAATCCAAAGGTCGCGGGTTCGATCCCCGCAAGGGATGTGTGTTTCCTTTTTTTCTTATGACAAAAAATCCAATCCGTACTCGTACAGTTCTGAACACGAAGATTGGTAATTGCGGGTCCTTTTTATAAGTCAAGATTTCATATTCTTTTTTTTGTGCTATTTTTGCGTCACATATGAAAATTGAGTATAATTTTTCAAATAGTACTGGCATTATATTCAAAGCTACAAATCCAATGATTGAACAAATTTGAGACACTTTTGAAATTCAATAAATATTTTTGGTGAAAAATTTCAACTCAGCAAGAAGATTCAAGAAATTTAAATTTTCATTCGATTCACATTTTGAAAACTAAATCTGTCTGTATCGATCCTTTAGCGAAGAAATTGGAATGAAGAATTAGTTTATTTGTTCCAGAAATTGTGGACAAGCTTTATAGCTTTTCTAATTGAATTTCTTGAACGAAACAATTTAAAAGAAAATGCGGTTGATTCGTTTCAGAAATATTAAGAAAGTGTGTAGTTTTTGTAACCACGATGGGTATATCTATAATTGGATCTCTATTTATCGGTTCTACAATGAAACTTTATTAGACTGACAGCAGGACTGCAAAGGCGTGCATGTTCGAAATCGGAAATGTGAAAGGGGAAATGGAAAATGTTTGTCGCCTGGCTGGCTGGTGTGAGCAATCTGGTGCTACGTTTATGCCTTATGTTTTATGCTCCTTCTTGGCATCCTCTTCGTCTACATTTGGCTCCTTTATTGCTTAGGCTGTTGTTGTTATTGTTGTTTTGTTTCTATTGCATTTGCTTGCAGTCAGTCGACTTGAGCTCGAACTCACAGCTGGCTGCCATTGCCACTCAAGTGCCAAGTGACAAAGGGCAATCACTTGTGATGACCCCGACGCCTTCCTCGTGGTGGGGTAGTGATTCAGCTGGTGGCCATAAAGTTAATTACATTGCACTGTCAAAGTATTTTATTTCAATTTATTTTTGCAAAAATTCTAATTTATTTAATTTATTTAAGCTCCCTATACCCGCGACAACAAGCGACTCCTGCGACTTGAAAGGGTTGCTGCCGACTTTTGTAATGGCAAGTAAAACAAAAACAAAAACAGAAACAAAAACAAAAACAGCGGAAAAAAAATTGGAAAAATGAAAGTGTGTATGAAAACAAAAACAAAAAAATGTTAAAGCCGCGACGAATCGGGCCGCTTCTTTTGTTTATGTTTGCCGCCTGTTTGTCCCTGCAAAGAGATGAAGTTTAATTATTTGTTTTTGTGGGTTTTTGCGACCTGATGGTGTGGACCTGAAGCAGCGGGGCAGGGGGTATGGGGGTGGGCATAGGGATGGGTATGATGCTAGGTCGCTTTCAACATTTTTGGCAAATTTCACAAATTAAAACTTTGCCGCATGACAGTTTTGTGTTTCGAGTTGCGTTTGGCCGTAACAGCCAAATGGATTATTTTTTTCCAACCCTTTTGTGTTTGCTGGCAACACGAGGGAAGGGGGGAATAGAGGGATAGAGGGTGTAAAGTGAGGTTGGTTGATGGTGCTCGCCAAACGATACACCAACAAGTTAATTGAGAGCAATTTTCAGTTATTTTGCCGTTAGGCTTGAATGCGATTCTATTTAAAGCGGCCAAGGCAGGCGCGAACCGGATGCTGTGCTAAGGGTAAGGAAGGGTTAAGCGGTTTCGCCGACCACGACCAACTTATAATTAGAAATACGCCGCTGCCCGACTTCCCGACTGCCCAACTGCCTGACGGCCTGACTGCCTGAGTGCCTGAGTGCCTGAGTGCCCGAGTGTGACGCTCAGGTGACACAACTGTCCGGGACATTGACTCGAGCAGGTGTCAAAAGTCGCGCAAGTCTTAGTTGAAAATTAAAAAAAAAATTAAAACAAACTTTAGCATTTATTTGAGTTTCCGTGACAAATTTTGTACTCAAAACTTCTACAGAGTCGATATATGCAAGTCGAATGCCTGACCATGGTTTGAATTCATTTAACATTTAATGTAACGATATTTTTCAAATCTTATTTCTGAGTAGGATTGCAAATTAGATTCAAAACAAATTTTTGTTTTGCAATACTTTTTTCCGGTCACCTCTTTTGTTGATGTTTTTCTTTTGCATTTACCGAGCAAGAAACAAAAAGGGCTTATATTTATCAAGAAAGTTTCTTGCATAAATTATCAGCAAGATGCTTAAATGGAAACTCCTACAGCAATAATAAGGCAGGTGTAGACCTTAAGTTTCTTCAAAATGTCAAGTTCGGCTCTTTTCTTTAAATTAAAACAAGAGAGGAATTCTAAAGTCGAGGTTGCGCCCGCAAGAAAACAAAAATAATAATAATAATTTAATTAATTTAGTAAAATATAAAATATTCAACACAAACATACACACATAAGTGTTTATGTATAATTTAAACAGCACACATTTACATCAGAATCGCGTGCTTCTCTGCAGTGAAGAAATAAGTCAAGGCAGCAATAACAACAACAACAGCTGCAGGCAGAGCTTGGGCAGAACTTCGGCAGAGATTATGTTTATGGCTATAACTTTCTTCATAATTGACCTATCACGATGAAACTTGGCACACAGACACATAATCACTATCTGGACACATTTGCCAAATCTGAGTACAAAATTCGAGATTGCGGGAATTATGTTGCACTAGAATATTATACCCTGTATCCAAACGGTAAAAGGCTATACTAGTTTTGTGCGAATGTATATAACAGGCACAAAGTATATATATTCTTGTTCAGGGTGACAAGCCGAGTCGATATAGCCATGTCCGTCTGTCCGTCCGTATGAGCGCAAGGATCTCAGAAGGTACAAGAAGTAGCTCAAGGTGTATATCGCCCGTTGTCTTTTTGATTTGCGATGCAGACGTATTCGCCCGGAGGCATATAATTGGGTGTTTTGAGTTGTTTTTCTGGGTGCGTCTAAGAACCCCTGGAGATGGGTTGCCTGCTCACATTTTATACGAGTACTGTAGCCATATGGGGCTGAGCTATCTCGACAGTCAGTGATGGCTTTGGATTTATTTATGAAGGAGGCTGAAGACCATGCCAATAGGTTCATACAAGTATAAATTATTAATCATATGAAATGTAAATAAGACTAAACTCCTAGTTTATGTTGCATTTGCATTTAGCTATAGGATTAAATTAAGTTACCGCACGAATACTAAGTAACGATAGAAATGATAATTCATTTAACTGAACATTAACTCTCAACCATAGAGGCGATCAATTTCGCATTGGGGTTTCTCTTTTCCAAGAAACGCCCATTGTGGAGGGTACAAGTAGTATGCGATACGGAATAATAAATTTGAATGTCAGCATTGAATGCGAAACTAATTTGAATGTGGTTGGGGGTTAGTTGGCTGCATACCCAAGGCCCGACACGACTCTTTTTGGGGGAGGTACGGTTACGGTTACGGTTTCGCTTTCACTTTCATTTCCACTTGACTTTTAATTAATTTAAATGCAAATATTTGCTGGCAATCCATGTTGATCAGCAGGCATCGCCGTGTAGAAACAAAAACGAAAACAAACCCAAAAACCAAAACAAAACTGACATCGATGCCAACACACACACACCCACATATATATATATATACACCCCATGCACACTTTGTTCAAATTTCGGTTAATTCATGCCAATGAAATCGCATTATTTTTTGCATTTTCGCCGCTGGCGTACAAATCGAAATGGGGAAAAAGCAAAACGAGACGAACTTTTGCGTCATGTTGAACACGAAATTCAATTGTGTTTGGAATTTGAGGCAACAATGCTCGTATAGCGGAGCGATGGAGGAAAAGGAGTGTCTGCAGATTGGTTGACTTCTCTGGTCGGTGGTCGCTGGTCGCTGGTCGTTGGTCTCTCGGTCGACTGGTCCGCCTGGCCAGGCCAGGAATAGATATGGGTGTGTGCCACACGATGTGTGGCGTCTCTGGGGGGTGGGGCTTGGGGGGAGATGGTTGACGCATTTGTGGAAAAGTTTCACGTTGACATTTCCATAATAATTTTCTTCTATTTTCCCTTTATTTTTTGTACTCTCTGGGTATTATGCGTTCTGTTTTTGTTTTTGTTTTTTTTTTCAAATTTTCTTGTTGTTGTATATTTTGGCAGAGCCGGAAAAAAGTTTGCATTGCTTTTGACGCACGGTCGACCATCGAATGACCCCTTTCCCCCCACACACATACACACATACACACACACACACACACGCACACACCATACACACATATGTTGCTTTTAGCCTGCCAGGCTCGTTTTTACAGCCTCGGCAGCCGCACATGGCCTGATCTCTCGACAGGTCCAAGTTGCTTTTTTGCATATTGATGAGTCGACGCTTGAGTTTGAGTTTCGAGCTGTGAGCTGTGAGCTGTGAGTGGTAAGCGGTAAGCGGTGAGCTGTGAGTATTGCCAATGTCATTGTTGCTTTTGTTTCTGTTTCTGCTGCCGACTTTGGTTGCCCTCAAGCCTTCGGCTTCAGTTGGGTATGCAAAGGAGGCGCGCGCGTTCGCGTTCAAATTGAATGACAGAAGCGTATGAAGGGCATCAGGGAACGCGTACAGCCTAGAAACATACACACACACACACACACACACACACACACACACATATTATATATATATGTATATATATTATATATATATACATTATATGCAACGATGTGTGCGTGCCTTCTACCAGCTAAGCCCACAAGCTTCCAAAAATGCAAAGCAGCTCAAAAGTATTCCAAACAGTTTTCACATGTGCCTCAAACGCTACACACACAGTCACACACAGAGTCACACTCACACACACACACACATACATTCCCTCCCTCTTGTGTTAGGTTTTTCTAAGCTGACGTGAATTCTTTAGCCCGCACACACGAAATATGTTTGGATGCATGTATACGTTTTTGTATTTTCCTGCCTCAACCATTTGCCAAACGAAAAGTGACAAAAAATTGCGGTTCGTCTGGCAGGTTAAAGTTTTCGGGGAGAATTTCCATAGTTTTGCCTTTCCTCTGCTTTCCGTTTTCCGCATTGCTTGCTTGTGGGTGAATGGCAATTTGGCGTGATTTTCTGCTGAAATGCATTCTAATTGCATTTCTCTGATTTGCACAACTTGAACGTTTCCTGGCCGAGTATGATGATGAGAGCACCGAAAGCACTTCCCTGCTAGAGTCGAGAAGAAAATGTCTTCGATTCAGGCGACTGGCAGTGGAAAACATCAATAAAGTAGGAAGCCATCTACACATACACACTTAGTATGTGTTTCAGAAAAATCAATATAATTAATAATAAATAGCCCACCAGTTGGCTGACATTTAAAATTAATTTATTAATTATTAATTAGCTTTTTGCTGACTACCACATAAAGGCAAACAACATACATATTTAGTATTTTTAATGCAACTATATCGAGGCGTTAATGTCATGCCAGCAGGACTTTGGGAACTCCTACTCAGACTACAGCCTTCCAACTATAACTATAATCAACTTTCTTGTACCAATCACCGATTTTGACAAGACTCTGTGGCAATTAAAGCTTTAGAATATCATGAGATACTATTAAGAACTCTGACATATCAATTTTCTTTAAAATATCTTTAAACATAAGCAAGTTATTACACCGATCGTTCCACTGGCAGCTATATAAAATAATGCGACCATATGCGACTTGTAATGAACTTGCTTTGCGTTTGGATAAGACAAGTCTACATACCAAGTTAGGTGTTTTTAGCTGAAATGGCCCAAAAGTTTTCGAGGTTCATACAGACAGACGAACGACATATTGATTCCTCACACGGGTATGAGGTGTGAATGCTTAATGGAATATTTTTAATCTGAAATGTTATCAAAAAATCGCGGGCTATTAGAATAGTTAAGGGATAAAATTTATATACTTATTTCCTGTCGATACAGCTGAGTTCTTCAATCGTGAACTTGTAAGGTTTGTGGAGAACCGTTTGACGAATCTATGGAACAGTAAGTACGAGTATTTATTTATTACTGACCGGATGGCTGACAGAATTCGGGCACAGTAAGAAAATGCAAAGTGATAAGTATTTGATAAAATGATTTTTGAATTAAAATGAAAGCATCGAAAATAGAAAATGTCAATTGTGCTCCATCGAAAATGTATTTTCATACGAATTAATTTTTCTTTAATTAATGATTTAATCGTCATCAGTTGAGTGTTGACGAGTCAGCGTTAAAGTATGTATCCTGTATCCTGGAATGTAAATACAACATTCTAAACGATTACACTTAAAAGGGAATAAAATTAAAATACTATTTCTGCAGCAAGGGCAACATTCATTACGAAACTGTGCGCCCTCTCTGTTTAATGCGCTCAACAGTTGAAATAAATGAACGCTAACAAGTCTTTGCTGTCAATATTTGCCTCATTTAGCATTAGAGTGCAAACAATTGGAATTTGTAAAAGTTTTTAAGCGCCCCAAACCCAAACCCAACGCCAACGCCAACCCCAATGCCAACGCCAACGCCCAAGTCAAGCGAAGAGCCACAGTTTCCATCGAGCCGGCGCACTCTACTTTTCCACAAAATTTGGCTTTAATGTATTTTTAATTTAATTGAAATTTAAGTTCGTTTCGATTTTACATTTTTTTTTTTCTTTTTTGTTGTTTTGTATGAGCTTCAGGAATTTAATGACTAGCCTTTTGTGATGCATACCAAAGCGAATGCCAGCACCATAGCCAAGACACACACCCACAACGACTAGCAGTGACCGGGCCAAGGCCTCTACGCCTGCCTTATTTTCTAGTGCCTCGGTGCCAGCGCCAGCTCCAGGTCCAGCTCCAGATTCGGCTCAGACACAGGCACAGGCACAGCTATGGCCTGGTGGCATGGTGCTGGCCATGGCTCCTTTTGCTTTTTGTACTTAAAATGCTATTAACTCTAAATTGAAACTTGTGCGGCTTTTTGGTTTTTGCGCTCCTCGCTTTCGTAATATTATTTTTCTTGTAGATTTGCGACGCTTTGAAGCCGGCCGTCGCTGTTGATGCTATTGCTTTGTTGTTGTTGTTGTTGTGGTTGTGGTTGTTGTTGCCTTTTATGCGTCTACTTAAAAATACATTTACACTTTAATGGCACGAAGAGGAATACTCTTATACAAAAATATCATAGCCAGCTGAAACGACACGTAACGTAACGTAACGAAAACAACAATGGGCCGAGCGAATCAAAAAGAAATTAAATGACCTTTTCACATTGCCAAAGACGTTGCGTGACTGGGCCGTGTGTTGGCATGGGCATGGGCATGGGCGTGGGTGTGGGTGTGGGCGTGGCCAAGCAGGCGTCAATGCGGCGTTTGTTATTTAAAATGTGTTTGGGTTTTTGTTTTTTTCTTTTTTGCTTGACTCTGCAGTAGGTGCTAACCAAATGGCATGTCGCAGGTTTAGTTGCAAAGTGTTTGGATTGTTTGTTTCGTTTTGGTGCGCCAGCCATGCCAGCCAAGCCAGCCAAAGATGCCAAAAACACACAAACATTGTAATAGAAGGCGGCAGCGAAAGGGCCAAAGAACGCAGCCAAACATAGATACGAGCATACAGATACGAAACATAGATACACAGGCACACTGATACAGATACAGTTGAATAGACAAAGCGAATGATGTTGGACCCATTTCAAAGCGCTCGGCGCGCACACCACAGAAGGGGGCGATGGACCCCGTCAGCAAAGTGAACATCAACATATGCATGTTAAACACACACACACACATACATACATACATACACTTGCAGGTATATCAGTACATATATATATATATATATATATATATATATATATATATATATATATATATATATATATATATATATATATATATATGCTTTGGTCCTCGTGCATTCGGTTCGTTTCGCTTCACTTCGATTGGCTTTGCCATATAAAGGGAGATTGACAATCATTCATATTTAATGTACAGGCAGGCAGGCCAGGCCAGGCAGGACGGCAGAAGCAGCAGCTGTTCGATTGGTGTGACTTGGCATTGCAGCGTATTTTGTAGTTGTTTTTGTTTGCAAGTTTGCTTTTTTTTGCAGTTGCACAGCTGAATTGCAATTCTTCAACTCTAGCTTATTGACGGGTCGAACATGTCGGAAAAATCGGAAATGCTTTAGTTTGCAGTTTTAGAATTAAACGCTGAAAATTAAAAAAATCCTGAAAGGCACACTTGGCATTGAGAAGAAATGGAACTTTAAAACAGTACACATGTATTAGTTTCTTTATATTTGCATTTCCTGCGCATATTGAACGCCAAAGTTCTCCCAAATCAAAAAATGAGTCTTGTTCATATTATAATAAACTTATAATATAAATAAAGCATTATGATATCAACTTAAAAGCTAAGAAAGACTCAAAAATAAATAAACAATGTAATGTCTAACAACGCCTTGGACATGTTGAGGAAATTTTATTTGCCATATGGCCAGCTTTGCCCCGATTCGCTGCCAGCTTTCAGTCAATCAGTTAGTAGTCAGTCCATAAGTCGGGATAAACTAATTTATGCACATACATAGACAAGTGGAGAAGATATAAAATACACTGTACATGTGTGTAGAATAATAAAAGAATTAAAACAAAAAATTAAGAATATTGAAAAGAAACATTTTTGTTTGCATGGAGAGAGAACCAGAATTGTATTTAAACATCTCTCCCCTCCTTAACTTATAATCACTTATATTTTTAGTCGATTTAATGGTTCCAATATATTTCTATCAAAATAATACCAAAAAGTATATTATTTTCGCCTTTAATAGTTCGGCAGCTGATAGCTGGGGATGCGTTTGCTTTATTAAAGCTAATGGCGCAAGCGTAAATCAGTCTTTATTTGCTTTCTCGTTAAATGGCACTCAGACATTTAATTCTAAATTTACGATTAGCCCATGCTGGCCGCTAATGACAGATTGTCAATAAAGGGCCACCAATTTGGCCAGCGAAATGATGATGGCTCGCCCCATTGTCGGCCGTGAGGCAAGCCAGACATTGAATGTGAATCGGAAAAGTGTGCCTCAGACCCAGCGGATGATGCGGTGAGCAGCGAGCGGTTGGTGATGGCGATGGCGATGGCGATGGTGCAGGTCAGGCGGCATTGAGCGCATAGAAATGGAAAACTTATAAAGTATCTGCCAGGAATACAAATTCAAGTCATGAATAAATTTTGATGTGTGGCCTTTTACGAGTATAGGCAACTGCTGCGACTGTCTGCCATTTTATTGCGATTTTTTGATTTTGCTTCTGCTTCTGCTTTTCCTGTGGCTGCTCTGCTGCTGCTGTTGTTATTTTTATTTTTCAATGTAGTTTCTGCTGTTGTTGTTATGGCTTTTAGTATGGCGTATATTTGGCGTTGTTGTTAGTTGCCGCATTGTCGCCAAGTACGTGTACGTAGTATATAAACAAGCAGAAGCCGCAGTTTGCTGCACACACTCTCCTCTATCCTCCATCCGCTACGCATCTCCTGCTTTCCATTTCTGTTTCTCTGTACTGCTCGTTGCGCAATTGATTTGGCTTTCTAGAATAATTATAACATGATGAGAGCGGGGATGGCAGAGAAAGCACTTTAAACATAGCCTCACAATTCCCCACTTTCAAACACACAAACATACATAGAGATACAAGCACGCTAGAAAGTTGCGGCGGTTCGATAATGGCGCGTGGTTGCCGCATGCAGACATTTTGGCTTAAACACGCCGCTAAGCTGCAGCTAAGCCGCTGCAAACTTTTCAGCGAAGCGAACGCGCTATGGACCGCCGATGGGGCAGGGGATGGGATGGTTGGAGGGTACTCTAGAAGATTCGAATGGGGGCGACCAAGCGCTCGCACAACTGCCAACATAATCACAAGTTAATCCCTCGTGTAGCTTTCGAACTTGCCAGAGCACATGGGCAAGAGGGGCAGGCAGGACCTTAAACTGGTGCTGCTGTTGGATTTGAATTGGTGTTGGGGTTGGAGGTTTGGCTTAGGGCTGAAAATTGGTGTGGCACCAGCACCAACACTGTTCGAACGCAGATAAGCAGGACCTGCCATGCCAATGGAACGTCCCTCTTGCTTCTGAATTGTAATGCCGTGTACAGTGAATATAGGCTATAAATAATCCATATTTGGCAGATATTATCACACTTTTAAATAAAAGAAATGCATAACTTATCGAGCTTATTACACTTGACTTCAATATCGAATAAGAAAAGCACCATTTTATATTATAGCTTTGAATTGGGAAAGCAATATACTGCGATATCAAAAGCTAGTTAAAATAACTGAATTATTCTGTGAGAGCATTTCTTAGCTCATATTGAAAATATGTAGGGCAGGTTTTTATTATCGAGGCAAGCAAACTGGTAATGGAGTCAATCGCTTTGCTGGAAGCAAGTAGAACTACAATGAAGTTTTTGTTAGTCAAAAAATTTTCTGTTCAAAAATCTAAAACTAGGTCTTGTTAAATCCATATATAAACAAGCAAGTTATAGTGTAGTCGCTTGTCGCTCGTAGCAAACAACACTTCCAGGTTACATGAAATTAAAAACTGCATAAATAGAACAATTACTTTGAAATTGTTACCACTATTTTTTTTCCAATGAGCAATAATTCAATATAATTATAACAAAGTTTTGGTTAATTATCTATCAAGATGTTTTTTTTTGTTTTTTAATATCAAACTAAAAATATCAAGGGTTCATGACAATATACTTGTACACACCTGGACCGAATAATTGGTGCAACCATTTTTTTTTAACATAAAAATACTTCAGCGCACAAAAACAAATAGTAAAATTCTTTACAAGCTTCAAACTTGGCTTGTGATTAATTCACAAAATAAAAATGCTTTTGGTTGGTCAGAATGATTGATGTGTCCAAAATTCTTGATGATTTTCTCAATTCCTGCAGACATAAAGGATACCAGCTTTTGATATACTACATTAACGAGTATTAACAAACACTTTTCGCAAATACTGCATTATTTATATGTCAGAATATTTGCTTTGAAGCTTATCTATATTCGATGGCCCTCAGAAAGTTTTAAAATTGTAACAAAAAAAAAAAAAAGAGAAATATTTCAATGTATATTTACAATGCACTATTTAGAATATTTATAAATTAAAATGAAATATATTTAATGAAATTAATCGAGTGCCCTCGAAAGTATTGTAATTGCAACAAGATATTAATAGAAACTATTTCTCCAATGACTTCTAAACGATTAATTAAGAATTAATGTAGTCAGGCAATTCCTGTATTGAGTGTGGAGTTGCAAAAAAGGATAAAAAGCATATATTTAATGAAATTAATCGAGTGCCCTCGAAAGTATTGTAATTGCAACAAGATATTAATAGAAACTATTTCTCCAATGTTCTGCAGTAATTGTTGCAAATGTGACTTCTAAACGATTAATTAAGAATTAATGTAGTCAGGCATTTCCTGTATTGGGTGTGGCGTTGCAAAAAAGGATAAAAAGCATAGCATACTTTTCGGCAGCGCGACCAATGACGACATTGTAAATGCAAATAGCATGTCGGCTGTAATTCTTATGGGCGTTCAAAGTAGTAGGCATGGGTGGAAAATTAATAGTGAAATTACAGGGCGAGCCTGTCAGGTTACGCATCAATGGCGTTCACACACACACACACACACACACACACACACATGCACACACAGGCTCGCAGGCTGGCTGACTGGCAGGTGCCTGCGGCGGCTTCGATGTGGCAATGCCAACACTTAACAAAGTTATTCACAGCTGCCAGGTGGCGCAATAACAAAACGGGGGAAAAAACGAAATGAAGAAGATGGGATGGAAAACAAAGTGCAAAGCATACAAAAGCGAAAAAGGAAGCCAGTCAGCCAGTCAGCCACCCAGCCAGCTAGCGAGGGCCCGAAACGCTGCACAGCACCAACAGCAACAGCTTGATGAAAGGTGAAAGGTGTTGGTGTTGGCATCAACATTGGGAACGGCGTGTGTTGCAAAGAGTTACGCAAATTGCTGTGCTGGCAAGCTGTAAAATTTTATTAGGCATACAACGGAACGGCGACAACGACGACGACGACGATGACGACGAGAACAGGGACGAGGACAAGAAGTACAAGGAAAACAAGTACCACGACGACGATGACGACGATGGCAACTAACAAGCAGCGAGGCACGACAAATATGCGGTTACACAGACGGGTCACATAGCCAGTGAGTGACGTTGACTGACTGGCTGGCTGACTGGCTGACTGGCAGACTGGCTGGTAGGTGGATTGGATGGTTGCTTGGGTGGTTGGGTAGTGCTGGTAGGCCACAATACAGGCTTAATTTTCAAAAAGACGTTTTGATTTAACGGCGAACGCGCTAAGCGCGTTGAACAAAATTTATAGTCATGTATAAAACGTTATGGCCGTGGGCACTGAAACAGTTATTTGCAGTTGCCGCGCACGCACTAAACACACACACACACACACAACTACACCATACTCCACCCACCCATACACACACAGAGACACACACACACACACACAAATCGACACGCTCGGGGTCACGTGCACGCTCGCAAAATCAATTGAGTGCTGCGACCATTGCCTGCCTCTTGAACCCGAGCCCCAAAACTAAGCCCCAACCCCAACACCAACATCCACACCAACCTCAACCTCAACCCAATCCACTCATCCCCAAGCCTGGAATCGAACGCAATGCAAAGCAACCCAATAAACCATTTAAGTGCCCCATGCAAAATGGTCGTGACGGCAATAAAATGCCTGTAAATTCATTTTATTTGAAGCGCTTAGCCAGCCAGGTAGCGGCTGATGATGCTGTGGCATCAGCAGCGTTAGGTGTCAAGCACCTCCCCCCTCTCAAACAGAAGCCACCAACCAATCGCTTTGCCTGTCATGAGAAACCCTTCAAGTTGCACGTACCATGAATGGTGGGGAGGGGCGGGTAGAGCGTGGTAGAGTGTACGTTTTAGTGTTTGGTTTGAATATTTGTTGGCAACCACCTGCTTGGCATGCAAAATTAGGCAAAAATTTAACTCGGCAGCAGGCGGCGCCTAAAATCACGCAACGTTTTTTCGTTTTTTTTTTCTTCGCTTCTTGCGCGCCACATTGTTACATGCCTCAATGATATTTCATGTGCGTGTTTTACATATGCCACACTTACACATACACACACACACACACACATGCGAGCTAGCTGGTTGGCTGGCAGGCACGTAAAATTTGTCACTGACAATTTTCATAAATTTAAAAAGCGAAATAAATTTTCAACTTGGGAGCAGAAGCAGCTTGGAAATGTAAATGGGAACCGGAACGGGTACGAACAACTATTTCAGCTTGAAAGGTGGCATAAAACAGAAGGCTGATGTTTTCAACAGGCACACACACACACTGAGGCACGCACTCATATCATTAACTAGCAGTCAGCCACCATCTAAGGAGATGGGCAACAACAGCAATAACAAACTGCGGCTCCTTTAATGGCGCACATATGCAAAGTCTCTTCTAATGGATCGCTTGCTCGTTCCCCGAACCTGGTGGAATGCTTTAGTTATATGTTGTATATACTTGTATGTTTGTGTGTGTGTGAAACAGTCACAGACGTCAGCAATACCGCGAAGCAGATACAGCCTACAAAAAGTTCAACTAACATTTAACTTCCTTACTTTGAGATAACTATCCAACTATCTAACGGTCCTGTCCAGCTTAAATTAAATTTCAAAATCGATTAATTTCTTTGCTGCAGTATCTTTACTTCATACTACTTTTAATGCTTCTTACTTCAGCACATTTGACCGGATTAACCGACTTTGATGATTCTTTTTTTCATTTGAAAACTGGTGCTTCCCGAATGGTTCCATTTGAATTTCTTCCAGTTCTGAGAATGACATCCATGGCAAAACTACCTTAAACAAACCTCATTTAGTCCAAATAGCTGAAAATTCTATTCCTGAACAGCATCCGTTACTTCAAAAATATCCGCGAAAGTCACATTAAATAACAAAAAAAGCATTCACTGCACTAGACCTGATGTCAGTTTTTTTCTTGTTAAAATTGTACTTGTTTCCTCATTTTTGTCATTAGCTTCAATCGATAAATCTATTTGTTGAAATTTCGGGTCAGGCTGAGAGCGTTCTCATCAATTATTTTCCAATAATTTTTCAAGATAGGAAGCTAGTTTTAGATATAATGTAATCTTCATATTTATCTCCTTATTAAAAGAAATGAGTCTCTGTTTCTATGCCGGGTGAATAACCGCCGAGCAGGCTTGGCAGGCCTCATTTGCACTGACAACAGCAATGTTGCTTGTCGGGTGGCTGGCGGCAATCGTGTTTGCTTTGGCATTTGTACTCGCGTTCGAGTCCTTGCCGTCTGTGACACGGTTACTCAACTTCCGACGTCTACTTTTTCGCACTTTTCATGCCTACCGGCCCTCCTTCTCTCTAACTGCACTCCTACCCGACTGACTGACTGCCTGACTGCCTGCCTGTCGGGCAAACGGCACAAGCGAACACTTCCTCCGGCTCACACACACACATACACCTCGTTATGCATACACTGTCTTGCAGCTGTGCGCCCATACTCCACACCCCACACCCCTCACCAGACACCCTCGCACCCTTTACCAGCAGCCATGCTAATAATTTGATGGCGCTCTGAGCGCAACAACAAAGTCAGGTGTGAAATATTGTTAGATGTTCGTATCTACAGTGGATCTTATACATACATATAAGTATACTATATGGAGCGGTTCCTCTTGAGTAAAACTTTATTGGTGGACTATTTCTTTAAGAAAAGAGATTCAAGAATTGAAACTGTTAATGAAATGCTTTAATTCTTTGCTGAATCGATAAGAAATTAATTGCTGAACTAACTTTTGTTATAGCCTCCAAAAGCTCTTTCTCCTCAATTATCTTTTGGAATCCTTTTTCATTTAGCCGACTAAAGTTTTCTAATTGGTATTTGTTAACATTCCATAGTCTTATTCGGCCATAGTCTAAGGAGTTTTCCAATAGGGAAATAAGTTTAATAGGCCATCAATATAGTTTTATTGGTTTTCTCTTAAGTTAACAAATATTCTACGCTAAAAAGCGAAATGTGTATGCGATAATATTTAATAATGCATCACTAAGATAAAGTTATCGATAGCAAATCGATTGATTCCAAATAGCAAACTAGCACATAAATAAACTACCCTTTTCGTAAACTAAAAGCAGCTATCATTATACTTGTAGCATGATTTTAGATTTAAGAATCTGTGTATGTGTTTGTTAATCATCTTTAATTGGTTTTTACTGTACTATACACACACATACATAAGCGGCGCGACTTTCCACATCTCCCACACACACACGCATACGTGTATGAATTCATATGCAAATCAAAAAAGCATTCTCCGCCAAACGATGAGCATACGAACACACATGTGTCGGTTTCGTGGATTGGTGGATGGGTGGGTTGGTTGGGGACGGAAGACGGACGGCATCACAAGTAAAAACAGTTGAAAGGCATTTCATGTTGCGCTTTCATTACGCGTAATTTTTGGGCGCCACACCAAAAGCAACTCCACACCATAGCACCACCCCCAACCTCACCCCTCCCCTGGACAAACCCTTGCCAGCAAGGCAGTCAGGCAGGCAGGCACGTACTCTGTGACACGAGTTGGCGCCTTTCGTTTCCGTTCGCTTCCCTTGATTTCTCGTTGGGTTGGTGCATGTGTGTGTGTTTTTTTTTTGTCAGCCCCGCCATCCCCCTTGCTGGCGAGAACATTTTGAGAGCATTGCCAAATGCCAGAAAATTTTGCTGCTGTAATTTTTATTTTTTTGCTGTCTCTTTATTTGCGTTTATTTGCTTTTATGTTGCCGCCAAATTAAATTTAATTCAATTAAATGCAACGCCACAAAAGTCACAGAGACAGAGTGTCCCTCTGTCTCTCTGTCCGCACTGCATTTTCCACTTCTAACGTTCAATAATTACAGCAACAGCAGCAACAAAATGAAAGGGGAAATCAAATCGATTTATACTGAAATGGGAACTCACCTGCAAATTGGGCGGGCAATGATCGAGCAGCTCCAACATATGTTTGATATTCTGCGCATCCTGTATCACAAAATTCAATTCCATATCGAATTCACCGCCGACCAGCTGCAAAAAAAAAGATCGGAAACAGAACACAAAATGTTGCCAATTAGTGGAAAATCCATTTACGGCTGTTATGCAGTTTTTTTTTGTTTTCAAGTATAAATACATATATTTATATAATATAGAATGTTTGTATATCCAGCATGTTGGTAAATTGGTATTTCTTGTTTGCTTTGTGTATACATGTATCTGTGTGTGTGGATATTTCATCCATAATCAAACAGCCAAACAGAGGAAGCCACAATCGCTACGCAATGTGGTGCAAGCTTTTTTGTCCAAATTAAGAGCCAAAAACGATTTAGAGTTGGAAGAGAAAATCTCTTTGAAAGGATTTTCATTTTATTTTTATCAAATTTTGTTTATTGCTAAGTTGAAAAAATTTAGTTTATAGTTTAGTAATTATTTTCAGAATAAAAACATATTTTCTCCTTGATACAAAATTACAGAACAATCCTCTAACTAGCTTTAAGAATAAATTGCATGGTTGTAGCAACCATCAGATTATTGACTCCTCTTCTTCAATGATTAATGATGTGACTAAAGCTTTAAAGCCATAAAACAAATATTTTTAAAGAGTTGCATTCCGTTTTCGTCTGCAAATGAAATATGAAATTTTGTAAGGACAACTGTCATCCAATATTTGCTTTATGGATAGTAAGCAGAAATGTTGTAACTCAGAAAGCACAAAAGTAAATAAAAAGGGGCAAGAAAACAGATTATAAGAATGCCAACAAAGACTTTAAAGTCCCCCTATTTATTCGGAAAAATTTGTAAATAAAATGCCATTAAATATTAATATTAGCTATGAAAGATGACAGCTTTAAATGCTTTAAAATTAAAATAAATAAAAAGAGGCAAGAAAATGGATTCTGAGCATGACAACAAAGACTTTAAGGTAACGCTTTTTGTTCCTAAAAATATTGGTTAACAAAATGTCATTAAATTGTATTATTAATACTTGCTATGAATGATGACATCTTTAAATGCTTGAGTAATGTATAATACGTAATATTTCAAAATTTTGATTAAACGTTAAAGTCGTGCACTTTTATTTGACACTGAAAAATTGATTCAGAGTTTGCCAATCAGGAGACGAGCAAAGAAACATACTGACAAACAATAAAGGCAGCGTGCTGCCACAAATAAATTGATTTAAAAGGCTCTAACTTAATTACGCGGCCGCCCCACAATTCGCTCTACGAGTAACAATCGAAATCCATTCCGGACAAAAAGATACTTTTTGACAGCCAATTGAGCCGCGAACGAATTTTGTTTTCTTTTTTGGCTCCGACTTTTACTTTGTTTCCTCATCGAGATTACACATTGGGGGCAGTTGGGCTGTGGGAAGCGTGCGAGCGTCAATTTTTTATGCCTTTTATGCGGGCTTTAATAAAATCAGCAAATAAATTCAATAAATTGATTATAGCGGCGGCAGCGGCATATAAAAACTTTAAAAACCGACAAGTGTTACAAGTGTCGAACAAACACAAACAACCATACACCCACACACACATACACACACGCACACACACACACACACACACAAGCAGAGAGTAGCTGGTGTGTGTATTTATGGCTGTTTTTGTTTGTGTTTGCGTTTTCCAGCTCCTCAACCGCCGAGAGTTCTAACCAAGTTGTTTTGGCCAAGACATTCCGTTGGCGTCTGTCAGTCGGGCGCCAATTTATTGATGGGCGAACTTAGCAAAGTTCTCCTCCTATCGCCACAGTGTACAGCGCCTTAATGCAGTTAGGTAGCTGCAGACGTCCATAGTATGTATTTTTTATTTTTTTATGCAGATTATATTTTATTGGGATAATTATTCACATGAAGACTTAACGCATTTCTCGGCAGTGTTGATTAATCGCTTGACATGTTTTGGTTGGAAAGCGTACGATTTCCTTCACCGTTCCGCTAAAAGAATTCTTTTCTAGTCCAGTTAAGTAAGTGCACATTTCAAGCCTTCTTTGTTGGACAGAGATGTTGCTGTTTTTTCGGAAACTGTGCCTTGAAGTCTGTGTCTGGTTCTTGTTGGACACACAGAAATAAGCTGCACTTCAAATAAATTATTGAACATCTGCAGTTTCATGTACGTGGTATTTAAAACTAATTCAAATATCGAGTGAAGCATTTCGAGGGTTTCAAATAATTTTAAAGCTGTTTGTCAACTTCAAGCAATGCACAAATAAGAAGTACAAAGAATTGTGAACTTTGTAATTTCTATTTTAAAGTCATTTCTCTATGAAAAGCCAGCAGGTTGGAAAATTATGCTTAACTATTTGGCATGTTGAGGTATCTTATAAGGTGCCACAGGCCGTGGGAGGAAGGCAGGCAGATATGTTGCACATTTCGCTTCCTGTTGTTGCACTGACAAGTTTATAATTATGCGGCAGAGTGTGGCAGACAGAGACGAGAATGGAGAGGCAGATTAGAGAGGCGAGAGTATAAAAGCGAGTGAAGCCGCAACTCCATCTCCCGGCTGTCAGTGGCAAGTATGGTTGTGGGTGCGGCACTGCCTTTGCGATTTCTGGAACGCACAAATATGTATATACAAGTATACATGAGTATATACATACATCGTGTACAAGTAAGTATGTCGCATTTGTGCTATTTTCTGTCGCTAACTTAGAAGATGGCGCTTAAAAGTCATTGCCGATGGCCACCGATGTAAGTATGTGCCTTCAATTGCGTCCTGCTTTCTACGCTGAGTCGTTTGTTTGCCAAACAGGCCTGCTCTCCTCGGCGCAGGTCCTTCCGTTACCGATCGGGCTGCTCATTGCTTTGAACATGACATCTTTCGATTGTAACTGGAGTGAAATCAAAGGCGAAAACCACTAAGCTGCTTAGATTAGACTGCAAGGGGGCAACCATTTCCCCTTCCCCATCCTCTCCTTCCTCAGCAGACAGAAGCTTGATTGCCTCACCACACAAATACAAACACATACATGGGTGTAACCAGCAACCCATTAAGGGGGGCCTTTTGCCTTTGTACCTGCCACATAATCACTTCAATTGATTATAGAAAGTTTACAATTTCAAGTGGAAAACTGGTGAGCAAAAATAATATTAATTTATGTATAAGTAGCTAGCGGATTCATTGTGATTAGCTAACCAATTTATTGGTATCCTTGCGAAAATGTTTTATTAATTCTGAAGAGATAATGAATACTGAATAGAGAGGAAATATTTTAGGTTATAATGGTACATAGTGTCAAATGTTTAGGCAATTGAAGGAATATATCGATGAATTACAATAGTAATACATTGTTTTTTCTTTCCAAATTACTTATAATCAAAATGAATTACTTTTGAAGTGCTTGGGGTTTTTTCGCTTGAATTAAATTCCACTGCTGCTATTAACATACTAGTTTTAAATAAAGGCTCTGTTACCAATTTTTACGATATATTTAACATACCTATACATATTGTTGTCTGATCGAATGAAAAGGTGTTGTTTTCTTGTTCCGTGACGATTTATTCAATCTACTGTGTAGAAATATATTTTTGTTTTACAAACATTTCCATCAAAATTTACTTTAGCTTTCGAATATTTTGAAAACTTTGATCACAGATCTTAGGTCAAGTTTGTATTAGTTAAAATGAATATAGAAAACAGTGAAATGTTTTACACAACTCCTGAAAAAATCAGTTTTTTAGGAATTCTATAAAGTAACAAAAAAAAAAAAGAAAGACATTTCTATTATAAAAGTATCTTTTATGGATCCCAAAAGGCAAACAAGTCCTTCATTAATTTGTCAATTCTTTCATCGATCAATGATACCAGCTCGTCAACGGTGCACTCTTTACGGCTACTTGGAACACATTGAACAAATAGACAAATAAGTAGCGCTCAGTTATCGCATATAGGTAAGATAAGCCAGCGAACTTTTTAGCTTTCTATCAAATAAGGTTTAGGCAAGCCTATCAATCCAACCAACCATGACGAATGAATGAAATGAAAAAGTAAGAATGGCGCGCAATTGAGGTAAGTAGAATCAGCAACTTGGTTAATTTATGCGTAATTGTAGCGGAGGAACCCCCTTTCGCTACGCCCATGCACACACACATACACAAATAGACACACGCACCTATACACCCACCAACTAATTTACATGATTTCGTTTCATGCTTTTTTGCACAAATCAATTTCAATAACAATCATCAACCCGCTCGCCCGCGCCCCCCATCTCTGCCGTCTCGGCTGCCTATGACTTGGTCATCAAAGTCGTAACTCAAAATTGGAATGATAAAATAAAAATAAAGAAGAAGAATAGGGCGACGAAGAAGGGGAGTGGAAGACGACGACGAGGACGACGACGACGACTGGGCTGAGGAAGTTAGTAGAAGAAGAACAAGAAGAAAACTGCTCATTCATATTTAAATTAAACTTTGCGGAAAGTTGTTGGCGCATGCCAACGGCATTCTTATACACTATGCTCTCTATACTTGCCACACCCCCTCCACCAGCTCACTCCTCGCCCACACCTCGCATGTCGTAGCGAGGCATGGAAGCCCAATTAGGAGAACTTCATTTCACACTACAAGCGTTTAAAACGCTGCTTAATTATGTTCAAGCTCATGATTTTGGCCTTCGCGTTCGACCGGCCCGAAGTCGAGTCCAATTCCCTTGCGAGTTCCAGTGCCTGTAGTGGATGTGGGTGGTGGGGTGGTGGGGTGGAGGGGTGGAGCGAAAGTTGGGGGGTACGGGCCCCTTGCACCTTTGCCTAGCACATTTAGTCAATTTTGAGTTCATTTAAAAAGTTTTTCGCTTTGTCCCCCTCGTTCGCTTGTGACGTGACGCTGCTTGTCACCTTGCCCCCCCCCCCCCCCCCCCCCCCTTCCTCACTCTTCTTCTATTGCCATTCTCCCCCTTACGCACACACTCGCCATTTTTGTTGCTGGTGTTGGCGCTGTTTCTGTTTCGCTTCCACCGCTTTTTCGCTTATTTAAAGTAAATTGAATTTCTATTTTATTTTAAATGCGCATTGAGACGCACTAAAAGTTCTCAAGTGGCAGCCAGCTTGCTGTGCGTTCGGCACTGGGGGAGGACTGGTGAGAACTTAGTGTGAAGGTGTAAAAATTACAATTTACACAAGTTCTTCTTTTTCTTCTGGTTCTCCTTCTCCTTCAGCATCTCCATCTTTTTGTTCTGCCACGTAGACGACGCGTCGTCGTCTCGTCTGTTGGTACGATTTAGACTCCTAAGTATTCGGTACGCAGAGCGCTTCACTTAACGTTTTCTTTTTTCTTTTCATTTCGTTTTGCTTTCGGTTTGTTCTTTTCACAGTTTGCTTTATTATTGTAATTCGATTTCATTTGAAACTGCCTGGAAGTGTGCGTATGCGACACATACGAGTATGTGTGGGTGTGTGTGGGTGTGTGTGTGTGTGTGGGTATGGACCTGAGTCGGAATCGGAATCGGAATCGAAATCGGAATCTGTGTAAAGTAAAGCGGCCAGCCACAATCCTATACAATCGACGCAATCTAAACTGAGGTGTAGCTTTTCAACTTTATATTGCTGTTTTACTCGC
Source organism: Scaptodrosophila lebanonensis (assembly GCF_003285725.1). NCBI lineage: Eukaryota > Metazoa > Arthropoda > Insecta > Diptera > Drosophilidae > Scaptodrosophila > Scaptodrosophila lebanonensis. The sequence continues at coordinate 1,131,718 of NW_022060598.1, read as the reverse complement.
ACACGAAATCTAAAAGTGGTTTTTATTGTTGTTGTTGCGCCCACACCCCTCTCCCCTTTGCAGCATCATATGTGAAAGCTTTCACTAATGCCACCAACGCTTTGTCAGGCTTTAGATTTTTGGCTTGAACACAAAGCCAACATGATTCGGCTTCGGGCACAGCCAACTCATCTCTTCATGCCAAAGAGGAAGAGGCACACACGTGGGCGCAGTGAAAAAAAAATCAGGATATGCTGATTATTTAGGAAAGCCGCAGCTAAGATACTCTAGCAGGTGCATGCAATGAATAGAGAGATGTTTTTGTGATATCTCTGGAAATTAACTGTTTGTTAATTAACGCCTTATTCTTTCTTTTTCCTTTGTATTTGCCTCTCTCCGCAGACCTAATTCTTTCTTTTTTCTTTCTTTGTAATTGCCTGTCCCTGCAAGTCAATGTTTGTCTCTGACTGTCTTTGTTTTAATCCCTCTGTCTTTATTTGCCTTTGTTTGTTTTTTTTTTCTTTGTTTGTTTCTGTCTGCACATGTTTGCATTTGCCGAACTTGGTTTGTCTTTGATTGTATTTGCATTTTCATGAAACTAATATTTGTTTTTCTTTATGTTTCTGTTCTCTTCCCTGTCTTTGTATTTTTTTTTTTTGAGTTTGCATTTTTTTCTCCCTTTAATTCATTACCAGACCTTGTCAGTCTATCTGTTTCTGTCATTGGTTTGGCTTTCTTCGTCTTTGTATTTATTTATCAGTCTTTGCATAGTTTGAATTTACATGTGATTAAACAATACTAGCTGAGGATAAATGGTATTTAAAGACTGACATTTGTTATAATATGCCGAACATTATTTCATTGATAACACATCGTAAAGGAATTCTTAGGTATCAACGCAATCAGGCTTTCTTGGCTTTTTGCTGACTATATTTTGTCGGTCTCCCATACTTTTTTTCTAATTTCTCTCTTTTTATTTCCATTTTTCACCTTTTCGCTCGCTCTCTCTCTCTACCATCGCCTGTTTCTTTGTCTATACTTGTTGATCAGTGACCATCATGGTCAGCATTTGCTCACTTCGATTACAGAAATAGCAAGTCATTCGGGATTGCTCGAAAAGGAAGAGTATTCCAAGGAGTCAAATGGTGCAAAAAGTAAAATAACTTTATGCCTTGGGATGTGGCAAAGCTGTTACTTTCTGCCGCGGCCGCCGCTGCTTTGTGTTTCTTTTAGGCCAACGCCTTCTCCTCGCTGCAGTCATTAGGGAATATTTGCAGTTTTTCGTGGTTAAGCTTTTAAAACAGTTTTAAAAGTACACACACACACACACATAAAGAGAGAGAGAGGCAGATAGGGAGGCTTCAACACATTCGTGGCCGCAGCAGGCAACAATATCGCAACAGTTTTTCTTTTTGTTTTCCCTTTTCTTGTGTTGTTTTTTTTTGTGTTTTTTTCTGTTTCTTTTGCCTACTTTAAGTTTTGACATAACTTCCTGTGGAGGCTTCGCCTGCACAGCGTCGCCCGCCTTTCTTTGTACATATTTCTCAATTTCTGTTGGCTTGGCTTTACCTTTTCGGAGCTGTCCCTCTCTGGCTTGGTGCTCGTTTGCTATCAAAATTGCTCGTTGGGGAAATTTGGAGCATTGCTGTTGTTGTTATTGTTGTTTTTGCGCTCTGTGAATACTACTTTTGCTGGGCGCCACAGTAGCTCCGAAATTGCTTTGATTGTTCTATTTGAATATTTTAGAGAAGTTGTTGTTGCTCTTTTACTTGACCATGGCCTCATTAGGGCGTCGACTCGCCTGCATTATTGATGAATTCTGCTGGTCAACAAATGGCCAAGCCCACACACACCCACACACCCACTCGCTCTCTTGGCCATTAGTGTGTCGTTCAGATAGGGCCAACTTAATGAATTTCATGAACGTCACTGGCCGGACAGTCGAGGCGAGTCGAGTCCAGTCGAGTCGAGTCGAAGCTACGGCTATGTCTATCATTTATCATCACAAACAATTGCCGGCGGCCTAACATGCCGTATAATTATTACTTTTGGCTCGAAATTGATGATGCAAACACGCACGCACGCACACACACACACATGCACGTGCCCAGAAAATTGGCACGCCCACATCTAACCGCCCACACGCTTACGCTTTTGTTGTTTGCATGCCCATTTTGTTTAGCCACAGAATGATAAAAGGATTCCACGCACACAACTGACAGACATCAATCAGAGATTCTGTGCGTCAATCAGTTGGCCCACGAATGTTGGCCAACAAGAACTCAAAAGGAGCAACGCAGGCCTTCACAGCCTTCATCTTCATCTTGGCTATATCTGTGTCTGTGTGTGTGTGTGTTGTGTTTGCTTTAATCTATTTTATCGAGCGCTCCAGTTCGTCGTCCCCATTCAGTTGGCTTGTCTGTTTTGAGTTTTGAGTTAATCGAAAAAGTTAATCATCGAAGTTTTGCAAAATGCTAAGCATACAATCAACCGACCAACGCCCAAACTGACCTTCCCCCCTCGCACCCATGCATGCGCCCATCCGATACGACCACCCACCCATTGGAGAGCGAGTGTGAAAGCGAGCGATGGTGAGTGGAAAAAAAAAATATCGTAAAAGGAATGCACGTTCGCATGGTCACTTGGAATGGAAAATAGAAATAAAATATGGTGCTGCCCCGAAAACTTTTATTCGCCCTTGGGTCCAGAAGTAATCAGTGGGATATTTAAGCTGAAAGGACTCTGTGGATGGTATGGCCAACATCAAGTGCATAGGCAGAATTAACAGTGGCAAGCGAAAAGGACGCGTTTGCCAAACATACGAAAGTTCAATTCGCACACACACAATGCATTTCCCTTTTTCCAAAATGGCCGCAAAATATTTGGGGTTATGTTGTGCACGAGGGGGAAACTTCACTGCAGTTGTTCCTAGTTGGAGAAAATTAGTTAATTGCGTCAGTTGCTCATCAGTTAAAATTGTAGTTGCAGAGACTACAACAAAAAGTTGATTACTGTTCAAAAACAGAAACAAACAAATCAATTCTTTCGAGTCTATTTGTAGGCAAGGGATATAAGTTTTCAGTTCTTTCACCGAGACCTAAGCCTGTTCACCGTGGAGGAGTTACAGTGACAGGCTTCTGAGTCACCGCAGTTTGCTTGCAAGAGGACTCCTTCCTGCTAGACCTTTGCGAAGACTGAAACGATTAGGTTTTTTCAAAACATTTAGATAAGCATAAGCCACCACTAACTTATTAATCCTCGCGCGGAAGTGCTCGAGGTTGGGCTATTTTATATTTGTAAAAATGTATTGTTAAGGTGCTAATCTGAATGCACGGCTTCAATGCTTTCATTAAAAAAAAAAAGTTCTTTCATTGCATAATAGATACAAAAACATAAGTATTATTATATCACTTTTAAAGTGTCGGAAAATTGTTCGTGGCTACAAGACAGACATACTTATCATCAGTAGATAAGTAGAATACTTGTAATTCCAAAGTTTAAAGTACTGCACAGTAGTTTTATCATAAAACACCTAACGTCAGTATCCCAGCATCAGTTTTCAAAAATTAATAATAATAATTAAAACAACATTAAAAGAGCAACTCTTTTCATTAATGAGGTTGATGCTAAGGATGATCTGCTATGGTCAATGCTGGTCGAATTAAATGAGCAAACAATTGATGATTTTTTAAACATCGATTGTATCCAGTATACATATACTGGAAATTCAAAGAAATTGATTGTTTGTGGTTGTCCACCTACGTGAGAGTTTACTGTACTTTAAAATAGACTTTGCCTTTGTGAATTAATAGTCGAACTTCAGGATTCGACAATGGCTTAGTTTTTCAAAGCACTTGCGATCTTTTTAGTGCAGCTGCCTGCCAAAATCTGTAATTGAAGTTATTTAGAGATTTTTGTTTCTCATTTCTAAATGGTAGAAAAGGTAAATTTCTCTTTTAATTTTTGGTAAAATAATGAGGAACTCTTTACAATTATGTCTGCTGCTTGCTTGCTTCTATTGCTTTCACTTTGATTTTTAAAATAAAAATAATTGCATTAATTTTTTTATTTACAAAAGAAAGAAAGAAAGAAGAAATATCCTTGAAGTAAGGTTGGAAAAATTGTTTTTTTTTTTTTTTTTTTTTTTTTTTTTTGATGCTCTGCATTGGGGAAATAAACTGAAATTTCTTTAACATCTCCATTTGAATTCTAAACAGTTTTTTGTCTGTAAATCGCTTAACAGCTAGAAAGAATACCTATTTTTCTTCTTCCTTGCCTTTTTCATCACTTGTCAATCGCATGATTTGAATGCTTCATAAATCTTCACTTAATTGTATGATTTATATGTATCTTTTTTTGTTTTGATGTGCGCTGCTCAATTTATTTATTATGGATCCTTCCCATTCCCTCTATCCCGCTACTTCTCGTACTGTACTGATGTACTTGTCTATTTCAATTTGTGGCACCAGGTTGCCATTGGCCCCTGGCAATGTCCTAAGACAACAGACCAGCGGCAACAATAACAACAATAAGGGAACCAGCAAGCATCAGCAGGCATAACAACAACAAAAACAACAACAACAACAACAACGAGTTAAAAGGCCAGCCATCCGTCTCTCGTACACAAATCCTTGACAGCGGCAACGTTGGCAATCGGGATGCTTGACAGTTTGAAGTGTGAGGCCGCCACTCCCAGCGCCTCCCCGCCCCCGCAATCATGCACACAATTACTTTTCAGGCTTACAATTATTATTTTATGGTCCTGCGATGCAGGGGACTTCAACTTGAATTGCCGCTTCTTGACTCTGCCCGAGGCGCACACACGACTACGCCCACATCTATCCATAAGCCCAGGCACACATCCCCAATCGCACCTCCGCCACCGCCTTCGACCAGAAAGCCAGCCAGCCAGACAGACAGTCAATAAGAGCCGCCTACAGATTGCTTTGCATGTGCGCCTTTTCTATCGGCTCCGTTCGTCTCCCTCACTCAGCTTTAGCTTTCCCCGACAAACATTAGAGGCACTTAAAAAATTTTCAATGCATATTATTCGCTGATTGATTGAGTGATTGATTACTGGGAACGGCAGCGCGGCTGCTAAGTAGACAAAATTACGCTTACGCCCAAAGAATTGCGCTGCGTCATGGCCAGAGGTGGGCGCGTGAAGAAGCAGTAGTCCATAAAGTTGATAGCCGTGATTAGCGTGATTAGCGTGAGGTGTGACCTGAACACAAAATTGCGCACGCTCTTTATCCCCATTCCTTTTTTCGTATCCGATATCTTCTTTCAAAGAAGATAATTTATGGAAAAAAGCATTTTAAAAATAGAACGAGTAGCATCACAAGCGGAAGAGAGAGAAAAGGGAAACTGGTGTTGCTTAGCGTGTTGGTTGAGTTGAATATTAAAAAAATAAAAATAAAATGCCACTGACACTAAAAAGGGAGAGTAATTATAGGACTAAATGTTGAAAAATGAGCTTTAATTGCGCAAAAACAAGGCTAATAGCGTGCGATGGCTGCTTCGAGTTATGCTAAGAGTGCTGCGTGACTTGAAACCATAAATGTGCATAACTATTAAGCTTTGCTTGCATCTTTAAAGGGGCACAAAAAATAGTTAGATGTATTTGTCTTAGAGTTTTGTGTGGGTGGAAAAGTGGAAGGGTGGAAAAGTGGAAGCACGCGATATTGCTTCTGATCAAGAAAATCAAGCAAGTCAAGCATCGTGATTTGCATATTTGATCACGCACCCATCTCTAGCCGCAACCCCCAAGCAGCTACAAAGTGGCCGTCATTTATTCATTCAAGTATGTCTGTGGAAAGTGTTGGTGGCGGGAGTTGGTGGCGTCGCAGCCTGACGACTGGCAGATGATGAGGCTCCGCTTTATAGGCCGGCCGCGCCTTGCGACTCGATTCCATTCAAAGCTTTACAAATTGTCATTTGAGCACAAAGAGTGGTGACGACGTTCGAGACACATACACATAGATGGCATTTAGATAGATGGAAAAGTTGTAGACAAAGCCGGCGAGTGAGCAGCAACGAGGGCGTCGAGCTATTAAGTGCAAAATGGCTGCGCGACTTGGCGACTTGAAGGCGGCTCGATGGCGACGTCGACAGCGCTACATAATGATATCGCCCTAACCCTAGACGTCTGACATTGTTGGGTTGTATGACAAGCGCCGATCCAAGCCACGCCACGCCACGCCACGCCTCGCCCCGTGCCCCATGCGACCCTGGCCGAGGCCGGGGCCATGCCATTGGGCGCGCCCGTTAGTTTCCATTGTGTCTGCGCAAGGTTGCCTCTGAACGTCAATAATTGAGCGTGAAATATGATTTCAGCGAAAACAAACAATAGGAAAATGATACTTCAACTAATGGCTTTATGGAAGCTGCAATACCCTACACATGGCAGAGCGAAACTCTGGAGAGAGTGGATGACAAAAGTAAAGACTAAAAGTATTAGGCTAGAAATTGTGTTGTCCTCTGATTCATATTTAGGTTTTTCATTTTTTTGTATTATTTATTGTACTTATTTATGTATTATTTTTTTATTATTATTATTTATTATACTGAGCTATGAGCCCGACTCATAGCTCATTTGTGTAGCACTCGCATTGTATTGAAAATGTTCAGCTTTAACAAACGTATTTAAACATTGAAATTATTTACTTAAAACAAGAGTGGGTCCTAGAATTTAGTCTAATTTTTAAAAATATAATTAAGTAGCGAGAGCAAGCAAAAATCTACTGTAGATATGTCGTCACTGTTTGGAAGCTGTGGGAAGTGATCGACACAGCCAGGCGTGAGATCGTATTTGTTATACAAACAGTTCATGTACAAGAATTTGTAGTGCCTCCTCCCAAGCACACAAGTGTTAATCCAGTTGAAAGGATATACAAATCGCTCTGGCCAAACATGTTTGTAGACCTTAGCTAACGCTCACATAACGAGTAATGTTAGCTGATATTGCCAGCAGTTATTGCCGTCGTGCTGCACTTCGCTTGATTGCAGCTTTCCAGATAATGCCACGGATTTTTGCGCTGTTCAATTTTCAAATGTGTTGCCAGCACAGGCGACGGGTATGCGAGATGGCGAATGGGGTGGCAGCTGCTTGACTGCGCTTTTCAATCTGCACAAAAGGCGCACACAACGTATCCTCGCGCGCGCATTACGTCGTCGCTTCTTCGCATTCCTGCTAGCAAGTCTAGCTGCCAGGGGGGAGGTGGTGGATGGTGGAAAAACAACAACAACAACAACAAAATTAAGAAGCGCTCGTTGCGAGAGAAATATAAGAAAAATAATAAATGTAATGAAAAGGGGCTGTCGAGGGGCTCTATAAGTAAGCCACTGGCGCGCCATTTTGTAAGAGGGTGAAGCAAATTTCTGTGTCTGGAACTCAAAGTAAGCTCACACAGAAATAAATAAATGGACAATAAAAACTATTTATACAATTTTACAGTTTTTCGTGATTATTATATAAACAATGGCCACTCATAAATATTGAACCTTTCAAAAAAATTCTAAGAATAATAGCACAGTTTTGCATAAATTATGTGTATTTTATTGTTGAATTTTCTTTGCATTTTTTTTAATCTTTAAAGAATAAATTCAAAATGATTAAGCAACGAGCGGAAAATACAGCAATTTTAGCCCAAAAGTAAATATTTATTTGTTAATCATCGGCAGCTGAAGTTGTGCCTAAATATACGTATAAAGTGTTTAATTAAAAACTTATATCACAACGATTTTTTTGAACTGTGAAATTGTGTTTATAAGCTTCTTAATGAGTTCGATTTGAAGTTTTTGAATGAATTGAAGACCAATATTTTTTTTGTAAATGAATCCCTTGAGTACAGGCAGAAAGGACACAATTAAAAAAATTGCCACTAATATGAAATCCAACTGAATATTCGTTGTAAGACAAGGAGACTTTTTTAGGAGCACTTCCAACTTGAAGAGTCATTATAATGAACCAGCTCAAAAAAGGGGGACCTGAAAACGTCAAAAAATGTCAAGAAAGATTCTGCCACTAAAATTAAATTAAATCTGTATTCTATTAATCAAAAGAAAATAAAAGAGGCATTTAAATTTATTTTGAATAATTGATTTTTTTTCATCTCAGCTTTGCTGTTATACAAACTTTAAGCCATCCATGTACGCTTTTGTTTCATGTTCCATCGTTCGGAAGAAACGAGCAACAAAATTGTCGATTCGTTGTCAAAGCTGGAATGTTGACATTATCCTGCCACGACCACGCCCCTGACTGGCTGTTGAGCTCAACTTGAATGTGCAATGCGGTGGCTCTGTGCATGTGAGCTTGCATGCATGTGTGTGTGTGTGTGTGTGTGAATGTGATTGTGTGAGCGGTAGCGCAAATATTGTTGCATACTTTTGCGCGCGCTTTTTTCAGCTTACAGCTGAAGACAAAGCACGATGACTTTTTTGCTGTACTCGTATGCCTCGCCTGAAATTAAATATTTGCAGCAAGTGCCGCATTGTGGTTTTTCAAACATTAAAAGCCATTGCACGTCACCCATAAAAACCAACTACTACGTAGTCCGCCGCATTAGTAAAAATAAAGTAAATGAGAAGAAAAAAAACGAGCAATAGCGGCAGGAGTTGGGTGGGGAGAGCAAAAGATGCAGGAGAGGCACAAAGAAGTCAGGTCAAGTCATGTCAAGTCAAGCTGAGTGAAGGCAGAAAGGGCCAGAAACAACCAGAAACCAAAACTAGCCAACCAGGCACTTTGCCTAATTAAACGCGTCAGTGCCTTTTTTATATTTTATTTTTTTTTTTTTTTAGTAGTCATATTGCTGTTTCTGTCGCTGCAACGTTACGTGGCAAACTGTAGAAAAGATGGCGAGATTGAAAACTATGCCAAGTGGCCGCCACTCAGCTATGCAAAGATGTGAGTGCGCCAGGTGGTGGTGGTGGTTCACAGAGTTTGCCGCAATTCTTAATTTAAATAATTAAAGAAAACGCAAACCGGAACCAGCCAACAGCAGCCAGCAGCAGCCAGCAGCCAGAAAATGGCAAACTCTGGCAAGGGCCAACGACAGATACAGATACGAGTATGATTTTGTAGCTGGGATTGGGTCCACCGAGCGTGGATGGACTGCTGCTTCACCTCTTTTTTCGTGCACTTCTATCAGTGCAAAGGCATCAGCACTTTTCATTTTAGCACCTTTCAGCAATAAAATTTTCTGCAAAACTCAACAATTTTTGCGCTTAGACAAAGGTAACAAAAGTCGTCACACGCCCACTCACAAACCTACACACACACACACACACACACACACCCAAACACACACACAGCCAGGCCCACTAGTGTTTGGGTTATGTTGAAGTGAGATCTGCACAGCCAGATAGGCGCACAATTTTAATGAAAACCTGTGCAAAATACAAGTATACAAAAAGAAAAAAGTGTATGCTGGGCTTGCGAGAGAAAGTTTTTAGGCAGTCCAGTCTAGTTTCCAACGCTGCTCCTTCATCGTAAGGACGAGCTTAGACGCGTCGAGTCGTGCCAAGCGACCGATACGTGCTTAAGATAAGACGCACGGTGCATAGAAGCGGAAGCGATAGTGTTGCCCGATAGCTCAAATGTCTCACTGAATGACTGAGTGAGCTAGCGAGCGAGTGAGTAACTGAGAGAATGAGGGTTGAGTGTTGAAGCAAGCCTCAAGACCTTTCTCTGGTAACCACGGCCAGACAGATAAATTGCAAAGATGCTGTCTGGACTTGAAGCTATCATTGCGAAGTGGGTACAGCTATGTATACGTTTGTGGAATTAAGGAGCTTTGTTGAATAAACTGATAGTAGATGTTTAGGCATTACAAGCCGGTTTCCATTTTTGGTTTCCCTTTAACTTCTCATTGAAATTTTGCTCAGTGTCACATAAAATTGAACTCTCAACTCTCAATCGTTTCATATCTCGCAGAACTATTTAAAATCTCATTAAGCCTCGCGTTCAACACAAAGTCATTTTATTGTGTCTAGTGTCTAGAGTATTACTACTTTTCCTCCTCTTGAGAGAAAAGTTTTCAATGTTAAGTTAATTTATTTAAAAAAAGTTAAATAGTTAGGCAGTTTAAAGTTACCCAAATGTACAGCTTACTGAAAAGCGATTACCAAAGAGAGGAATAGAAGACTTGTCAAGATTTCAAATATTTTCGGATTCCCTGATTGGCTTGGCACAGGTATAAGAACTGAGCGAATGAAATCACAAAATTAATGAAAAATTGGAGCAGAAACAAGTATAAGGAAAGATTTCAATGCAACAAATAATACAAGGCTATTAGATAGTACAACTTATAAATTATCTATGATGTTATGCATAAAAAAAAAACTACGCTGGCAACAGGGGGAAGAAGTGCTGAATTTCTTCTCTCAAAACTTGGCGTGTTTTCAAGCTTTATTTGTGAACTAAGAGTTATGGCATTCCATTGCAATATATATTTATGATTAAGTACAAATATAGAATATATATAAATTTAAGAAGCAGCTGTAATTAGTTTTCTTGCCAACAAATTGCATTGTGACACAAGACCATGGGAAATATTTTTAAAATCGTTAATCTGTATGAAACAGCTTCGATTATTTTCTATAGTAAAAAATCATAAATCAAATTTGATTTTGAAAACAGACATTGTAAATATTTTGAAATAGTAATTTCCAAATTAAAGACAGCATCTTAAGAAAGCTCAATTGACTTATTAACTAAAAATATAGGATATATATATTTATAAAGAAGCTATAACTAATTTTCGTCAGCAGCTTAACATTGCAAATAAATTATATGGAGATACCACAAAATGTGAAATATTCGGTTAATTAAATTTACGAAGCTTTGATTTTTTTTTATAGTACATTGTAGACATACGTTGTAGATATTTTGAAATTGTAATTTCCAAATTTATGTCTGAGCAATAGAACTTCTCTGATGTCTGCTAATGAAATATTTTCATTTTAAAAGACTTTGATTGTTTTGTTTAAATAAATATTTAGTTTTCATTTATATTTTGCAACTCTTGCCAATTCTGACAACCCTATGCGATTGTTGGGCAAACAAAAAGAATCTGACATGTTCGCATCAGTTTGTCATTAAAGACGCCGTTAAAGCAGCATGCGGGTTTTTTTGCTTAATTACGTTGCCTTTTGCTTTTGGAGCAATGATGTGCAAAAGAATTAAATACGTGTATATGTATATGAATAAATATACATACATATAGTATGTGTATACGTACGTGCCCCCATACACACACACACACACACACACACACACAAGCAGGCAGGAGGAAAATTGACTAATTGAATACGTTGAATGCCAAACGCATTTTCACAGTTGAAAGCCCAAAGCATACACAATAGACATGAACGTCCATTGTGAATCAGTTGAAGACAATGGCGGTTGGTCAGGCAGACAGAAGACGTGTTTCTAACTACAAGAACAGCAACAATGCCAACAATACATGCATAATATTCAATCCATTTGTGGTGTGTGTGTATGTGTGTGTCTGTGTGTCTGTGTGTGTGTGTGTGTGTGTGTGTGTGATTGCAAACTGACAAGTCAACTAATTATGTAGCCAAGGTCTTGGGCGAACAATTAAATAAAGCAAGAAAATGTTGCATAGAACTGGGCGCACTGACGAACGATTAGCTAAGCCAAGGAATAAAGAACTATAGACTACATAGCTGACACACACACACACACACACACACACATACACACACATATACATATATTTATAGTATATAGTAGAGTAGTGGGAGCTCACATGATGAAACTTTTGTTCACTGCCACTTTGTGAAATTGTTTGCCATATTTGCTACCAAAACTTTATCACTCGGACGCACGCACGCACTACACACACACACACACACACACGCACGCACGCACACACAACACACCAACATACATACAGTTATATGTATGTGTTTACAGACTCACTAATCAAATGAACAGATGAAACTTAAAGCGAGCAACTGGAATTCGAGCAACAGTGCTGTCGCAGCTTCAGGAAACGCGCATTGAATATGGAATATGGCTGTCAAAACAATAGCAGCAGCCACAATAATAATAACGGCAGCAAGAGCAGCAGGAGCAGCTAGAGCAGCAACAACAACAACGTCAATAAACAGTCAACAATGGAAGAGGAGCAAGAGAGGGAAGGAGTCCAGCTAGGCCAGTAATACTAAATAGAGTACACTGTGAAAAGCAAGCAAAACCGATTTACAGTGCAGTACAAGTATTTTAGTTGATATTTGAAAAATTTGCATGAGAAATAGTTTCGTTGAAACGAATATTTGAGCTCAAATAAACACTTATTTGAAATGAACTCACACAACCATTTCTTAAACAAATTTTTAAAATATCAACTAAAGTAGTACTGGAAACTGCTAGCCAATATTTTAATCTTCGAAGCCCGCGAATGATAAATTAGAAAAATTCATTTAATACTCGAAAAGGATTGTGCATGGCGTGCATCTGTTAAGTAGAATAGGCAGAAAGTTCCTTGTTAGCCTAGAAGGAACAGAAAAATGAATACGACGTAAAAGCAAAGAGGAATCAACATCTCCGACATTAGTATACGGAACGTCAGGTTTAGATCTTAAATAAAGCAACAATTAAAGTGAAGCCGGAGCTTACAAAAAGCATATATGTACAGCCGATTGGCAGTCAAGATTAGACATCAATAGGCGAGCCAACCAACAAATATTTAATTTATTTCTCTCTCTGTACAACCTACCATCTACACACATGCAAGCACACTCACACACCTACATGCATGTGTACGTGTATGTGTACATATATGTAGCTAAGAGCATTTATTAAGTAGGCTATATCAAGTTACATACATCAGCAACGACAACAACAGCAACAACAACAACCTCAAGTTCTGATGAAGTGTATGGCAGCGTGCAAGTCTGTTTGTTTGGTTGTTTAGTTATATGTGTTGTTGTTGTTGTTGTTGTTGGTTTTGGCTAAGCTAAAAGTTTGTCAGAGCATGTCCGCTGCTTTTGGTGTTGGTGTGGCAAGTGGCACGCTAATTAATGAATTGGCATAAGTTTCTTACTAACTCTGCCTGCTCACACATGTGCAGCAACTGGTCACACACCCAGAAACCCAGACACACAAACACGCTCGCACAACAGTTTGCCAAATTGCTGGAGTTTCTGTTTCTGTTGCTGTTGCTATCGTTGCCGTTGCCGTTGATGTTGACTTTCCTCTGGATATTGCTTGCTTTATTTCTTTTTGTGACAACACACAAAAACACTAACAATGTCGACCATAAAAATGCGGACGGTGTCCATCAAGTTGTATACACAGAGCCCGAACATAAATGTCATTTTCTAAATTGGCCCCCAAAAATAAAAGTCAACAGAGAATGAATTCGACGACCACTTCATTGACAATGATTGCAATTTGTTAACTCTGACTCATGATGGGGCTTTTAAAATAATCATTGCGTTCCTCGATGACGACCATAAAGCCAAATATTTACCAAACACCAATATCATGTCTATTTCAGAACAAAGCAAAAACAAAAACAAACATTTAACAAGAGCAGCACTAACCAGGTAAGATACGGGGAGATGATCGATGCATGTGTAGTGAACGTTTTTAAAGGTGTCGTCAAAAAAACACATGCATTCTGACTTCAAATTTATCTCAATTCAATAACAAATTGGTAACAAATCAGTCAATAAAAAAGTCTTAGATACACATGTACAAATAGTGTAACCATTTGCATCCGAGAATTGTCGGAATTGTTTTACTTCTAAATGTTAAATTGATTTTTTGCAAATTGTTTAATTTATTTATTTAGCTCTTAAAGCACCATTGGAACCATTTCCGCTGTGTTTTCCACATGTTTCATGGAGGAGCTATACATTTTTGTCTCACAAAAAACTGTGAGTATTTTTTATAAATATTTAACCATCATGTAATGAAGATAGGTGTAAATAGTAGAGAATGTACTTATAAGCAACTTTTTTTTGTATAGATCCTACACTTCTTTGAGACCCAAATGGTTAATTCTGTTGTCTTTGTTGCCTTCACAACTTATTAGACTGATTGGCTTAACTACGGCCTACTTACTTTTAGGTTTAAACCCAAATTGAAATGTAGCCAGCTCGAAGCTGCAAGCGACCAGGTGTTAGAACGTAAGGTAAGATAAGAAGAAAGCCTGAGGGGAACAGATCGAAGAGTTCCTCCGATTTTGCAGTGGGGAGACTCCAGCAGTTGAAAGCTAACATAAAAAGAATGCTAGAGTAGAGCGAACCAATTTGAAATAACTTTATTATTATAAAAAGGTCCACTCACTTATTATAAATTGCCAGCAGCTTTTAGCTTTTCTTTTAAAGTTTTTAAATTTTATTTTATTTTCAAATAGCCACCCACTCGCCGATTATGTCGTCTTTTCATATGACGGATATTAGAATTTATTTAAATTTATAATTTCAGTATTACTCTTCAAGCTCAGGAACGAACTTGAGCCAGGCTCCTAGTTTTTAGGCCTTAAGCTAATGAGTGTATCAGCTTATTTTCAATTTGTCTATTTAAGTCTACTGTTGCTTACATTGATTTTTGAAATAATTATTATTCGAGCAAGGACACTATTTTGCTTAAATTGCATTTTTTTTTGTATAAGTTAGTAGAGGTTTTGTAGATTTAAGGAATGCAGTTGTTTGCTAAATGTTTTTTGGAGACGCTATTTTCTGTATGCCATGCGGAGTGAATTTGTAACTCTTTAACAGATGAGGGTAAATAAATATTCTAGTATGTCATTTAATTAATCTAAACGAAATATTCTGTCAATTTTTTTTGTGCAGAAATACTTGCTTTTATGTAATCATGATGCAATATTATTCCGCTACGGATTCTTTTGGCAGCATAGTGAAGAAACGTATGAGGCTTTCAAACTAAAATACTTACTATACATGGATTCACACATATTTCTCACACTTATTGAAAAGACTTTTGTAATTTTTTACCACTCATAAAAAAAAACAGATTCTACAATTAATAGTAGAGACCTTTGTATCGGAAATAAAGACGCTCCCATATACACGCACAGCACACCGCAGCTCGCGAAGAGTGCAATAAAAAAAAATGCACATAAAAAACAAGCAAAATAAAATACAAACAAATATAAAACCTAATGCACACGTAAGATAAAGCTGCTGTTTTATATACCTACATAGCTATATATATGTGTGTGTGTGTGTGTGTGTGTGTAATACACCTGTGTCTGTGTCTGTGTGTGTGATATGTTTCGCTCATTCCACTTAACAACAAGAAGCAAAACATTTTACGTATTGTAAATCTTAACCGAAAAAAGGACATTAGCCGCATTTTGTCTTGGCCAACACAACGACACACTCATTCATACACACACACATACACTTACATATATTCACATACTTGTACACACACATGCTCCACTTGTGCATGCCATGCACGTTCGGCAGGCGCTGTTGTGTTAGTTTGGGGCTCCGGCACGTTCCTACCTACGACAGCCGAAAGGTGGGGCGCTTAGTCGCCTGGGCAGACACGAAGAGGACGAGCTTACGGCAGGAGCTGTGCGGCAGCGAGGCTGAGGAGCATTGTGACTGGTGTTTTGTAGCTAGTTTAAATGCTTGGCGCTTGCCATGCTCATTTTTTAGTGAAGTTTAGAAAAGAAGTCTACGACGTGTACGTGCAATAACTAACATACAAAGATGTACACCAACACACGCACACGCACAGACAAAATACAGTGTGCCATGCAGAAAGTGAAGCACAGAGTCAAAAACTTCTTGCATTGGTTAAACTATTTCTGAACCTTAGAATATTATAGTTCAGCTGCGTCGGAGCTGCGAGTATTCTTGAAGATGAAGAGAAACTTGCTATCCTATGTATTTGCCATATCTGAAGGATCAAGCACAATACTACTTGATGGTAGATATGAAACAATTCCACTTTTCAAATGAAAAGAAAATAGTAATGTAATTTACAGTCGTTGCTCAAAATATTATGAAACTATCGTTTTTAGGTATTTTTGTAATTTTATTAGGCTTTTTTATTTCTTTAGTTTTTAACATCGCTGAAATATATAAATTAATCTATCAATCATTCCTAGGGGGTAAGTTTTCAAACTGTCACAACATTTTTAGGCAGTGACAAAAAATTAATAAAAAATGAAAATTTAAAATATGTACATACAACTATAAGTAAATATAGTTCTAAATGAAAATAGTTTTTCAATGTTGTTTTTTATAGCCGAAAACTGAACTATGGGGCAAAAAAATGGGCAAAATCAAAGTTTGAGTTTTATTTTTGATCAAAAAAGAAAAATTAAAGAATAATCATTCATTCATGAGTTTTATTTTTTGCTCAAAAAATAATGATTATTGGCTGAGCTGTAAAGCTTTAATCAAAATTAATGATTATAATGTGAGAGAATGAATCAAATTCAAAAATAAACATTATTTTGTTGTTTTTATAATAATGATTGCAGTCCCTGAATTTTTCCCTTCCCCTATTCTCCCAGTAAGATCTACAGCTTAACAGCTTTCTACAAAATATGCGAAATGCTTTCGGATTAAAATTAAATTAGATGCTCTCTCCAATGATAATGCAAGAATGTGAGCTCCAAGAGAGCGCCTTCTTCTTCTTCCACATTATTGTTCGATACCTTTCTAGCCCAAGTATGAGTAATTGTGCAATCGTTTCGATACATGAATGTTAAACAGATGCTATCGTCATAGTCATGCCACACTGACAGTATGCTAGTTGCTGGCTCTGCTGAAGCTGTCGCTATATACGAGCACTAGTACATAGCGGCGAGAGATATCCATTTAGATGAACGATACTGCGAACAGCAACGATGCCAATTCCCTATTTTCTGTCCGTAGTTACACATGTAGGCTACACCTGCACGGCCAGCAACGGCATCGGCATCAGCATCAGTGCTTAAAAGAAGCGGTAAACTAGTCGAATTGTATGGCGGGCTTACTTGCGAAGGACATACACAGCACGAGTAGAAGAAGCAACAAAAGTAACAACAACACAGCTATCCTGGCGGTGCAATAAATTTAAAGTGGCAATTTTTGTGAGTGGAAATTGCAACTGAAAATCACAAAATTTCAGATGCATCGACAGCGAGTGCGATTGAAATAAAAGTTGACTTGGCCGCAAAGTAAAATGCATTCGAGGAGAGGAGGAGTAGTCAGAGTCAGTCAGAGACTTGTTTATCACCAGCAGCTGGAGCTTAGATAAGGGCAAGGCTTCGTACTGACGAGCTGGTGTTACCTAAATAAGTAGCAGTAGTACCATATTCCCCATAAGAAGGACCATTGTTTAGAATGCATGTGCAAGTTCAGATATGCAGTTGCTAGTCTGATGAGAAAACTTCATTAAAAATGCATTCTATAGATACCGTCTGTCATGACTAAAGTGGTTTTTGGTTGCGAGTTAAAATGCAAGAAAAAAATCACTTCTGTTTTGGTTTTCTACGGCCTATAGAGACTATGATAAATAAATAAATAAAACAGATTGGTTGTATTTTGCGAAATAGTTTAAGTGCTTAATAGAGAGAATGTTTTCTTGATTGAAATCTTGCACCATTTTAGTTAAATGGAACTTTAAAGTTGATTTTCAAGTCTAATAATAATAGTAATTCCTATCTTTTGAAGAACATTGTTTGTTTGTTAATATAAAGTTGTCTCGTGAAATGTTAATTTTTAGTAAAATATAAACCATTTCTTTGGTGGAAATTTATAACACTAAAGGACTGCAAGAAGTAAGTTAATCAATCTGCACAGATCTCAATAGGGTTATACAATTAATTATGTAAATTACATTTTATTTTATGTGCGAAAGAATTGATATAAGTTCTATATATACTTGTACTATATTGAAAATCATACATAATGGTTGATTTCGATTACTTTCGAAATTGATTTCCTTCTGCGCACTAAAATTCCATTCAAAAAATTTGAATTGTAATTTCTGAAAATTGCTTATTTTACAAGTAATATAAATGGTTTTTGGGGAGTAATTTCATTACAGTTCCAAATATGTATAATGATAATACCATACATTGCTTGATATGCAAGACTGTTGAAGAACTAAAAAGGCTTTTCACAGAAAAAAATACAAGTATATATTTATTTTATACTGATTGAAGTGAATGCTATGTATGATATGTGCAGCCCTTAAGAACAACTGTTGGTTTCCCGGTTTAATGGGCTTCTGAGTGGGACTTACTGTAGTTTACAATTTATAAACTGTCTAATTTTCAAAATGTCAACAACTTGCTTCAGACGGCAGTCACAGTTGCAGTGGCATCTGCCACGCCACGCAACCGTTGTTTACTGTATACCATAGGCTACACACACACACACACACACACACACACACACACACACACACACATACTCACAGGGATGGCATTGCGTGATAAGCATGTGCTTGAAAGGCCTCAAACAGCAGCAAAAGCAACAGCATCAACAACATCATGAGCGGTACACACACACAGACACACACATACCCACACACATCGTCGTCGCTTGAAGAGGACAAAGCAGAAGAGTGGAAGGGTGATGGAGGCGGCCGCTGCTGCTGCTGCTGCTGCATGTTTGTGCATGTTTGTTGGTCCAAGTGTACACAAATTTGCATAGATTTGAAGCAAATAGAAACGACTCGGGACTCAGGCGCTGGCACCGGCACCGGCACCGGCATCGGCACCGACACATAGACACGGAAATGTGCGTGGCACAGTGTGGCGAAACTGATTTGCATGTTAGAGTGAAGGGAGGTGGGGTGGCGGAGGTGCAGGTGTGTCATATAACGAGCATTGGCTTTAATAAATGCCATATTGCCACACTATGCATAGCCACTTGGTAACTGAGCACCTTCTACATCTTCTCGTCAGTATGTCTACTATATATATAGTACATAATATATTCATATATACATATATATATGTGTGTGCAACAAAGTGTGTGCCTGGGTATGTGTGTCTGCGTGCAATTAAGGCTGCAGCAGGCACACAAGGGTCTACGTCTATTCAGGAGTGTGTCGCTATCCATGCAGATGTGACTGCAAATAGATGATTGTATTTATCCACCCGGCAAACACAAACTGGAACGTATTCCCATTTGAATAGTGTATGTATTATGAAAAAGCCATCGAGAATGATAGCGGAAATGTTTCGAAGAAGTCGCAAAAAGTTCATTCACTTTGCTATAAGTTTAATGCGCCATTAGAATACAAAAGAAATTAATTTCAAAAAACTTTTCAAACAATTTTCAATCAACTTCATTTCAAAATGGCTAACAAGCTTATAGAGTTAAAACTGCTCCAAACAACAAAGATATATGTATAAATGAAGGAAGTCAAGGAAAATCCCTAAAATTGTACAATAATATTCTACTAAAATGTTTCTCCCATTATTATGGGTGATGCCAGCGGACATTAGACAAATAAAGGGTCAACATTTATGTACTTCAAATGCGAGAGGAAATATCCTAGAAAAGAACAAAAACAAAGGTTCCCAAAAAATATAAGTTGTCAGCTTGAACTAAAACAATAAAAAAGATAATAATGATATTTAAACCATTTTAACTATCTATTCATTCTTAAGACGGTTGGAGCTTTTAACAGTTGGAAAAAATATCATAAAAAGCGTTCGTTAACTTTTATTAAATGGTGAGCCAATTTGAGCAAAGTTGAGCGTTCACGTTATTTTTTTTTTTTTAAAGAGTATTAAAGTGGACGGCAAAAATAAAGAAAATTTTATAAGCAGACAAATGATTCCCCGAAAGTGGTTCTGAGCTGAGATCAATCAAGAAATATTGGGCTTTTTTTAATAATATTAAAAAAAAAAAAAAAAAAAATTGTTTCCAGTTTAATGTATTTTAATTAAAAGCTTTAAGCTCTCAGGTTGAACAAATTGAAAAATAACTTAAAAAGGTAAACAGGATTTTATGTATAGACTTAATTCATTTAATGCTCTTTCTCTAAGTTATCGGTATCGTATATAAACATCGGAATAAAACTATTTATGTTTTAGTTAAGACCCTATTATAGTAGTTTGATGCATTTAAGTGGGACACATGCCTTAGTAAATATAGATTGAAATTAAAATATATGGATCAGTAAGAAGCGAGATATAAGTGGTGCTGGAAGCTGTACGTCTTTAAAACTAATATAAGTGTGTCCTAAAAATTGTTCTCAATTGTAAATCAATTCACATGGATATAGTAACCAAAAAGCCAACGTAAATACTCGCCAGCAACAGATTAAAACAAGGCATTAAAGACTCTCTATCTCCCTGTCAATTCAGCACTAACTTAAGCATACGAGCATATAAAGAGTTCTGCCCTAAATTGCCAAAAACTGCTCTCTTTGCTGGGTGGACGATAAATGCAAGCAAATATATATATATGTAGATATATTATGTACATCGGTGTTCTCATATATTTACCTAACAACACGCTTGATATGCTGAGGTTTATTTTCCACACCGTTTGAGTGGCAAAATGTCACCATACGCGACCAACAACAACAACAACAGCAACAGCAACAGCAACAAGAAAAACAAGCATAAGTACAACAACAGTCGCCAGCTCCTCTCGCCCGGTGTGTTTGCATTTTTGTTCGCTTAGAAGACCCACACATTTTATTCAAAGTAGAGATGAATGCGTGACTGCAATGCCAAAATGCCATTTTCATATTCCTCTTTCGTTGTCGACAACAATAAATTGATAATTAAATTATGTGACAAATGGTTTCTTCAATATTATATTAACAGTTGCTTCAACATTTTGCACGTTCAAAAATATTTTCCTTTTTAATAAGATTAATCTATTAAAGATAAATACTCAACATTTGGAGTAACAACAATAAATTTACAAATAGCAAACAAATTCTCATAAACAATGTTGAGCTTTAGAAAATTTTAAAATTTCGACAACAAGTTTCGTCCTTTAAGAAGTGCATGGGCCCGTTATTTAAATCAATTGGTCTGGCGTGTAGCTTTCATCATTTTGGCTTGTATCGATAAAAAGTGCATTTGCAAAATTTGCGTTTGCTTTTATAATTATACACCAATGATTGTTGGCTAATGTAAATTTGGCTTAAAAGGAATGGCTACAAAATGGTTATCAATTTCGGTTATCGAGTTAAAAACCCGCTTGAAATTTACTTTTAAAACCGCTATGAATAATTAGAAAACCCGCTAGAAAATGAAAAGAAATATTTCGAAAACTGTGCAGTAAGCCGCCTACAAATAGATACAAACCCCATTAGAAGATGCTAGGAACACTAAACTATAAATAGCTGCAAAGTCCGCTGAAAAAGTAGATAGATAACCCTTTCATTCATAACAGGTGTCGTGCTATTGGTTTCGTCACAGAAAAGGTTGCCGATCCAGTATTCAAAACCCTTACATACGAAGTGTCACTTTGAAAATACTGCGTTTGGGTGAGAAAAAGAATCGGATCTATGGGTTCGCAATTCGACAATGCTGTTGAGAACAAACAGTCTGTTCTTCCTACAAACTCGTATATGATTTTAATTATGAAATAACAATTTATTTCCATATCTACATAATTCTTTTTGCATTATCACGTAACCATCCCAAATTCAAGGCGAAATCGTTGTTGGTGAAGAGTGCATGGCACAGGAGTACCTTGTCGTCCTGGCCACCATCATGCCTAATGCGACTGCACCACCATATTAAGTGGTTTCAAGTGGTGGTCCGACAACTTGGGCACCAAGTGCCAGACTTGGCTAACTGCGGCAGAGTGAAAACAACAACAAAAACAAAATCAAAAAAGTAAAAGTGTTTCTCCTGCTGGGCCGAAGACGCGCGCACAGTGCACAGTATAATTATACGCACGCACTCGAGAGTTGCGCGCAGCCAAAATTAATTATACAAATTGTACACAAATCTCCGAGAGAGGGGACAGGGGGCAGGGAAAGGACAACCGCCACAGCTGATGGTCGTTGGACGCCAGTCACCGGTTGTTGCCTCAGTAGCCGCATTAATTAGCGTTCATCAATCATAATCAGGTTGGACCGCAACTCTCGGCTTTGTGTGCTTGTGTGTGTGTGTGTGTGTGTGTGTGTGTGTGTGTGTCGACAAATAAAGCGCAATTTGTCGTCATTATACGGAATATTGAACCTAATAATGCGCATCAACATCATCAATTTCAAGTATCCGAGACATTGCAGACGAAACTTTGCCGAGGTGCGCAAACAGCAGACCTGCCCAAGTAATAAGACAGATAATAGACAGCAAAATACTAACACAAACACATATAAATAATCCCTTACAAGGATAGCAAGGATGTGCAACATTATGTTGGAATTTAAGCTCAGATTGGAGCTATGCTAATAAAGGCACTGTAAATGCATTTCAAAGATTTTTTTTCAAAGGAGAGCCAAGTAGATGCCTTCAGCTCTATTCTACCCACTACCTTCTACCTTTATTCAATTGCTATATCTTGAAATAGCCTTAAATGTTAAATTAGATCATTAAAGTAATAGCTTAAAGTAATATTCGCTACTTGTACAGTATGGGTTGGTTTTGTTTGATTAGTTTCCTATTAACGGCTTGTTTGAAACAATTATTTAACTGTAAGTACACCTAGCCCTTCCTTAACACGAACTTGATCATAAATTTGTCTCCTTTCCGCTCGAATTTGAAAAATATTTTAAAATGAAGAATATTACTTTAACGCACTTTTGCAAGTCATGCACTTAATACATATATGCCATGGATTCGGTGATGTGCAGGCTTTGAAGACAAGGTTATCGATAATGTGCAAGAGATGTTTGAAGAGAAAGTAATGGACAACGAATTATTATTTGAAAAAAAAAGTTTACCTTATAAGGTGTGCTACAAATATCCGTTAAATGCCAATCAACATTCGCAAAACCCTTTTTTTTCAAGTAGGAAAACGGCTGATAATTAAATTAATGAAATTAAATATGACAAATGGTTTCTTAAATTTTATATTAACAGCTGCTTAAATATTGGGCACGTTCAAAAATATTTTACTTTTTAATAAGATTAATCTATTCAACATTTGGAGTAACTTTTTGTTAATTTTGAAAATCTTTGGTCTTTAAAAACAGCGGAAATTTGAACATGAAACATTTTGTTTGTGCATTTGTCGAAATCAAGGAACATAACGCTATATTTTGTCTGGAATCCATGTCTCCCGTGTTAAGCGAGGGCTAGGTGTACTTTTTGTGAAGACAACATCTTATACGAATCTTATACCAATTGGTATTATTCCGATCAATGATAAATGATCCTAAACCATAAATCGACGCCAGCCACAACAGGAAGTGGCGCAAAAAAGTACAAATTCGAAAAAGAACAACATTGTAGGACGCTGTCAAAGCTGCCTTTCGGCCTGGCACCTTGGCAGCTTGGCAGCATTGACAATCATTTTACACTTGGCAGGATATTATGTAAATTGCTTTTCATATTTGTGCAACATTGCCACATACATATACATACGTATAAATATATATACATATATGTATAAACACGCACACACACAGATAGCGAAACGGAGGCAGAAACAGCAAACAAACGGGGAAACTGATGAACTGGATATGGAGAATGGAGAATGGAGACCGCAGGGAGGGACAAGTAAATCACGTCTGTCTCTCTCTGTCTGTCTGTGCGGGTGTTGATGTCAAGCCAAAGGCGGCGAGGTTGAACCCATAGGCTCGTCATTGGACCGACTGTCAACTAACGGCGCCTGCATCATTATGGGCTCGCACGTGCGCCCGTAAGCAGGCAACGTCAATGCCTGATTGAGTGAAAGAGTGACAAACTGAATGAACGTTTGATAAACAGACAAACGGACATGTGTATACAGATCTGGCAGCGGACTGAAAGACCTAAAGAGACAGACCTACGCAGACATGTTTCCAACGAGCTACACAGACCGTGCCCAGAAGTCCCAAACCCAAACTCGAGGTCGACCCCAATTCTCAGGCCCAGGACTCTCAATGCGCCGCACGGCGTCGCCACCATGGGGGGAAATTAACGATGCGTAAAAAGTCCTTTCGGTGGTTTTTATTTATTTACACTCAAATATATGTACACACTCACACAAACGCATGTCAGTGCATGTCTCTGCTTTTTGCAGCCTCGCCAGCAACGGGCGAGCAAAAAAAAAAGAAGTGTATTCGCCGCAGTGTTTCTCTCCGCCGACATTTGTGACATTTTTAATGCAGAAAACGCTTAAAATTCACAAAATGAAAATGTTCGGTTTGACCGAGCGATGGCTGGATGCGGCGGAGTGGGAGGGGAAGGGGGCGCCGCAAATGAAACCGATTGAGTGTTAAGCACAGACGACGACGACAACGACGACAACGACGACTGCCAATTATATTCCCCAGGCGCTTGGTTGGTATCATAAAAAGGCAATTAACACTGATGGGCCCAGTAATAAGTATATCAGCGAGTTCTTTTAAGTTGAAGGTAAATGTAAAACCATAAATGAAGAACGAAAAACAAAAACAACAAGAAACAAACGACCAGTGTGAAAAGAAAATGCAGTTAATCAATCAAAACAGTGAGGAAATTGCGCTTCCTTTGCCACTCACAGTGCCGGTTAAGAGTAAGGACTAGCCATTGAATTAAAGGCACACATCTTGAAGCGCCCATAATTCAATACGATTTCATATTAAGTGGGGGAAATATAAACATGCTTCTATCACTTAGCTATATATTATAGTTCGGAAAGTGAACACATTATAGGACAGAAGCTCCTTTGGGCTCTGCTGTTTTAATATTTTATTTTATTTTATTTCTTTTTTTAAATTATATAAATTTTATACAAATCTACGTTAAGTAAGAAACTCTTTCAGATCTTTGTGGCGTTAGCAGCTCTGTTGTTTAATTCAAAAACCCTTTCAATTTTTAACTCTAAGGGAAATTATGGAAAATTAAATTCAATTAAATCTTCCTTTTTAAAGAAAGAAACCCTTTCGGATGTTTGTGGAGTTTGCAGTGCTGCTGTTCTACTATTTCAATCTTTTTTTAGGAAATTATAGAAAATTCAAAAGCATATATTATTTTTTCTTCCATTATATATCCGTATAATTTACAATTCCACTATGCGTTGTTCGTGGGCCAAACATATTTATGATTTGAAATATATCGATCTGAATGGCATATTTTATTTGGGCAATTTTTAAAATTTCATTTCAAAATCAAAGCGTATATAATATACATATATATTGTATTTTTGTGTGTACATTTGTTTGTTTGATTTGGACTGCTTTGATGCATCGATATTTTTCTCCTCGATTAAATATGCATTATTTTATTTTCGTTCTGGTTGTGAAATAATCAAGCAGCTCGCCACTGCACAATGATCGGAGTTGACATTTTCAAAAATGCATATGCAAATAGGTACTATGCTTGTATATATGTATGTGTGTATGTATTGGTGTGTGTATGCCAATCCCAGGTGCATGGCATGTGAATTATAAACCTGGAATAGACTGCATTCATATATGTATATATGTATGTATAGTAGTAGGTAGATGAAGTCCGGGGAAAACAATGAAAAAGTGATATGAAATGTTTGGCAATTTGTTTTCAGTTTACTCAACACTCTTGGCCAACCAAATAGGATTGTCTGGACAATGGCTGTGACCAGCATGATGGCTCTCCAAAGGATGTTTGCTTTTAATTATCTTACACTTCCGAAATGAGCGGCACGTCAAGTAACTTACCTGCAAGTAAAAAGGGCGAGAGAGAAAGAGAGAAGTGGGATATTAGTGTTGGTTGGACGAAGGCAGACATGTAAGATGTGATTATGCACACACACACACACACACACACACACACCCACATACATATACCCATAGTCGTATGTAGGTGTGTGTGTTACGTTTGTATGTATGCATTTATGGCTATAGAACAACTTAGACGCATAAAATGCTGTAAAATGCACAGAAAATTGAATTCAGACCAAAGTCCCCGAAATCGCTCAGGCATGAGCACACGCACGTTTGTCTATATGTAATCGTTTGTATGTACATTTATGTATACATATATATATATTATAGCTAATTGTCTTTGAATATGTGTGTGTGTGTGAGAAAGATGTGTCGGTCTAACTCAATGAATCAAAGCTTTACTCTCTGTTCAAATGATTCTGTTTGTTTAGCAGAAATGTGCAAAGCCTGTCATTCGCAGCCCCAAACTTCTCAGTTACTTATATACATACGTTGCCGGCTTGAGGTCAAGAAATTTGTTAAAACACATGTGTACATTATGTTGTAAATATTTGAATGGTTTTTTAAATGGTTTGTTAAACAAATTTTGGTAAAAAAAACTGAAAAGCTTACAACAAATATTTGAATTCGGTCTCAATTGCTTAACAGATAATGTAAATGGAATGGGAAGGAAATGCAAGTAAATCGGAAAGATATTCCAATTGTTGATTGGTTGGTTAAACAAAAATTTTGGCAGCAGATTTAATAAGCTTACAAAAAATATTTAAATTCGGTTTCAATTGCTTAACAGATAATGTAAATGGAATGGGAAGGAAATGCAAGTAAATCGGAAAGATATTCCAATTGTTGATTGGTTGGTTAAACAAAAATTTTGGCAGCAGATTTAATAAGCTTACAAAAAATATTTAAATTCGGTCTCAATTGCTTAACAGATAATGTAAATGGAATGGGAAGGAAATGCAACTAAATCAGAAGGATATTCCAATTGTTGATTGGGTATCTTGATTGCTCTGTATTATCAAGAACTAGACAAAATGTTTTGCAGCCAAATTCTTCAACACATATCCTTCAATTTGATTTTAAGTATTTTGATTCATAGCTATAGTTCAGCCGACGAACTCCAATTCACAGCTCTAGTGATAGTGTGCGTGGCATACAAAAAAAAAAAAGGCTTCCATGTACATATTTGCCGATTTACAGCCTATTGCACATTTTGTTGATCGGTGGTATAAAAAGGAGCAGAAAACTAGTCGAGCGCAAATCCAAAACTGAATTAAATTGTGCAGCGCATGATGCTACAAAAAAAGATGTGGCATGAACGATGAGGAAGATGGGAGCGGGTGGAGGATGGCAATGGACTATGAATGATGGACCACGCACAATGGATTTTGTCTGTACTCGTATGTGTGACCATGGCAATGGCTCAATGATTGAAAGAGTCTGTTTTTCGACTGCCTAACTCACAAACATACATGCATACATACTATATATCTTATATACTTGTACTTATAACTCTATTATTATTTGTTGTTGTGGTTGTTATTGTTGCTGGCTCTGCTGCTGCTGCTACTGCTGTTAAACGCGTCGAGCTGGGGGTCCCAAACTTACCGAAAATGCCTTGAGAAATACTAGGCACTGGATAATGCCCTCCATGGTGTCGCCAGTGAGGCAGAATGTGCCCGTTAGGTGGCGCCCCTTGCGCCCCACTGTGGCCGCGGCCAACGAGGCATGCACCAAGGCACGCTGTTGCCCGCCTTTAGTTGCTGTGGCAGCGGCAGCGGCGGCGGCTGCTGCGGCGGTTGCCACCACGCCGCTGGTGAGGGCGCGGGGCAGAGGCGCAGCGCGCATTAGCCGCTCCAAGGAGTCCATTTAATGTTGTTGCTATCGACTTGCTTCTGTGATTGTTGTATTTATTATTTTTTTTTTATTTGTTCTTGTTGCTGTTGTATTTTGTTGTATTTTTTGGGCGATTTTGTTGCATTAACTAATGACTTGTATGGCCATTTTACATGTTGTTGTTGTTGTTTCTGTTGTGTTTTGCTTTTGTTATGTACACTAATTGGTTGCTTGTGCTGCTATTGTTGTTGTAATAGTGTTGCTTGTTGTTGTTGCAGTTTAATAGTTGTCGTTGTTGTTGTTGCAAATACATTTTATTCATTGTTTAACGACTGTTGTTATAATTATATCTGCTGCTGCTGTTGTTGTTATTAATTGTAGTTTATTGTTCTTTGCAAATTGCCTCACGCATATTTTCGAATGCTTGTATTATTTGAATTGTTTCTCTTTTTGGGTTTTTGTTAAAATTGTGTTTGTTTAGCGCTCATTCAACTAAAATTAGTTCAATAATAATAAAATGAAAATAATATTTATTTTTGCTGTTGTTTTTGCTCATCTTTGTTCTCTGTTCTCTGATGACAACAATGTACAAGAATTGCCAATTTACAAAATATTCGACGATAAATGTTTAACCACCACAGACATAAAAAAAATGAGTGTATATTTGTATGTGTGTGTGTGTGTGTCTGTGTGCTTGTTTATGTGTATGGGTTGAGTCGCTGATCACGCACGCACGCACGCACGCACGCACACTCGTCCACTTGCTCACGAGGATTATCAACTGAAGCGAAACGAGACGAGACACGCCAGCGAGCCAACCATCCAGCCAGCCAGCCTGCCAAAGACACGGTCCAAGACAAACTGCGGCTCTACAGCAGAAAGCCGCATCGGGACTGTCAAGCCACTGACGACTGGACAGCTACAACTACAACTACAGCTACAACTACAGTTAGCAGTGCAGCAACAACAACTGCTGGACATACAGCTTTTGTCCATCTGTCGCTGTAGTGCGTGTGTGTTTTTAGGTTTAATTTACGACCAGCTGCGGAAAGGCAACGAAAGTTCCACAGCATGAAGCTATCTGTCAATAACTAATGCTGAGACCATCTCTCTCTCTCTCTGCATCTCACATGTTCTTGCACACTCCGTCTCCCTCCCTCTCTCTCTGTCTTTCTCTCTTCCTCTACAGCACGACCAAAACTGCAAATGCAAAATGTCATTGCGATGACTTTGTTGAACACAGTGGGTGCGGAGTGGGACAGAGTTGCTTTTGTGCAGCAGGAAAAGCATGATAGAGTGAGGGAGCAGGAGATAGAAATGACGTCGTTACTGCACACTGTTACGAAATCTTAGAAGAAATTCGATTGTTGAGGCCCTAAGGCTCTAATATTGCTGTTTAGGTTGACAAGCGGGTTTCTCCTATTATAGCGAGCTCAAGTGCCTCCAAAATTGGACACGCTGGATAGCACCACAAACTAATATTAAAATGTGCATATGTATAGTTGTATTTGTAGCTTGCGAAAAATGAAATAGATCAGCAAGGCCTTGCTACTCCAATAAGGAGACTTACAGAAGAATCCTACACATTACCGATCTTGATAAAACACATCAAGCACGGAAGTGTTCATTTCGACGAGCGTGAGCCAAAAAGTATTTGAAGCAATATCTAAACATTTATTCATAAACTTTTTTTTATCGTTTTATCAATAATTCCTAGAACACTGAATGCTGCCAGATCATTTTCTTAAGTTTTAAAAATGTACTACAATATACTTACTTTCGCTTGACTTATCAACTTCAATCAATTAACTAAAGTTATGTTATTGAATTCGTTTGCATTTTTTTGTTGCAGAATGAAAGTAGTTTTTGATTATTTTAAAAGTGACTATAAAACCGAATTAAGGTGTTGATTAAGCTTTCTATTCCAAATTATCTTAACACACTATAGATTTATAGCCAAATGATTGAGTGAGTCAGTCACCATTTCGAAATGGTATTTTGTTTTGGATTAATCTCCTTGGATATTTCAATAATTAATTACAACTGGAGGTTCCAGTTTAGAAAATTAGTATGTGCCTTTCTCATCTTGAATTTCGATATATTCAATTAAATAAACTAAAAGTCCAAATCTCTACCATATTCTCAACAAGAAAGGGCTGGAAAAGTTATTTATTTTGGTGCTCTTCCAATGAATTCGTTAACGAATTTATGAACAAACTTAGGTAAGCAATTTTTAAGCGCAGGGCAAGTACTAGTAATTATTTCATAAATTTTTTGGCAATGCTTGCCCCAATGTGCCAATGCATTGGCTGGGGACTAATAAAATTGAAGTTAAATGGTTGTTAAAAATTTATAGCAGCAGCTTTAGCTTCCGTGCGCCATTTTTGTTGTTCTGCTTGTGCTGGCTGAGCAGAAGACGTTGCTGGCTGAGCAAAGATGCCAGAGATATAATACATAAATACGAGTATATGGGGCAAGAAGCGGAAGGGAGAGGTAGAGCTGAAGATACTTTACTTCCGCTCGGCAGTTGCTTCTCATATGTGTGTCCAGCTGTCTAACTGTGTCACTGTATGTGTGCGTCTGTATTACAGTTACAAAACAGAATCAACTTGATTGTCTGTCCACTCATTCCGCATATACAAGTATATGTATCGTATACATGAGTATATACATACATAGATACATATATATGCATACATACAGACAACACTCGGTTCGAGTAATTTATCTGTTGGTCCGCAGCATGCAAAATTTTTTACTGGGGCCCGGGACTGTCAACGACTTCGTCTTCGGAGAGCAGGAAACAAAATTTATATACGAGTATATTCTGCAGCAGTAGTGGCAGAGTGCTGCTGACTTCGACTTTTGGCCAACAGTTGGCACTCGGATGAGCAGCGGACAATGAGCAGAAGGACGGACACAACAATGAGAGGCAGTCTGTGTACGGGAATGGGTGGGAGGGGGTGTGGAGGGAGGCACTGTATTAACTGCAGCTAAATCAAACTTTTGAGCCAAGTTATGAATTATTTGCCATTGTGCAGCAGCAGGCGAAACATTTTCTTGCTTTTGCCTTGGCCTTTGCACACACACACACACGTAATGGAAGAGAAAGATATAGAGGAAGGGCAAAGAGAGTGTACGGAGAAAGGAGCCAGGAAGTGAGACCTTTTCCGCATATTGTGTCGTCCTTTCTGCCACCTGCCAGAGGACGTGTGTGTAGGTGTGTGTGACAGCGTCCTGCGCTTTGTCATTCAGGGTAAACTTTCTACACATAAATATGTACATAATTTTTAGCTATGCCAAGTCAATTTGAACAACATTTTTGCCGCAGCCAAGCATACAAACAACATAAATTTATTTTTATTTTCCCCCCATTCCCTTCTCTCGTGCAGCACACATTTAAAGGACGAAAAAGGTTGCTCGACAAGGCAGGCGCACAATAATATAAATATATATGTATATATTTTTGCTAGCTGTGATGATGTGGCATTTGACTTTCTGGACAGACGGACGGACAGACGGTTAAAGGCACGTAAATTTAATAGACGGTTAAAGTTTGAGGGGCCAACATCTAACAAACAAACCAGCGACCAACAACAACAACAACAGAGACTGAAACTGAGAGAGAAAAAAATGAGACGAAATGGAGCAAAAATTAAGTGAAAATAATAAACCTCCTTTGATGAGCGGCCAGGAGGGCAAGGCGGTCTACACGTTTTAACCCTGTCTGTTGTATTTTTGTTTTTTTTTTTTTTTGTTTGTTTGCAGTGCCACTCCAGTTAATTAAGGAACGCTGCACAATGGGCTCAAAAGGCAAGACGCTTAACAATAGATGGGCGTCATTGGGACTTTCAGAACTTGTCCAAAATTGTTGAGCTGCTAAATCAAGTCGGCACGAAAGTAAATTAAAAATGTCCATTGAAATGCTAAGTACATAACTCCAAAAGCTGGCTTTGTGGAACTTTGTCCAACTCTTTTGATTGGAAGCCGTTGAGAAAATACGAGTAGCAAGCCGTGAATGATGGAAAATATTAGTAATATGTATTTGGAAATATTTATGAAAGTGTTAGGCAGCAGCTAGCGTGCCAAAGGAAAAGTTTCCGTGTTTCTCACTTCTGCTACATTTCTGCGGTGAAGTCACGTCCAATGATAAAAATTGTGTAATTTTGATCAGAATTTCAACAATTTTGTTCAAGCTTTGTGGAGTGTTCTAAAAAAGGTAACGGTTTGAAATTTTTGAAGTTCAATGTTTTCAGAAAGATAAGCCCAACATAAAGCTAAAGAAGCACAAAAAAGGAAAACTTGCGATCAAATAAGATTTAGGTTGTAAAGTTGTTAAGAAATACTCTCTTTGACTCATCGTTAGTAGACATGACATTTAAAATGGCACAGTGATCTGTGTTCAGTTCAGTTTCCATAAGAAATTTATTATTAAAAGGTTAAATTTACCTTTTGTTCAATTTATTAAATTAAAATGTAATAATTTCTTCCCGGATTAGCAGGAATACTTTGACGGTACTTGGTTCTTCAATTTTGTTTACCTTGAATTTAATTCGTTTTTTTTTTTTTTTGTATTATTTCAGAAAGTTTATTTAAATTACTTGCACTTTGAAAAAGTAAAAGTGGTCTCATATCTGCTAAAAAGTTAAACTGTCGTGTTATGGCCAAATCTTCAGGCCGACTCCGTAGCATAAAAAAAACAATAAACAAATAATTTTGACAATTGAATTAAATTCACCGAAGTACTCCGCCACCTAAATTATCCAATAATCTATTTTAACAATGGACTTGTAATGGATTTAAGGACCATATACTTGTACAAAGAATTGCATTCGTATAAGAGTAATTAATGTCTACTTGAGGTTATTTATATCTTCAAGATGGTGCTCCCTACCTATTTGTTGGTTATTTAATGTCTATGCTTTTTTTTTTCAATAAGTGGGTGAACCGATCTGTGCACCACGGACAGTTAATGAAAGTTATTTTAACAACTACTTGTACTATTTATTTTTTACTTCTTTTTCATCCCTTCGTTTATTACTCATTCCCCTGAGGAATCCAGTTCAAAATGTGGCTTAAAAGAAAGTTCTCACATCAAACAGTTGCTTTTCAGGAATGTATTCTTCACATGGGAGAATACTATTGGCATAATAAGAAGGCAATTATTGGAGGACAGACGTACAAAGAAGTCTGCAGGAATGTACAAATTAACATGAAAAGAATATACATGTTTGTAAGGAGCTCTTTAAATGTTCACACAATGTGACCACAAAAGCGCAGCATGTAGAAAAATTCGAAGAATCCCTCACATGAATTGTACATCAAGCATAGACGTTAATGGATTAGAAGAGTCTTATTACAAATCGTATATCATATTCGTTAGCCATAGCCGCCTGTGCAGAGAAAGCTGCGCATGAGTGGCGAATGTCTGTGTGTGTGTTGGAGTATTTAAACACTTACTGTGTGTGTGTGTGTGTGTGTCTGCTGCAAACTTGGAAACTGTGCAAATGAATGGCAAAGGCATTGAAATAATGAGCCGTATTTACATTTCAAAGCCCACAATGGACCCGTGGCAACGGAGCCGAGGGGCCGACAAGGCTACAAAGTTCCATGGGCCGATTGCATACAATTTGTTTTATGGCCCGGCGTGCACATTAAACGCGCACTTAATCACACGCACTGGGCGTGGCATGAGCCCGAAGCAAGGGCCCGGCCCGGCCCGGCCCAGCCCAGCGCGGCGACAAATCAAATTGATTTTACTTTTGCGTTTTTTCCCACTTCTTATACCCTTTTGCAGGGTATAGAGGCATTCAACCGTTATTCGTAACGCAACTAGCTCTAAGCATATAAACCGGTAGTTGTCATATTGATTGCTTTAATATCTAGGAATCTGTGCATACTTGTCTTGAGACAATTACTGGCATAGCACCGGTTTTATTGCAGCTTTACAAATTGTAGGGAATGCGATTATAATGAAAGCTATTCAAATAATACTTACAAAATAGGTTCATTTGCATTTCATCGAACCTGATTCAAGTAAAACGCTATAGCATTCTAAAAGAATTTCATAAAATACAACAAACATAAAAAATTTAATGGAAACCTTGCTTTTTTTAAAAGGATGGTTTGATTATGATTTGTCCTATTTAAGCAATTAAATTTTGTAAAGAGCTTGCTTTTGAAATTCGTTTAAGTGCGAAACGGAAATATCAGTGTTTACAAATAAGCATATCTATTTATAGGGAAAATACGGAGCTTAATGCACAACGAAGAAGCTTATGTACATATATGTACATAGACCGTAATGGTTGCACTGTCTATTTGATCTCTAATATGCAAAAAAAATAGTACAAAAAGGAAATATAATCAAAGGTTTGGAAACTAAATAATTGTATAACAAAATATAGCATAAAAAAGTTCAACAATAAAAGGCTCACTAGATAAGCAGTGTATATAGTATTCGGCTCAACAACAATTTCGCCTGTCTTGTTTTCAATTCTTTTTTCTCTACTTTCTGTTTTTGGGATTTTTACGTTGCGTTATTAAATCACTTTTATTGCCACTGAAATGTGCAAAAGTTTTGCGGGCTGCACAGTCGCGGCAACCAAGGCAACGGCAGGGGGAAGGGGGCAGACAATAGGGATAAGTGTGTGTGTGTGGTGGGGGGGGGGGGGGGGGGGGGTGGCACAGCACAATTACGCATGAAATGTTAGCTGTCGGCTCTCCTTGGGCTATTGACAACGACGCTGACGACAACAACGGGGCGTAGGCGCCGGCGCTGGCGATGGCGTATACGTAATATTATTTTTAGATGCGCAAAATATTTCATATTTATGCATTTCGACTTTTATCAGCTCAGCTAACAGCGTGTCGGGCCAACGGACTGACTGAGTCGCTGACTAACTGACTAGATGGCTGTCTGGACGGTCGTCTGGAATCGATGAGTTTGTCGCCGCTCCGGCAAATGAATGACGTTAGTTAGAAAAGAGTCGAGCAATGCGAAACTGTAGAGCCTGCAGGACATGTTGACACCTAAGCATGAGCAGCAGAAGCAAAACAGTAGCTTTGGGTAATAAACTAGACAAGCAAAGAACCATTTCTCGAAGCATACCAGCTGAAGAAAAAAAAAATCAAAAAAGTATTTGAAATTTTTACGCCACTTTTAATTTTGAAAAAAAAGCAGATACATTAAAAATACAATATCAGCATTCAATTGAAAATTACTCCAACTCTTGAAAACTTGACTTTGTTGTACCAATCATTCATATGACAGCTATATAATAAACTGCATTGATTTTAATGAAATTTCGGAATATTGTATAGAAACTCCCATAATACCTGCTTCCGCTTTTGCACCGACTGTTCCTATAATATAGCAATATAATAAACCCGTTCTTTATGTATGTTCGTATAGTCCTAAAGAACTCGAGAAAATAAATTAACAATGGATTTGATTTTGATACTGAATCGATTAATATTTATATCAAATTTCTGCCTATTCATAATATCTATGATATCTATATAAAATTGCTTTGAAAAAGGAATCAAATGTCCATAAAATAAATACATACGAGTATACTACGTAAACGGACTGGTTTGGGTATTTCAAAACCAATTTATGTAGCTAAGCGAAAATTAGAAATAAATTGCGACGTGGTACGAACAATTTTTCTATGAAATCTATTTCTTGTTAAAAATAGACAGCTATTTAATGATTGATAATTGTAATTTGCCAATAATTGAATTTCCCCATTCTTTTATAAACACGTTTTTCATGTGAACTTTGCGATATCGAAAGCAAGCCATTGTGCACTTTTCCCCAGAATTAAAATGTACAGCAATTAGTGAGGATTCCAAGAAGTTGGAAAATTCCATCGATATTCGGAGAATTCGATGCAGTTATTTTTAAATACTATGGGATTTGCACTTGCAAATATATCAAGCCCTTCGTTTATTAATTAATTTTGTTTTGGAAACGCCTGGGATTCTGAGAATTTTGTTCAATGGTTATGTCAAGCAACAGTACTCGACATAAGTGCTGACATTTCTGAAGATATGCGTTAATTGAAATAGCAGCATTTTTGAACTAACTGGCATTCGATTTAAATTATTAATTTCGTACAAATTGTTGCAGAGTAAAGAACAGGAATTAATTAATCATTTAAATCATTGTAAGCGGCTTAAATCTGAAGAATATTCAGTGTGTGTTGTGTGTGTACGAAGATGTCTAAAACATACTGTTTGCTCCTTTTTATTATGATTTTATTTCATTTTATTTTATTTCGTTTCATTTAGGGCTGCAGATCGTGGTGTGTGAGGAGTGTTAGGCAAGAGGCGTTCGCATTATGCGTTGCCGTCGAGGCGTGTAATTAGATTTGCCAGCACTGGCATTTAGAGCAGCAAGAGCAGCGTGCAAGAGTGGTGGGCGTAGTGGGTGTGGCAGAGGTGCGGAATGGGGAACTGCATTTGGCAAAGCAGGCGTAAGTAAATACGCTGAAAAGTGGCAGCCAGCAGGCAGCAGTCCATAAACAGTTACCACCGACTTCTCAGTTAATGAACACGATTCGGAACTATTTCACTGTTTGTTGAGCAAAAGCCCCTTAAAGCCACTATTAAAGCAGCATCTAATCCAAGAAATTCCATTTGATGGCTGCCATTTACAAAAACACTTTGTCTTTCCAATTGAGTTTCAAGTTCATTAAGGGATTCTCAGCAAAACCAATTGATGGTTTTTTTTGCGATATTCTTCCCATTTTTCTAAATCTTCTAATCATACCTAATAGTCCAGTCGAGTGATAATAGATTTACGATAGTTTTTATACCCTGTACCCAAAGGGTAAAAGGGGTATACTAGTTTGGCAGACCCTCCAAAGTACATATATTATTTATCAGTATGAAAAGGAGGGTCGATATAGCTATATATGTTCGGCTATCTGTATGTCGGTATGAACGCAAGGATTTCGGAATCTATGAGAGCAAAATTACCAAATTTGGTATCGAGGTTTTCCTAAGCCTTAGGCAGGTCAAGTTTTTTCATTCTTCCCCCCGCTCACCCGCTAATAGTTATTTTTCATAGCTCCTGTAATTCTTGGAATTTCGAACCCAAATTAAATATCTAAATTCATTTAGTAATTATGTTTCCGCATGTTAAGTTTCGATTTGAAAGGAAGTTATAGCCACAAATGTAATCTGTGTCCAAACTCTGCCTAGCTTGCATGCACATAAATACTCATAGAGATGATTTGATTTAAATTATGTCTACACTCATGTATATATGATTTAAATATTTCCTATTCAATTTAAAAATTTTACAAAATACGTTTTTTGTTCTTTTTTTGAAGAGTTGAGCTCGCTCTCAACCGTAGCATTCCTTTCTTGTCTATCTTTCGTATTTACTTGCATATTTAAAATATAATGTTATGGCAGAGAAAATTGTTTCGGCTTTGATTTTAGAAACAAAAACAATGTATCATCGATAAAGACTTCGGTTTGTTGTGTTCAGTTTAAGTTTAAGTTTCACACGCACAAGTTTACACAACAGCATAAAAATCACACATACATTGAATTCAGGACAAAAATCACACCAAAAAAACTCACCGAAAGCCGACACCCTACTCGCATTTCACTCGCCACTGAAACAAACCACAGATTGCCAGAAAAATGCCCCTCAACTGTGTGCCGCCCCCGTCGCTTCCGCTGCCCGTCGAGTGCTACGATAAATATGGCCATATGCCATATGCCACGCCCTCGGAGGAGAAAGTGTACAAATCGGACGCTTTCAAGAAAATGAGGGCCGAGCAGAAGAGTGAGGCGGAAGAGATACTGAAACGACCCAATTTGGAACAGCAGCGCAGACTTCCGCCGGGCACAGTACCCCCGCGAATGGGGTCCAAGGCGCCGCCGACAAAACAAAAAGCCGAGGGATCCAAGGCGACACATTTTCATGTGTTGGGACGCCCTTGGAAGGCTATGCCGTACACAGAGTTGACGCAGAACGATTTAAAACGGCTGCGCAATGCACGACCGAAGTCCTTTGAGGATCGTCATCTGCAACAGGAGCGCCTGCAGATGGAACAGCAACGTCGCACCGACGAGATCGAGGACTTGCGTATTTATTTTCGTGACATTGACGAGGCCCATCGTGCGCGAGATCGGAAACGGGAGCGCGATATCGCGCTGCTCGGTGCGGACGTTTTCGAGGATAAGGTGAAGCTGGAGGCCAAACGATTGCAAGTGCTGCACAAGGCTCTGAACGAGAAATATGCCACGGACGAGCTGGTCAAGAATACCAAACGAGTGATAAGCGATGCCAAATGCAGTGCCATATGGTCGGCCCAGATCGCAGAGCGGAAGCTGCTCGAACGCGTTCAGGAGCAGCACGATCACGAGATGATGCGCAAGAACGAGGAGTACAACAATTCAAGGTGGGGCACAAAGGATCAGAAGGAAGAGACGGAGGCACAACGACGTGCCGAATTCGGTGAGGCCGTGCGCCATCAAATCAGCGAACATATGGCCTTGCGCTTTCAGGCCGATGATCGCAAAAAGATGGAGGCACGCGATGTGCGGGCTGCTGCCGCTGCCTATAGGCGAGCAGAGACGGAGCGCAGCGAGCGGATGCTGAAACAAAGGCAGGAGTATCGCGAGGAGCTGGAACTCTATGTGCGCATCCACAAAGATTTCCAACGCATGCTCTGCGAACAGGAGCGCATCGATGAGCAGCGAGCTCTCGAATATATGATGGCGAAGGAGAAGCAGCTGAAGCAGGAGCGCAAAGAGAAGGCCGCTCACGACGCGGATATCTCGCGCAGACGCGATATTCTCTACACCATACAGCAGAAGGTGCTCGACTCCCAAGGCAATCGCGATGAGATGCGCTATCTGATGGAGCGAGAGCAACTGGAACGCAAATATCGCGAGGATGAGCGCGTCGAGGCCGAGAAGCGTAGGCGCATGGAGCTGAAGCTTCGCGACGATCGTCGCCAGCAAATCAAGGAGCAGCATGAGGCGAAGGCTTGCTTCTATCAGAAACAGGAGGATGAGCTTCAAATGCTGGCCGCCCAACGTGCCATCTTTGAGGAGAGACAGAAGAAGGAGGAGGAGAAGCTGACCTGCAGGCGAAAGACCTTCCATGCGAGCGTCGCCAAACAGATCGAGGATCGCGAAAAGGCGCGACGACGTCGCATAGAAGAAGAAAATCTGGTATTGGAGCGAGCCCGATTGAGCAATCGGGAACGCCAGGAAGAGATCAATACGGTCATTACCGTTCAGCTGGATGAGTTGGCGCGCACCGAGTGTGTGCCGCCCGAGAAGTTGCGTGTCCTGCTCGGGCGTGTGGCCAATTTGGATAAGAAACGTTTGGGTCGTATCTAGATTTTAAGAGCATTTCAATTCGATTTCATTTGTTGTTATTATAGTGCAAACATTATTCGCTGATTTTGCTGCACACCAACAGCCACACACAGACAGAAACAAACAAACAAACACACACACACACACATAAGAACACATATTGATGTAGAGAGTGCTGTATTAAAAGCGTGGCAGAACTTAAAGCATACATTGTGGCGTCAATTTGTTTTGTTCTCTTAGCTCCACCCCACCCCACCCCCCTACTCTTCTCCATTCCATTTCATTCACTGCTGTCACATGCAGCCGTCGACTTTTCAACTCAACAAGTTCACACGCACACAACTTCAGTTCAAGCTGCTGGCAAACAATAACAACAACAACAACAACACCAACACCAACTGAATGACTCACCCACTGATCTCTGTTCTCTGGGGTTGAAAGTCGACTCGTGTGTGTGCGTGTGTATGTGTGTGGCAGGGCGCATCATTAATTAAACGAAACTTAACTGATTGTCTTATGCATATGCCGTAATAATCCAACAGCATTTTATATAATAAGTATACCAGAAGAGTAGGGGATGGGCCTGCAAGCAGAACACCACTAACGGGGTTATGCTTCACAACATATTTGTAAGCATTCGTGATTTTGATTTGCAATAAATTTGGTCGAACTGCCCTTCGCAGATGTTACGCAAAAATTCTACAGTCTTCGCCAAATACAATTAGTTAAAACGAAATGAAACGAAAATATTATGAGCTCGCCATGCTAGTTTTAACCTTATTTAAGAACTATATTATGTGTGTTCAGTTTTTAAAATGGTTACTCAGCCAAAAATAATTAAAAGTTATTAGTTGAAGTAATCCATTGCTAGAAAAAATTTCTTTTCTAAAGCATCTCCAATATTGCCGACAAATAAGTGAAATGGTTATCGCTTTCGGTTACAGAACTAGAAAACCACTATGAATAGTTAGAAAACTCGCCATAAAATGGCAAGAAAAACAATTATAAGAAAGAAAATCGGCCAGAAAATGTCCACTAAAACTAGAGAGAAAAACCGATAGAAAGTGGCTAAAAACACCGCTATAAATAGCTATTAAACACACTAAAAAATAGATAGAATATTATTTTGCATAAAAAATATAAATGTTAAATACATGGAATCAACGAAATCCACAATTATGTGCGTCTGTTACAGTAAGATTGCCAAACCAGCATTCAAAGCACTCACATAAGAGATGTGATTTTAATAAACAAATCTCTTTTCCATTAATTGTATAATTAATTCAATCTTAATGTTAATTAATTTCAATTGTTATACTTGTAGGAGTGAAAAATGTTCAAAACATAAGCCCTGATTTATGGGAGAATTTCTAAACGCTTTTGACGAATGAGAAACTATTCCAAATCCATATATTTGGGTATTTCACCACAGACCCCACCCTCCAATTACGAAAACAGACCGATAGATAGATGGCGAATAAGTAAGACAAATACTTGTAGAGAGGGAAGCAGAGATACAAGTAGAGAGAGATTTGGAGGGACAGGCGAAGCAAGTGACAGCTTAACATTTGTAAGGTCAAAGTCGCTGATTAATTGAGTTAAACACTTTGTAGAGAAGGCTCCGTGGATGGGGATCGAACCGATAGATGGTGGCTGGATTTTGCCATTGCTTGGCCAATTTAAAGCGCGCCCAATAGCTTAGCTGCTGGCGATTTCTTGTGGCTGCTGCTCTCCTAGAGCTTAATGATGTGAAAGAATATTACCCTTGACTGCACGGAGTAAACTGTCGCGTATTGAGGGTTGCTACTTTTATTTATATTGCTGCTGCTGCTGCTGTTGCTGTTGTTGTTGCGGATGGTTTTTGTTTTGTTAGCTTCAATATGAGTACACAAACATACGGATGCTAGTGTTGTTGCTGTTGCTAAACTTCTCTGCGAAGGCAGCAGAGTGGAGGGGCCAATAGCTAAATACTTGCAATGATGAAGCATTTATGAGCAGCTTGCCAACTTCGCATCTACCGTTCAAGGGAGTGTGTGTGTGTGTGTGTGTGTGTGTGTGTGTGTGTAATGGCGATGCTAAACTGCCTTGGCAACGCAGTCTGCACACTCACACACACTCGCATGCACACAGGGCGCTACATACAACAATATAATTGCCAGCCAGCCAGCCAGCCAACCAGCCTGCCAGGCAACTAGGCAGCTAGGCAGGCAGGCAATCGCGTTGTATAAAAAGGCATAGCATACTTTTTTGCGCGCCATTGTACTAAGCCCCCGACTGTGCCTCATGACGCAACACAAAGCGCAGGAAGAGTTGGAGGGGGCAGTAGCTGCTACTGCGTAGTCATCGTTGGGATTGGCGTTGTCGCTATCGTCTTCAGCCTCAGCCTTTGCCACAGCCTCGGTCTCAGTCCCAGTCCCAGTCTCGGCCTCATCCTCATCCTCTTCGTCGTCGTCGTCGTCGTCTGTGTGGCCGTAACACAAAATCAGTAAAAATACATACATATATAGTAAAACAAACAATAGCAAAACTGATTAAGTCGGAAAAACCACATCAAGCTAAACGATGATGAAGAAAAGACCAAAAGATTGCGAACGTTGAACGTTGGCTAGTGGTGGGTAACAACAACAGCAGCAACAACAACAATGCGGAGCCTGGGCAAAGGAATGGGCCTCACTCTCTTTATATAGGAAATGAAAATAATGCGGGTCTTATGGCAGCGGCAGTAGCCAGTAAATACTTCTATATGTGTGGGTGTGTGTGTGTAGCTCACAAGAAATGAAAACGAAGCAA
This sequence comes from Scaptodrosophila lebanonensis, assembly GCF_003285725.1. Classification (NCBI taxonomy): domain Eukaryota; kingdom Metazoa; phylum Arthropoda; class Insecta; order Diptera; family Drosophilidae; genus Scaptodrosophila; species Scaptodrosophila lebanonensis. The sequence goes on along the minus strand of NW_022060598.1, from coordinate 1,090,002 downwards.
AAGTTGAGAGTTGGGGTCCAGTAAAGTGGTAGCAACAAAAAAAAAAAAAAACTACATACTACTACTACATACATATCGAATAATTGAAAGGATTCACACAAGCTGCGCAAAATGAAGCTTGTGGTGGAGCGCGAGAGAGGAAGGTGGTGGTGGCAGCAGTAACTGGGGTCGCTGGCGGACCGTTTGAGGATAACGAACGGTCGCAAAAACTTTTAAAAGCCAAGCAGCGACAAGTCTCAGAGAAATGATAGTAATGCTTTATGACAGCGACACTGGCTCGATTGGGTCGGGATGGTTGGTTAGTAGGTTGGTGAGTGGGATGGTTGGTTCGTTTGGAGGGGGTAGGGAGAGGGGTAGTGGTTGCTGGATTGGCACACCAGGGGCAGGCCAGTGAACAATGACAGCAAAATTAGTTATTGTCTGGCCATACTTTGCTTGTTTTTTTTTCCTTCCCTTCCGCCAGCTCTGTTTTCTACCCAATTTGCATATGTGTTTGTCGGTCCATGTCCCACATGGAAGCCCTGCCTGACAATTATGTACAATTTACTTTGCATAACACTCTAGAGCAGCAGCAGTAGCTGCGGCAGCAGCAGCAACTTGTCATACAGTAAGTCGCTGCTATTCCTGTCACTCCTGCTGCTTTTTGTTGTTCTTGTTTTTGTAGTTGTCATTGCCACGCTAGCGCGAAGAGATGACATGGCCGTCAGGAGATCTAGCTACGCCAAGTCTTTTGGAGTTCTTCATTTTTTTTTTACACTGGATTGGACTGGATTCGAACCTAAGAAATGAATGTGTACACAAAAGTGGGTCAACAACAAACAAATGCTTAAAGGGCAGCACAACCCTTATTTGATTTAAACTCTCGCCAGTAACTATCCACCCCGCGATGGCATCAATTGATAAGAATGCGAACATACTCAAAACGCAAAAATTGGATTTCAGAAAAGCATTGGAAATAATGCCTAATCGAACTGTCCACGAAGGGGGGGAGAAAAGTATATCAGTTTTGCGACTCTGTTGGTAATATTTTGGGGATCCTTATTATTATTTTTTTTCTTTGCAAGATGTTAACAGATGTTTTTCACTCTCGTCGTATTCTCTTTCACCTTCAGCTTTTCGATTGATGACCTGGCTGACGTTTCGGCTTATAGAAATATATCAAAAATTTGGTAGACTTGTGGAGATCTATCAGGAACGCACATCGACGAAACATTCGAGTGCTACCACAATTATGAAGAAAGGTAGAAGCTAACAAAGAGCAACTTCGAATAGTGAATAGGAATAAAAAACTAAGACGCTCTATTAATGAAATAAGTACCTCCTTAGACCTCATGGTATGCTTCATAAGTATCACTTTTGTGGGCTGACTGTTCATGCATGTGGTACAAAGTTTTGAGTGCGCTTTAGTGTTCTATTCCCCCCATTGTATCAGACTATATTTTATGGCGCCCGACGTGGGGCCCCACATACTGTTCATTAGCTAAAGTGTGTGCTATGGCTGAAACAAATACATGTGATTAGCTTGATTTGATAGTCTTATACTAAATATCATTATAGTTGGTGTGGTTAATTGATGGGTAAGAGCTGGTGGTGGTAGTGAGTAAAGTAAGTGCGGATCTGGATGCACAAATGTACACACGCACGGTGAATTATTCGGATGCAGGTGAAACTTGTTTGCCAAAACTGAGCAGAGATGCTTGTAAGTGAGTTAATGTTGAGCTGAGTTGAATTGCTATTGTGTTGGTGATTGAGGTGAGCAGCGCGCGTGAGGTGGGTTCAGTTGCAAATAGCGGCGAGGTGAGTGGTGAACGTGGTGGCGGTGACGGTGATGGTGACGGTGATGGTGACGTTAGCTGTTAATTGATATTGTGGCGAGCAAGTGGTTAATCTTATTATTATTATTGTGAAAAACAATATTGTGATATTGTGCAAATTCTTTGGCAATGTTGTACTCGATTCTGTTCTCTGTCTCCTCCTCGTTTTCTGGTTTATGCTTTTTCGTATTATTATTACTATTATTATTATTATTAGTTTTCTTATTTGATGTGCTTGTCATGAGATTATTTTGTTGATTTTGCTAACCTTGTGTGGGGTGTTTCGCTTTTTGCAATTTTGTGATTTTGGTTGCATAATTCGATTAGAGAGAGTGAGCTGATTTGGCTGGTTTGTGGTTTCGCTTGCTTTTGAATGATGCGATTCGATTAACTCTGATATTTGTTTTTGTTTCTGTTTTTCTTGTTCGATTCGATGCGATTCGATTTGATTTGATTGGATATTTGTTTCGATTTTGATTTTGATTATTGGTGGCGAGGTGGTGCAATGGTGAGCTTTGCTTTTTGTACAATATGAGTTGATTACGAATTTTGATTGATTGATTGATTGATTTTTAAAATTTTTCCGATATGCTATAAATGCGTTTTACGCTCACGCACTTGCGTCGCAGACGCTCGCACTCGATTTCACGTATGTCCGCGTGCGAGTTCGCTGCCAAGGATATACCGCCTGATAGCTCGCTGCCACCTCCAGTACTCTCCTGTCGTCCACTAATGCCGCCGATGCCAATATCGTCAATCGCTATGTGATGTATGCGCGGCAATTGTGCGTTTGCGCGCAAGTGGGCGTAGTTATGCCGACTGTTCCGACTGGCTGTGCAAATGTTGGGCTCACTCGAGGCGGGACAGGCGAACGAGTCGGAATTGGAGTTCGAATCGGAGCCGCAGCAGACGTCGTCGTCCTCTGGCGCCTCGTCGCTTAACAGCTCGTCGTCGTGGTCGTGGTCGTGCTCGAGCTCGTTCTCCTGCTCCTGCTCGTACTCGTCCTCGATGTCAACGTCGCAACCGCTACTGCTGCTGCTGCTTGCGCGCTGCTGTGAATGCGTCTGCGCTCTCGACTGACTGCTGCTGATGATGGCACGCTTAAGCTCGACGATCAACGGCGATGCGGGCACAAGCGGCGCCGGAGGCTGACAGTCGAATAGACTGGCCGCCTCTCCGACGGGAAGTGGCTGTGTGGTGATCACTGCCGATGCGGGAAGGCCAAGTACACCGTGCGCCGCTTCCGGATAGATGCGATTGTCGGAATTTGTGGAGGAGAACTTCGAGAGCAGCGATTTGCTGGAGGCCTTATTCTTCAGCTGCTGCTGTTGCAGGTAGTAGTAGTCGCGTGGCAGCGAAGAGGTGGCATGCAGCGGATCCTCGGGATCGTAGCAGCTCTGATAGCCACCGAGCGCGGTCCGAAACAGTCCGGGTGTACTCAGCGAGTGCGGCTGCTGTTGAGAGTAGGAAGTGGTTTGGGATTGCGATTGCGACTGGGAATGCTGTTCGTATGAGTCGCTGATGACGCTCGCTGTAGAGGCGGTGGGCGTGGTTGAGGTTAGTGATGAGCTTGAGCCTGCAGCGGCTGCCGCGGCGGCGGCAGCAAATTGAGCGCCCAACAGGGGCGTAAAATTCGCTAGAAACTGCTCCTGCTGTTGCTGTTGGCGTTGTTCGTCAAGTTCGCGGCGATAGGCTTCGATCTGGTCGCTCGGTGAGGGCGTGTTGCTGTGTATGCAGCCTTGAAAGAAATCCAATGCTTCGTACAGGATAAAACACAGGCCCAGGACAAGAAATGTCTCCATCATAAGGAACTGAGAGCCATTGGAAGCGTGCCACAAGCGATGATTAGATACGTGAAGCGAAGCCAAGCTGAGACAAATGAAGCTAACGGAGCAAACGAACGCGAAGAAAATGGCAAATGTTTTGCAATCGGAACAAGAACTGCAACTGGAACTGGAACTGTTCACGTATATCGAACTCGGCCGGTATCGAAAACGAATCGAATTGAACTATAATCCGAACCGAACCGAACCCAAACGACGGGACCGCACTGAGCCGAAATTAAACAAAACGAAGCGAATCGAAGCGCACAGCTAGCGATTGGTAGCTGTTGTTTAATTCTGTTGTCTCTTGTTGTTGCTTTTGCTTCCGTTGTTGTTGTTGTTGTTGTTGTTGGCTGTCGCCGTTGTCTATTCGTATTCAATTTTGCTGTTTGACACTTTTACACTTCATTCTCATTTGCACGTTTGGCGCCGCGTTTCTTTTTGTCATGTTGGCGGGCTTCACATATTTTGGTGTTGTTGTTATTGTTGTTGTTGGCTGCTTTCGTGTTTTTGCTCCTCGCCATACACTGTAGTTGTTGTTGTTGTTATTGTGGCGCGTTTCCTTTTGTTATTCAACGCAAATTAATTTCAAATTTGTTGGCGTTGTCGTCGTCGTTGGTTTTTTCTTGTTTTTTGTTTTATCGCTGCCTCTTGTTATATTTGATGTTGTTTTTGTTGTTATTGTTGTTGTTGTTGTTGGGTTTTTGCTGTCGCTGTTTGTGTGCGCTTTTCATTTGCATAAATTTAACGGTTTATACATATTTATAAAAGATATTTTTCGTCCTGGTGTTTTTTCTCTTATTTTTTTATATTTAATTCCAGATTTTACTTTATTTTATTTCTGCTTTCAAACTTGTGCGCTTCCTTAATTTTTTTTGTCTGCTGTTTGCTGTTGTTGTGAATATTATTTTCTTTCTTTTTTTTAGTAGTTGTTTACATTAATGTTGCCGTTGTTGTTGATTTTGCAAACAAACATACGCAAATACATATGAACACAGTTAGTGGTGCACACATAATATAAGAAAAGGCAACGGAACGGAACAAGAAGCAACAAAAAAATGATACAACAAGCGAACGCGCACACATACACATACACATAATATACATATATATACGAGCATAAACATACATACATACATACTTATGTATACAGGGTGCGCCATCTTTTATGTCGGCATGTAAATATTGAATAACTTTGTCATTAGTGAACCGATTGAGTAGACTTGTGTTAAAAACCTCAGTTCAATTAAATTGTACAGAACCAAATTATAGTAAATACAAATATCTCATACTTGAAAATCGGTTGTTTATTTTCAAAGATATTCAATGTTTACATACCGACATAAAAGATGGCGCACCCTGCACAAACATAGATCGTACATAAAGATAAAACGCAAATTGAAGTGCCATCCATATATATGCACACATATGCAAGTACGAGTATGTGTGTGCACTTATGTATATGTATACCAGTTGTAAATACATAGTTTACGCCGCGTAAACATACAAACTAGCTGGCCTAAAAGTATGCAGTGATTTGTATTTCATTTGCATTGTAAAGCAAAAAATACAGCCTTACGCGTGCCTCTGCGTGCGTGTGCGTGTGCGTGTGGGTGTGTTTGTGTGTGCCTGTGTCAGTGTGTGAGTTTATCGCTGATTTGTGCGCGAGTATAAAAACTGAAAGTCAAACGTAACACATAAAAAATATATGCGAAAGTACAAAAAATGCCAAAAATAAATAAAAATAACAAAATCGAAATAAAGTTCACTTTGTTGGGCTGCAGCGTAGAAAGATAAGAGCATATCCCGAATTGCCCATGACAGGACAGTTCATAGGCACATTAAAGTTCTCAAAAAGCCAAGCAAGCTGCACAAACTACCATCAGAAGGAACAGAACCATCCTTAAAGTGAAGCAGACATATCTAGAAAGCGTTTACTGTAAAGAGAAAATAGATCAGGCCCTACTTGCGCCACTATTTGGTTTACTTTCTAAGCATTTTGTTTCCACCTCTTTTGGTTTCATATTAGAGTTGCAGGAGATTTAATTAATTTTCAGTGCAGCATGAGTAGCATTTTTTTTAGCTATTCATAGCTGCTGTTTCTCAAAAACGACACTCACGATTTAATCTTATTTTCTCTAGCAAACATGATTCTTAAAAAAAAAACAATATATTAATACCAATCATAAATGATAAACGGGGGAAAAAAAGCAATATCACAGCAATACTAGGATAGTTTGAAGCCAAAGAGAATTCAAAAAGAGAAAAACAGAGCTTGGTGGAGATTTTATGCTAGTCGTAACACGTCTTCATCTTTACTCCAAAGGTTTAAAAATTGTCATAAAAAATGACAGTTTTTTTTAATAAAAACAAAAATTTCTTAAGCCAAGTACAAGGTAAATGGTCTTTAGAGGTAGAATTTAGAAAATAATGCCCCTATTTACAGAAAGGAAATTTGATATTTTAAGAAAATGATTTGTATGTACATATTACTTTTATACCATCTTTGGTAAAGTTTTGAGTACAAGGAAAAATACAGTGAGAGAAAATTACTTAGTTCCTAAGGAATGGATGTATAAAAATCCGAATAAAATGTAGCGAGGCAGAGCATGCAAATCCGCATGCTTTTCTATTTTGAAAGACCATATTTTTTGAAGTCGGCAAGTCGAACAATTCTCTCTATATTTTTGAATGTATTTTGTGCTTCAAAACGAGCTGTAAGCCACATTTTCATTGAGATCAGACAATGTGCCATGCATTTCATTGAATATTTGGGAATGTTTAAAAGAAAAATGCGAAATACAAATCAGTTTTCGCCCTAAAATACATTTATTTAAATATTCATTTGTAAAGCACATTTGAAATGTTGGCTAGGAGCAATGCGAATTCTGCCGCAAATCAAAAATTCAACAGCAGTAACAAAGCCCCAATTTAAATGAATACACACACACATGTACGAAACGTTAGTTGGCAAGCCTCGCTAAGCCTTCGCACAGTTGCCATTCATAATGCCCGCCGCCTCAAAGGAACTGTAAGCAAGCTGCAAGCAAAAATACAGTTACCCATAAAAATATATATACACACACACACACACAAAACTAATGTATTTATGTATCCATGCAACTAAGAAGGCAGGCAGAGAAATCCATATACGCTTACTGCTATGGCAACAGCAGCCACGGTATTGATGAGACGAGTCGGCAGCGGAGGAAATCACAGACTGGAATGTACACTGAGAAAAACTGGCTTCGGTTTGTGGAACTATCGAGCTATGAGAACTTAAGTTACACCAAAGAAATGTCATTTTGTAAATCAGTTTGGTATGAGTTATAGTTTTAAATGAACAGGTTGTTTTTTAAGAACCTTTTTTAGCCATCGATATTGATTGATATTTGTTAGAAATTTGATTGAATTTTACTGTTCCAGCTCCAGTTTGAAGAAACTAATTAAAGCAGTATATGGAACTTTTTAACGAGAACTGTTTAGACTACAAAACACATCTCACTTACTTTTTACATTGCAGTCTAGAGTAAAGGCATCTATGCATTGTTGTCTTCAATAATAAACAATAATAAGCGGATCAATGATGCGGATAGCCTTAAATTTTTAATCTACAAGTATTAATAGCTTGGCTCTAGTATGGCTACTTGTAGTATAACAATAATATGACTAAAGCAAGGCTATAGTTCGGCTTTTGACAGCACAAAAACACAATCTATATACATATACACCTAATTCTGTTTTACACGGTTTGAAAATTACAAATTTAATATATGGTTACACGACTTTATTCCAAAAATTTGCGAGCTGATGAGTGGTCGGAAAATCGGAAAATTTGAGCTAACTGGCCAAAAACCGGAGTGAACGCCCGCTCTAGTGATTAACAGGCCTCAAAAGCGAGCTATAGAAAAGGGATTGAATAGAATAGAATACGCTATGGAATGGATCCTGTATGTAGCAGTAATAAAGAAGAAAAAAGAGTCGAAAACAAAGTAAAAGCAAAATACTATTCAGAGTTTATTTATGTGTATAGTATTTGTAGCGAAATATGTGGCGAAGGCACAAACTAGCACGATGAAAATTTGTTGACATGCAGGACATACAATTACACACACACACACACATGCTTACACACGCACACGTACACACACACACACACACACACACACACACATGGGCTGGCATTCAATGGACTTGACTGACTGTAGTCGCTGCCCACTCGCTCTCAGTCACAACAATGCGTCTTTTATTGAATTTACATTTTGTATTTGAAATTGCAACAAACACACACACACACACACACAAATGTATGTGTGTGTGTGTGTGTGCTTTGTGCGAAAATAGTTTTTCACCGAGGCATGGCGCCAAATTTTGTGCACAAACATTATTAAGCTGGAATTTGAGTAAAATTAAATATTTGCTTATGCATTGCAAATTTTATTGCAGCCGTCAACGTTATATCCAACATTGTTGTCCTTGTTGTTGTTGTTGTTGTTGTTATTGATGTTGTCGTGGCCTGGTAGTTATTACAGCTACCACTACATACATGCAGTCGAGCTTCGCTAATGCTAATTTTATAATCAGACTATTTTTAGAACTCATTCGGTTGAAAGTCCAGCTGCAGAGATTTTTGGATACTCTTTACAAAAAATGTTGCTGCTGAGCTCCCAAAATCTATATCCGGTTTCGTTATTCCGTTTTCAGATCAAGGATGGCGAAATTGAATTTATTTATTATTTTAGAATAAAAATTTGACGAAATGGTTTTTGAATGAAATAAAAGATTGACTGCAAACTTTGAAGCAGTGTCCAGGAAATTCTTTTTCGAGTAATCAGACTGTAGTCGATGGCTATTTTGTTGTGCATATAAATAAATACAAGTATATAGGTATATACACGTAGATATGTACAGCTATCCTAGAGTGTTTGCAAATTATCGCTACTTTATTATTGCTGTTAGGGTTTGCTCTTGTGGTTGGTCTTGCCTGTGCTTAGTGTCGCAGCTGGATTTCAATTTCAACTTGTTTTGGGTTGGCGCTGAAATGTGAAGCTCAGCCACCACTTGCAATGGAAGATTAATGGCATTATGTGTCGGCACTACTACTACCAGCCCAGAAATGCATTGCCTGCAAAATTGTTCGGGGCCAATAGGGGAAGTGTAGCTGATTCAACTTTGAACCACAAATGTTTGACTTGACATGACACCACTTCAAATCAGTGCACATGCACAGACCATTTACAACAATTTGCCGCTAAAATAACAATATCTAATAACAGCAACAACAGCAACAAGAACAGCGACCATTGGCGACAGACACAAACGGGCAAGATCAAAAGCAACAAAAGTTTTGGGGCAAGGGCTGAGCAAGAAATTGAAAATGAAACACTTAACAACAAAGGACAACGTACGCAATGGCAACAACAACAACTACTACTACTGCTACAGAAAGGTTTGCCATTGAGGCCCAAAGCCAACGTTCAAAGCTACAGTCACAGTCACAGCCACAGCCGATGATGCGAAAAAGGGTGGCGTCCCATCAAAATGCAAAGCATGTAACGCTCCGTGTCGTTATTTATGCGCTGGCCTACCATTGCGAAAGCCGCAGAAGCGGACCAACCTACCAACAACATCCAACAATAACAACAAAAGTACACAAGAATGGACACCCATGGCAACCGGAACGACGACTCTCCCTCTCCCTCTGTCTCTCCCTCTGTCTCTGCCTCTGCATCTGCCGACTACGCATAAGCTGAGCGGCATGGCACATAAAGCCGAAGCAGATATGAGCAACCAACCAGGCGGCCAACCATCCAACCAGTTAGTTGCTACAGCCAGTCTCTGTTTAACCGAAGTGCTCAGGGCTGCAAAATCGCCCCATTGTTTGGCCTGTAAGTACGCCTCGTCGTATCATGCCTATACTCGTGCAAGTTTTAAATGTGAAATGAATTGAATAATGTCAGGAAATGGGGAAATATCAATGGCAATGCAAATGATGACTTGGAAACAGGAGTTGAAGGAAATTAGGCATCTAGGAAACTTATTTTTCCTCCAGAGGTGAGTCTGTTTAGATCTCTATATCTTAAAGAATGTTTACACGAAATAGAGATTCTGATTTGAGTTCATTTTAAATTGAATTCACTTCCATTGATATATAAAGAAATTCCTCCTCTACTTTGATGCATATCTTGGTTATAAACTGGAAATATGTATTTAATCAAAAAGAAATATAATTTGCTAGCTATTTGTTTTCAAAATTTCCATTCAATTCTTTGTTTATAATTTGCACACAAATTTCTTTAGTTCTAAGAGCAGATTGTACTTGAAAAGCTGTCTAGAAACTATTTATTTCTCTTGATATATAAAAAAAATTTCACCATAGGTGCGTTTGATTAAAGCTCTATAAGCGGATGGAAAGATTACAAAAATGAATAAAAACAGAAAAGATTTAAGAAAATTTGCACGAAATGGGGATTCCAAATTAAGTTTATTTTGAATGTATTTAGACAACTAAGAAATAATGTATTGATATGTAAAGAAGTTCTACATTATAAGCTGGAAATATTTATTGAATCAAACAGAAATATAATTTGCTATACGATTCGTTAAATTTAGCAATGAATTTTTAAAGGAATTTTACAAAGAAACCCATTCTACTACATACTTGTATTAGTTTTAAATGAAGTCTTAGGCAAAAAGAAAATCTTCTACACACCTGTTTCGGCTTTTAAACTAATCGTACTTGATAAGCTGTACGAATTTGTGGGCAAATTTTTTGCCTACAAGAATACAAAGCCAAAGGATGTCTTTTCTTCAGAATTTCTGCTTGAATGTTTTGCTAAAACAAAATAATAGGAAAAACCAAATCGGCTCCAACCATATACATATGAGCCGATGTGCATACGTACAATATTTATTTGCAGTATGTGCCAACCCTGGCAGCCAAAGCCGTAAACTGAACGCCAAACAAACGAAATTCAAAACCCTTTCAACCTTCAATGCGCACGGACACACACGGAGCCGCACGAATCCGCCAGGAGTCGCCATCGCCATCACCATCACCATCGCCATCTCCATCCTCATCACCATTGCTTTTGCCGCCACACATCAGACCCACAACCTCGACATACTCGTACACGTACGTATGGGACAGAGGGGGTAGAGCTGTTGGAAGGCTGTGAAGGAATTGAGTGAGCAGCACTGGCCACTTGGGCGTCCGAAGGTCTGCGTGTAATCTCAACTCTTGGCACCGCTTATGCAATTGAACAAATTGTTGAAGGCAAACAAACGAACGAGGTGGGCGTGGCCCGGCATTTCAACTCAATTTGCAGCAAGCAGACGAAGTTTTCTCAATTTTCTCACTCCCCTCCTCTCATAGTATTTTCCTTCATTTTTTTTTTTCTTTTTGTCGTCTTTATTCTTTGCATCGATTTTGGTTCGATTTACACATTTTCCCCAAGCGCTTCGCCAAAGCGGACTAATTAAATGTTTAATGTTTAAAATGAAAAACTTTTTCGCGAAACGCAAATTTAAAGTTACATAAACGACTAAATGTTTGAAAGCGAAAAATGTAAATGTTTCGATAATGTTAATGTTGCTAATCTAGTTAGAGTTGTAATTAAATACGTTTAGAAATTCCATGAAGCTTAGCTGAAGCATGTCAAAATATTGCCATAACATTTTATCAACAATTTCAATTTCCGTGTTTACTAAAAAAAATAAGTCATGATGGAACTCGAATTTAAAAAATGATTTAGAATATCCAATCTGTTCATGAGTTTCTTTAGATTTCTCTTTTGGAATGAGTCACACTTCAATTAAGTCCTTCCTTTTATACCAGTTACCCGTTTTGTGCAATTGAAATCATTTTCAGGATTTACTTCTCATGCCCTGGCAGCTGCCCATAACAACGGAAGACAAATGACAAATTCAGGAAATGCTGAGACCCAAACGCTGAAACATCTCCAGCAGCACAATGCGCATATTCCGATACAATACTACTAATAAATACGAATAAATAAAGCTCACAATCGAACTATATGTTCGGTTTTCAGAAAAAAAAGAAGTGGAGCATTGTTTTTAATGAAGTTGCCATTTAAAGTTTTCTTATGACACATTTCCATTGGAAGTGGACTGCGATTTGCTTGTAAGCCCATTGAGTACAAATTTTAACGCAGTTTTGCAGTCAATGAGGAATCAGAGCCAGCTCTTGAGCTTGTTATAACGAGCTGCAAATGTTTTCTGTTCCAGCATGATTTTTTTATTATTAAGTACGACAAAAAAAAGTTTCCAGCTGATCGAAAAATATATTCATATTAAAGCAAATTATTTATTTGAGACCAATAAAGTGTTTCTGCCTCAAATGGCCATCTGTACTTAAAGAAATGGTTTCGAAATTGAATTCGTACAGGGTGTTTAATTCGAATACATTTCTTAGACCGATCTGTCCGATATAAAACTTAAAAAGATAAATGAGGATTTTTTAAAATTAGTAAGTACGACAGAAAATAGTTTTCAGCTGATCAAAGAATATATTCATATTTAAAGTAAATTATTTATTTGAGATCAATTAACTATTTCTGCCAAAAAAAAGCTACCTACACTTAAAAAAATTGTCTCAAAAAAGGTGTCCGATCTGTGCGATATAAATATTTAAGGGATACAAGGGATAAAGAAATGTGTTAACTCGTTAATTAGCAAGTGCATCGAAATGTTCGATAATCGGCGGCAGGCAGCCATTATTGTGGATGCATGTGGGCGCCTGTGGAACTGTCGGGCATACAAAGTGCGGAAAAGTGAAGGCACATTGTTATGCACACGTTAACGTTAACTTTTACATGCTCTGGGCGGCTGTTGTGTAAAGTTGGACGAATGGCAGAAGCAGGAGCAGAACCAGAAGCTGACACATCAACAAGAACCAGAACGGCCAGCTACGAAGCGGCACAGACAAACTGATGTCTGACTTTTTTACACAGCAAGCGAGAGAAAAGGCAAGGGAGGGAGAGAGCAAAATGGAAAAAAGCCAACATTTTGCAACAATTTAATCATTAAAAGCCATTAAAAACAAAGCAAACAACAACAACTAAGAGTACAACTACAGCGTAGAGAGCAGCAGCAAAAAAAAAAGGAGCTGAAGGGCAGGGGCATGGGCAGGGGCAGAGGCAGGAGGAGTGGCTTGAAGAAAAAGATTGTAAACAGCAGCAGCAGCAGGAGCGAGTCATATATTTTTGTTTTTATTTTTTTTTTCATAGCATACCAACAGGCGCCAAGCAGGCACTCCCCCACTCTACCCACGACACCACTGCTCTCACACTTCACTTATAATTGCGGCACAATGCAGCTGTGATTATGGCCATCCAACCAGCCAACCAGCCAGCCAGCCAGCCAGCAGTAACAGCAGCAGCAACAAAGAATGGCGTTAATTTGATTTTTTGTTATGAAATTATATTTTCCAGTTTTCCTCACCCTACACATACATGGATAGTAAGTATATATATATATATATATATATGTTTTTTTCTGTTTTTTTTTTTTTTTGATAGCATTAAATGCTAGGGAGTAAGAGACTGGAAGGGAAGAGCCAGCTGAAGAGAGAGAGAGAGAGAGAGAAGGAGAGAGTGAGTTGGTAAGCGAGCTATAAAGGGAGCTGCTGTTGGAGATGAGACTGCAGATGGAGTTGCACTTCAAATTGGAGCTGGAGTTGTTGGCAGCCAAGGGGCAGGACGAGCAGGAGCTGGCAATAACAATGTGCAACATTTTTACGTCAGTCATTAGTTTGCCACACACAAACACACACACACACACAAATAGGAACTGGCCGTTTCTGTCATGGTCATATGACTATTGCAGACAGCAGCATCCTGGAAAGAGGCTGACCATCAAGTCAGCAACTGTGTTGGCAGCTGCTGCTGCCGGACTTCTACTGCGACTGCGACTGATGTTGACTGCCAGCAGGCACTTCATTTCGTCAACGGCCATTGCAGCTGGCAAAGCGGCAGCAGTAAAAACAGTAAAGCACTGGACTTAGAGACGTGGGACGATGGGGAGGGGCAACAGCAGCTGCACTTGCTAGAAAGTAAACCAACATAAGTGTTGCGCCGTTCGTTATTGTTATGGGCCCGGCCAGCATAGCATGTTAACCTCTTTAGCTGCCTGCATTCCAACAGTCAAGTTAAATGAAATAGAAACGACTTTTAGCGAAAAGTATTATCGTAATATTTAATCCGAGTGCATTAAAGTAAATGGATAATGTAAGAGAAGCCTGTTTCCGAACACATATGAGTAGTAGTTGGAGGTTTAATTTGGCTGGCAGAATATATTATATTACCTATCTATGGCAAGTCCTTACTTTTAATATGCACCTACCATTTTTCTTAACAGAATTTCATAAAAGTGTCGTTTTGAAGATCAATTCTCTTCCAAAATAAACTGCTTTCACATTTAAGCCGACTTGGAGAAATATTTGAGTCCGAGATAGTTCTCAATCAAATTAAATCTATTATTTTCTATCTTTTTTTTTATATTTCTATAGATTTGTTAAATTATTTGTGTGCTGCAGAATTGGTTTGCAGATTTTAAAAACCACTTTTACAGAATTTTGAGAATTCCTGTTAGCTCATTGATCTATGCCAGGCCCCATTTTCTATTTTTTGAAGTTCCTTTTCAATCATTTATCAATCAAACTGCGATTGATGAACTAGACAATCGAGCTAATATTCATATTCTTTCATATAAATACAAGTATGGTACAGCTTGAATAGTATTACACAATACGAATTGTTTTAAAAATCTTTATCAGCTACAAATTAGGAAAAATTCAAACAAAAAATATGCCATATTCGGCTTCAATTCTCAACCAATGTCCAAAAGTTTCTAGTAACTAATACATTTAAGCGTTATTTATCAGAAAATAAATGTATTTCGTTTTCGATATCTGTCGATATACAACGAGACTTTTGCCAGCAAAAACATTTTTGAAAAAGAGCTACCTATTGAACGAATCAAAATCAACTAGCAGCTATAGAAGCTATTGGCAATTTAATAAAAAATGTGCAGATATTTGTAATTTCAAAATAGCATAGCATTTGGGCTTCAAAATGTTTATTGAACCTATTGTGATGCTCAGCGGTGTGTGGTATGTTTGTTTATATGCATATATGGGCGCGTCCTTGCTGCTGCAGCATAAATTTTTAACTTTTGCTTGGCCTAAAAGCACTTGCGACAACTGTGCAGCTGCCACTGCCTCCGAACCCTCCCCATACCATGACACCCATTTCAACGAAAATCAAAATCCAACCCAATCCAACCCAACCCAACCCAACCCAACCCTTGCGGACTATCAACCCCGTTTCCGACGCTTCGTCGCTGTTCGTCGCTTCATCTGTTCATCTCTTTCTGTGCTTCACATTCTTGGGCATATTCGCATTGTTTGTCGGCTGACAGCTGCGGCAACCTTAACCTTGTTGCATGGCCCTCCCACACATTCATGCATTGTGCTGCAATTGCAAAACAATTACAAATCTGTGCACATTCCACTTCATTGTCAGTCGCTTGCAGCCAGTGCTGCGGCTTATGTGGCAACCAAAATTGGTCACAGAACAGTTGTACTCGTGTGTAGCTTGCAACATGCATCAGCAGTTGGCAGCATCAGCGATGGCAGCATTAAAATAATTCATTTGCAGTGCATCATTTGCGTTGCCAGTGCGCTAGGTTGTGGAGGAGGCACAAAAACCGAAACAGAACAGCCATTAAATATTGTCATTATTTCACCTACTTTGCGGTTCACCGAGTGCCGTCGAGGTCGAGTGCGGCCATGAATATTGAGTGGAGGACTATGAGTGCGGGTGTGAATAAATCGAGTGGCCCAGTTGAGAGCAATGCGGGCGCATAATATTGTTAACGAGCTAATTAAAGTGTTACTAATTTTTTATATATATTTGTTTTTTTTTCAATTGATTCGACCGTGGAAATTGAAATAAAAAATATTGCCAAAGAATGCTTATGGGCTATGTAAAGGCATATTACGAGTATGGCTTGGCTTTTGCTGCCAAATCATTAAAATGCAGCTCAACATATCGAAACAAGTGCTCTATACTTGTAGGAATGTCCTGCAACCATGCAAAGTGTTTACTTAATATATATAGAGGAACTGTTCGTCATACCACAAAGCTATTTAAATAATAATAATAAGTATGAAATAAATATAAATCTGGACAGCTTAAAGTGTTTAAGGCATTCAGTAAAACGTTGTTCTGCTAAGGCCAGAATATTTCAAGCAGGAGAGAAGAGAGGCTTCAGCAATGCAGACAATTAACTCATTTGGCATTCAGATACAATGCAATAGAGAACTGGCCAACAATACAGCTCCTAAAATGGAATTATTTAGCAATATTTCAAATTACTGTTTAGTGCGTCAAAACTAATCAGTAGATCGCTATCAATAAAATGTTCATTACTAGAAGGACACTATTTAAACGAAAGAGATAACTTGTAGAATCTAATTATATGTGGCCACAAAATTATAAAGTTGTCAAAGAAATAACAGATTTCCAGAAGGGCCTCATTATAAGACGATTATATTTAAAACTAATCTACAAAGTGACTAAAATAGTTGCCATACTTGTATGTGTGCCTTTCAAAAAGGTGCAAAATTAAAAATGCTGCTCAGTGGCAGCTTAAGCTTGAATTTTGGACTTAAATTAAAAAGAACATGGATTCTTTCTTTGCGAGATTGTAGTTTGAAAAGAAATACGTTTTTAATGTTTCTAACTATCATAGCTATTTATTAAACTTATATTTACTATATTATCTGTGATAGATGTAGATGGCAAGCATATAAAATGCGCTCAACAATTAATTTTGCTGCTCGACAAGTCTTACGAAATGGTTAAATCTGCATATCCTTGTTATGCCATTGACTAGTTTCGAAAAATATTTATTTAATTTAACATTTAAGCAATTTAAACATTTGCAATTAATTTTATTTTCTTATTACCAGCTAATCTATGTATATACTTTATTCTCTTTGAAGCATCTTTCTGCTCATGCGAGGACAGTTGAAGTTTTGCAAAAAATAAAAAGTGTTGGTCACAGATATGAACTTTTTTATAGCTGATCTCTGTAACGAAGGAATCTTCATAGAATTTGCCTCCGAATTGAGATTTAAGTTTGAAAAAGAAACAGACATTGCGTAAATATTTCCCATATTCTGGTGCAATATTTTTTCTACCTTTGAATCGAACTATTTACTATATTTTTGAATGTACTATACGAGTGTGTGTGTATGTATGTTTACATAAAAGTGCGCATATTATTATTTGCATGGGTACCTATAGCTATACACGAGTATTTATGCATACATGTATGTGTGTGTGTGTGTGTGTGTGAAAATGTATGTTCATGCATTATGGATGTTGTTTGCTTGTGTTTTTCTGAAAAGGAATGGAATGCCTTTTGTGGCAGCCTCGCATGTCGCAGCATGTTGTTATTGTTGTTGTATTTGTATTGACTCTGACAGTCATTAAAAATATGAAATTCCATTGGAAGGACAACTCACAGATGCACACACACACACACACACACATAGAGAGAGAGCGAGAGAGAGAGAGAGTGGAAGTGCGGGAGAAACATGCGCCACTTAAATGAATTACAACGGTAAGCATTTTATTTTATTTAAACTTTATGTTCTGTACGATGGCAACTGTTTGTGTATATATATGTGTGTGTGTATGTACTATATGTCCACATCGTTGCATCAGCCATAATATGTTTGATGCTCTCGTGCGTTTATAATCCGGCTGAAGCAACGCATCTGTCCATACACATACATACTCCTACATACATACACACAGATAGCTATTATGTTCGAGTGTGCCGCGTTCGTATAAAACAAACAAATAAAGTGAGAGACGCGGCGGACAGCGCAACAAACAAATTCATTTCGTTTCATTTTTGGCCTTTTATGGCCAGAATATTTGTCCGCCCTGGCCCTACCCGCTGTTGCTGCAGGCATACGGGTGGACAGACGACCGGACAATTCCCTCTAGCAGCGACAAACGCGCAGTTCGATATAAAACGGAAAAATAAAATGACACCAGAAAAAAAACAAAAAACGAGAAACTCTGCGAAAATATTGACACAAGCAACAAAGGGACTGCCAAAGGGACAAGTGCACTTGCAATTGGGGTAGGGGGGAAGTGGGCGAGCGGCCTGCTCGTTGAGAACGATGCGCTGAAAGGTAAAGCAAGGACTCACCTAACGGGCGACGCCTACAGAGCTACTCAGACTATTCATTAGTGAAGGTATTCTTTGCTTTTGTTTTTGTTTTCGTTTTTCTTTTTATTTTTATTTTTTTTGAGGCATCTACCAAGCAACATACATATTTTTTTAAAGATCTTAAAGCAACAATTTTCTTAAACTTATTTTTAAAGGGCTCTAAGCAGCAGTTTTGTAAATATTAATTGACGTTTGAACAAACGTTCTTACCCCAATCGTAGGTTTGTTATTTCTTAAAGTTTTTCATTTCTACTTATTATATTTTATTGCCGTTTAAGGGTCGTTTTGATACGAATTTAGTTGCATTTAATAGTTTCGAATTAAAAATAACATTTCAGCTATGAATACTACTAGTATGAATGCATAATTATGTATGTATATCTAGTTGTTTATTTATTATGTTATTAATTGCCTCTTTCAAATAACAATGAACTGAAAATTAGCTAACAATTGAAAACCATGCAGCCAGCCAATACATACTATACTTTAACGGAAGGGGATTTTATAAATAATAATTAAGTTTCTTCTTTAGTTTGGCAGATGTCTGCAATCTTTCTGGCCCTTTTTCCACTCAAATAAAAGCGAGAAATACAAATTATTGGCCGACCAGCCGATTATGCAACCAATCTCATCAATAGACGATAATGGATTATGGGGAAAAACAAATTATTTGACAGCTAATCTATGCCCCGGGGAAGGAAGGAATACAATGGATATCCGAGATAGGAATATAAGCCGATAGGGGCCACGAATCCTCTCCAGTGCCGCTCCATCGCCTCTCCGTCGCTATGCGATGCAACAGAATTGTGAAGGGGTGGTGGTCAGAGAGGTGGGGAGATGGCTCTTTGACCGCCAATACCATTGGGTTAGCTACACTTTGTGGATTATTTTTAGTTAGTTGCAGACACGACCCTAGATCTATACAATGCGAGCATACGAGTATGTATTTACGAAAAACTTGACAATGGGCCCAAAAGGCCTGTCAAAAGCTTGTCCTAATATGTAATCCAATGAAAGGCTGCTACATAGAGAGATGGGGCCAAATAGAGGTACATATTGAAAGGCTACAACAACAATAGCGACAAACTGATGAAAAATCTTGTATGTTCATATGTATGTATACATGTATGTATGTACAAAATTGGCAAAATAAGTATAAATAAAATATGGCGCATGAATGGGTTGCCAAAAACTGACAAGAACAGACGTTGTCGAAAAGGTAGAGCGGCCAAATAGCAACAACAACAACAACAACGACAATATAAATAAAGAAGTAAAGCCAAAGAGACAGGTGTGTCTGCATGTGTGTGTGTGTTTGTGTGTCTGTGGACATCATTGAAAAGGGTAACGGCGCGCGAGCGAGACAGCAATATGCTACTTGAGTGGCAGTTGCCTGCGTGTGTGTCTCTGCATAAATAGCAAGACGTCGTTGTCGTCGTCAGACTGACGCTAATGTCGCTTGATAAGTATTGACACAAGCAGAGCGCGCGCCAATGTACACACACACACACACACACACACACACACACACACACATGCATAAATATAGAGTAAAATCAGTTGGCCAGGCCGTCAAAGGCAGCCCACCAATTGCCATTTTACAATGATGACGTAATTGATTTTTAAGCAAATACACTTTGTCAGCGCAACGTGCGACTTCGAAGCGTGCAAACAGTGACGAGTGCTTGTTTAAAATCTTAGCTAAGCCCCACTTCCCACCCCTCCCCCTCCCCCTCCCGCTTACCACTTCACACTCTAGACTATATAGAGAGATATAAAAATGAATCAAGTAAAAGCAAAGAAGGCAAGGAAGCAAGGAAAAGCCCTTCTCCTCTTCGAGTTCGTTCGTATTCGTATGTTACTGTGACAGTTGCAGGTAGGTAAGGGTAAGCAGGTGGCGCACGTACTACTACCACGACGTCATCATCATCATCATCATCATCGTCACACTCACCATCATCGTCATGATCATCGTGTGTAAGTGCGTGTGTGTAGCCACTTTAAGTGCTTGCATTGCGACAAGGACTCGCACGGCACGCTTTATTTACACTTGGCCTCATACATCGAGTCCAAAAAAGCAAAGCAGTGAAAAGCGAAAAGTAGTAAAAAGAATATAAGAAACGAAGACTTAAAGGAAACGGTGATAAAACAGCAGAAGTAGTTGCTGTCAAGCATGTTGTGGACAGTTTTTCTAGGCTGACACGCCTCTCTAATTGCAATTGTGCATTGAATATTTGAAATTGAAAGCCAACGCTTAACTAAGTTGCACTTTTCTAGCACATGTGTGTGAGTGTGTGTGTGTGTGCACGTGTCTTTTTCACACACACACACACACACACACTTAAAAGTGTTGCCTAACCTTTTGTGACCTTGTGCGGCTACTTCAAAAGATGCTTACATTAAAAAGGAGAGAAAACACACTTCAAGTGGCAAAATGTCAATTAGCATGCTAAGTAATAAGGACCAGCACTGACAGCGATGTCAGCAGCTATGGCAAAAACAACAGCAACAACAACAAACAATTTATTTAGCTGCGGCAATGATGAACAGAAATGTGTCAAAAAAAGCTGCAATAAGAGCAAAACTTATGTACTCGACGTATACGTAATATTGCAAACCACAAAAAGTCATACACAAAATATAATATAAATATAAATAAAAGGAGAAACCAAACAATTTAATAAATAAACAAGTTGCTTCACTAATTCTATTAAAATCATGTGGTGTTGAATTGAAGTTGTAACAGTTTTGCATTTTTATGCCTCAAGAGATGAAAAATAATATCAAGCTATTAACGCTATGTTTAATCCAGAGACTGAACCCATTATAAGTAGTATTATACAAATTAAAAAATATAATTATTAATTTTGAGTTATATTTTACAACTCAACCAATAATCTTTATTTTTAAGCAAAAAAAAAAACTAAATTAATAATAATTTTTTAAGTTTTATTTTTTTGAACAAATATAAAATTCAAGTTTAAATTTTGTCTAAATATATTTTTTAAGCATGTTTTTTTAGCCCAAATCTGTACTGCTGCTATCTCTACAAGCTCAAACAATTTTTGCTCAAAACGAAAAAATTGTTTATGTGTAACGTATGCGTAATATTGTAAATAAATAACAATTATTGCCTTTCACAATTCTAAGACTGATTGCACTTCAATAGATTAATAGATTTAGGCCCACATTTTGCATAGTGTGTTTTAGTTTTTCCCTGCTATGTTTAAGGATTTTTTTTAAACATAATTTTTGGGCGATTTTATCACTACGGATATAAAACGAATGTGCAGAAAATTGTCAGATTAACCTAACTTTTCTAATATTTGTTAAAAAAATGTGAAACTAGAATAAATTTTGAAACAAATAAATATATACTTGTTGTGGCACTTTTAAGACTGATTAGAAAGAAAACCAAATAGTGCATAAATTATTGATGGAAACCAAAATTTCCAAATTCGAATACAGACTGCTTTTTGAGCTTTAAAAAAAGGAACTTAAAGAGCTTAGAAAGTTTGAGAAGATATGTAAATTTTAAGTATGCATATCGGGCAATTCAATAACTATTTGAATCAAGTTCACGGGGCGTATGCGCAATATGGTGAATTATGCTTCAATTGAGTAGAAGACCCTGCGTATACATAATATTGGCTGGGCAGGCCAATGCCAACAAAATAGCAATTGGAAACCCATTTTAGGCACGTCCAACAGCAAAAGCAACAACAACAACAATAGCAATAACGAAAGCAACGAAAACAAGAAAAAGGCGAAAAAGAAACTGCGACCAATTTTTGCATATCATTATTTGATTAACAATTTACATATGAAAATCGACAAAAAGGGGAGCAAGATGAAGCAGAAAAAGTTGTGGCAAATCAAAGCGCAAGGAGCGACGGCAACAACAACAACAACAAGAACAATAACAGCAACAACACCAACAATAGCAAGAAAGGGCGCAAGTGGCGAAAATGAAAGAAAAAGTTGCTTGATTTTTGGTATCGATATGATGAGAAGCAAAGTGGTGTGGAGTGGAGTGGAGTGGAGTGCAGCAAGAAAAGGGGGGTATAGCTGGGTTGCCAATGCCAACGTCGATGCTAAAGATGATGATGAAGATGGTGATTCTGTTGGTGATGATGGTGATTATGATGATGATGTTAGGAAGGTCGCTTGACAATGACGGAGACAATGATTTTGGTAATGATGATGACACTGATGCTGCGCTGATAATGACAGCGACGTTGACTGATTTTTTGCACACAAATTTTGAGTGTGTGTGTGCCCTTGCGAATGTTGTTGTTGTTGTTGCTGTTGTTTTTTCTTGCTACTGCTGTTTGCTTCTTTTTATTGTAATTGTTCCCCTGCCATTGCCGTTGCCGTCGCCGTCGCGGTTGCCATTGCCATCACAGTTGCCGCTGCTTATTTATTTAATCGTAGACAGACAGACATACAGACAGAGAGAGAAGCAAACGGACGTGCACACAAAATTGTGAATTTCGCTGTTGTATTTAGCTTCTGGGCGTATTTTTTCCGATGTTTTATTTTTGATTGTTCTATTTTTTGTTGTTGTATTTTCTGTTTTTTTTTAGACTTTTTATTCGCTTTTATTGACACATCGCAGACTTGTTTGTTTGTTTGTTCATTCGCTTACTTGTTTATGTTATTTTACACATCCATACATGGACACACACACACACACTCACATATACATGCACACACACGCACACACACTTAGACACAGCTAGCTGTTATTATTTTTTTATATTTATTTATACGAATATAGTTAGTATGTCTTGCTCTACTTGTTATTTCTGTTGTTATCGCAACTACTCAGTGGGTCCATGAACAACAACAAAAAAATGGAAAGTAACAGAATAAACATAAAAAACCGACAGCGATTTGATTTAATTTACCACAGACTTGGACTTCGCCTTTTCAAAACAATTTTGTTGTTGCTGTTGTTATTCCTTTTCTCTTATTTTTTTTTTATTCATTTCTCGTTTGCGCTCCCAACACAACACAAACACACATGAGCACAATAAAAAAAAGCACACACACACACATACATGTACTACATGGACACAAACAAACAAACTATTTGATGTTGTCTTGCTGGCAAGACAAGAGGGTAAAAAAATCACAAAAAAAATTTGTAGCACACTTTTTTGCGCGCGTTTTACGTGCCGCTACGTTTTGCATACGTCTTCGAACTTTTCTCGCAGCAACTTTTACCGACTGCTTCTTCTTGTTGATGTTGTTGTGGTTGTTGTTAGTACTGTTATTATTGTTAGTGTTGTTATTGTTGTTATTGTTCTTCCTCTTGGCGGCAGCCGCATCAAAATAACTGTAACGCGAGACACGTACGCACGCTCAAAAGTTCGCGGTCGGTAATGAGATACAACATTTCACATTAAGTTTTTTTTAAAAGTTTCGTTTGAGTTTTATTTTTTGAGATTTTTTTCTTTGGATTTTTTGGGTTTTTGCCGATAAAGACTCTTGGTCTTTTGGCTTAACGTTTGTTTGTGTGTTGTGGTCTATTGCTGCTGCTTGTTCTTCTTCTACCACTTCTTCTTCTTCGTCTTGTTGTACCGTTTTGCCGTACTATATAGATGCCGTATTTGCCGTTAGCCCGTGCACGACCGCTTGACGCCCGTATACAAAACAGACTGGGCCAGTGCGAGATTTATCCCATGAAGATAAGTGCACACGAACACAAACGAATACGAATACGGGCGAATACACGAACACACACAGACACACACACACACATGAACACAAGCACACGGACACGCTGGCATACAAACAGCGTCAACTTTGTTTTTCGTTTCGTCAATGGAGCAAACTGTTACCAGCAATGGCAGCATCACTGCTGGTGTGTGTGTGTGTCTGTGTGTGTGTTACTGTGTATGTGTGTGTGCGCGCGCACGCACCACAGCGGCTGCTTCAGAAGTCAAAAACGTGGCACACGGTATTCACGCTGGTGACGCCGCCGCCAAAGCCGACGCTGACTCACATTTTTAAGAGCACAGCACACAACAAACGATGACGTTCACGCTCTTTATCCCACGCACTTCTGTGGTGAGAAAGTGCCAAAGGGAGCCCAAAGCTCCGAACAGGTAAGTTCAGTGGCTAGCCAGTGCTGTTGGGGTCAACATGCATCGCTGCTGCTGCTGCTGCTGCTGCTGCCGAACTTGTTTTTGAAATATTGAGGCGAATTCTTGAGATAATCTTCTCACTTGAATTATGATTACCATTTAAATTAAATTTATATTACACATTAGATAATTTATACTTTAGTGTCCGTATGTGCCTTTCTCCTGTTAATCATTAACTGCCGTGAAGGCTTAAACAAAATTTGTTTTTTAATTTAAGAAAAACGAACGATAATTTTGAAGTAATTGAGTCGCTTGTAGGACTACTAGGGCTAATACTTAAATTTAATATATATTACACAAATTTGCAGGCCGATTCATTGTAATAATAATACAAAATACTTGTATATATTGGAATTTGTTAATGGCTAAACATTTGTATGTTGCGAAAAAAGCCTTTGCAAAGCCTAACTGCAAAATCAACCATGAACTGATAAAATGAACAAAATGCATTTTGAATTACATTTCATGTACAGAGCATAAACATGTTTTGTTCATGGATTTAAAAAACATTTTAAATTGTGATTTAAAGTTGATGAAAAAGGCACTGCAATATCAAACTTCGTTAACAAGAATCGATAAATCATTGCCATAATAGCAGTTTTGTTTCTTTTATTATTTTTAAGCGAATATTTTTAATTAAGCCACATTCCATATTATTTAAAAAAAATATTTGATTAGTGGATAGGAAACCTCTGAACGCAAGCTAGAATATTTACTTATCTTTCCAGAAAAATGTTAGTATGTATAATTAAAACTGTTATGTTCGTTTGTCCGTCGTGAAGAATTAGAAAGAAACTGCACCGATTAGACTCAGGGCTGCTCTGTCTCAGGATTGTTCTTATCGACCTATTCCCTTTTTTTTTGGGCGTTGTACGCTGCCTTCAGTCAGGAATTAAAGTGTTGTTCTAAAGTATTATGCTTGATTCGTATTCGTATTCTAGTAGGCGTTGACTTTGCTGGTAGCTGTGGGTTTGCTTTTAAAATTCAATCTACTACGTGCACCTACACAGTTCAGACAGTCTGAGAAACAAGTAAAATAATTTTAAATATTTTTTTAGTAACTTTTTGTTTCAAGCTCCCATGGCTAAAATTCCAATTAGGCAGCTTTTGAGCTGGGCAAACCATATATTACAGTCGGAGTTCGAATCGCTCGATGAGTTCAACACAGGGGCAGCATACATCCAAATTTTGCATAGCATATTTCCGAAGGAAGTTCCGATTAGTAAAGTGCGATTTATTGCGAATTATCAGTACGAGGTTGATTCGAACTTCATGCTCTTGAAGAATGTCTTTAAGACATTAAATCTGAGCTATCCTCTAGAAATAAGGGAGTTAATTCGAGGTCAGCGACACTATCGCCTTTTAAGCTGGCTTCGCGACCTTTACCAAAAACACGATACTGGCGCTCCATATGATGCACTGGCGGCTAGAAAAAATCAACCGATTGGCTTTTGTCGCGGGTATAACAACGCTCTTCGGAAGACTACACGTCTCGGCAGCTCCACCCAGAGCCTAACGAGCAATACCTCTACAGGAAGCCGCTACGAATCGGGTGTACGAGGCAACATCCAAAGCACTCCTAACCGGAATTTACCCAAGCGCATCCCAAAACCGAAGCAAAAAGCCGTGGAAAGCTCAGATCCATCTGCTTGTGGTGACGATAAGCCAAAGTCTGATATGCAGCGCGAGTTGTCGGCACTCAGAGCATCGAAAGAAGATCTTAATCGAAAGATAAACAAGGTAAAATACTTTGCCACCAGGAAGGATTGGCTCGATACCCCAGACGTGGCTATTGACGCAATAAGGAGCTACCTCTGTATCGACGACCAGGTCAAGAGTACGGGCAACGGCAACGGTGACGGTGATAGCCCTACAGCATTTGTGCAGGAGCAATCGGATCATTCGGATCAATCTGATTCGATATCCAAAACCACTCCTTAAGGCCAAGTCAAGGTAAGCAGTTTTCAAACATCGTAACATTCTCTGCCTAATGTGCGATTCGGTCTTCACAACCAATGCTTGCAACTAGTTATTGTTTGTTTGTTTTATTGTCAATCGCGAATTAGATTTGTTTTAATTAACTTTTGCTCGTCTGAAAACGTGATTTATTACCAATTCTATACTTCTCTCTCTTTTTAGCCGAAATGTCACAAAAATTATCCCGAGTGCAAATAGTAATACAATCACAATCGCGATCGCAATTACAAATCTTCGACAATTTTAAAAAACTCATTTCAATAGCCCAAAACATTTTTAACATCCAAAGCAATATCGAACCATATCTAGTAGCCGTCCTTTAACCCTTTATAAGTTACAAAATAGTCGAAACTGTTCGTTATGTTGAAACCTTGGAGGGAGTTGAGGTAAGCGATATTCAGTCTTTTAATAAATTTATGATCGATATACAATTACATCTTTATAGCCAACCTCTGCAGCGAATCATTTCCGTTTTCTATTGATCTAAGTATTTGAGTTAATGACATAATAGTAGAATCCTTTCTAAATCGCGATGTCTATGACTTAGAAAATCGGTCCAATAGTTGACTATGCTGAACAACTTTAGATAATCCTGCAATTTATTAATTTATCTTGCCTTAAGGCGCTGCTAAGGTAAACTATAGTCAATCATTCAATTAATATGTGTTTCCTTCAATCTTTGTTATTTTTAATTCATATGTAGTCTTATTTTGAATTAAGAAGACTCTCAGAGCGTCTAAAAGGTAAGCAACTTCTAAATTTTTTTTGTGTCCCATTTACAATATATTTCCTACAGGTGCTTTATGTCAACTTTTTGATGCACTCACAAAAATGTTTAATTGCAATTTTGGAATAATATTAATCTCGATACATCGGAACAACTTTGGGAGACAAAAATCCCAATCCTTTTCAACTATATTCACAATATTTTGAACAACCCTGCCCATTAACCCGAGCCAGTTTCAAAAGCTATCCTTCAGCTTTAAACAAGTTACCAAATTATTAAAAGTTTTCGTTACGAATTGCACGTTTGAATCTTACAAAATACTACTACTACTAATTAAGTCTCAGCTGAGGTAAGCGATCTTCATGCCTAATATTTGGAATACATTTCAGTTAGTTTCAGCTCAAAACTGATTCTTTCTCAAATCACTGCAATGGCGACAAATTTGATATCCAAATATATCTATACAATAATTATTATTAACTATATTCATTCAACATTCGCAACCAAGACATCGAATGATTATCAAAATGGCGCATTGAGGATTTTCTGACTATTTTTGTGGCAGTTCAGTGTCTTTTATAAAATTCCTCTACAGCGCCATTTATTTTATTCTTCCTGCTGATGTAAGTATTCAATCTTTTTAAAAATTTTTATTTTATTATGAATAATGTGTACTTCTTCAAGCCATTGCCACCTTACGATTGGAACATTTCAATACACTTTTTCAAGCATACGCCAATCTCAATCTCCCTCGCTCTCCTCGCTACAAATGTTTGTTTAAATAAAATTGTCAAGCCCATCGACTGAAGACACGAAGTCTAATTTAGGAGGCAACTACTTTGAAATGCTTAAATAGCCAACAAAGTGGATCAATGGACCAGGAGGATCAGAAGGCATTTCATTTGCAAAAGCCGTAGGATATTTCTTTTTTGAAACTGTTCGGGTTGTTTGGATGAGAGGACACCAATAACAACATGAAATGAATGTGCTTTGGAACATGAGAACTTTCAGCAGCCCGCTTAACTGCTAAAGCCAACATATTTTCGATATATATTGCGAGGCACACCATCTGGAATGTTATTCATATGAGGAGCTACATTCCTATTAAACCGATGTACCGCATTCAAAATTTAATTGTACGAGCTGCACAAATCATCATATCAAAGATCGAAACACAAAAATATATATTTTAAAGTATGAACCAAAAGAAGATTAAGGTGTCATAATAAATGTTTTAGTTTTAATTTTAGATCTTGGACAAATTAATCTTGTAAGATTTGTTGGAAAAATAAGAGTAACGAATAATGAATCGATCGCTGCTCTATAGCTTCATTTGTTAATTAATTAAGCATACGCACCGTAGATCCCTTCATTTCCTCTTTTACACAATGCCCAAGCAGTTGGATGGCAAACAAACAAACAAACAAACAAACAAACAAACAAACAAAACAAATGCAGCAGAGGACGCCCAAAATGCCGCCAACACGGTATTCGCACTCTTAATGCCGACTCTTAAACAAACACTCTCTGTCTTGCGCTCTCAGAAAGCACGAGAAGCAGAAGAAACTCAACACAGTCAATTTCAACACACACATAGGTATATATATACATATATATATATATATGTATATATACATATACATATATATTTATGCGCCTGAGACGCCACCTATAGGCCGGTAAGCATGGACATAAAAAAAAGCTCGCAGGACGACAACAAAAGCTGCGCCAGCGCAAAAAGTGGTCGCAGGACGTGCAGGTGGCAGACGAGAGCTGAGTCAGCGTCTTGGAGCCGACACACAGACAGACAGACAGACAGACTTTCACTTCCTGCCGTTGCCAGCAATTGCTTAGAGCTGGCCAGCAATCATTAAACAGAAGCGCGAACGTTTCAAGCCAAGTAGCTTCGCAATTTCCGCGCACGAATAACAACAACAGGAACAGTAGTGTGTGGGCGCACATGTGTGTAAAGCAAAAGCAGAGCATAAATTGCTGCTGTTGCTAACCACCAGTCTACCCCTCCAACACCCCTGCACCAGCAACATAAACACACACACACAAACACACACACACACACACATACGCGTACTTCACACTCCACACTTGGCACTTAACAGAGAGCACAACGACAGCCGCCATAATGTTGGACGAAGCTAATTCGAACGAAATTAAGCAAACATTTAATGAAGCAATTAGCAAATGTTGGCTGTGGCTCGCAACTTTAGTTACCCAAGCACCCGCCCTCATCCATCCACACACCGAAACGCCACCATGCTGCAGCGAATGTCGGGCATGTGCTATGCAGTTTGCGGTTAATATCCTGCCACTCTGCGCGCACTCATACATTAGTAATGCCACACGGCGCAACGCCAGCTATACACATCAATGTGTGTGCGTATGTGTGAGTGTGTAGGTAGGGGGGGAGAGGGTTGATGATGTAATTTACTTGGCGCACTCCATATATATGACAGCTCTACGCCACACAAAGCAGAAGCAGAACCAAACCGCAACCCACCAAGCCAGCCAACGACTCCCACCCAACGCATGTGACTTTACAAGGCACAACTCCACCCCCCCCCCCCCCCCCCCCTCCACAATTTCCAATGCTGGCCAAGCACATTAATAGATTTTGGCATTTGTATTTTATGCTTCAACTCACTTGGACTTAAACACACGGGCCAGCATCTGATGGTCAGGCGGGGGGTCTATTGGTTTGCTTTGTGGACTCGCCAGCCTCAAAAAGTAATCTACATTTACTTACCTGCAAGTAGAAAGAGAGGAGAGAGGGAGAGAGAGAGAGAGAAAATAGATTAGAATCATTATCAATTGCAAATGTAAATAAGCTGCAAAAATAAGCAGTTAAGCCGAATCAACGTTAAAACGAGATGCATTCTCGTACATACGAGTATCCTATAGTTGTTAAAAATATGAACCGGAAATACGACCCTGACATCAAGCGGATGTCGCAATGGGGAGACATACTTTTCAATTTCTGGCAGCACTGTTACTGTCCATTCCACCTTATCTGTAAATAGGACTTCGATGATTTAAAATAAAAGTTCTTTGGAAGGTGATGTGTGAAGTGCATGGCCGTAGCGAGGGGGGTCCAAAGCGGGCAATTTTGGTTGATTTTGGGCAACGAGACACACGGGGCAAATAAGTTGTTTTTGCTGCCATCAGTTCGCTGGTTTTATCGAAACCTGAGGCAATATATGTATATTAATCCGACTCATCTTAGAACGTTGTGCATTATTATCTCTTAAAAATAGTTTTGGTTTAACAGTTCAGAAAATCCAGTTTCAGTTCTGAACTGTTGAAACCAAATAATTTAAGATTTCTTTATCTGCCATAACTTTCTTTTGATAACTGCCCCGACCCTAGATACGGCTCCCATTCCATGTTAGCTTGTAAAAAAATTCTATTCAACTGAGAAGCATACGAATTCTTTTTAGAAAATAACTAGACTTGATACTATAAATTGATTTTCAAACTAAGAGCAGTACCCATTAGAAAAATCACATATTTTTCTCTCTGATTTCAATAATTTTAAAGTATATGTATATAAAAATTTATCATTTTGTGTAAGAAAACATAATTTCAA
Organism: Scaptodrosophila lebanonensis; assembly: GCF_003285725.1. NCBI lineage: Eukaryota > Metazoa > Arthropoda > Insecta > Diptera > Drosophilidae > Scaptodrosophila > Scaptodrosophila lebanonensis. The sequence goes on along the minus strand of NW_022060598.1, from coordinate 1,059,637 downwards.
ATTGTTAAATGTTACACTCTCGATGTCGATGTAGTTCCACGATCACAAATCTTATTTTTTAGCAAGTTTTTTTACATTTTATTGCATTGGAAATTTCAAATTTGCATTATCTTGAATTTAATTTTTCACTATTTTTCCATAATTTTCATGTGTTTTTTGTATAGTAAAAAATCAGCCAAAAAAAATCTTGCCCCCTCCCTGGACTAAATCCTGGCTACGCCCATGGTGAAGTGAACAACTTATTTCTTTATTTTGAAAATCGTTGAATGTTATGTTGATTATGTAAAATCGGAAATCGCTCGGGCAAAATTTATAACACAAACTTTTCAGTTGAGAAAAAGTGAAGAAATAATAAAACCGCAATAATTCAAACTACATGAAAAATTAAAAAAAAAAAACTGATTATGCAATTTCATTTTATTTTTCTTTCTTTCATAGATTATAAAGATTTATGAAAAATGAAGATTTTTCAAGTGTAAGGTATATGTATATTCATATATTATTTTCCTATGTCGACAGTCAATTTTTGTTGGCATAAATATAAATAAATAAATAAGATCAGCAAAAACCACATCCAAGACGCTCAAGAACATCAACTGTAGCTCTTGACCTTTTTTATGATTAATTATTTTACGATTTTTCGTACTGCTTCGAGGATTAAAAAGTAAATGTGCATTGCATTCGGAAGGGACTTACTTAAAGGCAATAAAATATTTATTCGTACATTTATTTTATTTATTTATTTATTTGTGTAATCTCTATCCTAGCGTTACAAGCATTAGTATACTTTTAAATTAGTACGCTAGTCATTAAATAATTAGATCGGTATCAATACATATACATATTATATAATGTTATCTATATACCTTTCTAATTTAATGTTATCCTTATAACGATTTTAAACGTTACTGTGCGTCTATGTTTGTAAACAGTATAACATTTTTCAGAACTTCGTTAATAATACCAATAACATATCTATTTATTTTTTTATCTTTACTAGATCAGATTGATAGCTCCATAATTTAGAAAAAAATTAAGTCAAATAATACTGATACTGTTTTTGATTTTTATTTTTAATATATAATAGTTATAATAAACAATTACTCAAAAGCCAAGTTTTGTGTTGGCAGCTGTAAGCGAATGGCTTGCAGATGGGTTCAGGAAAATGCTTATTCCTTTTTTCAAAATTAAATTTGTTTCGTATTGTGCAATTTTTGTTTGAAAAGTAAAACGTATCATTCCGTATTCAGTGTAAATGAGTCACAATTGCCATTAATATGAAGAACAATACACTTTTAAGGTTCGTTTTGATGATTTTTTGTAAAAATTTTAATTAAAAACCAATTAAAGCACAAAGAACATGAAATAAAAGAATAAAGTATGTGTTTGATTTCATTAAAAATGCTACGCAATTGCTTAAAGCATCTCTCCCAAGCGCAAGTCGAAGTAAGACAATTCAAAACAAGCAGAGAAGCTAAAGTCGTGTATCCCGACTTTGAAATACTCTGTACACATGTGTAGAATAATTATGCGTGTATGTGTGTGTTTGTGTGTGTTTGTGTGTGTCTGTGTATGCCTCCTGTGCCTGAGCAAAGTAGTAACAACAACAACATCTGCGGGCACTAAATACAAAATTCGAAAATATACATTTTCTGCGTATTCACATAAAAAAAAGTTGGTGTCCCCAGGTCTTATAGTCTCCGAGATATAGGAGATTATACGAATAGAAAATCGGGAAAACCCCCATAGGGGGGAAAGTGGGGGGGGGGGGGGAATCAAAAAAATAAAACAAACTTGCTCACATAACGCATCTTTGTGCAACATTTGGAGTCTCTAGCTCTTATAGTCTCTGAAATCCAGGTGTTCATACAGACAGACAGACAGACGGACAGACAGACAGACAGGGCTAGATCGATTCGTCTCGTCATGCTGATCAAGAATATATATACTTTGTGGGGTCTGCCACGCCTCCTTCTGCCTGTTACATTTTCAGCTCCCACAAACCTAATATACTCTTGTACATTTTATGTACAGAGTATAAATATGAAACAAATAATTAAATATTTAAATGTACGCAAACGAATGCTTGTGGAAGTTTCTTTGCTTATTTTGGGGCAGGAGCGATTATAAGGACATACTTGGGGCCAGTGAGTGTTGTTCCCAAAGTGCTACTGTTGTTGTTCTTCTTGGTGTTGTTGCTAGGTTCATTGGTCAAGCATTTGGCAACAACAACAACAAGAACAACAATGGTAGCAAAATTATCGGCAGACTCGACGGTCAAATGTCGCAGACAAAGCAATCAAAATGTGACCGTTGCCTTTTTTTATGTGTTTCCTTCTTATCTACGCTCCAAATGCACAGTCGAGCAAAAACACACAGACAGACACACATACACCTGAAGGCAGGACATAAAATTGTCCACACACACACACACAGAGTGCCGTGACGGACAAAAACTTATGATGATGGGTGGATTGTGGATTGTGTGTGTGGGTGGCTGACTGGTCGCACGTAGAGGCAAAACAAAAAAAAAATATCTATATATATACAAGTATATACTATAAAGTTACAACATTGGTGGCAGCAACCAAAATTGATGCCAGAGGTGCGGCAATAAGATTGATGATGTTTCAATAAACTCCATTACGAGCTGCCCCCGTATGTGGTCACAATTTTCTAATAATATCGAAAATGAATGGCTACTTATGTCGCCCATCGTCATCATCAACGTCATCCAGGTTCCTACTCTCTGTAGGTGCGTGTGTGTGTGTGTGCGTGTGTATTGCTGTTGTTCTTGTTATTGGCTGCGGCTGCCGCACCCCAAATTGTACAGCATGTGGCACTGCAACTGCAACCAACACAACTACAGTGAAAACTTCCTGAATGGACATCTTTATTGTACAGTTTTTTCTTAGGCTTTCTTATTTCCTAAGTTGAAATTGAATCGTAAATTATTTTAAACACGCTTTTATTAGCTTCACCTGAATGTATGTATGTAACGCTATTTTACTGTCTTGTTTTTCTACCCTGTACCCAAAGGGTACAAGGGTATATTAGTTTTGTGCGAGTGCACATGGAACACACAGAAGGAGGCTTGGTAGACCCCACAAAGTATATATATTCTTGATCAGCATGACAAGCCGAGTCGATATAGCCATGTCCGTCTGTCCGTCTGTCTGTCTGTCTGTCCGTCTGTCTGTATGAACGCAAGGATCTCCGAAAGTATAAGAGCTAAATTAACCAAACTTGGTATACAGATTCTCCTGAGCCCGAGAAAGGACGAGTTTGTTCATTTTTTCTGATCCACCCCCCCCCCCACTCCCCCCCCCCCCCTATTAACGATTTTCTATAACTCCCCTAATTTTGAATAATAATAATAATTTTGAACTAAAATTTGGTAGTCGCATTAGGTTAGTGATTATATATCCGTATACCATTTCATTATGATAGAATGATCGGAAAGAAAGTTATAGCCATAAAACCAGGCCCAATGCACACATACATACTATACATATGTACAAGTACACAAACACGCATAAGGCACGATTCTGATGTAAATGTATGTATGCATGCATGGAATATTTTATATTTAATTTAGTTAATTAATTAAATTAATTTAGTTAATTAATTAAATTAAATTAATTAATTAATTAAATTAAATTAATTAATTAATTAAATTAATTAATTAATTTAATTACTTTTTTGTGGGGTGGTACAGGGTATTTAAGAGTTGAGCCTGCTCGACTTTAGCATTCCTTTCTTGTTTGTTATTAAAATATTTCACAAATGTGTACAGTTTTTCACGATCAAAATAATAGTAGCGCTTGGAAAAATATTGCAAAATAATTTAAATGGAATGCTTGCAAGAGGAAAATACTATTATTTTATAACACTTTGCAATAGTTATTGAATATCAGTTATTGTCTGTACTTCTGAATGCCACGCATTTACTCAAAAATTGATTTTTAAGGCAAGAACAACAAGTTCCAAAAGTAGTTAAATAAATAAAGTATACTTTTTAAAGAAGGTGCATCTTCCTTCTTGGTTTTGATTGTTACATGTAAGAGATTATTCTTTATAAAGTCAACTCCTACAAGTATTTTAATCACCTAATTAGAATAAAAATTAAAATAGGCAAAACAAATGTGGAAAAAGTCTATGTATCCTAACCGGATGATCGCAACCGGACACTCCCCTTGGCCGGACAAGAGTTGGCCGACGATGAGAGGTTTCACTGTAAACACAATATATGCATACAGATGTGTGCGTGTGCCGGTAAATTGAATTGCAACTCACATTCTAATTGGACGGGGCAAAAAGTAACTGCTCCTGATGCTATTACTGCTGCTGCTGCTGCTGCTGCTGCTGCTGCTGCTGCTGCTGCTGCTGCTGCTGCTGCTGCTGCTGCTGCTGCTACTGCTACTGATGCTGGCCTTCTCGAATCATTGTCAAGAAAATATATATGTGTGTGATGCGTTCGCTGTGCAACTAACTGTAAAAATTCATTATTGTTGCACATCAAGACAACAACAACACAAACAACACAATGAATACAATCCGAGTAGTACTTCATGCACGATGTGGAAACTTTACGAGCAATGCTCTCCACAGTCCTTCAACCGATGCCCACTGAAGTATGCGTGCATGCATGTTCTCGTTAAATGCCAGGGAACACAAGAGTCCTATATATTCGTAATCCACTATTATTGTACTCCTGGCGATGGCATGAAAGCACATCAATATCGAACAGATCCTTAACGTCTAAGCTCATTATGCGATTCTGTTGTAATGAAATGTAATGCACAACACAGAGCCGATTTCGCCAGAATTTTACAATAAATTATAAAACAGCATGGCATAGCTAATCCATTGCCGATTGCAATACACAAAGCAGAAGGGGAGTTGACTAATATTGCAAAATCTTCAAAGGAGAGGACAGCTTGTTGATTTAGAAGGTTATTTTAGTTCTCTATATTGATATGCCTCTGCATTTGAGAGAACAATAGTCTATATAGTCCTCTATAATGTTCTATTCTAGACAGAAACTACTTCGTACTAAGCTAATTCTCTATCAATTTTTCAAATGAAAGAACAATTTCTGCATTTAAGAGAGCAATTTCTTCTCTTTATCTATAGTTTCCAAATAATAAAACAATTTCTATATACTTGTATGAAGCTGATTTTGCATATTTTGATAGTCTTCTTTAGTTCATATGTTCTCTATATTTCTTCATTGGAAGAGAATCTAATTTTGGAACTGATTCTATTCTCCCTAGCTAATGTCCTATGTTAGTCCTCTATAATGTTTTATTCTAGAGAAAAACTTCTGCGTAGTAAGCTGCTCCTCTATAATTTTTGTAAATGAAAGAACAACTTCTGCTTTTAAGAGACTTCTTAATACAAAGCTGATTTTGGATCTCTTTATTTTATTCTCTTTATCTATTGTCCTAATGTCTAATGTTAATGTTTTATTCAAGAAGAAAACTTCTTCGTAGTAAGCTGCTCCTCTAAAATTTTTGGACAATTTCTATAAATGAAGCTGATTTTGAATTTTGTGTTAGTCCTCTCGATTTCAAATACTCTATATATTTCATCATTTTAAGAGTAACTTTCAACTTCCACAATACGAGTATTAAGAGATACATTATGAAGGAATCTATAGATTGCAAGAAGAACTATCGATAATATTTTTATAATATTTTTATTGAACTCTTTGTATCGGCATGTTAGAAATAATATCGAATTGCCACTTGGCGCTTCAATGGCAGCTGCTAATGCCTTTCCTGTCGATCCTTGAGTGGAAAGTAGACATTCCAATTTTCTTGTTCTTGCTACTGTTCTGCTTGTATATACAAGTATTTATATTTATATGTGCATGTGTGTGTGCCCTCTATGTCGTATAAGAAATATTCAGCACCGCAAACTTTTTGGAATTGAAATTCCTTGGCCAATAAAACGCTGACAAGACAGCCGTTGAAAAAGTGGGATGCTGGTATACTTGTAGAATTGTGCAGGACGAGGACGAAGGTGAAGTAAAAAGGTAGAACATAGAGCTGTGGCGCTTTAAGCTTTTTAGTTGGCCGCACAATTGATTGTCGTCACCATCATCATCATCATTGTCCTCATCGTCGTCATTTGCAACTTCAACACTCCGTTATACTTGTATGTTCGATGCTACTAGTTACCGTCTGTCTAACAGTTTCGTCTATCATTTCGTTTATGTGTATGTACGAGTATATAGGTCTCTCTGTCTGCCCGCCAATGTCCTTGCTGTTGCCGTTGCCATGGCCATCGTCATCATTGTTGTCGTCGTCGTCATCATCATCGTCAACCATCGACGTTGTTAGTGTCAGTGAAGTGTTAAAATCGATTAAATAAAAGTTTATTGCTAAATTGCTAACTGGCTAAGCTTGCTCCTCTCCCCCCCTTTCCCCTTTCCCCTTTCCCCCTTCCCCACCCACCATCAGACTCTTCATTTGTTCATCTTCGTGGCTACCCCTTGCCGTCGCCCCTATTTCCTATTTGAGTTGAGCGCTTTGCCATTTGTTTCTTATGAAATTTGTACTTTGAAGTTTCTTGTCGGTTTTTTTTTTGTTTTTGTTTGTGCTCTTCTTGGTTTTGTTTTTCTTGTTGTTGTTGTTGTTGCTGCGCTCTTGTGTTTCAAATTAGTCGCATATTTTTATAGCTTAATTTCGATCTAGTATGTGCATCGACATGCCACTATAGTTTGATCTATTTTAGTGCGGCTTGTGTGCTCCCTTAAGTTTCCGTTTTAAATAAGTAGCTGGGGAAATGTGTGAATACATAGAAGGGGAATTTCTTTATGCAATTTCAAACAATTTGTATTACTTAGTTGTATATACTATTTATATTAAACCATGAAAACCCTCCACAATTAGCCCCGCTTTAATTAGTTATTAGGCAACTTAAACAATTCATATGGGAACAATAAGCAATTAAATTAAGTAATACTTTTCCAATTATATAGAGAGCTATACTAATACGATTGCTTACTAGTCAAAACTCTGTACATATGTGTAGAATAAGTACAGAATTTAAAAAAAATGAATATGTTTTAAGTTAAATTTACGTGATTTATATTTTTATATTTAATAAAGAAATATATATTTTTTTGCAATGCCAATTTGTTTTAGTGTAATTTAATAATTAATACTAAAAAGGACAAGTGAATGGGTTGTTCAGAACAGTAGACAGCTTTCAAAACCAAATCAAAGCTGCCCGAGTGTTAAAACAATTGGTTTTAAAAAGCAGTTTTCTAAAAGTTCTGATGGTACAAATACTAGACTTCATAAGTATATCTATCAATGGCGCTCACATATCACAGTTTCCATTATAACTATACTTTTTTTATGTTTTTCTTAAATTTGATTCGGTCTTTGTTGTGTTCATTGGAATCCTCATGGGCTCCTGTTATTCTCTCCTAATTGGATTGGATTCTGTTGTATTAAATGAAAAGCATAAATTGGTTCGCAATGTAGTTAAGTTTGCTGGCAAACATTTTCTAAGATAGAAGTTGCATTTTTCGTTTTAAATCCCTTTTACCTCTCCTGCCACTTGCAGGAGTCGAGCATTTTTAAGCCCTTTTAGTAAAATGTTTTGAGTTTTCGTTCACCAGCTGCATAAATTGGTAATCCAGCTAGTTAAGCTCATACTCCACAGCCATCCTGCACTCGGCATTATACAACCCCTAGTAACCTAGCCAGAGACTTTATTCTGGCCAGGCAGACAACCTAAGGCTCGAAGTTTGGGGCTTGAGGAGAAGAACCGGCAGAGCTCGTTTAAAAAAGGCATTTCAAATTAATACTACACAACATTTTTCGTCTGTTGCTGTTGCTATTGTTGTTGTTGTTGTTATTCCCCACTGCGGCACACTTGAAATTAATGAATAGCATTTTCGATTGTAATTATTCGTGCTGACGTGCTCGATCCCATGCCTGTCGGCCAAGCTTCCACCAACTGCCTACAACATCCGCTCTCTCTTCTTCTCTCTCTCTCTCTCTCCTGACACTCGACTTGACTGTGCTCTGTTCTGTTCTGCTCAGCTTAGCTCATTAGGCATAATTTGGTGCTGTGCCAAAAACGCTAACGGTTAACGATACCCGCTACCCAGCTCCTATCCCAGTCCCAGTCCCAGTTCCGTGCCCTGCCAAGTCATCAACATAACTCAGCTTCGAGCAGAGGTCGGTTGGTGTTTGTCTGTCTGTCCGTCTGTCTGTCTGTCTGGTGAGCGAGGATTCCTTCATTTAATTGACTGTAAATTTGTGTTGCTGGGGCGCCATCTGATTATAAGTGTGTGCGTGTGTGTGTATGTGTGTGTGTGTGTGTTTGTGCGCTAATATGTTCAAGTGTGTCTGAGTGTATCTAATGCCCCCTTCATTCTAATTGTAACTACCCGTTAAACGAAAAGCGAAAAAAAATTAACAAAGAGAAAATTAAATGGAATGAAAAATAACAAGAAAGGAATGCTAAAGTCGAGCAGGCTCAACTCTTAAATACCCTGTACCACCCCACAAAAAATTAATTAAATTAATTTTATTAAATTAATTAATTTAATTTATTTCATTAATTAATTTAATTTAATTAATTAACTAAATTAATTTAATTAATTAACTAAATTAAATATAAAATATTCCATGCATGCATAGATACATTTACATCAGAATCGTGCCTTATGCGTGTTTGTGTACTTGTACATATGTATGTATGTGTGCATTGGGCCTGGTTATATGGCTATAACTTTCTTTCCGATCATTCTATCATAATGAAACTTGGTATACGGATATATAATTACTAACCTAATGTGACTACCAAATTTTAGTCCAAACTTCCAAGAATTACGGGAGTTATAGAAAATCAGTAATAGGGGGGGAGTGGGGGGGCGGATCAGAAAAAATTAACAAACTCGTCCTTTCTCGGTCTCAGGAGAATCTGTATACCAAGTTTGGTTATTCTAGCTCTTATACTTTCGGAGATCCTTGCGTTCATACAGACAGACAGACGGACAGACAGACGGACAGACAGACGGACAGACGGACAGACGGACAGACGGACATGGCTATATCGACTCGGCTTGTCATGCTGATCAAGAATATATATACTTTGTGGGGTCTACCAAGCCTCCTTCTGTGTGTTCCATGTGCACTCGCACAAAACTAATATACCCTTGTACCCTTTGGGTACAGGGTATAAAAATTAAAATTAAGCCAACCCCGAAACGACCAAAACGTAAAACGGAAGTGGCCACAAGCAGCAGCAGCACCAGAAACCAAATAGACCCAAGCACATACGCACACATACACATACACATACACATACACGGAAACAAACAAACAAACAGAAGACATACAGACAAACAGACATATAGACAGATAGACGGAAGGGAATCTTCGCCAACTGGACCTTGCTTTAATGACAGCCAGCAGCCGACGGTGTGCACACAAAAGTGATTACGCATACGCCATGTTGTGCAACTGAAATCACATGCAGATGTATCTTGCTCTCTATTGTGTGCGTGTGTATATATGTGTGTGTTTACGTGTGTGTGTTACTGTTAATTACGGGCTTGCGTGCATGTGGGTGGGCACATGGGTTTTAAAACGGCTCCCACATGAGCTATGGACAGAGAGTTTTTATGCCACACATTTCTCCATTGGCGCCTCAACTAGCCATTATCTGCATACCCTTTACTCAAAAGGTGTGCAGAGTTGTGATATTTTCAGAGCATGCCTATGTATGTAACAGATAACAGATTTTAAAAAGCACATTCAACAGTTATGCATATTCCAGAAGCAATTGTGGCAGCGTACAGGCAATTACAAAATTTGTAAAAAAAAAAAAAAGAAGTAAATAAAACTTTAAAAAAATAAAAATAAATCTTCTATTCAGGCTTCTATTTAGCTTCGATCATAAAATATAATGCAATAATGTTATCTATTTATTATTTGGAAAATGCCAGTCACATCAATAATGACTCGCTGAAAAATTTAGGGAGCTTGGCTGGGAGGTTTTATAGTCCAGATCTGGCGATATATAATATAATTATTAAATATTATTTAAAATAGCTGTAACTATTTTGTCTCTTTGGGAAAGCATAAGGGGAAGTTATAATCTGGAATACTTTGAATAAAATATATAAGATAATATATAAGAGTGACGGAATATATATCGTCACTCTTCCATCAACACTTCGGTTCATTTCATTTGTTTCCTTTAATGAAATTGACAATTATTATTTAAAAAAAAAAAATAATAGCACACGTTTTGGTTTAATTATTTCCTGTCCAAGCCACACACTTTGTGTAAAAACTAATAAAACAGCAAAATAAAAAAAAAACAATATATGCTTCGCTGAGTCATCACCAATAAATTAAAAGGACAAAGTATACAAATCAATTTATTTGCTTTGAGTGTAAAACGTTGAGCCATAAAAAATTAAATACATTTAATGCAAATAGTTTTTTTTTTTTCTCAACAATAAAATTCATTATTTATAATCAATATTCCCAAACCAGGAGCAGCCATAAAGAAAGAACATTTTTGGTCGTAAAGAATAGGATACTTTATTAATCTAATATTTATTAAAAAATTATTTTATTATTTAGGAGTACCATATACTATATTTATTAAATATATGGGCAGTCCATCTGCTGAGCAGAAGAAAGAAAAAATGAAATGAAATGAAGGAAGAGAGCAATAAACATCTGCAAGAAGCTAACGATGGAAGGTATAAATCTTCTTCGGTATTGTGGTCACAGTTGAGATCTCGAATGCAGATGAAATTGTTTGTATATCGACACGTGAGAAGTATGCCATCATCTAAACATCTAAACTGAAAATAAGCTAAATATTAAAACAATGTTGGTCTATACAAACAAAGTGAACCATATAAGTAGAGCTTTGGAAACTTGCAGTCGCGGTAGCTCTGCAACAGTTAACAGAATTTGTAGATTTAAAAAATAATTGAATAAATCTTGCAAACGAAGACACGACTTTTTTTTACTGTTTTGTTGCTCCATTATGTTCAAATAAAATGCATTTACTTCTTTTTTTCGTTTCTTCAAAGGTATAGGACCTTTTCTCTTCACAATTATTTGTTTGTATTCCAAAGAAGAACTCAATTAGGCTTATTGATTGTAGAACATGTTTTCGCTCAGCCCGCCAGTATACGGTTTCGAAAACACAAAGTCACCACGACGTGTACTATTAGCATTCATGTACACGCATTGAAATATGAATCAAATAAAGCTAATTTCGTAGTCTCCAGTAAATAAGCAATTGTAGCTTTTTCGTGTGAACTGACCACACATAGAGCTAGTCCAAACATTTCCAATGATTCTTCAATTGAATTAAACCTACAAAAATGTAAAGAACTAGAGATGGTAGAACACACGACTATTATGAGCTAAAAAGAGCACTTTAATAGCAAAGTAGGAAGAGAATCAAAAATGTTGTACCCTAAACCTGACCTACCTGATGACGAATGACGAAATAACAAACACTTTGCAGAAAATGAAGCTTATTTATAGTTAGGGTACTATCCCCTTTTCAGCTCGATACTTCTTTCCCATAAATGTTAAATTGTTTCTATATTCTGTTTATAGGGAGAAACTTTGAGCTTATCAATAAAAATGATTCCAAATGCATCCTAAAAAAAACGGACGCCATGCTCTTGCCTGCAAATTGAGTTTTTTTTTTTTTGGCTGCTGTGGAGTCGATTCTCTCCTAGCAGTCAATTTTTTTTTAAATGTTCTTTCATCTCTGGTGTGACATTTTACGTTTGTCTAGACTTTATTATTATAGAACATCGCTCGCTCAAAACATTTTGATATTATCAAAAAAGCCAAGAACAATTATGGCATACATTCTGACGATACAAAATAGTGGCTTCATTGCAGGAGATTCCCCCACCGGGTTGGAGATTTTCGTCATTCTTTCCACCTTTCTCTTTTTCTGTTTCTCTATCTCTCTTTCCTTCTTTCTTTTTCGTTTTCTCGTTCTACTTCGTACTTTTTCTAATTAGTTGTTAAATAGATAATAAATAATAGATAATAAATAAAATAATACTTTTTGTATAGTTTTTTAGGTCTTTAATGTCTCTGACCACATACTTGTATGGCTGTGAATCGGGGCATAGCTGGCCAACTGGCAAATCAAATTCCCCCAACGAGTCGGAGGCATTAATAGACGTCATTGTACAGCTTTCTGTTAGGCTTCCTTATCTTTTAAGTTTAGTTAAAATTGTTATGTTAAGTTGTATAATATAATCAACAGTATTATAGTATTGTTGACATTCTGAATAAAATAAAATAAAAAAAATAAAAAAGGTAAGCCGGGTCGATTCAATTCGTAACTAAGTGAACTATCAGGCCAAATAAGATTTATACAACATTAGTGTGATACTAATTAGGCCGTGTTTCTAAAACACGACTATACAGATATCTTGGGCATTACTCTATCGACGATAAATAGCAGCCAGAATTTATCAATCGTGCTTTATTATCACAATTTATAATAATAACAAAACAGTTGTAGATTCAAAGCTGTATTCAATGTCAAATTCCACGATATTTGAGAGCACAACTTCAGCTTCTCACCAAACATTCGATGAATGATTTTCGATGCAAGAGTGCTGTCTACCGAAACGCTTTAATAAGCTGTTGAGCTAATTGAAGGGTATAATGTAGCCGTTGGACTCTAATGTATGCCATTTTGCGGTCCAAATTCATTTCCATCTGTAATAACATAATGGCTGCAAAACGCTTTTCACACAAAACAACATACAGAGTGCGGAAAAGGGAGGCAAACACAGCTACCTGTATGTCGTGGATGCCGTCGTTGCCGTCGATGCGTGTGTGTAGCGCAGAAGTAAACGCTGCCAAATGCAGCAACAACAGCAACAGCAACAAAAAGAAGAAGAGGTAGAAGATACAAAGGCAGACAACAAAGTAACATAGCATAAATAAATAGAGATAATTAGACCATAACGACGACGACGACGACGTCGACGACAAAACAAAAGCGCACACAAAATTAAAGGCAGTCGCACACACACACACACACAGACACACCGATACATCTGTAACCCTTTTGTTGTTTACAATGGCATCCCTATCCTCTCCCCACACTCCTTTTATTTGCCCAAAACGGTCTTACCTATCATATGTACGAGCATATTTGTGTGTTTGTGTGCGAGTCCAGGGCGCCGGCACTGCGCAAGGTTTGCCTTGAACTATTTTCAGCTGCCCCGCCAGCATTTAGCTTCTCGTTTTTTCTGCTTTTTTGCGGCTTTAATTGTAACTGTGACTATGTATGCATGCGTGTGTGTGTGTGTGTGCGTGTTACGGCATTAAAAATCCGACTTTGGCACAAAACCGCAGCATAACACAAACACATAAGCGCAGATATTCGCTCACTTTTGAGCAGAGCAGTAAAGGTAAGCAAGCAGCCCAACGAACCCGAAAGCCTGCACAGTGGAGACTGCCTTCAACGAACACTTACACAGGTCTTAAGCACATACAATTCAATATATTTTCCAATCATTATCATTATTATTATTATTATTTTTTTTTTTTTTTTTGAAATATCTATCTAATTTAGTTAGTTGTAAGGCATTTAATTAATCCAATATATATCCAATGGCTTGTTACTATTTATCATTAATAAATTAGAAACTTGAAATTGGTATTGTTGACAAGTAGTTGGTATACTTGAAAATAGAAGGTTTCTTCCCAAATAGAAGAACAGCTCGAATTATTAAGTTTCTCATACCCCAAGGTATTACGAAAGCAACTCTAAAGCATCTCGTTCGATATATAGAGCCATTACTATACAAGTAGACGTGGATAAAACACTCAAACTAAAGCAGCGCCAAGGGGCCAGCACTAAGTTGACCATAATCTAGTTTACCTACTCTCGCATACACATAAATATATATAGCATGTATATCTATGCATGGTCGGGCAGCTCTGCTCGGTGGATTTAAAGACTGGCCCTGGCACACCACAGAGAACACCGCAAAAGGCAAAATTTTGTAGCCCGAGCTGAAAAAGTAAGTCCAAAACGAGCAGAACTCCTGCTAAATTAGTTGAAGTACAAGTGGTATATAGTATGACATAAAATTTCTGCTACAGAATAATGTTTTTTGGCTCTGCTGGCCAAGTCCGGATAAGGTGGAGAGGGGTGGCAAGGGGTGGCACCCGGGGTTGCCTTTCGACTGGCTGCTTCGCATTTTTGTGGCCAACACAAAGAGCATAAAATGTGCAAAAATGAAAATATGCCAACGCGAGCATGTAAATACATAAATAAATACAAAATACAAATTTAAAAGAAAAAAAAAAATAATAATAATAACAACAACCCAGAACCAACACCAACATCAACGGGAATAGAAAAAGAGAAGGAAATGAATAGCAGATAAAAGCGTGTTTTGTTTTGTTTTCGGTTGCATTTTTTATATATATTTTTTTTATTTCAGTTGCATTGTCATGGAATTTCATTTGCAGCACAGCATGGTTCAAAATCCATGGGCTTTAGAGCACAAATTGCAAGAGGGCAGTGGAAAAAAGATTAAAAGCTACATTTATATAACAACATTTATCTATACTCTTTGCCAAAGAGAGACAGTTTCAAAGCAACTGGAACGGGACATTCGCTAAAAAAAACCCCCTTGGGTCTTTCAACCTGTACATTTCGGATAATGCACTTTGTTACACAGAAAAGTTAAAAAGTTTTTAAAAGGGACTTTCTTATAAAAGCTCCCAGAAAAACAAAATGGATGAGCCGGCTGAGCGTTCCGTTATTTCGTCTAAACAGTTCAACAGTCGAAAAATAAACTTTGGGTCTTACAAATTAATTTTTAAGGCGGATTTATAGCACGAATTACAAAATTAATTGGATCGGGATCACATTTGCGAATTCTGCAACACCAGTTCTCCTATTTCTCGGTAAAACACATTTTGTTTGAATGCCAACACTTCAACAGCTACCGCCAGAAATATTTCCCAACCACTTCTCTTTTTTAATAGCTCCATTAAAAGAAAATTCATTGCAATAATTCAAATTATTTGTTAAATTAAGTTTAGTTTAAGGCCACGTCACTATAGCTTAGACTACGGTAGATTATTTGTAATTTTAATTACCTAAAAGCTGTATATAAATAACTGAATATTAAAATTACCTGGATCTGTACACATTCAGAAATGTATTGAAGAGCACTTTTGCTCAATTGTCCTGAGCACTACAAAAGAAATCTGTAACTTGCAAGACTTACTTACTTAATTACTTAATACTATTACAGATTAAAAATAAGATAAAAGCTATGATAAAAGTTATGAAGTTAAAAAAAGATAGAGTATTTGAACTTTGACATAGATAAAGGCGCTTTGAAGCCACCATGTAACGAGCAGAGGAAGCTTAATTGAGTATAAATGTTATTAAACAGTTAAATATGAATAATATAGGACTTGGCACGATATTCTTAGCATAATTGTGCTCCAAATAGCGCTAAGTATGAAATAATGATTAGTATTTCTTTTGCTTTCCAAATGTCTGTCATTGAATTGAAGGAGCATTTTTTTCTTCAGAAATCAAAAGAATTGCAGTTTTTTGGGATTTTCGTTTTTTGTTCCGTTAGGGCAGCTTCCCAGGTGGGTAAAAGGGGAAACTAAAAGCACTTTCATTTACATAAGTAGCTGCAAGCAAATCCCTAGTAGAGGAAATAACGAGGGTGTTGCTTGTCATTTGCATGTGTGTGTGAGGGTGTGTGTGGGTGTGTGTGCGTGTGGGTGGGTGTGTGTGTGGGTGTGGGTCTATGGTTGTGTGGGTTTTTGTATGAAAACATCGTGTGTTGCTCCATTAAAGTGGACCGTGTACGAGTATAGCTTGTAGTTTTTGTGTATGCTGCCAGCCAGGGTTGCCATTGCCATCAATCAGTGAACAGTTTCTGGGACTTTCGACATTTTCGTGCCACAGCCCAACGTGCCACACTTTTCTCGCTTTTCGACACTCAGTCGCTTCCTATGTACCGGTTGGCAATTTGTGTGTGCACTTCAATCAATTACCTGATCTCATTACTGCTTAATAGAGCATACCAACCACACACACACACTTACACACACTTACACACACTTAAACACACACATGCACACACTTGAAATTGCATCTGGTGTCAAATTGTAGCATTTCGCACGTTACAAAATTGAAAATTTTATTGCAATTGACCCTAAATGAGTTTCTGCCAGCAACCCCTCAACGTCAACCCCTCAGCCACCCAATCCCCTCACCACCACAAAGCAAAGACCCCACCATAGCAGCAACAAACCTCAACCCCTTAATTCCCTCCAAAAGCAAAGCACCATAGCAGCAACCCAATAGCCTAGTAACCTTTCTATTTTTCAACCTCGTTATAGCCAGCGCTAAGCGCATTGCGAATATCTAATTGGGATGCCACAAATTGTTCTTGCTGTTGTTGCTGTTGCCACTCTATATTATAAATGTATATGTAAGTATATAATACCTGCCCGCAACTTCATTAACGTGGCTGCGATTTTGTAGTTAATTAATTGATTACGTAAAACGCTTCAATGCATCGCGCGCGCAACTGCTTTTATATAATTTGCTACGCTAGCCAATTATGTACAGCAACATCACTTATAGCAACAAGAACAACAACATCCACTATAACAACAATAACGAGAACAGCCATAAGATTCCATACGCCATACGCCAAGCCAACCGCCACGGCCACTCGACCGAACGGAACTGAACCAATTGCCCTTTCTCCATTAGTATTACTCTTTCCGCTTACCAGCTTTCTCGTCTCAACGACTCGTGCAACATTTTTATCAATAAAAAGTTTGCCAACTAATTACAACAAAAACAACAACAAAAACAACAACAGAGAGCCAGGTAGCAGCAACTAAAAACAGTCGGCTTGCCTTACAATGCAATTCACTAAGCCCAATGGCCACAGTGGCACAGTGGGATCAAAACGTATCAGCACATCAAAACTGGAAAATATTTAAAGATGTTTGAGTGTACATTTAAATGATTTTCAATCAATTATGGATAGTTGTAGTAAGAAAAAAAACACGCGACAAAGACTGACAGCCTAATTAAACGAATCAATACGGACAAGTCCCATTGTACATCCGTAAGTCTGTTCGTCCGTTCGACTGTATGAACGCAAAGAGATTTTGCGCCTTAACAACTAGAAACAGCAAACTTGGTGAGCTGTCTTTTCTTATCATGACACGGAGCAAGTTTATTACAGAAAATGTATAGCGTCTTTATTTTATATAGCAGTCATAGGAACGATCGGTGCAAAAACGATTCTTAGTAGATTAACTTGCTTCAATGTAGAGATATCTGAGCCATTGTAGCATCCGCAGGTGCATATTTCAAACCACATTATAAATATTAATTAATCGATAAAAAAAAAATGGGGAATAGATAGCTACTATTACAAAATAACATTTCTTCTGCTTGCTCTATGATTAAAAATGTAATCTCTATACACAAATTAGCAATAAATAATTAGAATAAAGTTAATATGTACACACGCACACGGGGGCTCGATGACTTTAAAAAAACTTACATGTCTTCTTCTTGCTCTATGACGAAAGATTTAATGAACATTAAATAATCAGAATAAAGTTAATACAAAAAGGGGGAATAGATTACTTTAAAAGAACCAACATTTCTTCTTCTTGCTCTATGATGAAAAATTTAATGAACAATAAATAATCAGAATAAAGTTTATGAAGAATTTTCGTCCAAACTGGCTATCAAATGCGTTTCTGGAATTTGAATCTTTTCTGATCTTTTGTGTGCTCTGTTCCGAGGCATAGTTGCCGAACTAAGTGGTCCCGGCCTGTGCCAGTCTAACAAACTTAATAAATATGACCACTACTATGTAGGCTATAGTCGACAGCTCTCTCGACAACCATCGGACCACACAATTTGCGGGCCAGTTAACTTATTAGTGGCCAGTACACTCGCAGTACACGCAGCTCCAGTAGACAATGGGTAGGCCAACTGAAGGCGCTGTTCACAACCACTAATAGCCCGATGTGGGCCCGGCGTGGGATGAGCTCAGCATCCAGCAGACACAACTTGCCAGTGTTCGAAAGTGTGGCAGCAGTTGCCGTCCTTCATTGCCGGAGGCTCGCACAAAAACTATGACAGTACAGCAGACGGCAGTGGTGGCGACCAGCAACTCAAAGTTTGCGATGTAGCTGTAATTTTTGTAGGGTTTGCTGCTTTTTTGTTATACCCTGTACCCGTAGGGTAAAAAGGGTATATTAGGTTTGTGCAAAGTATGTAACATGCAGAAGGAAGCATCTCCGACCCCATAAAGTATATACATTCTGAATCAGCATGACGAGAGAAATCGATCTAGATATGTCCGTCCGTCTGTCCGTCCGTCTGGATGAACGCAAGGATCTCAGAAACTATAAAAGCTAGAATAACCAAAGTTGGCATCCAGATTCTCCTAGGTCCGAGAAAGGAGGAGTTTATTTTATTTTTTGGAATTCCCCCCCCCCCTCTTTTCCCCGCTACCTAATTTCGTCAATAGCGTCCACATTTCAAATGCTACCTAAACCAAACTTTGCACACATAATTTATTTATAATTATCTACTGTTTTTACAATTTTATTCAATTCGGTCAATTCTAAGAAAAGTTATTAGCGAAACAAATTCTCGCCAGTACAACCCTCCCCCCCCCCCCCCAAAAAAAAAAATTCAGCAACAAGTTCGCTCTTCTTCTTCCTCTTTTTGCTGCTGCTATGGGCGCATATAACTCAGTGACGGAAGTTTACCTGGGTACAGGGAATTACACTGTCGGGCTCGCTCGACTGTAGCGTTCTCTCTTGTTTTAACTCGAAGCGTTTTTTATTTTGTTTTGCCTGTTTTGCCAACTTGTGCGCACAAGTCTTTTTATCCTTCGGCCCTATTCGCATCTTCTGGCTCTGACTTTAAGCTATGTTGACTGTTGACTGCAACTCAAATGGATAGTTGTGAGCTGCTGGCAGTCAACAGTCAGCAGTTAGCAGAGTCAGTGCTGAGTGGTAACTAGTGGTCCTTATATCCCATTCGATTGCCGGCCATCTCGGCCATAGTGTCGCGTCGTCGGCAATCATTGAGACGCCAAGCCAAGTCAGCAGGTATCAGTCCGTCTGTCTGCCAGTCAATCAGCAGTCTGGATTGTCGATGTTATAGTTGAGTGAAGTTTTGCCAAAATGCAACGCAAACTGCGCAATTTTCATCGACAGTTGGCAAGCACTGGTGCTTGGATGCCGCCAAGCACAGCACACATCGCAGATGAGTCTGTGTGGGTGATTGAAGTTTGGCAACCATAACCACCACCACCACCACAACCACCACCACAACCACCCCCACAACCGCCACCACATCTACCCACAAGTGCCCTGTTAAGCCAAAGAAATTGAAAGTCTACTATACGTCAACCAATTAAGCGAAAGCTGCCATGAAGGCCATGAAATAACAACCATTTATCTCCATGCATATTATTATTAAAAGGTATCAAGAAAATTTGTTTTGTTTTATATTTTCGTATTCCTAAGATAAATATAAATTAATTGCAGTGGTTCAAAATAGACTAAAGCAAAAGTATGTTATTTTTATGTTTACTTGTAGAAGAAAAGAAGAACCTAAACTATTGGTCTAAGAAATATGCCAAAAGAAAGATAAGACTTTTCACTCCATTTCTGCGTTATTGTTAAAAAAAAAGCGCCAAAATGAAGTCAATATTTTGGGCTCAGGTTTATATCATTTACAAAAAAACGTCTATTTAATTTGACGATTTTCCATTTTCAACTCTCTAATAAATGACCTATAAAAATTTAAATTAGCTATACAACTGCTTAACTATAGCCGCACAATTTAATCTGTTCAAATATTATTCTTTATTTTTCCAATACCAGTGCTTTCTGATGTTGAAATGGGTCGAATTCTTGCTTAATCTGCAGTTTTATTGAAAATCAAACTTCATTTTATATAATTGTATGGAAATGAAAAGCTGATATAAATATTTCATTTTGCTTAAAATTTTGATTGCATTTCTTTATATATTTTATACTTATAAATATTATGTACTTATTTATTCCACTAACTGTCCAAGAATCATTTTTCAATGTTAATTACTCCCTTTTTTATTGGAAAATTATATTAATATAAAGTAATACACATATATTTTTGGAGCCGTTCTTTCAAATATTTTTCACGTAATTCGAATCAGTGCTTAAAACTTATTTAAAATCGGAATGAAAGATTCACTTAAATACATAAAATTATTTTATAAGCATATTTCTAAGAAAACATATTCTTTTTAAATCAGTGCATCATTTTCTTTAATCAAACATTGATAAAGTTTCGCAAGTTTGTTTGATAATTTACAATATTTCACAAATTTCTATGTAGAATATTTTCGTGGTATTTGTCAAGTATTTTTTGAGTTGTACAGGCTTAGGTTTTTGGACGCAACCTCAAAGGGGTTACAAACTAAATATGCCTGATCTCAGCAAATTCCAAGTCCCTGGGGACTGCATCGTGTCTAAATATGTTAGAGGGATTTTATTTACTGAATCTTTTATCTTTTGCCTTTGCATTTGCATACCCATGTGCTGTAGAAAATTGCGTATACGACGTGTGCGACAAACGCTTGGCGAGGCGTCAGTAAGTCGGTGCGTTGCCAAGGATTTTCCTGCGGTGTCATGACTGCACCTCACGAAGGGCAGCGACGTCAACGTCAACGCCAACATTATCGGGGGGCCCATAGCAGGCCGCATGTGGCATTAATTGTAATTAATTCAAACAGTGAACAAAGCTGCTGCATACAGTGCACAAATACGTTGCACATATCTGTATATACATACATCTCTCTGTATATAGTCGTATATATATTATATACCAGTGTATATGCCCCTAATTGCTCTACATATGCTTTGAGCACATCCTGCTTTGACTTACGGTGGGTGGTGGGAGGAGGGAGGAGGGTAGGTGGTAGGAGAGGCGAGCTGAGCTGAGCTGACTGCTTTTTAAGAATTGTTGGCGGTAAAGAATTTTATAAAAATGCAGCGACTGACAAAAACAAATTGTGGCCGCAGCGTCGCGCACTTCTCATTGTTATTTGTATATCATATAAATTATTTTCTGCGAGCATAAGAAATACGGCTAGCACACACAGAAATACACATAGTGGAAACTATAAAGGACATACAAATGAAAATGGCATACAAAAGTGACACAAGCAAACGCACACTGACACACAAAGAAGAGGCAGAAGAAGGACAACGTCTTATAATTTAAGTTGCACGCCTGTCTCTGCCTCTGCATCTGCCTTTCTGCCTTTCTCCCTGCCTGCCTGTTTGGCTTTCCTTTCATGTGACATGGTTAAGTTCTGCCTCGCGGTGATGTAAAACTACAACAGCAGCAACAACAACAACAAAAGCAGCAGCGGTATATGACAATGGTTGCCATTGCTGTTGTTGCTAGAGAGTCGGCACAAGGCAGTGAAAAACAATTGTCGCACAGCACGAAATGTCCTGGCAACAACAACAACAACCAGTCATGACAAAGCAGCAGCATCAACAACAGCAACAGCAACAACAACAACAGGCATAGCAAGAACAACAACTGCAGTAGCAGCAAAGACAGAATACCACAGCCACAAACAAATAAAACAAAATGGCTACCTCGAGGTCGAAGATGAATGGCTTTTGCTAGCTAAAATAATACACTGCAATACAAACACACACATACACACACACACACACGCGTGCGAATAAATATTGTGCATATATTTCAGTGCAAGCATTTGACTTAAATCTGTCCCTAACGCTTTTCAATCATTTGAAACAGATGATACAGTTAACGTGATTAAACGAATCCTTCCCTAACTGCAACCAATTTGCTGAGATATTGTTAATCAAGGCAGAATATTCAATGAGGCTAATCATCAATTTCATATGACATGCATCAATAATATCTGTTTCATATCACAAATATCAGTAATGTAATATTTAAGTGGTTGGAAAACATTTTGTTGCGGTTGTGCTTTCATTAAATGTTTATCAATTTATATTCAGTTACATTTTTGGCAGCAATCCTCCTGAGTTCCCACAAACAATACTTTGTAAAGCAAATTTGAATAATTGCTAATTTACAAATCGACAGCCAGTGTCCTAAAGCTGTGGTCAGACCTACAAATTATTTGCGCACATATTTATTGAAGTTCTCAAGAAAGTAATGCACAATACAAATTGTATGCTTAAATCCAATTTTTCTTTAACAAAAAACTTTATTGAATTCATTCTTTTTAAAAACGATCTATTTGTGTGCAGACTATTTGCAAGTCTGACCAAAGTCTAAATGATAAATGAATTGAATGATTTTCATTCGTTTTATATTGCATTCTTTCAATTGCTTCATTTTTGGGAGGCAGCATTTTTTTTTCCAAATAGGTAAGATATGTTTTTAAAGAACTATAATTCACAGGAGCAGCTACAACAACAAAACCTTTTGCATTATAGAAGCTAGGGATACCAAACTTTGTTTGCAGGCTTGTCGTATTCATACGCAGAGCAAGCTTATTACAAACGCCACATAAGTAGTCTCATTATTTTATAGTTAGTTCAGAAATCTCCTTGTAGTGTAGCATGATATTCTGAAGATTCACAAAAATTGGTGAACAATAAGTACAGAAATCAGTCTTAGTACAATAAACTGGCTAGTTTAAATATAAATATTAAGCAAATTTGTTAAATAGAGACTCTAATCTGAAAAGATTTTAAAATCGACTCGTTGTATCATAAACGACCACAGCAACGATTGGTAGGGTATGAAAATTGTGAGTAAAGTTTATTCCAATAATTAGTTATTGTTAATACTTGTAAACTTTTCTGCGTTTTGTTGGCAGCCCTGTATTTGTACTATGAAACGACAGTCCTGCCAACTGAACTCAATTTCAAAACAATTACAGTTGACATCCCTCGGAAAAACTTTCTAAGCTGAAATTATGTCTCTTAAATTATTATATATCGTAGGTTAAACTTTACCAAATTGCAACAAAATAAGTTTACGATATATGTAGAGGCTAAGCATTAAAATGTGCTACATTTTCCAGAGAAGTGTTGATTAAGAATACGGCTGTGAGAGGCGAAGTTGGCTTTGAAAAATGTTTGAGCAGTGCTTGTTCGAAGGATATATTTTTTTCATTTCAATTTAGTCAGTCGACGAGTACAGCTCTTGGAGACAGGTATACAATTTTGGTTTTTCTTTTTTCATTTAATTAACATTTTGTTCTTCCTTTTCAGCTTCTATATTTGGATATCTACTGGAGTTTGGAAAACGTGGAAAATGGAACAGAATACACCGATTTCGAAGGAAGAAGGGGATGAGGATACGAGGGTGCCTGCAGCATCCGATGAAAATAACGAAAATCAAGAACGTGATGTTATCGGATCCGCTGCAAAGCCAATAGAGAATGACAAGGCGGAAATATTTGCTTCACAAGGTAAGCTTGACGTAGAAATGGCAACAAGAACAAAATATCCATTATTTTTTGTTATCCACAGAAGCCGAAATCGGAGCTAATGCTAAGCCGGAAAACTGTGTTTCTTCTACTGGTAGCGAGCTTCCGAAAGCCGAAGAAAACGAAAATGGTGAGGCCCCTAAAGAAGAGAAGATGGACGAAGGTGCTATATCGGAAAACTTGATTTCTTCTACTGGTAACGACTGGTCTCGCTGCCAAGAATCAAGAGCATTTATTGCTAATTTGTGAGTTTTTACAGATTCTGAAGGAACCGGAAATGAGGAGCAGCCAGAGCTCCCACAGCCTAGTGGTAATGCCTAATAAATTAGACTTAGACTTTTACAAACAAGTTCAATTCGATAGGCACAGGCTCCAATATAGAGCCCCGTCCGATTCGCATTGGAAATCATTTCCCCCCTTCGCAGGAAGAATTGGAAGTCATAGCTCGGGTGTTTAAAGAGATGCACGAGAAGAAAGCGATTGTTAAGGTTAAGCGTTTGGAGCATTAACACACCACTAACATTTTCCGTTAAACTCGGATATACACTTTACAAGACGATAGCGATTGCCACTGTACTATTTTGCCGACGGAAGCAGTTTTTAGCCTTCACAAATTCTGCACACACCCATGTTAGCAATTATCAAAATTTGCATGAAAGCATAAAACTGACTTCAGTCGGCCTCAACATATACATATGTACATTATATATTGATACGAATGCAATAAAATTGTCATAACAAGCAATTAATTGTGATTTATTTGAAGTGTACTTAAGAAACGGACAGACAGGCAAATAATTTGCACGCAAATTTGTCCATTCATACAAGAATGTGATGAGTCTATTGTCGCTTTTATAAAAACTAATATGCATTCTATATTTAAATATGGAATATAAATTTCCTTGTGAGTTATTTTTCAAAGCCTACTTGGAAGCTAACACGAATTGGTTTGCAAACTTTTTGCATTTGTGACCGTAATCAACAAATTGCATGTCCTTTATTTAGTCATAGGTTAAAAATTTGTACTGCAATGGCTTTGATATTTGTACGGTCTAGGAGCAGGCGAGGCATGACCGTCTACCCTTTTGTTTTTGTTTCTGTCCAAACTAGCTTTAAAGCTACCACATATGCTTCCTAATCGGACAACTATATCGTTTAAATAGCTACCTTTACAAACACAAAGTTTTTCAAGCATACAAGTATTTATATACAGTTGTTTTATATAGAGACAAGTTCTTTACTTAAACTTTATCTAAGTTGTATTACTATATCATATACCTATGATAGGAACGATCTGGCTTTCAAAAGTTTTTACATGAAAACGTTTTTGTTCATTAATAATTCAATTTTGAGTCTTTTTGTAAAATAAAGCTTCCTTTTCGTTGAAGCCACATTGAGGATTGAAAATCCAAGAAGTAGTCTTTGTAATAGGAACCGCTTATATAGAAACCACCTGGGATGTAGGAAACTTTGAATCAGATTTGACGAATATATTCAATAGCAATAATATGTTTCCAAACTTTATTCAAAACATTTACATTTTCAAGGATAAAGCAGCTCACTTCCTTAGCATAGAATGTTTCCCAGTTAGTCTATCAATTAAGCATTCTTTCATTTGAATTTGAAGATATATCTCTACCTACAGCTATATACGAATACCACTCTCAATGTTTTGAATATGTTTTG
Source organism: Scaptodrosophila lebanonensis (assembly GCF_003285725.1). Taxonomy (NCBI): domain Eukaryota; kingdom Metazoa; phylum Arthropoda; class Insecta; order Diptera; family Drosophilidae; genus Scaptodrosophila; species Scaptodrosophila lebanonensis. The sequence continues at coordinate 1,034,379 of NW_022060598.1, read as the reverse complement.
CTCTGGAGCTTTGTACTTACTGCGAACTAATACTTTTATCAAATGAACTCACCTGCGAATAGAGAAAACACAATTATTTAGTCCAGTTATTATTTAAAAACGTTTTACATTTATATCTGTTTCAATTAAACTTAATAATACACTAAATGAGTGTAGAATAGCTCTCAAAACCCAAAACAGATTCAATAAAGCTATAGAAAACCAAAACCTGTTGAATCAGCAAATAGAATCCGTCCTTTTCAGATCTCTTTGACCTTCTTGCTTTAAAATTATTAAATAATATTACTAGGTACATAAATTAGCTGACTGGGAGGGTGGAGTGGGACACAATGCGGATGAAGCGTCTACCTGCGAGATTATTTTCGCATTATGTGCAAATTAATATGCCTAATGGGTAAATGCAATAATATGTGGCAACTTGTTTTAAATTTTCACATTGCGGTCATTAAAATATTTTTGTTTACCTCCCCCTAATTGGATTATCAAATTTATGCTGAAAGTAATTTAATTCATTTCATTTGCAATTTGTAAGCACGTGTTTTTATCGCCATTTAATATTCATGCCCAATAAGAGACCAATAAGAGGGGGCTTATGGTAGTGTACGAGCATGTTACAAAGAGTTTGGAGTCGTGTCGGTCATATTTAATATACAAATACGATTAGAATATATTTAAACTGATTTTTCCAGTTCGATGCGCTAAATATCTATTTATGCATGCCATCATTTCACAATCTGTATTTGTTTTTATTTGTTATATTGGTCACCGATATTGAAGGGAGAGACAACGATCATTTATTGTAAACATCAGTCTAAGCCTAATTTAATTTTCTTCTCCTAAATCGTTTGTTTCTCCGTATTCTTTCTTCATTTGCAACTTCTATAACTTATTCTATAACTTATTAAATAAATAAATAGTTTTGTCTTTTAAGTGGACCTTTATTTTCTCGCTCCTTCTTTATATTTAAAAGTTTCCGAGGACTGTGCTCTGTGGGTGCTGCTCATTTCTTTTTAATCTAGCTTTATCTTTGCTTAGATTTCTTTATCTCAGCGGAATTGTTCTGTTTTCTTTTCTATATTTCTTCGCAACCACCGTGTCTCTAACCATATCTCCCATAACTAATGTTTGCTGCTTAAGTTCCAATTACATTTTACTTGAATCCAACATAAATCTTCCTTTACACTTATAGTATAATTATAGTATATTGGCTTGGGGGACTAAAGGGTATACAATTATCATGCTAGAGTAATTGTGAATGCATCGCTCTCTTTTTAACGTTTCTCAACAACGTTGTTGCCGTTTTATTTCAAATTTCGTCACGCCTGACTTAAAATTCAATTAAGCGCGGCAGCACAACTATAAAATAATAATGGCAATACAAAAAAAGAAAAAAAAACACACAGAAAAGTATTACACATTTTAAAAATGATTATTATTGTGTTGATTATTTCCCTGCAAGCGAATAAAATCAGCTTAATTTCGCATTTTCGCGTGTTAAATTCAATTCGCGACTGCAACGCGTGTTCTGTCCCACAAACGCACACACACACACACACACACACATGTAAATATATATATAAATATATATATATATATATCAATATATTTGCACATACATATGTACAATACAAAGGTACATACAAGTATGTAGGTTGTGTATTGGCATTCATATTTATGTGGCCATTCGTTTTCGCAGGCCTATAAAAACGAGGCAAAAATTATCAACGCTTAATAGATTTTCAAGCACGTCCAATGAAATTTGTTTGCGCTGTCGGTGGCCACACACACACACACACACACACACACATAGATACATACATATGTATATCTATAACATATATTTATATACAGAAGCATTTAAGCATTTATAGTAGTTGATGCAGTATCACATGCATACATTTGCGTGTGTTTGTGTATGCGGCTATGATCCCAAATGGCCCCAAAGCTAAGTGAACCGTATAAACAATTTATTGCGGCACCCACACCAGCAGTTAGACCGGTATGTGTATGTGTGTGTGTGTGTGTGTGTGTGTGGTGTGCACACGACATTGGCAATGCTCATAAAAATGCAAAATGAAGCAGTAGCAACAAAAACAGCAACAGCAGCAACAGCAGCCACAGCAACAACAACTGGTATAACAGCCCATCAGAGACAGCAGCCGCAGTAACTAGAGATGTGAGGGCATGCCGATGTGTCCGGCAACAACGATGTCTAAATCAAGAAGCAACGGTATAATTGCAAATCAAATACATCAAACCTTTGCCCAAGACAATTGCGAGGAAAACAGCTGCAAGCATAATAGCCAAACAGTTCAAAACAATAACATCTTCCTAGAATCCCTATTATAAACATCAATAGCTAAAGAAGCGCATCTCATTAGAGCCAAGAATCGATCAGCCTAATGGCAAGGCAAGCGATGTAAGTGAGATGGTTTTTGCTTTTAAAAAGGAGCAAAGAAATTCACATCAATGTTAACTGAATGTCATATTAAATAATTAACAGTCGACCAGAAGTCGACAAGAAGTCAATTAATAAAATAATTTAATAATAATTAATAAGCTGTCGCATAATTAATGATAACTTCTTAAACAATACAACAAAAATTAATATAAGAGTTTATTTTACGACAAGATTGGATGAGCCTAACACACCCGCTTACAACGGACGCAACCAACTGTCTCTCTCCCTTTCTCTCTTTTCCTCTCTATCTCTCTTTTTTTTCTCTCTCTCTCACACACTTAAGCTGCAGAATCAAATTATCATGAGAATAAGGATACCAGATCGTTGAATAATATTATTCGATGTCTCTATCAGCTGATACAAGTGGTAGAATCATAATACAAATGAAGAAACTTTTTTATGAAGTTCGTAGATTTCCGCAAAATCTTGTAACCCATTCTTAGACATATATGAAGATTTACATTTTGTCTACAATGAACAAATTAATACTTTTTCTAGTCGCAGAAGAGGAGGGCAAGCGGACCCCTAGACAGTTTCCCTACGGTATAGAAATTACATTTGTCTTTTCTACAAATTGTGTGACAAATTTACTTTCAGTCCAAAGTGTTGGAAGAGTGGAGCTGGTAATAAGAGAACTCTATCCCACAAATAATCTTATGGATATGGATAAAATATGGATCTTTATTTTTTGACCATGAAATAGTTTCCATTTGAAAGCCAAATCACAATTTTGTCTTTATCTACCAAAAAAATGGACTTCTATAAAGAAATTAAATACGGCCTTCAAATGTTCAATTATCGCAACAGATATTCAGAAAACTAGACAGGCATCCAGCCTGCAATCTATTGAAAAGCAGAAATAGTCCGAGAGCTCGAAAGGTCGATGTTTTTTTTCCACTCACATAACTAAGAATTGACTGTGCGGGTATAAGGGAGGGAAGCATCATCATAAACCACTTATTTGCGCTCCAAATGCAACAACAATTTGATAAATGTATGTACATAAGTTTTACACACACACACACACACACACACACACACACACACACACACACACATACACAGGACATGCGATTGCCCCTACGTGTGTGTAAATATCTAGGCATGAACTTGCATTCAAATCCACGCTATTGTGGCAATTACAAAAGACCAGACAAACTTTGTGGGGCCTCTGCACAAAAAATGTTACTCGCATACGCGATGATTGTTAGTCTTATTCGTAGTACTTGAGCAAATCAAATAAATTAACTATGCTTCATAATTTAAAAGTGCTTGGAGTGAGCTTCACTCTGATACCAAGTGCTGGATAGACTGATTTCTAGTATAATTGGATTTTTAATATTGGATGGATAGACAGATAGACTGATTTCTAGTATAAGGACAATGAATGGGTATTTGAATTTTTACAAAACTATAAAATCTATAAAGGGGTATATATAATGTATATACTTATGATAGACAAATTGAATGATTTATAGTATAAGAATAATAAAGAATGGATATTCTAATATTGTCACAAAACTATAAAATCTTCAAAAATGTATAAATGTAGTTTCTGGTTGGTAGTTGGACAAAAATGAAGAAGAATTAAATATAATTTATAGAAAATTTGTCATTTATAAACGATTATTATTACTTCTGCAAAATCGGATCGATAAGAGAAAAATATGAAAATGTGATGAACTTTTTTCTGTTTTTTTTTCCGTTAATTGCCTATTCTTCATTAGTTTGCGACAATTATTAAATTGTTGTAATGCGGGCTGTTTTGCTGATTTAGTCATTGGTCGACAGCCTTGAAATAGTCGCCAATATTTTCGCAAATTGCATTCTTTCCAGCTTATACTATTGTGAGCAGAGACATTGTTCAGTCGTAGTGGCTCGTCCCACCTCTTAGCTAATACTAATAATATAATTATGGCTTAGAGTGGGGGTAGAGGCTTTACTCTTCATTTTAATACTCGTCCATATAGACTCTATGTACAAGTAGCTACCTGAATATTATATAATTTTATAATATATTTTAAATAAAATAATTAGTTTATAACGTATTTGAATTATTATTTGTGTGGCTTTATTGTTTTTCCATCGCTGGAACGTTCTGTAATCTTTGTTTAATAGGCCCTATCAGAACTTCTTGTTGTCACAATCGAGCAAGGCGACCAGATTAGTCACTTGACCAACCAGTGTCTGGTTGACTTGCACACACTCCTGGTTGTGTGTGTGTGTGTGTGCACTTGTGTGGCGGCTAGCCAGCGGCAATGTAAACCGCTTCGAGCATCATCATCAACAACATGTAACCTACGTAACGGTGCAGTAGTCAACAGAACATTACCGCAGTGACCCAAATAATGTATGACCATAACAAGAGCAGCAGCAGCAACAACAACAACAGCAACAACAATAGCAACAGCAACAACAATAGCAACAGCAACAACAACTGCTAAAGGCCGCAGCGCTGCATTTTTTATTGCACTTGTCTGGGCAGCTGCCGCCCTTCTATCCAAAAGTCAAGCAAGGGTTGCTGCTGCATGGTGCGGGTGCTGAGGGGCTGGCTGGCTATACTGGCAGCATAAAAATAGCAACATAAAACTGACAACAACAGCAACCCTGGCTGCCAAGTGCAACAACAATCAACAACAAATGCAGCAGCAGCAGCAGCAACAAATTATAACAAATGAAATATTTATTTATGTCTTGTCCGACACAGGCTAGCAGGCCAGCAGGCTGGCAACCAACACTAACAATAATAATAATAATAACAACACTAACAATAGGAGTGACAACGACAACAGAGGAAAAACAAAAGCCAAAACAATATAAATAGTTGTATACAGTAAATAATTCAGAAATGCTCAAAGCAAATTTATTAGCAGAGTTTGTTGAAGTCAAAGTTTTGGCCACACAGCTCGTCCAAGCCCGGAGCCGGAGTCGGAGCCGGAGCCGGAATGTTGACAGCGAGTGAGCAAAATTGAATCATGTTCTATGATTCAATTAAAATTCAGTTTACGTTTTTGCCTGCGAGTCATTCATTTAGATCATTTATGCTTGCCTAACTATGTCCTCCAATTTGTCGTCCAGCACGTTTGCAACTTTGCAACACTTGCCAACACAGACACAAGCACACAAACACAAACAAACACACTCAAACTAACCTCAAGCTATGACTTTAAGAGAATCTTCTGAGTACACCCATTCTCTCTCCCTCTTTCTCACTCCTACCGCTTGCTCAGTTACACCTTGTGACCGACAGAGTGCGCTTTGCCATAATACATCATCATCCAGTGTGCTGTATGGCAACATTGGCTTTATGGCAAAAAGCTTGCAGTTTGAGCTTGCGAAAAGCACAGGAACTATAAAATAGAACAAGTGGTAACATCACCAAGTCTACACAGAAAAGCTTTTCATTTTTTTCACATCCATAAATCAAACGTAACTGAATCACAACAAGGACAACAAAAACAATAACAAGCAACGGCCATATTCCAGCTATACCGCGTATAAATCATTGCGGGAAAGCTCAATCCATTCAGCGGTCATGCCAGGTTGGTGTTAATTGTTAATATGGGGGGGAGCAGGAACATGAAATCTGACGCAAAATATCTGACGTTTTTGTGAAGGGAATTATTCATCGAGCATGAACAATGTTCTACTTATGCTCTTTGGTCGCATAGCTGACTTACTTTTAACCTATTTGTGATAAAGTAGAGCTAATAATTAGTTGAATTTTGGTTTGATAAAAAAGTTGTGATACAATCTGAACAAATTTAAAATACAAATCTTTATTATTGAATTTAAAATACAATTCTCTTCAGCTAAAAAAGTGTTTAGTCGATCCCTAAGACTTGATTAGAACCTCTGCTATCTCTATCTAATGCCAAGTTCCTTTACTTTTCAGATGATTTTGAAATTACGAGAGGTGTATGAAGGCAAGTTTTCTACAACCTTTACCTAAAAATTAAAAGATCACAATTTATTACTAAACTGCAACTAAACGATTATTTCTAGAATTATTACAGTCTAGGCGGAATCATAAATCAAACGAATTTTGAAACGTTTCGATAGCAACATTCTATTGTGATAAAATGGTAAGCAATTAAGTTTTGAACAATCTAGGTACAAGAGCTTTTAAAGCGTTTCTTTTTCAAAAATGAATACAAAAAAATAAGAGGAGAAATGGAGGTAATGGAATTCCAGCTGTGAATTCATCACAACCGAAAAAAATACGAAATGTACGAATAAAACAGTTTGTTGTGAGAGTGAAATTTTATAAATAACTTTTGCTTCCACCGACTAAGAGTCAAAACTTTTTTAATTGAAAAAACTGCAGCTCCACAAAAACGGAAACAGGTCTTTTTTGAGTTCTCAATTTACATGAAAGCGGAAACGGAAGCACCGCCGATAGCTTCAAATGTATTGAATTATTAAAGCTATGAATATTCGACTGCTTTCAATTAACTCTGAACGCGTAAATTATGAGAAACAAAAAGCTTGTTAATAGTTTTTTATGGATTCTACAAATACATATATACTCTACCTAGAAGATAGAACAGTGAAAAATGTAAGAGGCAGAAGGAGGAGTGGCAAAAATTATACATACATATATATTTTTCAGCGTGTGAAGACGAGTCGATCTAACCCTATCTGTCTGTCTGTCCGTCCGTATGAACATCTGGATTTAAGGGTCTATAAGACCTAGTGACACAAAATTTTTGTGAATACGCAGTACGAGTTTATTTCAATTGTTTTCTTCCAAACACAAAAAAATTACAATCGATCAAAACAATTTTTCTTATTACTATTTGGTTTTTTTTTAAATTGTTAAATTTTTTATAATTATTATACATGTCGGTACAGAGTGCTTCAAAGTTGGGGCACTCGGTTGTAGCTTGTCGTCGCTGAAATTCCATCCTTCATCTGCTTTTATAAAATGTTTTTTTTTCTAGTATCTACCACGCATAAGTTTAATAGTGGGGCTATATACAGATTCGTTGCATCGCATAAAGAGAGAATGTCAGGTTATTTCTAGTTCGTACATTTGACTGCAACACCATCAAAAAAGAGCTACAAGTTCAGGAACATGAGTTCGCTTTCTTAGACTGGAAATATAATTATGTAAACGATTCCTACATTAATTAAAATTGAACGTTTTCTATAGAAAGAGCACACCTTACTCTTTTAATCGCCACCTCTTCGCAACGCCTATGGAAGCTATATGGTATAGTTGATCGATTTTATTAAAACTATAGACTATGATCTACTATACTCATATTTGTAAAATTTTCTAAAGACTCTTTTATAAATGGAAATGAATTTCGTACTAAGCTTGATTTCTGCGCCGACCATTCCTATGGCAGCTACTTGTGATTTAGTGCTCCGATTTTAATGGGACTTCAGAATAATATGAGATGTTATCGAAAACTCAGAAATACGAAACTTTCTGATGATACCAAGTTGGGTGTCTCTAGCTGTTATGGCGCCCAAGCTATTGGTGGTCATACAGTCGAATAGACGAATAGACTGACGGACGAAGATTCGTACCTATAACAGGAGACAAAGCATAGAATTAGGTGTCCTAATGGAAAAAGATTTCAATATTAAACGAGTCATTCAAATATCGCTAGCATTGATAAAAATATTTTGCGCTAAAAATTGTCGCCAACAGCGAACGAACATTCGCTACAGAGTGGATATTCAGGAATAGTATTATCTGTGGAATTGTTATGGTATTTTAATTTTGGTCTGTCAAGGGTGTTTGTTCGTTTTGTTGCATAAGTTTTCTGTTGTTGGTGTTGTTGTTGTTATTGCAATTAATGTTGTGGCTGTTGTTGTTGTAGTTGTAGTTTTTGTCGTTGGCAGCAAACGGAAGGACATTGTTTGCTCGACGCGCATTGTCAATAAATTTTCTGTGTATGTATGAAGAGAGAGATTTATTTACGCTAGAGAAATGGATGCTGCACAATGCGCCACCAATGCGGTCGCGATATTGTTGTTGTTATTGTTGCCATTGTTATTGTTATTGTTTTTGGTATTAGTGTTGCTGCCTGCGGCTGTTATTGTTGTTGTGGTTGCCTGTGGTTGCCTGTGGTTCACTTTTTATGCGGCTACTGCTCGTTTTCTCTACTTTTTTTTTAGACGGTATTGTTTTTATCTAAGCTAATTGGATTTGCAAAAAGCACCACAGAGAGAGCGAGAGAGAGAGAGAGAGAGGGGAAAATGCATAAATAAATTAAAGTTTATCTGCGATTATTTGCATTTTTAAAATTGCCTCAAGTTTGGCCACAATTTGCATGCTGATTACATATTTGAATGCGCTCCCATAAACATATACAAGTATACATGCGCGTATATAAAACATTTATCTGCAGATATATATTTAAACATATGTACTTGTACATATGAGAACACGTACGAGCATGTATGAGTGTTTGCGTGGATTTATTCAACAATTCCATCATGAATATTGAACTAAGCACTTCATAATGATATGCTAATTACAATATTGAATAAAAACATATGCAAAACGCTCACTGGAGGGCACACAAATAATTATAAATTGTCCCATGCGGGGGCTTTATGAAAAAATATTATTTCAAAAAAACAATTCATTTTGTTGTTGGTCGTCGCTCGTTTCCACCGCCTTCACTTCTCCCTCAACTAGACACCGATTTCAATTATTTACAGGTGGGTGTAATTGTTTTGCATATTGTTATGCTTTTAATATAAAACACTTAACAAACTTGAATAATAATGATAATGATTATGCATGATTGTTTATTCCGCTAAACACAGCAGACTCAATGAAAACCGTGCAGAAATGTATTAAATATGTATTAGTATTAAATTCACATTTCCTGACAGTTTGAATGAAACAGTCAGTCACTCAAGGTTTGGGGTAATAAATATTCTCGGTAATTAAATAAGAACGATTTAAACAATGAAACGGATTAAGAACAAATGAAAGATATTTTTCATCTGTGTGCAAATCATCGTGAATTCATCTTTAATTTCGGAAACAAAAGCAATATAGAAAGAAGGAAAGCCACTTCGCCAAATACTTGTATAGATTTAAGAGTGTAAAGTAAATTGCGAACAGTACAACTGGTTCTGATGGACCGTTAAAACCCCCTTGAAGAAATTTAACTTTATATAAGAGCTTTTCACACATATACATACAAGTATATATTGGACCAATTTAACTTGGAAGACTTGGAAGACAACATACGAGTATACATACAAGTTAAAGGTTGAATATTTCTAAAATCTTTAACCGACAAATTTAAAATAAGTTGCGAACAGGACAGCTGCACAGTAAGTGCCCTTTAAAGAAATTTGAATTAAATATGCAATTATAATTTGATATTAGACCTAAACATAGAGTCACGGCGCGAAATTAGCTTCAAAAGGTGGCGGCTACAGCAACAACAAAGCCAATGCCAACGCTTGCGTTAAGGCCTAAACACAGATACAGCACGAGCCACACTTTTATAATTCAGTAAGAAACTATATGTTCTAAATTTTCCCAGAACGTATTTAACTTATTTACTATTAATATGTGTTGTTGTTTAAAATTGGAAAATTATATAAAATTGGCGAAAATATTCATATAACAAGTACATTTTAATCTTAACATTTAAATATTTAAGAAATAGGCAACGAGCTATTCCATATTTGTGTGCCAGCGATTATACTCTTAACTTCAGATATGAACTACTTTTGAAGAACTTAAAAAAAAAAGTGATTCTTTCAAGGCTTTTAGGCATATTCTGAGTGCTTTTAGAAAATTCCTTTTTCGAATGTTTTAAGCTTCGTTATTGTAGTGGGATCATGAATCTGGAATTTATTCGTGCACTGGCAGGCTTAAATTTTTAAATCTGCTTACTAGTATGAACAATTGTCAGTGATTCTGCTTTCCACTTGCATCTTTTAATCTTTGGTGTTGCATTCGGACTTACTTTATATTTTACTTCCTCGTCTTCTTCTCTTTATGATTTGATAGAAAAAAGGAAAAAGTTTGCAAATTATAACGCACTATCGAGTTATATTCCCATCACCACCCACCCACCTCATGCCAGCGCACACAAACACTTAAATAGTCAATTTCAACAGGTACCCGTGCCACGATGAGAGTGGCTGTGTGTGTGTGTGTGTGTGCGTGTGTGTGTGTGTGGGAGTGCCTGCTTAGTTGTGTGCGAATGAGTTTATTAAGCGAGACGCTTGGGTCGAGAGCAATAAAAAGCTAAAGTCAACCTTTTGCCAGCTATTTGAGGGTTTCGAAATTGAAGCCGAAGTTCGGAAAACTTGTACAACATGTAAATGACAATATAAAAATGGCTAAGGCACACACACACACACACACACACACACACACACACACACACACACACTATAATAAAGTTTAGCTACAAACTAAATGAGGCCGACGGCCAGAAATGCCAGACGACGACACTCATTAACATGGCATTGTAAGAGTACATCTAAGGACTGACACAAACTTTGTATTTGAGTGCAGGTGGTAGTTGTGTGTGTGTGTATGTACCTAGCAGGACCTTACAATTCAATCCATTCAAGCTGCCAATTCGTGTAAGGAAAAATAAATCGCCAGATGCATAACTGAACTTATTAAAAATTGCGTTTTTAGAATTTAAAATGGTGTTATCAAAATTTGTTTTAAGTACCTCTTGTTTGTTTACAAATTCGAAAGAAAATTATTATTTTATGACTTATTAAAAAAAAAAGACGCAATTTAATTCAGTACGTTGTTTTTTTTTACTAGAAAAAAAAAACAAAAAGGGAACCCTACAATTTGTTTTCAATATTTCATTCACGAGTAGGCTGAACTTCGATGATGAAAAAGAAACTTAACTTAATTCGTTTTTGAGTTTTATTTTTTTCTTAAAAAAAAAAGAAGTTTTTCCATGAAGCTAACAATTTTTGTCACAAATAAAGCTAAAACTGACTTGTTTACCATTTTGAAGAAAATACGAACTCTTTGAAGAACTGCACTCAGTTGGCTTAAGCAAAAAAAAAGTTTTCAAAACCGTAACCACAACAACAAAATACTTAATTTCACTTAACCTGCAAAATAAATAACTAAATTAATTGCAGATTGTAAGAGCACTTTTATTAGTAACCAATTGTAGGAATACAAGTAATAACAAATAATGATATTTTTAAGGGGTAGCAATATTTAGGAACCTTTTAATATAAATACAAAATTTGTTTCAAATATCTCTTTGAGCAAAAAAGTTGTAAATACTTGTATTCCCAGATGACAGCTATATAAAAACTGAGGCTACATATGGTTTGTAATAAGCCTTTGTTTGCATATGGATACGACAAGTGTAAAAACCAAGTTTGGTGTCTCTAGCTGTGACGGCTCAGAAGTTATCAGTGTTCATACAAGCGAACAGACGAAGAGAATGGCGGACCTTGATTTGCTTTCTTATGCTGATCCTATAACATGGAGTCTGTCATGCCTCCTCCTTCCTGTTACATACGATAAGAGCTAGGACCTTCTTGCACACCCTTTCACCCTTCGTGTGTGCAAGGTACAAAAATATTAGTCCTGAGCATGGTATGCCATGCAAAAATACCTTCTAAAAGAGCCCAAAAGAACATACTTTTCATGTTACGAGTATGTGTCTGCATAAAAACAAATTGGAACTAATTACTGTTGGCAGGAATAAGTCCTGCTGGGCACAAGTGACATTCAATTGGTTTTAGGGCTAACGGGGGGTGCCGGAACACAGTTGCCACTTTTTCTATGTGTCCGCATGTTTGCCAGTCTGCCTGTCTGCCTGAAGGCACGGATTTGATTTCCTTTTGGCAAAAGTCAAATGAGTTTCGTCGTCGTTGCCGAGTTTGTACGCATGCTTAAAAGTTGACAGACAAACTTTACTAATTAGAAATAATGCACCCACACACACCGCACACACCGCACACACACACACACACACACACACATACCTGGGCACATCCACAAATTCGAGCACTAACACCAAAGCAAACACACTCAAATAACAAGAAGCGGAGCGGACGAAGAAGGCAAAACAAAAAAATTGGCAACAACAGGCCCACATGAAATTTTTTGTTAGGGCACAAAATTATTGCTGTTGTAGTGACAATACTTTGCCATAAAATTGTAGAGCTTGTGGCCCTATTCTAATACTTCTTCAAACTAACGTCAACTAAACAAAAACTACAATAATTAGTTGCGTATTAAAAGAAGAAATAAACTTGATGCAATTTGTTTGTTTGTTGGAAAATAAATAGCAAAGAAGCTGAAAAGTCGAAGGCAGGTCGTCTAAAAATCAGTTCACTTGAAGAAATTTAGACTGATATTAAAAGTTTGGACAACTTGTTTAACATTTTTTTATTTACGCACTTTTTTCATGACATGGACAAGCTTTCATTGTGATTTAACGATTGTTTAACGCTTTTAAGCTTGACAGCTGTTTTCAGTTCTTAAAAACATAGGGAGGCCTGCCGGGAATAGAAGAAAGTTTCCTATTTGATTGTCATTCAAAAGATTGCCCAATAAGATCAATAAATGTTTTGCTTCAACCAGTTCCAACCAGCACTTTTTCCCACTTAGAAGACCGTACCCCCAAAACAAGCCTTTTAAAGGCTTAAACGGCTATTTTCAGGCATCAGAAAATGTAAAAAAAGAACTAACTGGCCTTTAAGGACGATGAGCCATTAATATGAGCCATTAGTTTGACAAGTGTACGTGAAGATTATTGGCTAAAATATTTGAAAGTAATATTCCAAAGCGTTTTCCATTACATGTTCAAAAAAAAATTTGTTTCGGCCTTTTTCATATATTTTTAAAATTTTTAATGTATGTTAGTCCGTAGGACGCATCGAACACACCGACCTTCAAAAGATTAGTCCTAGCGGATAAAGCTTTCCCCAAAGTTACTTAGATTAATAAACTATCATTTAATCATAAGTGTAGGTTCTCTTCTACTTTTGAAGCTGCCCAAAAGGAAGGGCCAAGGGCCTAATTATTTAAAGTCTTTCTAAATTATAGTACCTTCTCTACCTTTTTAATTAACATTTTAATTCGACTGTTGATCAAACCAACTTTTTATGTGACCAGCGGAATAACTTTTTTCATAATCAAGCATCTAATTGCAATAAAAAATAGTTCATTGATTAGTCACATCGTTTATTTGCAAAACTATTTGTTACTTTCTAAACTTACTCTGAATGTTTTTTATTAGTTTTGCAACCATTTTTTAAATACAACTCACCTGCAAATAAAGGGAAGGAAAATAATTATTAGTTGAGTTTTTTAATGCATTGTTTAAATGTATATAAATTATTCATAACTGGTAAGTATGTATATATGACATATATATAAATATTTAATGATTTAATGTGAAATGGCCAATGGGCAACAATTGCAATGAGAACTTTCCTTAGTCGAATTATATAGAATTATATTATGAGGTCAGATCTTTCTGGGTCCGAGTTATTCAAAATAATGAATGTTGATAATTACTTTGACATTTTTTGGATATTTCAAAGTGTAGATTAAAAAGTAAACTGAAAATTGCATCATCAACTATGTCGCATTTTCTCGCAAATATATTTATTTATTCGTACTTATATTTTGTTTATTTGCTTTATTAAAAGTTCGTAATGTACTTTAACTTTTTTATGTCATATTATTTTCAATAGTTTTCCACTAAAGATCTGCACGGCTGCATTCACTTGCTAAAGCCATCGGAATTAGGAATATTTAATGGAGGCCCCAATTCGTATTCCTTTTACTTTGTAAATAGACCAGGCTATCCTTCTATTTATTTTAATTGTGTAAGCTGATGATATTTAATTGCATTTTATTATTTTTGTGTTTAACAGAGCCCCTCTAGCATTCTGTGCTTACTAGCTTTATGTGAGACTTGCTATTAGTTCTTGTGCATTTTGCCGAAACTGCTGCTCTTAGGGCAGAATTAGCCCGCATTTTGGTGGAAGCTGTTGTGGAAGCTGCTGCACTTGGAATTGTGGTTAAATGTGGGTGGCTGCTTAGCGCCTGAATGTATGCAATAGGCTTTTGCCAAATGCATGCAATGAGCGAGCGGGTGAGTCGACTGGCCGCCATTGATAGCCTAATACGAGTAGTGGCTCCACGCTCACTAAATCAGCGATGAAATGCAATTAGACGCATTAGCGAACACTGCCAGCAGAGCAGCACCGCACTCCTAATAAGCAATGGCAAACATATGCTGGTTGCGACCCTGACGCAGCAGCATTGAAAGCTTATGCATAAATTCCAATTTCCATTTGCCATTTAATTAAATCACGCGAGGCACGGAAAAGTTTGGCAGCAGCCACCGGCTGAATTGCCCAGACGTTCGCCTCCATGGGGAGCAGCAACTGGCTGAGAGGTGGTGGGCTGTGGGCAGTGGCCTGTGGACAGAGCTCGGTGGGGCAGGATGCAGAGAGCGTCGCTGCTAACAATGAGGGTGACGATGAAGCGAGCCATTCAAACTAATTTAGTATACAAATGCCCAAATGTTGGAATGGCAACGACGCGACGGCGACAGCAATGAGAAAGGAAAGAAAATGCAAAGAAATGGCAAAGGAATGCTAAGAGACCAAAAAGCAAATAGAAAATGTAAAACTCAAGGAAAATACACAGCTGTAGAAGGGGGGGCGAGTGGTGGAAAGAAAATTTTAGCCAACCACAAACGTCGTTTAATTAGTTGCTAAAATGCACGAAAAAAACAGCAGCATCCACAAGCTGAAAAAAGTAATAAAAATTCAACCATTTTGCATTTCGTTTGCCTCAAATTGAAAAATGTGCGCTCCTTCAGCAATGGGTCGGCAATCGAATTATGGGAATATAATAACGAATTGAACGTAATTGCAAGACATTCGTGCAAGAATTGTGACAAATAGTATATTAGGAAGAATAAATTCTGGCTTACTATATATGCATGTACCCCATTTATTTGTTAAGCTTTACTGATTGAAACACAAAAGTGCTTTAACACTGTCCAAGTATGCTGCTGCTGTCGTAATTCATTGCAGAGTCGAAATAAATGGATAACTGCCTTAATTCACATGAGCTGACAATTAAGTTAGCTTGGCTTGCTATTGAAAGCGGTTCAATTGCTAAGCTAAATAGTGTTAATTAAAGATGTACTAATTGATTTTATTTTCCTGGAAGCAAATGCTGCTACATCATCTTTCATTCACGTAGGAATTTATATGACGTCCTTGCACAGTTATTTCCAATTCGCGGAATATCGTAAGTAATTTTAGGAACTTTGCTAAGCAGTTATCCTTAGTATCTGAGCAGCTGCTTTTGAACAACATTCTCAAAATTCAATGTAGTTCCAATACCATTAAAAAGCTTTCCATGCACTAGCTCTCTTCACAGTAATCTGATGTGGTGGATCTGATCATTTGAATACTTTTTAATGCCCAAGTCAAGACAATAATTCACATAAAGCACCTTTAGAAGTCAAAGTTCAAATAATGCTTATTTTGTATTTTAAAAGCGAAAAAATCATTCACTTATAGGAACTATGAAAAAACAAGAATTATACAAATATCCATTCTTTGTTAGGATTATCTATAACTATATTCGCAATAATTTAAAAATTTAAATTTTATTTTCTATTTTATTGGTTTTATTTTACAACTGAACCAATATTCATTATTTTTGAGCAAAAAAAATAAGATCATAAAATATTTATTATTTTCCAAGTATTATTTTTTGATCAGAAATAAAACTCACGTTGTACTTTAGTCTTTTTCGTAGGAAATAAGGATATAATTTATATATGCATATCCTTAAACAGAGACAAAAAATTAATAAAAAATTTAAGTTTAAAATATACATAAAATATATTTATAATATATGTTTGATAGTATTTCAAGCTCTGGTATTGGCAATGACTAAGCCGTAATTAATTTTTTTGAAATGAAAATATTTTTTCAGGGATGTTTTGTTTTACGTCTTAGTTTATTGTTTAAGGATACATCAAATTTGTATCCTTGTTCCCCACAAAAAAAATTTAAAGTTACAACTTGCGATTTATTTTTACTTTTTTTAAATAAGATTTAAGGAACTATCATTATTTTATTAGTTTTATTTTTTCACATTTTTTAAACTCAAAATAAATCATAATATTGTGAGAGAATAAAGAAAATTAAAAAGAAATAGTCATTATTTTGTAATTTTTATAATAACACCTTTAATGATGAGAGTCCCTGGTGTTTTCAATGGTGACCTAAATTCTTGTACCTTTTCTTACCAAATAATTGTTCAAGGTCGCCTCTTTACCGCCTTTTCTGAAATCTCACACAGCTCTAGTACTCGCTAGCTTTTAGCATTGCAATCATTTAAGCACTCGAGCAATCAAAATATGTGCGTTGTCCACTGCTTTCGCATCGCAGCTAATTAAATGAATTCATTGCACTAATAAAAAATTTAACGACAAATGCGCAAATTATCTCAAAGGAAGCGTGACACTTTTGTTTCAGTTTGAAAAGTTATAGGCAACATAAAGAGAGGCAACAAGTACGTCGTAAGACGCTACTGAATTTTCTATAAAACACCTACTAGTACTTAATGGCCATGCCATTCGGTAAACAAATGTGGCGTTAATTTCCAAATGGTTGCTGAAAAGCAAAAAAAAAAAGAAGAAGAAGAAGGGACGATAGCCAAAGAAACTCAGAGAAGGAAAGAGGGAGACACTAAACAGCAAATTATAGTTGCATAGAGGTGATGACAGTCAACAAAACGAGCACACAGACATTAACATTAACGATTGATGACAGGCAGCAGTATAGAGTGCAAGCCAGGCGTATAATGGCGGCCACAAATTGAACGTATGTTCAACGTAGGATGTGCCGCCAGGATGCCGTCCCCAACCTATTCGCCAGTTGCCTTCTATTTGTATTTGCTGCTTCTGCTGCCGCCCGAGTGGACATTGCATTTTAAACTTACTGGCGGCTGACGTGTGTCTGATGGCAAATTAGCAGACCAATTGTCAGCGACAACGAACACGACGGCAGCAATTGTAGTGCTTAGCGTCTGTCACAAAACACACACACACACACACGCACATATATATATGCTTTCTGCCATAACACGCATACGTCGTGTGTGCCGTCAAATGTATAGCAGTTTGTTGTATTTTTTTCTCGCTCCATTTTTCTGTTCTGTTCTGTTTTCTATTTTAGTTGAGAGCATGGAATTCAATTATCGGTTTTGCGGTTGCACGCACATGGACACACACACACACACACAGAGACACACACACACACATATGCACATAAATGCACAGATGGACTAGGCATATGGCCTGCTATGGTAACGGAAGTTTCGCGTTTCAATGAATTACCGTACAACATTTTTGTGCATTCCTATTAATCATATGCAACGTGTTTAAAGCCACAACTGAACACAAATGAAAAAGAGCGACAAAATCCATTTCATTGATTTAGTGCAACAATTTTAAGTAGCAACAACAACAACAACAACAACAACATACACTTTAATTGCTGACCAAACGCAATTGCAACATCTGGAATAGCATTTGGCGGCTTATTTCACTTGAACGCTCCTTGTTGCCTTTAATGACTGACTGAATGGCTGAATGTTTGAATGTTTGAATGTTTGAGAATGACCGAATGGGGAGCGATCGGGAAGTGGGGGAAGTGGAAGTGGCAATGGTTTGCAGCATGTTTTGGCTCTCGACTGGCTCGACTCTTTGTTGTGGCCAAATGCAAATTCAAGTGCGCGCATAAATCCAAAAGTCCACTACAAAATGCAAAGCGTTCTGGTTTTGGTTCTGGTCGTTGGATGCGGTTGTTGTACTGCTTGTTGTTCTTGTTCTTGTTGTTGTTGTTGATACGACATGGAAGGATGGCCTCAATGGCAGAGCATATAGCTTTGTGGTTTATTTCAAAAATAAAGCCAACCAGCGGAGGAGAGGCAGAGAGAGGGGGAGAGAAATGTATAAATTTGATTTTCTCTGTTTTATGTTTTCATTTTTTTTTTTCTTCTTTTTTTGCCATTATTTTTTATTTTAGCTCTGCGGTTGCTGCTGAAGTTGAAATTGTGAAAGCTGTGTGTGGGGCTTGGAGAGACAAGGTGGCGTGTATTCACTGTAATTACATTCTGTATTTTTATGGCAAGCACAACACTCATGGACTCAGGACAGGCAACAGTTTTTTCTGCCCTTTTATTTAGCCATTTTTTTTTTTTAGCTCCTCCTCCCTCCTCCCAACCAACACAACATCATTAGCTACACATGAGCGAAGCTGACCGTGGGCCAAATGGTCAATTGGCAATGCAACGCAACTTCATGATGAGCTTTCAACTTTGTAACCCCAACACGCTCACGCTTCTGGCATTCGCTACCCCTTCGCGCACTCACAACTCACATAGACGTTGATGTTGCGCCGCAAAGTAGGCAATAATTTATTGCATATGCAATGCACTTCAAAGCGCACCCATTGCCAACTAATGAAAATGCAAGGGCGCAACCGGCATCAGCAACAACAACAACAACAACAACGCAGCAACTGAAGCAATAAAAGAAAAATTCAGGCACAATAAAATTTCTCAAAATGGCGGCAGGCGGTAACAAAACAAAAACAACAACAACAGCAGCATCAGCAGTCGCGTGCACTTTGAAGTTGCGTCTCAAGTGGCGCAGGCAGTCGCAACCAGTCCACAATAACTAATGGATTGGAAGGCACTGACTGCTGCGAGCAAAGCATCTGGCAGTGGCCTACAGCTAACGAAGGCGCCAACCGTACATCTGCAGAGTCTGCCATCCGCACAGAAAAAAATTGTACATACATATAGTATTTTTTTTTTAGGTGCATAAAAAACAGTAAGCCTTTCATTTAAAAAATATGCATTTTTTTATTCAAAATTGCGCTTAAAGTGCTCAGAAGTGCCAACAACATGCCCAATTCAATTAAAAATACTGCAGCACATTTATTTACTTAAAGAGTTCAATTGTATGTAAAGCACTTAGCAGATCTTGAAAAGGGGGTATTGAAGAAGCCTTTCGCTTCATAATCTGTTCTTTTCAGGTGCTGCATCAGTTTTTAAATGAAAGGAGTAGAAATGATTTAATCACTAAAACATCAATGCAATTATAATGCGGATTAAAACTGAAGCCAAATTAAATCTACTTTGCTTGCTATTCTGCAGGCGAAACAAAAAATAAGAAGAAACTGTATTTAAAATACAAAAAAAAGAAGTTTCAATTCCAA
Source organism: Scaptodrosophila lebanonensis (assembly GCF_003285725.1). Classification (NCBI taxonomy): domain Eukaryota; kingdom Metazoa; phylum Arthropoda; class Insecta; order Diptera; family Drosophilidae; genus Scaptodrosophila; species Scaptodrosophila lebanonensis. Next base: position 1,014,665 of record NW_022060598.1, on the reverse strand, counting down.
GCCAAAAACCTATTAAATAACTTCTACTTCTGTATTGAATACAAAGCCCAATCGTCCTAATGGAAGCATCCAGGAGAGCCAAGACTCGAATGCCTAATTGCGTTAAGATTTTATAATAGTAGTTGTATTGCATACATAAATAAAAACAAAATCGACCGACATACTTGTAGTTATATCACATAGCAATAGAATTATATTTATGAGCATCATAAATTCTTTGTCGTCTTCCGAAATAGTTTCTAAGCTCAAACTGTATTTAGGGTATGTAACTAAATAGTTTTGTTTTCAAACAATTCTTTTAAAACTGAACTTGTTATTATATCTGAAGAATGGCCATCCAAAGGATCTCCCTCTTAATAATTAATTTCATTTTTCATGTAAAACATTGTAAATATTGTATATACATAAATGTAAGTGCGTCCTATAGATGCTTACTATAGACAACTTTTGTATTCCCTAACTTTCAACTTGCTTAAGCTGCCATATTGGTAGTAGAAAACTAGTTTAATAAATTATATATACATTTTTACAAAAAAAAAAAAAAAAAAAAGTTATTATTTCTACGCTGGTTCTTCCAAGAATTTAAATAAAGCTATGTACTGGAAATCAGGTGCAAGCGAAATATTATACACGAGTATGTACATATTACACATATCACTACGAATTTGTAATTTGCATCGATGTTTAGCATTTGTCTTACTGGCTCTGCTTGTAAAATACGAGAAATTTCTATTGCCGTGGAAGGCAGCGCGAAAAATGCATCGATATCTGGTTTCTTTTTTATTTTTTTCTGGTTGTCGTATTTGCTGTTTTGTGATATTTCGACAATACTGGCAAGTCATCAATAGCTTTGCCAGTTGATTTCACTTTGAGCGATTCAATTTAGCGCGAACGCAATTAAGACCGCAAAACAATGCAAAAAATGAAAATGCGAATCAGTCGGGCACAAAATCAAAGCGCTGCAATTTCATACGCGGCATGCCATGGGCGTGACTGCCAGAGAGGAGGTGAAGGTGGAGTTGGAGGCGGAGGTGGAGGGGTGGCGTGAACTGAAGTGGAGTGGAGTGGAGTAGAGTGAAGCGTCGATTCGTATCGCGTCGGTTGCGGGTTGAGGATTTGGCGCTCATTTCCACCGATTATGCAAATGCAAAAACAAACTCGCACGCACACATATACAAATCGCATCGATATTCACATTTATAGACCAGCAGCAGCAGCATCCTGCGATGCTAATGAAGATTGGAATGGGATCGGCGATGGGGCGAGGCGGAGGACGATGATGTGAATGTGTTATACTCCTGCACGTACTTGTATGTATGTGACATGTGTGGGAGGCGAACTTGAATTTGAATTCGATGTGTTAATCAATATGACAACTTTAATTCGTTTATCTTTTCCATCAACTTGTCGACTCACACACACACACACACACACACAATTACACAAACAAACCCATTGGAGTTGGTTCAAAAGCATTATTTATGTCAAAAATTAGTGGGTAAGTGTAACTATAAAACAATTTGTAATTTTGAATAGCCTATAAACATAATGATTCCTCTCTGATTGAATTTACAAACGAATCACACAAAATGTTAAACGCCGGCTTTAATTTAAATTTGTTTTCTAATATTAGAAATCCAATAGAAGTACGGTTTAGACAAGAGGTGTATATGTTTATCAGAGCTATTCAAAATTTACAATTTGGCTCTAATCAAAATAACAGAATGAAAAAAAATGGTGTGTCACACAAACATTTTAGAGCAGCGGCACAATCAGATTTTAATGCATGATTTAATCTTATAGGACTAGCTCCAGAAACATTATTATTATTCATCAAATTGGCAGCTCGTTTCTATGGCAGCTGACGTACATGATTCTTTAGAAGGTCTTCCCCATATTTAGAATTTGTGCCTAATTGAATTATTATTCAAAAACAAACTTTCTGTAATCAATATAATTTACTAAGCATTCTAAAAAGATCAACATTAATGACAGAATTTATATTAAATTATCTAGAAAATAACTGAATTTATAAAATTAATTAAAAAAATTTTAAGATAAATTTATACTTAATTTTTCATCAACATATATCATTATTTGATTGAATAATTATTAGCATTTTTTATACTTTAAGGCATTAATGACTGAAGTATTAAGTATAAGGAAACTTCAGTTAATGGCAAGGCACTAACACAACTCAAAAATGTGAAATTCGGTTGCGATATTGTAACAAACGCAAAATGTGTTCAGTACTAAAGGCGCATTTTTGAACCACTCAGTCCTACATGTGATATAGCTTAATGATTGCGCTGAAATGGCGCGATACAATGAGACTGCGTATGATGTCATTAACAATATAGTTATCCCACGAATACTAAGGCTTCTAATAAACTTGCTTTGCGTATGGGTGTGAGACGTCTACACAACATGACCAAAGGTTCTGGGAGTTCAAACAGTCGAACAAATGGACGAACGAACAAACGAATTGTCGTGCTGTTGCATACATTTGGCGCTTAGACTTTTTAGCAGGCATAATTATAAAATTTAAATACGGTTATAAAAATATATCACATCATTTGTAGGTTCCTTTTTTTCTAAACGTACAGTTGACATGTTAATATAAGTAAATTAGCAATTGTTTTGTGTAAATAATAGCCATTGTTGCTGATCCATTGTTATAAGAAACATGGCCGCCCGCCTCAAATTCATTTGCTGCTGTGTGCGAGCACACACACACACACACAGAGAGAGAGAGAGAGAGTGAGAGTGAGAGAGTAAGAGAGAGATTGAACCGTTGAGTGATACCACAATATTTGCATATCATATGCAAAAACAGTGACAACAAATATACACACACACATATATCTATACACAGACATATAAGGTATAGGTGTGCCTACGCACAGACACATCGACTAGACAGTTGCAATTAAGTTAGACGCTGCCTGTCATCCAACTGCACATGTTCGATGGGTGTGAGTGTGTGTGTGTCTGTTTGTGTGCTAGCAGAGTTTGTGATACTATTCAAACAACACAAGAACAACAATAGCAGCAGCAGCAGCAGCAGCACCACAGCCAGCAACAACAACCAGCAACAACAACAAAAACAACAGACAGCAGTTAACATCAATACGCAAATAGGCAGCAGCTGCTCCTGCTTTTGGCTTCTCTCCACTTAACTTAGTCAATCAGTCATCAAGTGCAGCTTCCAACCAAACCCACACCCACACACGCTCACTCACACGCTCACACACAGGCACACACCCATTCCCAAGCACATTCTTCCACATGGTCGCATTTGCAATTGTCTTTAGTTAAATATGCATAAGTATAAAATGCACACACACACACACACACACACTTATTCACTGAAAAGTTCACATAATCTGAGCAAACATTCAAAAATTTGTTCAGATATCATCATCATCCTCATCATTATCATCATCATCTGTATCATCTTCTGCATCGTCATTGTCATCATTAGCAACGTTTTCATCAACAACTTCTTTATTGCTATTATCAACAGCAGATTTAAATAGAATTTGCATTTTGCTTATTTTTGAGCGAGCTGCCAAAATAGTTCACAACTTTCCAACTCTATTTGCAGCCGTAAAATGAATATAAACAACATATTAAAAGCGAATGCAACAGATTTAAACGAGTATTACACTTTAAACATTACACTTATATATTGCTGGTTTCTTAGAGGTCTTAATACTTGTACATTCATTTCAAATTTTACCATAATATACAAGTACAAGTACATAAAGTTTAGAATTTAAATAATTTAAAGGCCTCGTAGCTATAGCTTAATATTTCTTCGCCTGCACCTTTTACATTACAGCCGAACTGATAATAAAAATAAATACAAAAATCAAATTATTTTAAATTTTCATTTAAAATAACGCATTACGGCAAAATAATCCTCTCAGTTCTTCCATTTTATTTTTAGCCTATTGTCAATAAGTATTTCCATTTTATTTTCCCCTAAATTTCTAATAATTTTCGCACGTCAAACTGCTTAGCTATATAAAACTTTTGCTATTCACAAGCAAGTTTGTTGTTTAATACACTACCTATTTGTATGTTTTTATAATGCAAATAATTTGTTTTTGTGCGCAAAAAATTTGCAATGGTTTAAAAATGTGAAATTGTTGGATGTAAATTAAATGCAGCTGAAGAGAAAACAATCACAGTCATGAAAACTTTTAAATGCTCGTTTTTAACGTTGCGATGCGGTGTTTTTTTTTTTTTTTTTTGTTTTTTCATTTGCCAAACGTAAATACGAACAATGGAAATGCAATTTAAATGACTAACTTTTAGTGCAGATGGTGGAAATGTTACGTGTTTAAAAAAAAAGCAGTTGTTTCGAATCGTCAGAGCTACACATACTACAGGTATATATTTTTGTTTTAATATTTAATCCGTAATGCGCAAAGACACCTCGAGGGCATGCATATTTGTGTTCATATTTAAGCAATTAGGCAATTTGCTTTTGTTAAATTGTTCACGATGAAATGTGCTTTTCATTTTTTGTATTCATTCATCAAATTGTGGCAAATTGATGGCGAAATTGCAAACTACTAAATAAATAGTACCTGTCACAACACAATGCATATTTTTCTTTGATTGCTAGAGACATTTTTTTCCATGAGCATTTTTTTTACGTTCAACGGCAACATTTTGTGAAGGCAGTGCAAGAAAAAAATATTTTGAAATAATTTATATTTCTGGTTTTTATAAAGTCTCGGTGTGTTAAAAAGTTAAAACATTCTGCTTCTATTTATGATTTTTCCAAATACTCTTTAGCCAAGTCCATCTTTCTTCTTGTAAATTTTTAGTATCACTCAAAAAATCTGGAAATCTGCACAATTCGATTTGAACTCCAATTAGCCACAATATAAACACAATACAAAAAACAATTGAATAGTTAAATGTACATAGTTTCAATTAAAAATTTGAAAATGCTGCGCCATTAATTCGATTAAGGTAAGAATTGTGTCTCTCTTTGCTTCAAATATTATTCATTTATTTCCTTTATTTATTATTTTTAAAGTGGCATTAACTATTTGTGGCATTATGAAATGAATCAAAAATAATGTGTTTGCTGGTAATTGGGAAATTCAACTTTTGTGTTATCACGAGCTTATGTTGCATCCGCATTTATTTCCTTTTTTTCGAATTAGACTTCAAACATAAATCAAATATATTGAGCCAAGAACTCTATTTGAGCAGATAATTTTGTTTGCATAATAAAATCCATTTCCCCATTTCCATTTCTGCCACGAAGTCTGCACTTTTTCCGTTCACAGCGGTAACAAGAATATCCGACTCTGCACGGAACTCGCTGGCTATAGAGGTTAGACTAAAGTATAAGTACTTATACCTTCATTACATGTCGCAAAATTTGCTTTAAGAATATGTAAGAAGAAAATACATTTATATAGTCAAAATACCTTCATATACTATACTCTATCACAATACACCCCTTACTGATTAAAAAAGGTTTATTAAAACGAGTTCGTAGCAATGATTTTTTCCTAGACTTCTGGTCGAACTAATTGTTTAAATAAGCATATATTTTACAAAACGAACGTATTACCTTAAAATTCAATTTAACCTGACCTTCAAAAAGCAACCTTCTTTTCTTTCCATCAATTAAAAAGGATAGTTTTCAAATCGAAAATACAACAGTAAAGCGGTGCGCTATTGTATATACAATAACCACAGTCTTAAGGAGCACACTAAATTGAGGAATTGTCATCCCAGGTACATATTAAATCTAGAAATAATTCAAAGTCTTCGAAAGACAAATTCTGATATACACAATATACACAAATACACAATATACACAAAAAAATGAAGGAATCTCTAGACTGTGTACATTGTGTATTAAGGCACATGTATGGCTAATTAAATATCGACTATATCAATCGAATCTAGACATTTTATTGGTTTACTTATATAATATAATTGTACACTTACATTGTACAAGCTTTCCCTTTCTCGGTGTTAGGAAAAATCTACATACCAAGTTTGGTTATTCTAGCTCTTATACTTTCTGAGATCCTTGCGTTCATACAGACAGACGAACATGGCTGTATCGACTACTCTTGTCGTCCCGATCAAGAATATATACACTTTGTGGGGTCTGCCACCTTCTGTATGTTATAGGTACACTCTCGCACACAACTATATATACCGGGTATACAAATGGGAACACTGCTAAATAAACTATGGTTTATTTTATAACATAAAACAAATGAAACAAATGAAGTGAAAAAAAGTTAATGACTGATTTCCAGCGTTAGAAAATGTCAAAAAGCACAAACATTGAAGTCCAACAACCATCATATAATCAAATTCGCTATTCAGCAAAGGTAAATTTATTTAAGGCATATGCTAGCGAACATTCACAAACTATATAATTCAAATTACAGACACGCCCATTGTGCAAATTCCCCCCCATAGACCATAGACACAGACACATGTACACGTACACGCACACAAACGCACGTTCGTCGTCATGCATGAACAAATAGAAATGCAATAGTATAGTATTTCCGCTGCTTTAGCGCTCTGCACTTTTCACTTAATTGCGCACATTCAGACCGACAGACACACACTTGCCTGCTCCTCCAATCCTCTCCAATCTTAATGGAGGCACGACACCCACACACACACACACACACACACACACACACATTGAAATCATAAAATTAGCACACTTACAACTTGAAAATCAATTAATGTACAAAAGAGTCCGCTGACTGCACAAAAAACCGAAAAAACTAAAATCCAAAAAGAGTGTTAAAAAAATTTATTGTTAAGGGAGGAGTTTGCATTTTTGTTGCATAACTTGCGGGGCGCTTGTGGTTGAACACCCACAACGATGCACACACACACACACACACATACATACACACACACACTCATCGCAGGTGGTTCTCTATGATGATATAAAATGCAAATGCTTTAATTAAAAGCTTCGCAGCTTCGTTGAAGCGCTTAACAAATGAAAACCACGTTGAGAGCATCAGCGTTGCTGAATGGGGGATTGAGGGCCCAGCAGGCCAGCAGGCCAGCAGGCTGGCATGGTGGCCAGGATGGCGGGTGGTGTTGAGGCCAGGATATAGTTTTTAAAGTTTTTGCACGTGCCGCTGGCAAAGCAAATGCGGTCAGGATTTGCAGTGAGAAGGAAGCGGAGCGCAACAGCCGTGAAGTAAATTCTGTTGTTATCGGCGCGTACACACACACACACACACACGCACACCCCAACACACGCGCAGAGAGAAACAGGTGAGCTGTTTTGCTTGTCATAAAATTGTGAATATGTCTGCGCGTTTGTGGACTTGTGAGGCGTTTGGTTGTGCTGTGCTGTCCTGTCCTGTTCTGAGCTGAGCTCAGCTTGGGGGGCATGTGTTTGTTGTGATTTTTATTGCATACTTTTATGCGCAGCAATTTATGCAAGATTTCCCAACAATTTGCGCGACGCACGTATGCCTTGCAAAAAGCCGACGCTTCCGCCGCCAACCTGCCAACACAAACCGCTCTCTGACCCATCAACTCATTCTTTCTGCCATCACCACCCCCCTCTCCGTCCCCCTCTCCAGCTCATTCTACATGCCATGCCTCTCATGTTTGTGGCTGCATACTCCATTGCCTCCTTCTGTTCATCTTCTTTGCATAAATTTTGATGTTATTTGGCTAACCACACAGCAAAAAGAAAAAAAAAAATTAGAAAAAAAAACGAAATGCAAATTATTTCAGACTCGTTGGGGGGCGGGTAGCAGATTATTACAAACGCAGCATAGATAGTGTGTGTGTGGGTGTACGCGTGAATGACTCCATAAATTGTGACAATTGCTGTTGTATTTTGTTAACATTATGGCTGCTTTGGTTTCTCGTTCAATATCTTTTTACATTTATTGCCCTCTCACGCAAAGTCAAGTTAGCATTTTTAATGTCACAATTGAAAAAGTTGTAATATTTTTACGATGCGGTCCTTTATTACTATCGACTAACTAACTTATTCGGATAAGCATTTTAATTGTGTATTTTTATAGCCTATACCAAAAGGGTAAAAGGCTACATCAGTTTTGTGCGAATGGCGAAGGCTTGGCAGACCCCACAAAGTATAAATGCTCTTGATCAGTATATATGTATACTTTTGCAAAAAAAATATTATAAAAAAAATCTATGAAATATTCAAAACTACTAAATCACAATAATTCTTTTAAAAAAAGAAAGTAGAGATTTGAAAATGCAACTATTTGCGGGGCATTGTAAAGGCTTGTATATTACGAATTCCAAGACTAGACTCTCTAAGCGGTATTCGTGGGATTTTCGTTCATCTATTGTAAACTCCTATTGGAAACTCAATTGATAGCTAATTGTGTAAAATTGACAAGCATTTACTCAGCTGTGCTCGCCACTGTTTTGATTGCGACAAGATGACGATATAATCGACTGGGCTTCAATTCATGACTGGAATTCGTAATAAATGATAAATTTGTAAGCTATTGCATAATTTTCCACAGCTTTGCTTTACGATTCTTAGTTGTGTATTTGTATTTGTTCTAGTTCTCATCGTATGTTTGCCCAATAAGAAATCACATAATTAATTAATTGGAACTTGATACTTGCGCCCGCTATGGGACACCGACGACAAACTAACGAAGACGCTGTCAATGGCACTTTGACTTCATTACTGTGACTGTGAGTGTGAGTGTAAGTACGTGCGTGTGCGTATGCGTGTGTGTGTGTGTGTGTATGTAGGTAAATTGAGCCAAATGAGTTGGCAAAACTGCAGAGACGACGTACAGACACATCGATATCTGCAGGCAAACACAGCAGCACATTGACGACGACGACGACGACACTGGGGAGCATTTTTATCATGCTGAACTAATTGCAGTCGGGCAGAGAAGCAGAAGCAGAAAAAGAGGAAGCAGTAGTGGCAGCAGTAGCAAGAACAAGAAGAAGAAGAACAAGTGTATATATGTGTGTGTGCGTGTGTGTAAGAAAGAGCGTGTCTGCCATAACATAAATTCTCATAAGCGTAATGTTTGCGAAATTGGAGCAAACTGCGACACAACTAGCGCTACCAGCACAGCCACCAATTGAGTAGCCACCCAAGCCACAAGCCGCACACCCCAAACCACCGCCATCATTCTCTCACATTACGAGCACCTCAACCACCCCCTGTGACCAAACAATGAGTGAGTTATTGAAATTGCAACAAAGTTGCTGCTGATGTTGCCGGTTACTGGGATCGGGGGATTGGAGGATTGGGGGACTGGGGGACTGGGACTAGGACTGGTCTTTAATGAGCTGGTGGCGCAAGCTTTAATTAAATTAATAACACGAAAAATATGTAATAAGACCACAGGAACAAAGACAACAACAACAACAAGAAGAACAACAACAATTTCAGCAGACAAGCTGTTAAAACAGCAGACACATGGACGCTACTAGAGGTGACAGTTAGATGTGGATTGGATTCTGATCGTAGCTTGCAACAAAACTAATTGCCTTTCCATTGATTGATTGATTGATTTTTTGAGTAGTACAACAATTTTCTGTTAAATAAAATATCAACAAATATATTATTCAATTGAAGAGAGGAGTACTCGTACAAGTATATGAAGACATTGGCAATAAACTGAACTTGCTTTTGGATTTCTCTCTTAAAGCTTCTTCATTTCTGTATATACTATATATCAGCTGGCTTGCCTCGATCTGCTTGGCCGGCTGGCTGAGCTGATGTGTGCTTGTATTTTCTTTTTTATCTGCCTTTGATGTTTTGACTCACAAAGGAAAATCAGTTTTACGGCCCCGGTGTGCCACGCAGGGGACCGATGGACCCCGAACAAAGGCACAGCGTGTACCCATCTCTAGTTGCTGCTGCTGCTGCTGCTGTTGGGGCTGTTGGTATTGCTATTGTTGTTGTTGTTGTTATTGTTTTTGTTATTTTTGTTGTTGTTGCTGTTGTTGCTGTTGTTGGTCGTGTTGCCCGTGCTGATTTTATTATAATACTACTCATAATGCTGCACTGCAGCGGAGCAGGCAAAGAAAAGAAAATCAATAAAAGCTTGGACGCCCATGCAAAAATTTACATACATATACAAGTATGTATGTATGTATGTATGCATTCACATATGGACCTATAGGGGTAGGGCTGAGGGATGGTGGAGGGTGGAGGGTGGATGCCGTGTCTGGTTCATAATGCATGCGAGTGCTTGTGCTTGTGTGCACTTCAAGGTTGCGCTTCATAGTCACATTGTGTGCCATTCGTTGTTATTGTAGCCCATTATTTTGTAGTTGTTGTTGTTGTTGTTGCGCAGATGTTGTGCCTATGATTGCTGCCACAGCAACAACAGCAGCAGCTGAAAGTAATTTAAACACCTTGGGAATAAAAAATGCATACAAATTTGCATGATAAACAACATTTCAAAGATCAATAAATCGCATTCTGCATAATGAAAGATCAGAAAGATAGTATTAGGAAGGTCGCTTATTTAATTGTGGCATACACAAAAAATCATCAACATATTTCCACTAGATGAAGATGCAGCCATAATAAAATTGTCACATAAACATCATCATTTTGTTTATTTGGATATTCACTAATTTTGGACCAAGGACTAGTATGGATTAGTATTTGAGTTTTGAATATGAATTTGTGTTGCATGATGTAAATCTTAAATATTATCAATATTTTTATAAAGCCGGGACGATAATTATTATTAATAAGTTTTATTATAAAAATTACAAAATAATTTTAATGCTATCAATTTTTTTTTTTTTTTTGATTCCCTCACAATATAATGATTCAGTTTGAGTTTTACTTTATAACTCAACAGAAAATCATTATTTTTGAGCAACAAAAATTAAATTCATAATATAATATAATATATATATCTTTATAAGATATAATATAATATATCTTTGAGTTTTATTTTTGGCTCAAAAATATTGACGATGAAAAAAAAACTGTCGTAAGGCTCAGAATATGGTTTCTTTCTGCTTGAGAACAATTAAAAAACTTCTCTCACTACAGAGTTCACATAAAACCAACGAATATTGAAAAGTAAAAAAAGCGTATAACTTTTAAACACATAACACAACGTAGGAATACTTAATCAATATACAACAATACCAAGTTCCTCCCATATACACATATATACATATAATATAGGCAGGCAAATGGTCCCTTTAACGATTTACAAAGTCGTTTGTATTAGTTTTTTTTTTGTTTTGTTTTTGGCCTTTGGCATTTGCTTTTCAGGTGGTGGGTAGCTAGTTGGTCAGTCCATTTGGAAATTTTCACATGTGGCCATTTCGAAGGGCAATAAAGCATTGAGAAATTGGCCAATTGCAATATTGATAAGCCCCAGTGGCCGCCATTACGATGTCATCTGCAGGCGTTCACTTGTTAAATTATTCCAAAAGTTGAAACTAATTGGGGAGCAACAATGCAAGGAACAACCGACACGAAACACGACAACACCAACAGCAATAAACAACTACAACAACAAACAAGAACAAACGTACAAATTAAGGTTGTTATTGTTGTTACTGCCGTTGTTGTTCCTATGGGCATAAAAATTGAAGGCAAATGGATGTTGTTACAAAATAAAATGAAATATGTGCGAAATACACATTCGATATTTGTACCTTCTACGATTAGATGGCTGCCAACCTGCATGGAAACTCCTCCAAATTCTCTAGAACACCAGACAGTAGTCGTACTTCTCCCATTCAATAGCACAACTGCACGTTTATTTATTGTGTATTTGCATTATTAGAGGAACTCAACTGTGAATAGCAAAGATGTGAGCAGGCAGACAGGCCGGGAGGCCGGGAGCAAGCGGCAGCCTCCAATTCGAATTCAAGTGGGGGTGACGATGGAGTCAGGTATAGAATTCGGGGAGTTAGAGAAACCCACCACAAGTGCCAGCGGCCAAATGGATACTTGTTTGTCTGTCCAGCTTACCGGACCTTGCCACAGTGGTCACAAACTCATAATTCCAAACTGTATAAGTTCAAACTGAAACTGTTTTGGTAAAAAGTTATACTTGGTATTGTTGTTTTTGTAAAAAATGAGTCTTCCTTCCTTTGTTGTTGTTGCTCTGTATTGAGAAAACATTTTATTTTTGTCCGTTAAACTGTTGTAGCGATAAAATGATGATCTTTAAGAATTTATTATTTTACGTCTCCTGAATATTCAACAGGCAGAAGAGAACAGTTAAGTAAAGCGAATTTTTATCAATCACGATGTACTTGCCCTGCAATTTCATGCCAATCAGCTTTTGCACAGTGAATATTAAAATAAGAAATCTAAGAACTGACTAAATAAATTAAACAACGGTAATTGACATCAATTCCGAGTATGTACATATTTGCTCTGCAATTTCAATCCAATCATCCTAAATCAATCTCGTCGTTGGTTTTGAGAAACTATTTTTAAATCTTCTATAGGATATTTTATTTTGATTTAAAAACTGCTCCTCTTATTTAGTACCATAAAATAATAACCAATAATTTGTAGAAAAGTCAATCGCACATATATTTCTGATACCTACATAGTAGTTAGTTCCCCAACAGCATAAGACAAAGAGTTGTTTTGGTTAAATTAAGTTGCTGTTATGTCAAGCACTGTGCGTTCGTCTGTCCATCTGCCTAAATGAACACTAAATGCGAAGTGACTGACTGACTGAATGACTGACTGACTGCTCGCCAACTGAATGACTATATGGCTGGTTAGCTTGTATGGCTGGTTGGCTGCACGGCCGCCTGGCTGCCTGCTCGCCTGGACTTGCTAACTGCCTGACGTGTCCTTTGTCTTTCAAAAACTGAACTAAACTTTGGGGCATGAACGACAACTCACTCCTAGCCTATTGCTGTTGGTGTTGTTGTTGTGCGTCTTCTTCTTCTTTGTCTTGGCATTGCTATACATGTTGCCGGTATTGGTCTAGCCTCATCTATCTCTGTAACGGGCTAACTGACTGACAGAGCGCTTCATATGCGCCGGCATTAGGGTGGTCGCAATATCTGCAAACATCAAGGCATATTGAGATATAAAGGTATACTATATAATATCTATTGGACTAAACCAATTAATTTTGTACACTCAAGCACACATACTCGTATGTTCACATTTCTGAAAGTCTTTTCATTTGTATTTTATTGTAGTTTTTCTATCGTCTATTAAAAACAACTTCTTTTTTGCGCTCTAAATTCCCGAAAACACTTGATGTTTATAAATCAGCTGCCATGATGTTATAATGTATAACTCTCTGGCTTCAACTGAAGTTTTTAAGCATATGTTTCATCGATACTGCTCGCAACTGGCCAGCACAAGAGCCACCCCAATGTCCACACATACCTATGTACATACAAACTTATGCAACATATGAACAACTGGCCCTATGGCTAGGTATATACATATACAAGTATATATATCTATATATATATATATATTTCTATATTATTATTGGCAACTTGTTTAGTTAGGAAGAAGTTCGTAATTTTGTTATGGCGCAGAAAAGGCAACGGACAACGGGCACACACAGACTCACAACATGGGTGTGCATGTGTGTGTGTGTATGTGTGTGTGTGTGTCTGTTTTTGTGTGTTTGCAAGTCTTTGCAGAGAGAAAATGGACTATGTAGATATTTTTAGATGCAATTACAGGACGCACATGAGCGCGTACGTCTCCATGTATGGGTATATTGCTTGTGTTTGTTTAGCTAATAGAATCATATGAACTTATTTATGCCGCATAAAACTATGTAATATAAACACACACCCAAACATAACCGCACACACACCCTTGAAGCTGCACTTTGTTGACACGCGTCTGTGGCGTGACATATCCGTAAAATAAAATAAGAAAAATCATCCACAGAGTCGTCGAGAGTCACGACACACTGAGCTTTCAAGTTGAGCTTCTTACAAAAAATATACTCGTACTGAAAATGTAATTGATTTGGTGAAATCGAATAGTTATACTATGCAGTTAACGCTATAACTGCAAACATTTTAAGCAATAATAGCTCAGAAATCATTTATAATAATCCAATGTACTAACAACTAAAACCGTAAAAAGCACGGAGGAGCTCGTACTACGATCTGGGCCAGTTTTTCATATTCAATCAGGTATATAATGGATCGGCACCTTTATGCGAGGAGAATGCCACTGATTTGGGTTTTTCAACAGAAGAAAACAAGCACACAAGCAAGCCAACAGAATTCATTTACTAGAAAGGCTGACACAGTCTCCAGATCTCAACCCAATTGAGAATTTATGCTGCGATGCAAAGAAGGAAGTTGCCAAGCGTTAACCAACTGATGTTGGACAACTTTGGGAAGCAGTTAGACATGCTTGAAGTGCCATTCCTCCTCAAAGATGTCACACCTTGTCGACTCAAAGCAAAGCGTTGCAGTTATTGAAAAAAAAATTCTCTGCTACAAATTATTGATATTACTTAGAATAATAATACCCGTATTATTTGGATCACTACTGTTACTGAATGGAAGGACAAGAATTTGTTGTGTTTTCTTTATGATTTACTTGTTAATATATATTCTTGTAGTACTATACATAATAAAAACAATTATTTTAGGAACATTAAAGACCAAATTTTTTGTATTGAACTACATTTTTGAACAAGTATTATTTTTTTTTTTTAGAACAGTTGTATGTAGGAGTGCAGGAATCGTAAAAAAAAGTACAATACTACTAAAGAGTCAATAGAAACATGAAGGTGGCAGAGGAAAGAAAGAAAAATTTTAAGCAAATGCTTATTAATGCTAAATAAAAACCATTTAAATAAACTACAGACATATAATGTGATAATACAAAGCTCGAGTACGTGCTCTTTAAATAGAATGTACAGTCGTTTTAGTTTTTTTTTGTTTTCTTTTGGCATATTGTCACAATAACCCTACACATATATGTACTATTTCTACTTTTTTTCAAAATTTATGCTAACCGTTTGGTACTTCATGGGCAATTAATGGAAATAAATTGAACAATTCGTTCAGCAATTCTTTCCATCACTTCGTTTATTACATATGTTTTTTTAGGTGAAATTATTGAACGATTAGAAATTTGTAAATGAATTGCTCATCAATGAAATTCGAATTATGAATAATCACATTTGATTAAAATTGAATTTTATTGCTACAAATCAATTATCAGATTATTTAATTCAATTATTAGATGGCGTTTTGTTTTACCAATAATACAAAAATTCGAATTTTAGTGTCATTCTTGAACAATCGCTTCTATTGGCGCAAATTATGACAAACATATATTTCTTCCAATTATAATTGAAAGAATTTCTGTTGATTAAAAATTATGCAATTTCGAAAAAGTTAGACAAACATAGAGAGAAACAGATGGCCTTCTCTGTGTTATATTCTTTTCTCTTGGGTACTAAGAACATTTAAGACTTCCTTATTGCTATCAAATCATAGATATCTTATGCTTTATAAAAGCAATAATGATTTCATTTTGAATATCATAGTTATTAGCTGTAAACTATCTGAATTTTATTTTCTATTGGATAAATATTGTAACGGAAACTAAAAGCAGCTGCCGGGTGTACTAGAGCCTTTTAATCTTGGAAGCCCCAGTTAATCTTGTATTTTTTGAGATGTGACATGAACTTATTTAATAATTATTATTTAAAATATAATAATTTATTAATATATACACATATTTTTTGTTTTAAAGATAGATTTTGTTTCTCAAAACGCGAAAGAGTTCTTTAGAACTGCATATAATCTAATGTTCTTAATCTAATAAATAATAAATTGAAGAATTAAGAATTGTCTACAGGACATCACACACATCTAGTTGCATATGCTTATAACTATTTCTATGGAACTTAAACTTAAATTGTGGCTCATATAGTCGCAAGTTAGCATTTAGATGAGAATAAGGCAGTAAACTGGTTACAAGAAAATTCAACATATTATGAAAGAATGCTTTCTGTATTTCAAGCACCACAATGGCTAAGTACCTACTTAAGTTTTGGAGATAACTTAGCAAACTCATTAAATATATGTACAAGTAACTTTTGAAGAAGGTCTCTCATTATTTTGGCCACTGCAACAGTTCGAAGGCTAGACAACTTTGATGTGTTGTCTAAAGCTAGTTGAATTCGGCAAAGTCACGCCGATCAATAAACAATAAGAAAGTTCTGCTACAGCAGCAAGGACATACTTGAATTCTTATACATACACGTATGTTTGTATATATTTTGGAAAGACGTCGGCCTGGCACACACACACACACACACACACACTCACACACAAAAGGAGTAAGTAACAAGACGCGGCCAGGGTTGTCACAGGCTGCCAATAAATAGGCAACGAAAAACAGCACGGGGCTGACAGGCAAACATGGAGTGACGCAGAAAGTCGAATTGGATTGGAGTAGAGTCGAGTAGAGTGGAGTGGAGTGGAGAGGAATGGAATGGATAGTGGAGTAAGAAGTGTGTGTGTGTGTGTGGGGGGGTAGAGCAGCCTGTCTTAGCCAAAAGTGATGCACGATTTCAAATCGAAATATACATTACAAACAGACCCACTCTGCTGCCAGCACACACCCACACACACGCACATCCAAGGCCAACATCAAACATTTTTGCACATTGGCAAGTTTGACAAGCCAGAAGATTGAGTACGTGCCATGCCATGCCTTCCACGTGCACCTTGACAAATGAAGCGAAGCGGACTTGTGGGTGTGGGTGTTGGTGTTACTGTGGGTGTTGGCGGGAGATGTGTGGTAATAGCCAAACCGACCTGATAAGCAACCAAACCGAGGATATGTCTCATAAACTCACGTGAAATATCAAAGCTTTCATGCGCGGTACTCACCTGCAAATAGAGGGAGAAGAAAATAACGCAATTAGCATATTTATATTTTAAATGTGCACAAATATAATTAACATATTTACATTCACTTAAAGGCATACATACATATACATACTATATAATATACGAGTATGTAAAAGATATCAGTTAGTGATTTACAATTACTTATCAGTCTACTTATCCTGTTTCTATTTCATTGGAATTAGTTGGAAAATACTTGTAGTTCTAAGGACTACTTAAGACTATTTAGTAAGCAATTAACTGTATTTCTTTTTTAATAAATCAACAAATTGTGCTGTTGAGACATATTACAATAACTATGATTTGTTTTTTACTCTTATATATATTTATATATTAAAATAAAGATATGAAATTATATTGGTTATTATAATTTCAAGATAAGAAAACCTCAACAAAAGCCTGTTCAATATAGGAATGTATATTAATGCCTATACGCTAGGGGAATATTATTTGCCATTTGGCCAGCTATGCTCCGATTCACAGCGATATTATAGACTAAATAAACTAAAAAAAAAGTAGTAAGTAGAGGAGAAAAATTAAGTCTATACAACAGCTAATTAACCAGAATGAGAAAGCAAAGGAAAATTTGATTGCCAGTCCCGCCAGCTATGCAGTAAATGGTCTGCATTTTTCGCGAAGATAAGTGTAGAAGACAGCTTTAATCAAATTTAGAGAGAGTTCTGTCAAAATTAATTGTGAAGCATCAGTATAATGAAAACAAATGACCCGAAAACGACTGTCTAGGTGCAGAAATGATAAATGGAAAATAATTCCTAGTTGGTCTGCAATGAATGCACCCAAGAGGTCTATAGTCAGACCATGGAAAGAACACATGATTGCGAGTCGCACATTCAAACAAAAATTCAAATATTTAAGTAAGGACTTCAGCTACACACTTGCTTACTTGCTCATAATAAATTGTAATTTATAACAATTTCAAATAGCTCATTATCTAATTATCTTATTTATTATTTCATTATTGGATTATCAATCGGAAGCCGAGTGGCGGGCATTAAAAAAATTCAGCTTAAACAAGATAATAAGTAACTGCGCATTTATGGGGGTGCAGTTAATTTTTTCACAATACTCTTTTAAAGAAAATAAATGCAGAGATGTGATTTTCTAGGAACAATCATGTACATCATTGTTGTGCGCGTTCACAACACTGCAATTCTTTACTTCCGGCGCACCCTTTCAATAAAAAGTCTTTCATGTAATTCAGACATATTGTCAATCAACCTGCTTTTGTCCACAAAATTCGTAGACAATTCGTTTTAAGTTCTAGATATGCGCTTCTTTGTACACCACGATATGTACAATGTTCACTTGTTTATTCATTAGCTTTTACGCAGCACTTGGCCAGCTACTCCTCGACAAGCGCCAAGTGGTCGGCCAGAGCTATAGTTGCATGAATCGAAAGAACTGAACCTGAAAGACTTTGTGGGCAACACTTTTGTTTTGTATGTAAGACTGTCTAGTTAGGACTAGTTTTCTAAATATTCATTTGTTTCCAAAGTTTCTTAAGTTTCTGATTGTTTTTTATGACAACATAGAATATACCTCTTTTGCTTTGGATTGGAGATCGCTTACAAAACAAACAAAAATTTATGTAACGATTCCTCCCCACCCTGCGTAGAGATAATGCTTTGATCGCTAATGAATGAAACCAAAACTGGCTAAAATATATTTACACACAAATTTTTCACACAACTCTTAGTACTGGTATGAGTCTTTTTTTGATCTTTTTGAACATGAATAGAGCTCTTTACGTATTTTTTTTATGTATTGCTATGTATGCGATGCCTCTATGGCCTCCTAATGAAAAGAAGCGAAGAATTTTCTATCAATTATTTCATTTTTGCTCAACAACAACAAGTTGAAGTAAAGTAAAGAAACTTTCCTAAAAGGCAAAACAACTCTCTCGTGGCATTTAAGAACTTTGTAAAACAACCACAAAGAGGTAGTACGGTAGTACTGGTATATGAGCAAAGATAAATTTTCAAATTTTATTGCTACTAACACATGCTGTGTCGGTACAGGTGGTAGAGGCTTCCATTTTGGCGCGCTCTCATCATGGGGCTGGCCGGAACGAGCGTGGCTGGAGCACGTGCGGCAAACGGCAACCGTGCAGCAACGTGGCACTAAGGTCAATGGTAACTCTGGCACAGATGCAGAAAGGTGGCATGGACCAGAGCTCTCCCACAATCCATGCATGCACACCTCATGGTGGCCCCAATTTCTGTCCCATGGCAGCTTTAACATCAGCCAGGACTCCGTTGCTGCTATTCAAGTGTGCAGCGAGGTAATGCAAGGACAGGGGCATGGGCAGGGGCATGGACAGGGACAGCGACAGGGACAGGGGCAGGACCAGGCAGAGGCTCGCCAACAGCAGCAGCAGCAGCACAACTCCCAAATGTATGCTATGAATAGTAGTTTGCGTGTACACATACATACTTGTACATATGTATATGCGCGTGTGTAAATATGTATCAACAAATAAGCATTGAAAGCTGCTTCTGCATTCTCCAATGTTTGCTTCAACTACAACAAAACTGAGGCAAAAGTCAAGGCAGCGACAGCAACAGCAACAGCGACAGCATTGGGCATTGGTGCACATAAAGTGAAGGGAGGTGGTGGGGAGTTGTGAGTGGGAGGGGGGTAGGAAAGAAGGCGTGCCAGCATTGACAGGCAACAAAAGGCCGAAGCATGCTCAGCCACCTCAACGCCAAAGTCGCTTATGCTTTTATGCACGCATTCAGGCCAGCACCGCTTCTTGCTGCTATTCAGCGCAAATTGTGTGATGCGCACACACAGACACACTCACACACATGTACACATATGTGTACATAAAAACATTCACAGTCAGACGTCCATGTTAGAAACTTAACAAGTTTCTATAAAAAAAAAAAAAATTCTTCTTCAACGAAATTATTTTTAAAAATTTATCATTCATGAGCAAAAATGTTCTTTCTTTATAAATATTTTGGGCTGTCTCGAAGATATCTCCCAAAAACTTCTGTAAAATAAATTTTTTGGTAAAATATTTTTATTATTATTTTTCATGAGAAAAACGTTGTCTTGCTTTTCAAATATTTTGGACTGTCTTCAAGATTTCTCCCACAAACCTCTCTAAAAGAAATGTTTTGTAAATTAATTCTATACTTCCAATTGTTATTTATTGCGAGACAAAAGTACCAAAAGAATGTACTTTATAAGTATTTTGGACTATACTATATTAATGATTTCTCCCACAAACTCCTTCAGAAAAGTCAGAAGTCGAAAGAAGTACTTTCTTTATAAATATGTTGCCTATGTTATATTTCTTTCACAAAACATTCTAAATTAATCATTAAATTGTGGAATTTCATGAGTAGCCTTCTCAAGCGAGACTTTTTTCTTTACTCGAAACTTTTCTTTGAATCATTTTTTTTTTTATTTGTAACATCTTTTTCAATCAAAGTGCTGCTTTTGATAAAAACAATATTTCATAAAGAAAAAAAAAGTAATTTAAAGACATTCTATAAATGCTTTCACCAAGAATGAAAACCTGTGCTATGGATCCAGATAACTCTGCTTTAATAAAATCCTGTTAAATTATACCCATGCTATATAAGTAGTAGATAAAGTCTAAAAGCTAAGAATTAAATGGGAGTGCTTAAGACTAGAGTTTTAAGAAATATTTTCAGTTCAGACTCATTCACTCAATTCAAAATCAATGAAGAAGTACTATAATTTTGAATACTCATCAATCTTCGCGTAACTGAAATGATTTCAAACCAGAAATAAAATGTTTTCTCCACAAATTGCTCATGCAACAATGTAAGCAACGAGGTTTCCTTCATGCGACGTTTGACTGTGGGTGCTGTTTTGTCTATAGACTCTACACAGATCAACTATATGTCATGCATTTTTCAACACTACTGCCGGCATTGCCGCCGCCGCCGCCGCCGCTGCTGCCACTGCTGCCACTGCTGCCGCCGTAACCAACGGCGATGATGACGACGGCGTCGGAGATGGCTAAAGTGGGAAATCAAATGTTTGTAATTAAAATTAAATATTCTATTAAAGGATCAAAACTGCAAGCGTTAAAAGGATGCAGTCTGTCAGGCTAGCAGACAAGCACGCTGGCTGGCTCGCAGTCAACAGTAAACAGCAATCAAAGCTTCATGCACACATATATATGTATATATATATATATATATATGTGTATATATGTGTGTGAGTACATATTTCATAACACAAATAGTTAATCAACAAACGAATGAAGCTACCAACGGAAGGACGCACACGCGTATGGAAAGCTGCTAGGCCAAAAATAAATAACACATCATGATGATGATCATCATCATCATCAGCGTCAACGTCGCAATCATTGCAGTCAACGCCATCATCTCCGACATCTCCATCATCTCAGTCATCATCATGGTGGCAGTCAGTCGCATCAGTCAAGCACTTTTGAGATTTGGAGTACATTGCCTGGGCGTTTGATGTTGGCAATGCAATTGGAAAATACGCCAGTCTGTCCGCCGCCGCCGCCGCCTTACACTTTCCCGCCTCCACTGCTAACACACACATACATATAAACATACGTAAGTGCCATCTATGAAGCGTGAAATGTCAAGTGCTCAAGTTTGAGTTTGGCTAGCAAACACGGTAAGAGGACCGGGACCAGCAGGAGTGAAGGCAGAAGCAGAAGCAGCGCAAATACATAAGTTACACAACCACAGGCAGATACACAATCGCGATCCAAGCAATTGGGTGGTTGCCTAGTTTTGGTCTTCGGTTTGGACTCGACACTGAGCTCTGCCTCTGAATCTCGCAACGTCAATTAATAATTGAAATATGGCAAAGTGAAATGTTGGCCTTAAGTGCTTGACAAGTTGCCAAAGATGCGCACTGAAGAGGTTCAGGCCTCAAGTACCTCACAGTTGTTCTGTTCATACATCTCGGCAAATATGTATTTGTGTGTGTGTGTGTGTGTGTGTATGTGTGTTTACAAACATACATTTATTTATGTATGTAAGTGTGTGTTTATGTCCAAGTATTGGACACCTGGGCAACTGGACATAAATGGAATTTGTGGCATAGCAATTGACGGCACGTGGCCAAAGCAAATCAAAACCATTCAAGCAAATACTTCTTTTGTCCAAACTCATCTCTTATTGTGCAAGAGAAACGTAAGCTCACTCTTTAATTATTAATGCGACAATCGTCTTAAATTGCATATGAAACAATATTGGTTTCAATTCAATCGAATTCACTTATTCTAATTTCTAATTCACCCACAACATTTACACGCACAAATGCATATAATTTTATTATTAAGCCTTCGACAGAGAATTATAAATATTAACCAGCACAAATATGGTTCAAGAGAGCATGCATTTTATTAAGATTATTGTTTGTGGATAAGTACATGATATAAATATATGATAGATAAAGGTTGGCTAGAAGATAGATAGATGATAGACAGATTATAGATAGAAGA
This sequence comes from Scaptodrosophila lebanonensis, assembly GCF_003285725.1. Taxonomy (NCBI): domain Eukaryota; kingdom Metazoa; phylum Arthropoda; class Insecta; order Diptera; family Drosophilidae; genus Scaptodrosophila; species Scaptodrosophila lebanonensis. Next base: position 992,269 of record NW_022060598.1, on the reverse strand, counting down.
TAGATAGATGATAGAAAGATGATGGAAATAATAGATGATAGGAAGATGATAGAAAGATGATAGATAGTTGATGATCCACAGATTATAGATAAATCATATTATATATACCTACCAATAATAAATATTTTAATGCTAATAAACCAACAACAACTTTAAAAAATAATAAACTTCAAATAAACTTGGCGCACTTGTGTGTAAAAGAAAAGTCTAAGCTGCAATAGTTTAAAGCATATAGAAATTCATACTAAAAAAACCTATGAAAAGATGGGCGGACGGGTGTACGGACCTGGCCTAATTGATTAATCGTTTGGTGCTGAACACATGCCGATACTCTGTATTTTCTGATCTACTTTTTCACATTTCAAAAAAAAATGAAAGAATAAGAAATAAATAAACGATATCGATTGCGGCCCAGCATTATTCAAGGGTTTGCTTTGTGTTTATGTGATGACGCATTTCAGAGTGGAAATACGAGTACAAGTATATTGTGCGAATCTTCCCTGCCAACCAACACTGGAGCCTTCACGTCACAATTAATTGATTCAATTGGAATTGATTATTTAAATGGCTTGTTTTTAATTTTGTCGTTTCTAATTAAACGTCACGCGCTCATTTATTCATCGAATTTGCGGTTGCTAGCTACAAGCAAACAAACAAATACATATATACGTGTGTGTGTGTGTGTGTGTGTGTGACTGTGGCTGTGACTGTGTGTGGAACGTATATGCAACTCACAGTCTGACATCCGCTGCGGCGAAGGCAGCCATTTTATAATGCAGGAAAATTCATGGTAAGCGAAAATGGCGACAATTTGCCACATCTATGTATGTGTATATGTGTATGTAGTATTGATAAATGGTTCAAATGTATGTATGTATGTTCATAGGTATGTATGTATTGTATTTCAACCTAATTGACTTGTGCACGCCAAAGACAATTTATATTTTTGCATTACGTAGCCGCCACGAGTGCCACGTACAACTGCAGAGCCAACCAAACATCTATCCACCCAGACCACCTACCCCACACACACATGCCACACACGAAACGGAAACACACACACACATACACACACACACACACAGAGAGAACACCCCCACAAACATACACCCAGCCACCCATAGAGATTCGCATGCGCTGTCCAGTTTGTTTTCGCTTATTTTTATTACCGCACATCTCCGTTTTATGTGTCCTGCTGTGATTGCAACCGCTGCTCCATTTGCCGGCGCTCCTCCAGCCTCCTCCCCGCACTTTTATTCTCACTCTGTGTGTGTGGGCCAGTGCCAATTTGAGTGGGCCCGAGTTGGCCTGACCATTTGGCCACCACCACATAACAATGTCATACATAAATATGAAATTTATTAGTAAATGTTGCACATCCTTTTGTGCGTGTCAGTTCCGGCATGGATTGCATTCCCGTAAACGAAACCGAGTCCCAAGCCCGTGCACACTGCCTCACAAAACCCCCAATTAAAACCCATCACCATCATCATGGTCGTTGTCATTTTCGTTGTCGTTGTCGTTGTCGTTGTCATTGTCATCGTCGTCATCCTTATCGCCAACTTCATTATCACCCTCCGTGGCTATCATCATCAGCACTTGGGCCATTTCGTTGTGTTGTGTTGCGTTGCATTGCGTTTCGTATCATTTCATTTCATTTGGCCTTCTCTGGTTACTATTTTAATTTGTTAAATGCACTTTTGTCATGTTCATATGCCCACGCACTGCGCAAACAATGGCCCCTTAACCCCAGTGCGACCACTCTATCGTTACCATATGTACTTGTTTGAACCACCCCCGCCCTTGCTCACTAACTCTCTCCTAAGTTGTAATTTGTTTGCAAAATTTGCATTATCACAGCAGTAGCAATCATAGCCTTATTTCCAGCAATATTTGCAGAGCTAAAAATCTGCTATACCTGCACCGAAATGGCCGAAGGAATATAGTAGGTTGTTCAAATGTACAGGCAAAATGAGATGAATGCGCTGCTCTTTGATATATATAGGGTGCTTTTGAATATGTTAGATGGATTATATACTATATGGATTAAAGATGTATGATAAAGAGATGATATACAGATGACATAAAGATGATAGATATATGATAGACAGATGATAAATAAATAATATACAGATAATAGATTTATGATAGATAGACGATAGATTGAAGATATATGGATGATAGATAGATGGTAGATAGATGATAGATTTATGATAGATAGATAGATAGATAGATAGATAGATAGATAGATAGATAGATAGATATATAGATAGATAGATGGATAGATAGATAGATAGATATATAGATAGATATATAGATAGATCGATAGATGAATGATAAGTATATGATAGATAGATAATCTATAGACAGATGAAGAGAGAAAAACATTCGATAGAGGAGCAAGATCATTTTATCTTCTTCAGTTTCATTTTAGTTGTGAAATCCAAAAAAAAAAAAAGTGCTATCAAGTTTTTTGACATAATTGTTAAACAATAATGCCTCATCCGTTTCATTTTAATGAAAAGCACTTAACCACTAGAAAAAACACCCATTCACTATAGTTTACTTTATAACTTTATTAACTTTATTCTTGTCTTGTCAAAATATTTCTGAAATTATCATACACAAGAATATTTTAAAATGTAATTGTGACATCAAAACAAAGCAACAATACTTAGTTCTTCAGTAGGCATACGATTCAAGCAAGTTTGTTATTCTTATAATGCGTCGACTTTAAAATTCAGCAACAGTTGTAGATTTTGGAGAATTCAAACTTGTAGAATCATTAAATATTCTAATAGTTAGAATTTCTTTCGAGCATATCGATTTTTTTTTGTTGCCTCTTTATATACTTGTATACGAGTATATATAGTATATTCAATTTAGTCGACTGATTGAATTCCGAGGGAATAAGAGAACGTTTTATTACGAGTTGTACTTTTGATGGAAAAATTTTTGTGTAATTACTGGCAGGCCTTTTATATCCTTCTGGGGTTAAAATCTACCACACTATTTGTCAGCATTTGCTTCGCCAGTCGCCGCTCGCTGCTCGCTTCTGGCCACGCCATTTGCGCCATTTCTCACAGTAAGCCCGTGAAATATGAAGCAAAGTTTTTCGGAGCAATCGATGCTGGTTGGTCGGCTGGTCGGCTGGTCGGCTGGCTGCCTGGCTGTTTGGCCGTTTGCCTGTTTGGTTGGCTGACTGGCGCTTTTGGCACACGCTCGAAAATATCCGCTTATATTAATTAATTGCGTTTATCAATTTCAATTTTGAAACGCTGCACAGACACTTTATACTTGCGCGTTGCTTACTACTGATGCTGCTGTTGTGGTTGTTGTTGTTGTTGTTTCTGTTGCTGTTGTTGTTTCTGTTGCTGTTGCTGTTGCTGTTGGTTTTTCTTTTTTGTTTAACAAATTTGTGGGCCAGACATTGTGCCTGCCTGCTTGCCGCCACAAAGTGAAAATATTTTCCAGCTATTCTTTTGGCTGCGCCAAAAAAAAGGGTGGGTAAGGAGGGGAAAGAACTAAACGCAAATTTATTCATAGCGCCCAAAAGTATGCAACGCTGGCTCTTTACAGCTACAAAGTTAACTTTTGTTTTTGTCACCAAACTATTTGGTGGGGGGGGGGGCGTAGTGGGGCTGGCAGAGCTAAAAAGGATAGATAATGGCAGGCAGGCAGACAGACAAAGCGCAAGTCGGCGACATTTCATTCCCTTGTCGAGGGAGAGCGGCTGCACGCTGCCGTTTTTGCGCCATTATTTGATTTTTATTTGAGTCCATGCTTTGTCCTGTGTAAAACAACAACAACAACAGCAGCAGCAGCAACAACATTGTCAGCGGAAAAGGCGCCTGAATTATTGTCAGCAGTGCGCTGCGTCTCGCTAGGAACTAGGACAACAGCCAGGCAGCAAGCTCGGCAGCCCCGTTGGAACGTCCGTTAGTCCGTACGTTCGTCCATTTGTCGCTGACCATTTTGGCAACAATTTGTATGTCCCTGTGTGTGTGTGTATGTGTGTGTGCGACGCCATTTTGCCGAATAGCCAAACTCATAGCATACATTCAGTCGCCTTGGCCGACCATTGAAATTTACGTTCATTTTGCAGAAATCGAACTGCAAAACACATGTCTTGGAAATGTTGGCACATGTCCTTTATTTGCCTACACACTACACTTTGTGTGCGTGTGTGTGGGTGTGTGTGTGTGTATGTTTGAGTTTCTGTGTAGTCTTCATTTCAGGATATGCTTAAAGCTAGTCCGTTTCCCTAATACGTGCGCCCACTAGCAAATGCTCAATGTCAAAATGATTTCAAGTCCAATGCCTAGCCCAGTAAATGAAATCCTTCTCAGATTTTTGTGCTCACACACATGGCAAAGTCGTTAGCATCTATGATTGTATGTGTGTGTGTGTGTGTGCGCTGTGTCGTCTCTGTGTGTGACTTTAAAGTGTTCATTGATAGACCACCACACATATCCCCACATAAATACTATGCATATATATGCATTTCCATATAGTCTTAACATATGAAAGTCAACTACGAATAGCTGCACATTTACAATGCACTTGACATTGACAATTAAGTCAGATTCTACATATGTACATATGTACATATGTACTATATATCTGTATGCAAACGTCTATATACAAGTATGTATATGAGTGAGTGTGGTGGGGCTTTCTGTGGTTTTTGAAGTGCATGTATTTGATGGTCAAGGACATGCTGGATATGATATTCATAAGGCATAGATCTGTAAACTGATGATGCGCTTTATAATGTTTGTACCACAAATTGGACATTGGAAAAGCGATAGCCCTTTGCCGAAGAATTACCTACAAATTTTCAGTACGCTCCAACAGCGATTTTTCTAAAAACAATAGGCGACGATACAATGGATTGAAAGATCTTTCAGATTGATTGAAACGGCAGATATGAATACAGTACATATACTAGGGGCATAGCTAGCCGAAAGGCAAATAATATTCCCCCACCGGGCGAATATTATTGTTATTTGATTATTTTTCTCATATTTAGACTTTCCTTGCCTGTAAGGTTTTTTAATGATTTTTATATGTTCGACCGTCAATATTTGTTGACATAAATATAAATAAATAAAGAAATAGTATATAGGGGGCAATCATCGGATTAGTTTATAATGGGCAACCATATACTTATAATGAAGTCGAGTCGAACAAATGGTTCGTATTCCACAAGAACCAATCCAAGAATTTTCCAAAATAAAAAGAACGACGATTAGCAGCAACGAACATTGTGCTTTGATATAAATCAGCTTAAGATTAATAGAAAAGCTTCATGTGAGAAATAACCGCTGTAGACTTCTTTATAAACTTGTCTTCATTAGCCCAACGTAGGTTAGTTCTTGATGCTCTGTTCCTCCACAAATTGATTGTTGGATTGCTCTTAGATCGTATAAATTTTGTTTGCACCTTCCAAGTCAACAAGAAAGTTTTTGCCTGTTCTACTCAACAGATGCCTTAGTGGATACGCCATGCACAACCCTTTTCGAGTATTATACTCTGATTACAATACTTTTTACTTTCAAGCTCTCTCTCCTTTCACTAAAATCTTATATTTTCAGCTACCTCCGAAGGATAACTGATTATCAATGCTATGAATAGGGGATGCACTGGTTAATAAACCTTCCCCAACCTTTTCACTTTTAATAATATTTTAGGTATTTGACAGTACATAACTTTAAATTTTATATTGATATTAGAAATTCGAAAAAATTAAAGCTCTCACACGGATTTTTTTTAAAGATTTCAAAAACAATCCAAGCCGAAATGTCTAGAGTTTTCTGTGGCACCCCTGTATATACCGTTTTTAGTTATATGTTTTCATATTTTCAAAAGGTATCAAACGCATCAAAATGTTGAGAGTACTTTCTACTCCTCCATTCACTTTGAAAGAATCCTTTCTATGCCAGCATTCCTGCTCTTTCGCAACTACACAACACTTAACTAGCTAGCATTGAAATTGTTGGGCGCACCCGCACTTGAGGCATGTAAGTCATAATTCGATAAAAGCTAAAATACCCCCACCTAGAGGCAGACGGGCCATGCCTTTTGTTGCCAGCTCTGCCTGAAACACACACACACACACTCACACACACACAGACATAATTATGCATGTGTTTTCGCACGTCCTTTCACCTTTGAAATAAATTTTGCTATGAATCAAACACCGGTGGGAATAAGAGGCCGTCTGGTAACCCGACAACCCGGCAAATAACCTTTGCCAAAAATTGCATTTCCACAACGGCATACTGCATGGAAAATTCACTTTAAACTGCCAGCAGTGTATGGGGAATTTTGGGGTCTGAATTTCTGCTTCTCACCTTTGAGTCCGCACGCAGCAAATGCCAACAATTTGTTGCTGCAGCCTCTTCACGCATGGACCATAAAGATTCTAATGTTCTGCTCTGCTCTGCTCTGCTCTGCTCTGCTCTGCTACAGCTACAGCTATAGCTATAGCTCGTGCTTCAGCTCTTTAGCTTAGAATGTTGATAATCAAGCTACAAACTGAACAAACTACATTTGTTCCAATCTAATCTAATGGGTGGGCGCTGGGGCAGGCGGGCAGGCAGTCAGGCAGGCAGGCAGGCACAGTTTCCGGAGCTGGGTCGGGCGATGAAAGGCAGCGGCTGGCAGCTACAGATGTAACGGCAAATTTTTGAAATTAGTATGCAACACGCATGAAAGCAGCAACAGCAACAGTAGCAACAGCAACAGCAGTAACATCCGGGCATCGAGGGGCAAGCGACGGAAACATTTTCACACACTCAACGGCACACACGCACACTCACACGCAAGATGCGTATGTGTGTTGAGCTTATAATGAACTTTTGTGGATCTGAGTATGGGTGTAGCTGTGAGCTTGCTAAAGAGCGAACGCTCACTCACTCACACAAACACAAACACACACACAAAGAAACGTTTTAATAATAAGTATTTACTAGCTTCAAGACTTTTCAGTAAATGATGTTTAAAGATTTGTTCAAATTTGCAGGAATCTTTTTGAGTTTTTCAAATAATTGTCATTTTTCTTCCATTCCATACTAATTTCAACAATGTTCTTTAGTTTAAAGCAATTTTATAATAGGTTTTTTTTATGTCTATGCATTTCTTATAATGATGTCTTAAGATTTGTTGAATTTTTCGTGCCATTTTTTAAGCCTTGCAAGTAATTATCAGTTTTTATAAAAGTCGGCTTTAATATAATTTTCCTTTTTCATTCCATTCCATACCATCCTTTCAATATTTGTTTTTTAGTTTAAAGCAATTTTATAATAAGTTTTTTTAGTGTCTAGGCATTTCATTTAGTGATGTTTAAAGATTTGTTAAAATTTGCAGGAAACTTTTTAAGCTCTGCCAATAATTTGATATAATTGTTTCTTTTTTCATTCCATTATATATTCCTTTCAACAATGTTTTTTAATTTAAAGCAATTTTAACAACATGTTGGTTTTTTTTTAGTGTCAAGGCACTTCATTTAATAATGTTTAAAGATTTGTTGAAATTTCATTTAATGATGTTTTAAATTTAAACAAAAATTTCAGACAAATTTTTGAATATTTTGAAATAATTTTTCCTTATTTGATTCCGTTTCATACGAGGAGTTTCAGTTTAAGGCAATTTTAATAAACATTTAGTGTCAAGGCATTTCATTAATGATGTCTTAAAATTTGTTTAAGTTTTCGGGAAATTTTTTAAGCTATTCAAATAATTGTTTCCATTCTATACTCCTTTCAACATTGTTTTTTATAGTGTAAAGGCATTTCATTTAATGACGTTTTCAGATTTGTTGAAATATGCAGGAAAGTTTCAAGCAAATGTTTAACATAAAATTCTCGTCAAACAGGCGGTTTTCATATAATTTTTGCTGCTTTTCCATTGGAATTAAATACAATTGAAATAGAAACCAAAATTTGATTATTCTAATTGCAGAAAGCTAAGCGCTTTTATATTTAAAGAGTCGAGTAGAAGATGCAAGCAAATAGGATTTCTATCTTTCCGAATCAAGACAGCAATTTCAATATAGTCTTTTGGCACTTCTTGAATTTTTTTTTTAAATTAAGTGCAGAGGCTTTTGTGGTTTTTACAACAACAATTAGTGTAATTAAGTTTTAATAATAATCATTCTGAAACTACTCGCTCTACTCATTTATGTCTGTATAGAGAGAGAGTAACTACAATATTGTAGTAGATCAGTTCAAGTATATCTCTTCATTTAAAGCACAAGTGCAGCAAATTTGTGTGCAAGAGACAAGTAACTCAACTGGTGATGATTTGACAAACGAGACTTTAAACTGCATTGACATCAGTAACATGACCTCATCACAAACCAATTCACACTCACGTGAACATAGTCACAGTAACAGTAACAGTCACTGGCTTTGGCTGACAAGCGTTTATTCACTCGACATGCACACACAGAAATGGCAAACGAAATGAAGCCTAATCAAGTCAATTACAACTAATAATGCGTTTCGAATGCGCAACTTGAAGCGATGACCCAAAACGTCGCACTCCCTGCTCGACAATCAGTCTGTAAACGTTTGTACATGTCATTCAGACATGTGTGTTTGTGTGTGCGTGCGTGTGTGTGTGTGTGCCAGGCCATGCCTGTGCTGTAAAAGCCACCAAACCATTGCCGCTTTACCATAGCATGCTTTTTGGCTCCTGCAGTGCTTTTTATTCCCCCCACAGAACAAATCTCAAGCGCTTTTATTCTTTGTTTTCGTTGTTTAAATACTAAAAACAATTTTTTCCACTCTCTCTCTCTCTCCCTGACGTTTTTTTTTTCCTTTTTTTTTGTGTGTACTCTGCATTTCCGTGCGAATTTGTTGCGCGCATTTTCAAGCGCTTTAGCTTTTCATTCATCTGATCCTCCAGTGCACCCTGCCGTTGCCACCATCTCTGCCACCTCTGGCATCCAGCAGCACATCACCGCATCCAGCGTACCTGACTCATCGCCCTTTTACTTAGATTCATTAAAATAACACAAGCAAAGCTGAAAACTGTTAACTGAAAGAACAAGCACAATAGAGCCGGGCGTGGTCAACTGTGGGACGACCTCTTCAGACTTTAGACTTTGGGCATTAAAGCTAAATGCTATAGACAACCGCTAAAGCCAAAAGCCAAAATGCGCTTATTTAGCGAGCAGAAGAACATTTTGTGACACACCTTAGAAACACCTAAGCATCGAACTCGAATATGGTACACCCTAAAGCGAGCTTTGCTCAGATTTGTTCGACATTATGCCTTCAATCCCATTCAATCATTTTTTAGAGTTTCTGATCTAGCAAAAATCTCTACCCATCTCCTATGTGCTTCCTTATGCTTCACATGCCCGACCTTAAGAGATATATACACGTATAAATAGAATTTGATTTGAATTTAAACTGGACTAACCTTGAACGTGTTTTAGAGAATGTTTAGTTTTCGATACGTTTACGAAAACAGCCTTGCGAATACTATGTTTGTAAATTGTTTATTTAATGTGTTTATTGCAACAAATGTAATGTTTAAATCCGTTAAAGAATTACCTGTAGCTCGGCTTTTTCTCGATGCTTCAACTGCGGAACTAACCCACGAACTAGCGAGGCAGGACCGCCAACTCCATTGTTTACATCGTGCTTAAATGTTTATGAACTACTTTGGATAACATGTACATTTTTTTATGTAAAAGTTTTCTTTTTGATGACTATAACCCATCCAAATTTAATTTAAGTAGAGAACAGAAAAACATTCCTAATTAACACTCTAGCGGTTTCTAAGCATGGTTAAGCACGATGCGTTTCTATTGACTGTATTTAAGGTGTATTTTTAGAAAAGATAATGCAAAACTGCTTAATTTGTAGTCTCAATTCTAGCCAGACAACAAACAAAGGTGCAGATGGCAAAGACTTAAAAGTTTTGATGATGAAGATGAAGTGTTTAGTCTGTAAGACGAAGGACGAAAGCTAAAGAACTGTCGAGGGAAAGGATTATTATTATACCACTGTTATTAATTCAAAAATAATGTATTGCATTCTATACATATGAGTATACCTGCCTGATTGCTTAGTCATCTGACTTTTCATTACTTATTTATCTACAGAAAGAATCTTAAACACTGGTAAGGTAAATAACTAAAGTTAATCATTAAATCTCAAGAATACTACTTACACAATTTATGCCATAATTGTCTTATTATTTATAAACTCACCTGAAAAGAGAAGAAAAAACATTATTATTAATGAGTTATGATTTGAAGTTTATTCAACACTACAATAAAGAGAATTGTGTAAAGTGAGAGGAAAATAATGATAATACAATATTCTATATTTGCAAAACCAACAAATTTGAGTCAGTTTGTGAATTAAAAAGGTTTGCAAAAACTTTGAACTTTATATTTTTTATTAGCTGATATTTCATGGTATTAGTTAGTTAATGTTTAATTTGGTGTTATTTATTTAATAGATATAGCTTTTCGGAATATCTGATGAGCAGTTAATAAGCATTAATGCCAACCATATACTTGTACCATATCGATATATCCCTATCGGCTCCAATACAATACGAACAGAATTTAAACTCACTGAGCACTTCATGACACTATCTCATCGCACTGGAAAAGAGCAATAGTACGAAATAGTGTCGGGAGTACTCTTTCGCTTCCAAAATTCCCTGCCGAAGAGTGTATAAAAGCAAGGGGGAGGGCAAGACAAAGCGCCAATACTTTCGCAAATGATGCGAAAACTGCTATTGCATGCTACACCCCCCCCCCCCCCCCCCCCCCGCCCTTCCCTTCGACCCCTTAAACCATCCGTCATCGTCTCACCCTTCGGCACCCGCCCAACCCGTTTGCCAATGCAACAGCGCATACTTCTGGCCTTCGCTTACTTTGCTGCTCTGCAGTTTACAACTATTTTTCCAATTTTTTTTGCCTTTATATCAATTTTAGTGCCAGTTGCCACAGTTGCTCTTGTCTGTTCCTCTTCGTCGTGGTTGTCGTACTCGTTCTCGTTCTCGTTCTCGCTCCTGTTCCTGTTCTTGTTCTTGTTCTTTTAGTTGTCCTCCTTGCCGTTGTCTTTGTCGTTGTCGCTGTAGCCGTGCAAGTTGTCGTCTAACTTATGGCATCTCATTTATCTTCGTAACTTTGCGCAGTTATTGCATTTGTTGGCGCACGCCCCCATCTCCTCCTCCTCCATCGTTTCCCCAACCAGGTTTGCTGTTTTTTTTTTTTACAAAACGCTTTTTTTTCCTTTATTTTATTTTAATAGCATAGTTTTGGGCAACTCCCACTGCCACTGCCAGTTCGTCGTGCAAGTGCAAAATCTTAAGAGCTTTCACTGCTGCTTGTCAATATTTATCTGTCAGTTTGATTTCCATGCCCCATCATCTCCATCATCTCCATCATCTCCAACATCTCAATGGCATCAATTCTATTGCATCATCTCTGTACCGATTTCAACCTCACCCACAGTATCAACATCATCGTCACCGAAAGATAGCAGGAACTGTTCCAGATCACCATCGTAGGCGGCCTGCACAGCTGTCGGACTCAGACCGAATTGTTCCATCACTGGGCCCATAAGACCTGCCTGGAAGGCCCACGAGAACTGGCCGAGTGCTTCATAGAACTGTGGCGAGCGGGCGTGCTCCTCAATCTCAGCGGCAAGCTCTTGGGCATTGGCCGACTGACTCACCGGCAGTTTCTTTGCCAGGGCATGTCTGGCAGAGGGTATGGTTAGCACCGATGCCACAGCGGGAGCGCTCAGTGCCCGAAACGCACCACAAAAATCAACACCATGTCGCACCGGCTGCTGTTGGTATTGGCCCTGCGACTCCACGTCGGTCATCCAGGGCTCGCTGTGGTCTATGAATGTCATGGCCGCAGGATCTGGCATGGCCAGCGAGGTGGCGCTTGACGTCATCGGCTGTGAGCTCCACAGCTGTGCCATCTGCTCATGCGAGAAGCTGTGCATGAAGCTGCGTATCTGCTGGACCCCAGGAACACCCTCGCTGCCGCCCCTCAAATGCTCGTGAGCGGTGCAAACTGCATCGCTACTGGGCATCTCCACATTGGACTCGGCGAGAGCCAGCAGCTCATTGATACGCGCACAGTAGGCATCGTCTAGATCATGGGTGGGCTCCTGCATCCAGAAGAACAAGCGACGAGTGGATTGAATAAACTTTAGGACATAGACGCGTCCAGTCTTGCACTGCTCGACCCGTCGAAACTCTAACATACGCGGGGAGACGAGAAGGTCCAGTTCAACCATACCCGATATGCGGTCCCTCCAGCAGAAATGGATGTTATTGTCATCGGTACGCCGAATAAAGACTGAACCCTTGCGTGTGTCTGGCTCCACCATTTTTCCAGCTATATTCATGCGACCAGCCTTGAATTCCAGCAGAATGCCAAACCTCTCTGTGTCGACCGGCAGCAATGGATTCAAAACGCCTTCCATATTGCCAGCCATCGAGGGGTACAAATAAAGTGACTGCCAAATAGCAAATTTTCAACAGGTTTCTTCAAATTTTGTGTGAAAAATCCAAAGAAAAAAGATGCGAATGTGGGAAAAATTTTGTATGTTGTTTGTTTGCGAGTTTGTTTTAATAATCAGCAGCTCCCCTAAAGGAGCTGCCCCCTTTATAGATAGGGGAGTGACGCAAATCTCACGGCAAACTCACTCTTCCCTTTTACCTACTATGGTAAGTCAATTGCATAATCGAAGCCGCAGAAAAGCCCCAAGATAAGTGGTTCTATGCCTGTAAAATAAGCATAATTATTATTACATCGACTATCAGCTATCAGACATGGATAACACACTGCAAGGAGATATTAAGATGGACACCATAGAGTATGCAACTGATCTCATTCGCTGCACCAGGAGGTACAAACTCACTTGAGGGTGTAATGCTCAGGAATGGGTGAAGAGGGCTGCAGACACACTCTGCGCATCGCAATGATGCAGTGAATCTTTAATTGAATGATACCACCGATCCTGCTCTGTAAATCTCTATAATTCAAATAAACTTAAACACATTAAATAACTATGAGGTTAGGATTATATATACCCCTCATAGGTGTCTTGCAATTACATATTATCCGAATATGCGAAGATTATTTTATGAATAATGCCTAAACTTTGTTTTAAAGAACACATCTCCACTATCCTTAATAAAACAAAGGGCAAAGAATTTGAAGGCCCACTGTTAGATCTTCCATTACTTGCTAATCGTATGATTGTATTAGATGTTGGTTTTATACATAAATTAATCATCGAGTCTTCAGTGCTTATTAATCAAATAGACTCTTTACTGTCCCTCAAAGACCTACAAGATATTTTACACCATTAGGGTTAAATCGCTATTTAACTATGCTTTGCACAACTCGTCAATTCGATTAGATTAATTATACTGAACTTTTTAAGGTCAGAATTAAATATTGTAATATAATTTTAAATATTTTCATAGTAGCACTTAAAAATCTCTACGCTTTTTGACGAATTTTTGTAATTTTGCAACTTTCATTTTTCATTGTTTCTTCCTTTTCTTTTTTATATAATATATTTATATTTATAATTATATATTTTTATATAATGAATATTTATTATTACAATATTTTTATGCTTCCATATTTTTAAATTGGCAGTGCTAAGCTCCAGTTCATTTCGATAATAAATAAGTTCTCATATAAAGAAAAGTGGGAATTTATGAATATTTTTCTTTGACGTCAGAAAAGTGAACAAATAAAATACTCTGCAGACCACTATGCTTGTGAAATTGTTAATTAAATTAACCAAAGAGTTGCCAAAGCATGTTATTTAAATAAAACGAATCGTTAAATAAATATAATGTCCGCAATACTTTGAAAATTCAAAAAGAAGTTGCAGACTACAAGTATTTTAGTTTCAATTTAGGATTTAAGTGGCTTCTTAAAACACTAAAGGAAGTGGTCTACGAAGAGGGTCGATTCTACAACAGCTTAGTGAATTGAAAATTCCTTAAATTTTGACTTTAGTTGTCCAGCGAAATTAACCTTTCACCTGTGAGCAACTTGAAAACGGGTGTTTGCCGAGCCTTTGTTTATTATGTTTAGTCATCAAATGAACAACTGTGCGCTCCTGCTTGAGATGCTTTTCAAACATCGCTTAGGGCTGTTACAAGACTACTCACATTTTATAGCGCACTCGTGGATAGCGGAAGCGGCAGCGGCAGCGGCCTCACCTGCAATTGACCTTTAATTGCACACTTAAAAGCACATAAAACGTGGCTGACCACCATGTGTGGCACAAAGGCAGCTTCGATTTATAGGCAGTCAAGGACTAAGACCAAACGTTGTCTGCCTGTCTGCCTGCCTGCCTGCCTGTCTGCCTGCGTGCCTGCCCAAGAACTTCGCCATCCAACGCCGGCATAGTCGCGCACAATTAAATTTAAGTGATGACTTATATGGCTTAATGCGAATCCAAATAGGTACGACATGCTGGCGACATGCTGCTTGCCTTTTCACTATCTGGCTGGCCAATTCTGTTTTGTAATTTTCTTCAAATCTCTAACATTCTACTGATAATAAGAACAAATTATTTTAAACAAAAATATAATCCAATAATATGAGCTGTTTTACTTTATTTTTTCATTAATAGCAGTAGCCAATTGCTAGTAAATAATTATATTTTTGGCATGGACTGTTCTTGAATAACTTTTTTTAAATGAAAAGTCGACTTATTGCTTTGCTATAGAACAAAGGCCAATGGAAGCCAGACACAATATTTTTATTAATTTGTATGCATTTACAGTAAAGGAGTCTTCTTTTAGTATAAGATCTAACCTAAGGAGATTAGATTAAAATAGCTAAAGTAATAGTTTCTTTCATCCACACACTTAGGCCTAAAGAGGCTCATTGGAATGCCCTTGACAGAGAGGCTATTGTGAAAAGATCAATCCCTTTCAGTTTATGGAGTTCCGTGGCACTCGAGACTTGGCCAAGTCAACCTTCCTCGAGGGCACAAATTTGTGCTTTTCCAGCATCGCTGATTCCTTGCCGGAAGGAGATTCCTTCCTTCATCACTAGTTATCTTGTCAATGCGTACTGTACTGGAGTTTTCTTCAAGACTTTGATAGATCTATGGTAGTCAGTCATATACCTGGAACTGTTGAAGTTTAAATCAAGTGCCTTAAACGCCACTTGGATGTCCGCAAGTATTTATATCAACCGGCCACCAACAATGGTTGGAAGTATTTCCATTCCTCTTCCGATTCTCCCTTCAAGCTTGTAGCCATTCTTCTCTTGTGGGGGTTCTTACTCTGTCATAGTTTTCCAAGGTTTCGTTTTCGGGTAGGAAATAGTTTGAGCTGGTTGGGACCCAATAGCATACAACTATAAAAGCATACTTGGTTGCGGGTCTCCCTACATAGTTCTCTATGAAAATACATAGTTTCCTGATATATCCTATGCTACAAGCTTATTAATATTGAGCTAGAACAATATAGATTGTTGATCATTAAAGCGATAAATAGCGTAATGAGAGAGCTACTGAGAAAACAATTTTTGAAAATTAGCATAGGCTAGAGATTTATTGTCGTCAGACTAAGGATGTTATCCATATTGATTATTTTTCCGTTCAATTACTTGGCCACACAGCGCTTCCTTATCGATTTGTTATAAAAAGTTACATCAATACCGGCCACGTATTATAAGTACATACATTTTATCCACCTATTTGTTTCCATTTAAATTGATAATAATAAGTTAGTAATGCCCCCGATCGACACTGAGGCTGAAATTGTGTTTCATAAAGCTTCGCAGCTTAAAAAAGCCAGCTGTAATTTGTGGCAGGCGGCACTGCCAATATTGGCAACAATATGAGGGAGTACGAGTACGTATGCGTATACGTGGAGGGCAAATGGAAAGCATGCTCTGTATTTATTCCATTCAAGAGTATTGATTCGTAAGTTGAAGCATATGCCGTACCAGCTTGTCTACACAAACGTTTTTCTCTGTACATATATATAACAGTATGTGTGTCTGTGTGTGTGTGTGTGTGTGCATCTGATACCTGCCTGCCTTAATGATGCTAAGCCACAAAATGGCGGAGATGGAGCTCGAGATGTGAATGCGTAGTTCGAGCGCTCGTCGTTTGTTGCTGTCATGAAACGTTCGAAAGCAATTACAATTTAAGTATTTAATTAGGGAATTACGTGAGCAAACACACACACACACACATAAAAACACACACACAGAGGCACATAGAGCTGGGCCACTGTGAGCAGGACAAGAACAAAAGCAACAACAACAGCCACAAATAACAAATAAGAAGAAACAACAAGAAGAGTAAGTATACAAAGTGGACGAATACGTGCATACAAACACCTGCTGGTCCACCTGTCCGGATGTCAATAAAAATAGAGCCAATTCCGCACAGCAGTGGCCGCAATAATAATAACAGTAACAACACAGCAGCACCAGCACCCAGCACCAGGAGGAGCAGCAACAACGATGCCAAAAAAAAAAATATAAAAAAACAATTTGTAGTTTATGCTTTACGCGTTTAAGTTGAGCTCGGCACGACCTCAAGCGCTGTAAAGAGCGATACGGATATGGATTCTTCTCGCTTACGCAATGCATGGGAATAAAAGTCAAGAAAGCAAACAAGCCAAGTGTGATGTCTCCAAGCCATTCGAGAACCGACCCAATCCGACCCGATCCATTCACAGCATGTACGTCCGCCCAGTTGCCCAATCGCCCACCTTCATCATCATTTCGGCCATCGAGCTCGAGCTCGAGCTCTCTGCACGAGCAAATAGTAAATAAAATCAATAACTATAAAAAGCAAACAAACGAAAGAGAAAGCAGCGAGCAACGGACGGAATTGTTAAATTGCAAGCGTTATGTTGACAAATGCCTTAAACCGGCCACCGAGAGCGACGACAGCAGCGTTCAACCAACTCCCCCCACGGCTCTACCCTCAATCGTCGCAGTTCCTTGGCTCCAAACTCAGCGATTCGCATCCTGTCGCTGTCGTCGTCGCACATGTTTTTCGCCGTTCATTTCTTGTATTTTATTTTATTACACCCACTTCTTGTTATTATTTCCTTTATTTTTCCCTTTTTCCACAGCTCAGCACCTCGCCCTTGTTGCTGTTGTTGGGGGGAATCAATAAATTAAAAGAACTCGCCGCGGCCAAAACAAACAGGTAAGCAGTAAGGCGTAACAACAAACACGCCCAACCGAAAAATATTTCATACACACACAATACACACAACATGCAGACCAGTGTACGGGTAAATCTTTAATTTTAAATCCGCTGCCACGCGGCTCTCTTCGCAAGCGCTTACACGGAAATCTTTTTCACAGTCCGTTTTGTGCGGTCCATTTTTTGTGATGCCCACACTTTTTTTTCAACCAAAAATTGAAAGCTTGTCACAAAAACAAAAACACCAACAATACTGATGGCACGCAAACAAAGCTACTATCGATATTGAGGTTTACAGCCGTTTCCTACATCCAGGAAACGATTGAAGAGGAATGGCGCTATTGACAGCATAAAATTGAAACACTTCTAGGTTAGGAAAAAACCCTCTCTGATCAGTTCTATTATCGTGCAAATAAACATATAGAAGTTCAAATAAGAACGTTCCCGCCTTCCAGCCAATCATTCCTTGTATACTACTCCGATTTCGATAATACTTTAAATTATGATGAGGCGCTATAGAAAACGAATAATAAATTTTTGGTATCGCGTTGCGTTTTTGTTTCGATCACAATATAATTGATATAGGTAACCGATTTTAATGAATCTACAATATTATGAGGAACTATGCCAAACTTTTGATTGCAACTTTTCCCCATTAACGAAATAGCTATCGCACAATGATTTATTTCTGCACCGATCATTCCTATGGAAGCTATATAAAATAATTAGGCTATATATGATTTCTTATTAATTTGATCTGCGTTAAGGTAAGATAAATGTACATACAAAGTTTGGTGTCCCTAGCTTTTATGCTTGCAAAGTTCTTGAGGTTCATACTGTCGAACAACCGGATGAACGAACTACAGAGAGCCGTGTCCAAATCGATTCGTCTTTAAGCACTAATATGTCAATAAAAGCAATTAGTAAGATGAATAAACAATAATAATAATATAATATAAGAAATAAAAAAATAAATAAATTCTAATGAATAATAAGTTGTCAAATGCGGAGAATTAACAAAATAACTTAAAACTCTCTTTATTATATAAAACCATAAAGTAAAATTCGAAATAAACTTTATGTTTTCTTTATTTTTTTTAAAGCTGTTTCAAAAATGTGCAAGATGTAGGAAAACATAAATATTTGAAAATCTTAGAGTGTAATTCCAGATTCCTGATAATAAACTGAAAATTGAGTTTTCTTGATAATATTACTAGCTAACTATACTTTCAACTGAAATATGGTTCATCATTCTACTTCAAGTTTGCAGGTTTTTCTCTGAGTGTACGGAAAATCAACTTAACATATGCAAGACTCAGATTGATGTTTGCACACTGAGAATTCAATTCAATTCAATTTCGAGTCCTGTGTTGTGCTTTAAGTTTCACTCTTCGAGACCAAAGTTACATTTTTTGTAATACCCTACATATGCTAAATCGATCGAAGGTTATAGAAGTATGAATAGCAGTACTTCTCAGCGTTGTGGAATAAGTCGATTATTTATCTGTCTAGGCGCATAAATCCGTAGTAGGGAATTGTAAAAGTGAGCCAAACGAGTGTCGAGTCCACTCTCAACTCAACTTTTATAGAACAGTGGTAATCAAAAGTGATTTGAAAGAATTTATAAAACCATGGAATAAATTCCTGATTGCCAGAGCTATACTAGCAGTCTGCAAGTATGATTGAGCTTTCAAGCTTGAACATGGTATGCAGATCAAGTTTGTTTTAATTATGAGTTCTGTTTGCTTTTCCCATATTTAAGAATGCAATAATTGTTGTATTTTTTGTTTCAGTGTGCAAGAGCTCAAACAATAAAGCAACCGTTAGCTAACAGAACAGCGGTGCTTGAATAAGCTCAAATGCATAACCGAAGCGCTACAAGTCGTTGAGTAACAATATTACGTATACGCCGAGTGTGCCGCGCGTGCAGACACACTGAGTGTAAAGCGAGTGTGAGTGTGTGTGAGTGCGTCATTAATTCATAAGCATGAACTTCATTGCGATTCGTTTCATTGCCCTTCGTTTCATTTCATTTATCGGTTAGTTTTCGTGCTTTCCATTTTCCAAGCAACACTCTATATGTGTGTGTGTGTGTTTTTTTGGAGCAAAGCAAACAGAAAGCGGGCAACATATATACTCGTATGCTCATATATACTTTACTATAGTTCTGGGGGAGGCGGTTCTGGCCAATTATAGCCATGCAAAGAGTCAAGTTGAAATTAACACACACTTAGCAGCCAACAAACACACGCTCGTGCCATGGCAAGTTTATGAATTTGAAAAATGCGCCCCGTTGCCTGAACTAATTTTCTCTCGCACACAACGAGGCTTCTAATGCCATGCTTTTCAATTTCCAGCACACACGTACACACAGATACACACGCACACCCACACCCACACCCACACCCACACAATGAACTGTTTGCCCGTTTTTTGTTGTGCTGCTCCTATTTCGGTTGTTTAGACGGCGCTCTGTCAAAGCAACACAATGTTAAACAGAAAATGGAAAGCAACAAAAAAAAAACAAAACAAAAAACTCGCTGGGAAATTTTCGAGTTATCCCTTTACGTGACGCCCGCTTCGTCTCATCGCCCCCACCCGCTGCAACCCGAATGCCAACACACTCATGATTGGCGGCAGGTTTTGTTAATTTACGTATATTTGGTTGCCTTTTTTGTCTGCCTGCGCTGCTTCAGCTTCTACGCTTTGCTTTTTATTCGCTTTTTTTCTCTGTTTCGGCCGTCCTTTCCCTTTCATTTCTTGCGTGCCAACAAAGTTTTTCACTTCAGTCGCAGGAGTGCGTGTTAGCTAAACTGACAGGCAGTGGAGCTCCTGCTCCTGCTCCTGCTCCTGCAGCTGGTTGAGATGGTTATGGTGCTGGTGGTGGTGGTGGTGGTGGTGGTGGTGGTGGTGGTGTTGCTGGTGGTGGTGGTTGTGGCGATGGTGGTGGTGGCTGTTACGATGGTGTGGCATAGGAAGGAAGCGGCAGGAAATGCCAGGAAGCGCCACAAGGGCAAGCGGATGTGTTGCCAGTGTTTGGCAAGCCTTTGACGGCCTGTCCTGCCCTCCGCCCTCTTCCTTTGAACGGCTACAACAACAACAACAAAACGCAAAGAGTCATGTGTAGGCGCACAATAACAACAGCAACTACAACGACAACAATAAGCAACAATGCTGGCAGCGACGTTAACTGCGCCAACATCGTTCGCGGCATTTTTGTGGTTTTTCGTATTTCTGCGCTTTGATTTTTTTTGTTCTTTTTCTTTTTGTTTTGTTTTGTTTTGTTTTGTTTTTTTTTGCTTATGCTTTTGCTTTTTTGTTACTACTATGCGTCAGCGCATCCCTTTTTGCTAACTGCCATTTAACTTTAAAGTGGCCGCCAACGCAAAAAAGCGCAACAGTATTGCCATCAACAACAACAACAACAACAGCAACAGCAACAAGAGCAACAGGAAGAAGAGCAATGCTGATGATGACAACACTGGCAGTTTAAGAGTTGTTTGTTCTTTGTGCAAATGACAACAAGGGAGCCGTTTACATTTTTGACAAACCGCGCTGAAAATACACTCGCACATACATATGTACATATGTGCATAAAAGGTGCATACTTATTATAGAGACATACAAAAAAATAGTTACCCCTATTTATTCGACAAGCACAAGCGATTTGACTTGACTTTGCTAGTCGTTAACAGGTCGCATACAATCGTCGAGTGCAGCCGATTGTCCAAGGCGAAAATTATGCTTTCGATGTCACTAACTTAATATTCTCACGCCTCTCAAAAAGCAGAAGAGCAGAAGAGCCAACGAAACTTGGCATCCAAAATTTCCGAAATTATAGCAATGACAAAGTTCTAACTATGTCCCGTTAGTGATTATGTGTTACGTTGCATCATGATAGATCAATTATGAAGAAAGTTATAGCCATAAATTTAATCTCTGACCAAGCTGTTGTTGTTGCTGCTTTGACATAATTATTCACTACACACATCCACACAAGTACATATACTTATATCTACAAGTACACAAACTGGCAGACACGATTCTGATGTAAATGTATGCTGTTGAAATTGTACATTAACACTTATTGATGTGTGCATGTGTTGAATAATTATATTTTATGAAATTAATTAATTTGATAATAAATAATAATATTAATTAATAATTAATTAATTAATTTTTTTTTGAATTCCTTCTTTTGTGGGTACAGGGTATTTAAGAGTTGAGCCCGCTTGACTTTAGCATTCCCTTCTTGTTTATTTCTTAATACTTGTACCTATATTATATTCTAAAGAGAATTTTAATATTTTCAATGAACTTGTCTATCTCGATCCCATATTAAGAATCGGTGGTGCAAAAGAAATATTTTATAGCATTCTAAAACCCATCTTATATGTTTTGGCTTGGACCTACAAGTGTGAAACACTGTCCCATTATTATAAGAACATTGTGATCGAATTCAAATTTTGAACTGGCACTTCTATTATTTTGCTAAAATTTTTTTTTTTTTTTTTGATGTCGCGAGTCGCTTTTTTCCATCTGCTTCAAAATCCTCATTACAATTATTAGCCCTTCCATCTTCATTTCCCATCTGGGGGCAATCAACGTTTAACCCCAAGGCAAAGTACTCATATTTTCGGCAAGTGTATTAACAATGGCGGATGACGGCGTGCGTTTAATAAACATCATTTAATTATAAAAGTCGCGTGGGGAGCAGTCAGTGTAGGGGGAGTGAGAGCCAGAACCAGAGCCAACCAAGCACTGGTTGGTAATTTGTGTAACTTTTTTAATTATTTACTTTTTTCAGCGCGACTGTTTTCTTTGTATTTCTCATTTGCTTGGTTGCTTGGTTGCTTGCTTGCTTACTTGTTTGTGCATCTTAAACCGAAAGGGTCCACATCCTTGCCGCCAGCTGTGTGTGGTCGAGATAAGCGCTGATTAAAGTCGTGATAAGTTGAACGAATGGCGATGGCGTTGGTGATGGCGATGGCGATGGGTATGGTATGGGGGTTGGGGTTGGGGATTCTTTAAATGTAGGCAACATGTTTTCCACAAACAATACAACAACAGCAAACAGGTGCCCTCATAATGGGAATTTCCGCACACAAAATGAAGCGAAATTGGAATTTGTTTGCCTTGAACAGAAAAGGAATGGCTTCAACCTCTACGATCCCTTCAATATTGAATTATATGCCACACAGTCACACACCCACACACAGGCATTCGCTGCCGGCCATAAATAGCATGACCCCTGATGCATAAATCATGCCCAACTGACTTTCTCAACGGCCTGGACCACTATCATCACCACCATAAGCCGTGGACAACAAAATGAATGGTCATTGGCTATGATAGCACAATGAGCTCAAGTTGAAGTGCAGATACATACGTATACTACAGATATCTTAATGTCGGACCAACAAATTGAAAGAGGGCTCACGCATTGCCATAAAGACATCAGTATACGAGTACTCGTAGACCATGTGGGTTCTATGGATTTCTTAAACAAGAACATTACTCAAATGATAACTGAGTAGATGAAAGCGATAGAAAAAGAGCCGGACTTTAACTTAACTGCAGCATCAATATGCATTAAGTCATTAAATACTCACTTGATTATAATCATAGTTTTAGATTCGTAGTGAAAGAGAGAGAGAGAGAGAGAGTTTTAAAACTTTACATAGATTATAAGCACGCTTATCGAAAGGAAGACACTTGTAAGAAAGATTCACAGACTGTCGTAACTACTTAAATAATATATATGTATATATTTAGACATATTTGTTTATTCTGATCAACGCTCAGCCCAAACAGTATAGCTGTAGGTTTTGGAAAACTCGAGCTCCAACGTTTGTAAGAAAAATATTATTCGATTAATATCAACACTTGAATTGTCTCCTCTCAAAAAAAAAAGAAAGAAATTAAACTGCTTTCAGAAGGTTTTGAAATTGTTTCTGGGTGCGTATTTTTGTTGGTGGGGTTCCATTAAAATGTAAATAATAAAAAATAGGAAGCTGCAATCTGAATACCAATTTCTTTTAACATTAATATTAATATTTTTAATATTTAGGCTTTAACATTTCTTCAACAAACGTATATGTACATATCGTGTATGCACTAGCTTTCGGAGCCACTGCGTAGTTCCAATAGAACTCTTAAACAAATACAAAGTATGCTACATTCGCAGAGAAACTAATTCTGAATCCTGCTGCATGTCCAAGACTTTGCACACAAATTAGTCCAAGAAAGCAAGAAAGCCTTGAAAAGTGAGTTCACAGAATTTTGTTGCAACATACAACTTTATTGCAGGGTTTAAGGGGTAGTAAACCTCTCTTCATATACATATGTGCTATACTTGCGAAATTTAAAAAATCGGCGCACAAATAGTTTGCCTAACTAACCAAAGCTTTAGCAAAACAATTTACAAATGTCTGCAATAAAAAAAGGTAGTTTTAAAAAACATTAGCCAGCTCGCGTTTCATGGAATTAAAAGAAGAAAGAGCGTTTGTAGCTAAACATTTTGTCAGATATGAAAACCCTTTGAGTGCCATTTTGTTTGTGAAAATTGAAATTTGGGAAATAAGTGGCAATAAAAAAGCATACAAAACCAATAAATTGCCCGAAATTTGATGGTCTGTGTATTCGCGTTTTTATGGCAACTGTTCGTTTTAGAGTGCGTCAAATAAATGGTTGAGAATTTTTAGAAATGTACACAAAGACCACACATAGAGCAATATTTGCCTCGATTTGTCTGCAGTTTTTATATCAAATTCGACATGTAGTCTCTACTACTATTTAGTCCATGGGCAATACGAACTTATTTCATTTTTCAGATTCCTCTAAAGCTTGTGCTATTCGACAGGATTTTGTGCAAATAATACTCCCGCTTGACCATAAGTTAAGTACCCTGTACCCGTAGGGTAAAAAGGGTATATTAGGTTTGTGCAAAGTATGTAACATGTAGAAGGAAACATCTCCGACCCCATACAGTATATATATTCTGAATCAGCATGACGAGAGAAATCGATCTAGACATGTCCATCCGTCCGTCCGTCTGTCCGTCTGGATGAACGCAAGGATCTCAGAAACTATAAAAGCTAAAATAACCAATGTTGGTATCCAGATTCTCCTAGATCCGAGAGAGGACGAGTTTATTTTATTTTTTGGAATTTTTCCCCCCTTCCCCCGCTACAGAATTTTGTCAATAGCGTCCACATTTGAAATGCTACCTAACCCAGACTTTGCACACATAATTTATACATAATTATATACTGTTGTTTAAAATCCAATTCCGTTAATTCTATGAAAAGTTATTAGCAAAACAAATTCTGGCCAGTACAACCCCTCCAAACTGCAGCAACAAGTTCGCTCTTCTTCCTCCTCTTTGTGCTACTGCTATGGGCGCATATAACTCAGTGACGGAAGTTTACCTGGGTACAGGGTATTACACTGTCGGGCTCGCTCGACTGTAGCTTTCTCTCTTGTTTTTCCTTTATTTTCTTCAGTGTATACGTAATGCGAGCTGTTGACGTTCTCAACGCGTTTGCGCTTTATCTGCGCGCCTTGAGCAAGCATTGCTGCAATGAGGTTACAAGAGCTGCGGGGGCGGGCAGGCGTGGAGGTGTGTTGGCGGGGGTGTCCCTTTCACATGCAATTTCACAGCGTGCCAGTTGGTCTTTCTCTCTATCACTCATTCCTTGGGTCGTCCTTCTGTCTGCCGTCTACATGAGCGTGGCATTTATGTTGACTACATTTTCATACACTTCCACTTAATTGAAGGGATACCATCGCTTTGGCTAGGAAGTTTGCGACACCTACGGGAAGACCTGATATTCTGCATCTAGAAAAATTGGGTATATCATCATATGATTCCCCAAGAATCCTGTATAAAGGGCCTTCAATACTTTCTTATATACATTAAATCATATTTAAAAATTTTAAACTGAATACAATGCAGCTTTTTAAGCCGAAATTATTAAAAGTGTTGATTTATTTAATGGATTTATCATTAATTCAATACTTTTTAATATAACTATGACATTATGTTATCAAAAGTACTATTGTTAGATAAATTAACTTTAATTTATTGATTGATGCATTTTTATACAATTACTAGATTTATCATGGGTTTAATACTCTTTTAAATTTATTCATTCAAATTAATACTTTTCATATGCAATAAATAACATTTTTTATAAAGTTCATGATTATATTTTAATTAAAATTTAAGTTCATCATGAATTTAATAATCTTTAATATAACTTTTATAATCGTTCATGCAAATTAATAATTTTCATAGACATTAAATAATACTGTTTATAAAATGCATGATTTAAATAAAATGAATAGTTAATAATCATGAATTTAATAATTTGTAACACAACTTTGATATTCTCTTTGATATTAATGTTAATAAATTGATATTAGCTTATATTTAAATTGTTTTTATAAAACAAAAGTATGTTTAATTTTATTGCTCATAAGAATCAAAAAGTTTATTTTTGATTTAACTTTGATATTTTATATTGAAAGTGAAAAAATACATATTGGTTACAATTTAAGTGACTATTTATCAAATGAATAATCAGCATACACGTTTAACATTTTTTGATCACAATTAGCCATTTGTTTCCATCAAATTAAGGGATAATTTTTGGAAATAGAATAGAATACTATAGAATTATAAATTTGATATTTTTTATCATCCAATTACACCTAAAAATTCATCAAGATTCGAATTTCAATTATTGTTCATTAAATTGAAAAGCGGAACGTCCATTTGATCATCTTTGAAGAAAAACAATCTTAATTATAACAAATTTGTATTTCTTTACCATATTGATGCTAAAAAGAAGTATAACATTGTTCCAACTGTTTCTGAAGTGGCAAATTTTTTTATTTCTTAAGTCAAAATTTCAAATGTATTGATTAATTGGGTACTTGTATGTATAAATATAGTAGAGCAAGTTTTTAATATATTTGAATAATATTTAATATTATGTTATCATTATTATTGCCATTGAATGAAATTATATTCATTTTATCAATCAAATTTAATTAAAATAACATTAACTAATTTAATCAAATTAATACATACTTTTTTGGATATTGTTTAATATTTTAATTAGCCGCAAACTTGCGAAGTAACTAAAAAAAAATATGTAACTTTTTGCTCCAGGAAGAATATTTTCGAAGCAACTGTGAAGCTGAAGGTTATCCAATAGATATAATAAAAAGAAAAAGAACAGAGACACGGAAGTGCACATATAGTTTCGGTGCAGCTTTCTCAAATCTTTCAGCTCTTTTTATTGTTGCCAAGCCATGTCAACATTTTGGATTGCATTGCACGCCATTTTCTAGAGCACCCGCTGCGGCTCCTGCTATGGAGGCGCCACAAAAAGTCCAAAATGGCTGACATTGTTAAAGCCAAAAGGCAGCGTGGAACACAAACATGTTTATAACAAGACGCAAGCGTCTGCGTCGGCGCTAGTCATTCAGTCAGTCTCTCAGTCCGTCAGTCAGTCTGTTAGTCAGTAAGGCGGGCGGCTGGCTGCCTTACAACAATTCGTTTTTAGAATTGCGCCAAGAAAAGTGCATCCAACCGTGCCAGAATTGTCGCTGCAGTTTTGACGTTTATGCGCCGGTCATGCATTGAGCCATGACGAGCTCGCTGCTCGCTGCTCACTGCTCACAAAAGTATTCGCTCACCCACTCACTCACCCACTCACTCACTCACCAACTCATTCATTCACATGCCCCTTTCCATTCACATTCCCATTCACTCATTTCAACGTCTGCTTTTGCTTGACTGCGCCTCTTTTTGGTCGCCTCATTTTGGGTTCAGTTGACAAATGTGCTGCTAAGGCAGTTGTTGGCTAGGCAGACAGTTGGAGGAACAGCGGGACAGCGGCACACAGGAGGGATGCAGCATGCCTCATGCTTCAAGAACGCGTCATCGACTTGTCAGCGCCACCTCAAGACCCAGGCAAAAGAACAGAGAAAAAATTGTATAATAGCAAGCCAAAAAGCAAAATCCAGCATGCCCCATAATGATGCTGCCGCACACTATATGTCAAGGGCTTAATGTACGCCCCATATCCCCATCTCTCTGCCCTACACATATAGTACACACCCACACACACACCCACACACACACACACACACACACACACACTGACAAACAGGCACAAACAATTGCGCCACCGCTTTGTCGCACCATTGCTGTGTGTGTGTGTGGGTGTGTGTGTGAGTATGAGCGTTTTTTTTTAGTGCGCCTTTTTGTTATATAATAGAAAATCCTTAATAACATTTTCTTTACAATTGTGCAGAGGAGCACCAACACCAATGCACTGGCAACGAATGAGTAAAGAGGATAAGATTTGCGCGCTAGGCACACAAATACAAATAGAATTCTTTTTACGGTGCTGCCTTTCAAGTCGCCATCCTCGTCACCGTCTTCGCCACCATCCTTGGCATCGTCACTCGCTCGTAAACATTTCACGCTTTGCCGAGCAATAAGTTTTCGCTGCCTGCCTGCCTGCCTGCCTGCCTGTCGCTCTGTTTGTTTTGCGTGTCCTGCCGCCTGCCTCCGCTCCCGAGCACCCAGCCACTCCTGTTAACTCCTGTCGCTCCTGCCACACGCTTTATTTGTTTTTGGCAGCTACCAGAGTCGCTGGTCAGGTGAGCGCTCCGCCCAAGTCAAAGTCGAACTGCCCGCATCTGAAAAGCTCCATTTAGAGATGGACTAGGCACTGAACCAATGTCACGTAACCAACGCTTGAAAACTTTTCTTCTATTTTAACATGATTGAAAAGTGTTCGAACAAATTATCTAAATTCTCGAGGCAAAACAATTGAAAATGTTCTTAGCAATGAACTGCAAACATAAACATTTTTTATTCCATTCCATTCCAGCAAAAGAGTTGCGTCCAATCTAAATATTTGGGAAATATTCATAGAATGTGAATAATATTCCAATAAATTAAATGCTAATAATTAGATAGAACCGTTAGATTCATGCAGCCATCTTCATACCCCAGCTGAGTTTTGTTTACATTTATAATTTCTGGTCTTCTTGCCATACAGTTATGTGCGCCTGTTACCGTGCTAGTGGTTTCGTTACAGAAAAGGTTGCTCATCCAGCATTCAAAACCCTCACATAAGAAGTTACACTTCAAAAAAATTCAAACACCAAAAATGTTTATGTACATATCTGGGAAATAGCTATGCTTTTCGCTTCATATATATTTTTTATATTATATATATATTCCCCGATCTGTTTTTGTGCTCCTCACATGGCCTCACAAATCACGCAACATACTCTAGTTCTTACAGGTGACCGGCATAAATTTCTTCAGCTGGCCACTGGACGGGTATGGTGGGGTAAAGGGCAACGTAGAACGGGCAAGAAGGGTATTGAGCGTTTAAGCTTAAACGCATTTTTATACCCATAACGAGGTTGTTACCAAGTTTGTCACGGCATTTGTGCAGCCCATAAAAAAGGCAAAAAGGCGTGGGCCAGCAAGTGTGGCAGCTAAGTCCGTCGAGTCTGGTCGCAGAAGAAGAAGTAGTGGAAGCCAGTGGCAAATAGACGAAGTGGAAGAAAGGGTTGCCCACACTCAAAGAACTACATATATTCTGGAAGTAGGATGCCAAAAGTAACTTACAATCCA
This sequence comes from Scaptodrosophila lebanonensis, assembly GCF_003285725.1. Lineage (NCBI taxonomy): Eukaryota > Metazoa > Arthropoda > Insecta > Diptera > Drosophilidae > Scaptodrosophila > Scaptodrosophila lebanonensis. Next base: position 963,394 of record NW_022060598.1, on the reverse strand, counting down.
GCCGCCTTCTTTCCATTGGGGAGCAGTAAGATCCAAATCCGACTCTTACTCTGACTTCCCCACTCCAAATTTAGGCTGGCAAATTAAGGCAAATAAATCAAATTAAATGTGCGCTAAATTTAAGCCTAAATGAAGCAGCACGCGCGAGAAAATAACGGGGCGTGAAGCCGGAAAACGGAGTTGGTTGGAGTCGGAGTTCATGTTGTTGTTGTTGTTGTTGTTGTTTGAAAGCATAGGCATTAGCTTGGCAACATCCTGTTCTGCCGCATTTCGTGCTTTGCATGAACGCATTGTTCGACGTCATTAGGCGATAAATTGACCTTCACATATGCCTCAAGGAATGCTGTTGTGGTGTGCACACAAACACACACAGACACACACTTGCACATGTTTGCTGGCAGCTTATGACGTCTTGGGCAAGCCTACAAATGCGGCAAGAGCGCAATTTGTTTGGGGTAGCATGGAATGGGCATCAGCTTTGGCATCGTGTGTACTCAATACAGCATCAGCCCGCTCCATACCTCACCCAGGACACTATTGCCAGCACCAGCATCAACACCATCGCCATCGCCACCGCCATCGCCATCGGCACCGCTTACTGTTTCCATGCCAATCCTTACCCATCCACCCTCGAGTGTGTATGTGTGTGTGTCTGTATGTACTAATGGTTATTTGATAATCTACCTGTTATTGACCTCATTTTTCTATTTGCCGCCCACACATGTTCCGTACACACACACACACTCGCACACACGTACACACAAGTGCGAACGACCTGCTATTGGCGTGTAAATTATGTTTGCTTGTATGGCCACCGCAGGCGTCGCCGCCCGTCCACGAGAATGTTCATAGACACCCCCCCTCCCCCTCCCCCGACACCACCCATACCGGGCTCCTCATTCACCGCACATACGACGCGCCGTTCTTTTTTCCCCCCACAGTGTCGAGTCTCTGTCTGCGTATATGGCGCGTCAGTTAGGAGAGTAATGGCGGGGTTCCCAGATTTAATGACAACTCTTAAGAACATAAATACAACTCTGTGGAACCTGCGAATCCCTCGAAAACGATTTTGATAGGGACTACATAGTTTATTAGTACCTTCTGGATATTTGAAATATGGGAAATAAAATAAACTCGTGTTACCTAGCATAGCGACGTAACTCCGGCGACATTAAAGTACATCCGCCGAACTAAAAACGACATAACTCCGCGCGTTTAAAGTCGGCGGGGATATAATATATAAAGATATACATATAATATTTACACACATATAAAGATATATACATACATATAAAGATATAGATATAAATATAGATATAAATACAACTCTGCGGAACCTTTAAATACCTCGAAAATGATTTTGACGGGTACTACGTAGTTTGTACTTATTATTACATTCTAGATATTTGAAATAAATGAAATAAAATAAACTCGTCTTACCTAGCATTGCGACATATCTCCGACGACATACATCCGCCGAACTAAAAATGTACTATATGTCGTTGGAGATATGTCGCTATGCCGAAGTTTGGTCAGATGTTTTCGAAATCCAGCCGTTCATCCAGACAGATGGACGAGCAATATATACCTTTCGCTTTTCGAGTACAGGGTACGAGAATATAAATAAAAAGCTCACGCAAATCAAAAAAAGAATGCTCTTAAATTTTAAATGATAAATAAGAATTTAGATCTCATTAACCATTTCATTTAGCAAACAAATTAAAACAGAAAAATTTCCCTCTGAAAATGGTATCGTCCTAATTACTGTCCAATTCGGACTGTCTGAATTCTACATTTAGGCGTTCTTTAAGTCGTTAACAGACCGCGGCCAAGATCTCAGAGTGTGCTGTTTTGAATTCCAATAGTGTTTCAACATCTGTCCTCTAGATAGTAACAATCGACAAGTTTTTTGGCACACTTGAAAAAAAAAAAAATAATGTCACCAGGGACAACAACTCAATGGACTGATCACTGATCATGATCACCAAATTTAGTGATCATGAGCACGCAACATAAATATATTTTTCAACTGCTTTGTTCAGTCCATTACCAAACTGAAAGATCTATAGTACAAGTATTTCACGAAGTTGTGCACATTTTCTGCTATCGATAAATATTTTATAGAATTTCAATTGTGCTTCAACATCTGCTCTCTAGATAGTAACATTAGAAACGTTTCAAGTCATACATATGTAAATAAAATACAATTTTTTTGGCACACTTGAAAAAATTAATCAATGATATTGAAGTGATTCTGCAATTGATATATAACGATATGATATGCCCGTATATACACAGATTTTTTAATGAGAAACATATATGTATGTATATATATTTTAATGTGTTTGTTCAATCCATTACCAAACTGAAAGTTTTTACAAATTTCAATTAAAAATTAATGGCATTTCTTTTGGCAAAACATGAAGCTATGCATATTTTCCGCTATCGATAAGTATCGAAATGGAAATATGTTTTGAAACCACGCAGCTTTTATATCCATTGACAAGGTTAAGTGTGTGTTCTCGAATCATTTTGTAAATGTATAGCAATAATATTCTATATACTCCGAAAGTGACACAAACTAATTAGTTAGAAGCTATATTAGGAAACTCGTTTCTTTTTAAATTGAACTTGAACATTTTTTGTCGATTCTGCTGCATCGCGAAAACATTTAAGTCCCTTCAAATTACTGTTAGCTACTGCAGAGAGTTATCGATAACTTGGCGAGCAAACATCGCGTGCTCATTTACGTTCTAAATGTGCATGTTAGCACGGTACTTGCTTTAATTCATGGACACTTGCGTGACTAGCTAATGCAGCAGTATTAGTGTGTTTTTAGGTTCTGCTTTATTATGAACATGTAGTGTATTGTGTGTGTTGCTTGCAAATGTCAAAAAGAAACACTGTAGTTGGCGGCGACCCGTCATGTGTGTGTCTGTGTGTGTGGTGTGTGTGGTGTGTGTTCATGTGAGCTTCTTTGTTCACAACGCTCGATTGCAACAATTACAAATACAATGTATGTGTGTTTGTGTGTGTGTGTGTGTGTGTATGTGAGCCCATTTTCAACAGCTGCTTGTCGAGGTGTTTGGCATTCAAGCATGTCCGTGCATGCATATGTATGTGTGTCACACAACCATTGTTCGCATCTTTACAGACACATATATAAAGTATATGAGCATGCACACACACACACACACACACTCACACTGAGACACACACACACACACACACGGAAAGAGTATGTCAGGCAAACAGTTACACCCATTCAATGTGCGTGTTCAATGGCAAACACAATGCCCCCAAGTACGTTACACTTTGCAAAATTGCATGTGAAAATGAAAATGTGAAATGTGCAACAGCCGCAACAAACAGACGACCGCCACCCAACTGCCAAACCACCCAATCATCCAACCACTCATCCACCAAATGAACCACCTAACTCACCTTTATTATGCACGGATTTTACGGCCCGTCATCCGCCGCCATCGACCATTTGTCGAAGGCCTCTCACCTTGATACAAATGACTAATTTGCCCATTTTTTGTTGTTGCTGGTTTTTTTCTGTTTTTAATTTCGATTGCCCCCATTGCTATACTCTATAAGCTGGCACGCTTTTCTCTTTACTTTGCACAATTAGGCATTCAAATATTGAACACAGCCATGGCCATGTAAATAAATATAAAGATTCGTATCAGACGGCTTATAAAGTTAAAACTACGCTTTCGTCGTTTCTCTTTGAAGTATTTAAATGCCTGTTCCTGGTTGAAAAAAGTTGGGCCGCCCTTTTCAATATCTGATGAAAGAGAGGACAATTAGTTGCACCAAAAACAAGGCAGGCCTTTAATACTCTAAGAATGAACAAAATTCGGATATTTTACATTGACTTTAATTTTTGTTTAAGTAAACTTTCTCTAAGCTACGTTTATAAAGCTGAAACAAAGCAGCAGACTCTTTTGTACATTAGTTGGTCACGACTGCATTAGGTCTATAATATTTACATTATACATTCTATTCTTCAATAATGTCCACATATTTATAAAAACATGAATGGAACATTAAAATGAAGAGTGTAAGGAAAGCATTAGCTGTGCTGTGTTTTAGAGCAGCCGCTTGTATGCTTTAAAAACAAAAATAATACATGGATTTTCAAACTAATTCTGGGGACCTTTGATTGAGTTTGTATCATCTATCGCTGTTTATTATCTTGTCGACCAATCTGACATCAAAAGCCGACTCGCAGACTCAATAAATGTCTGTAGAATGGTGTTCAGACTTCTGCTTACAGACTATTCGAGGTTTACACGGGCAGTAGGCATGCAACGACGTGATTGTGTGTCTGAACGTAGCTTAAAAAACGAGGCCTAATCCGCTTGAAAAGGTTTTCCATAAAAGTGCTTAATTACTTGAAGTTATCTGGTAAAAATTCTTCTAATACTGCGGTAAAACAATCAAATAATTATCCCACAAATCAAAAGTTTTCACCATCACTTTCTATAGTGCTGAATACTTGTAGTTTTATATATTTTTGTGTCGGACCTGTTATTGATATATCCTTATATCGAGCCTTTATCAGTCTGAAGTTTGTTTAATTTTTTTTTTTTTTTTTTATAAAACACATGAATTAACAAACATAATTTTCATAACTATATTTTCAAAAATATATATAGTACAGTCTTTTTCTAGCTATACCTACAACTCAAATAATTAGACCGCTTATCTCTTATGAGATACTATTTTTATATTCTTTGATTATTTGTTCACACATATGCACAAAACATATTCTAGATAGCATTCAATGAGTGAAGCCATTGCATTGCTGTGGTATTAAGTTATCTTTTTTTGTAAAGAGTATAGCTAGATCGGTGCACAAAGGTCTATTAATCCTGATAGTTGCATTTCTCATTTTGTTAAACTTTCACTGCGCTTTCGGCCCCGGCCGCGGGCACCCAACCCCTTGCCCCGAGCCTGCTCCGTCCGACTTACTGACAAGTGAATGCGCGCATTGTTTAACGTGACAGGCAAGCATTCAAATTTCTGTGCACAATTCACTGATTGCTTAGGACGGGGCGGGGGGTTTTTGGAATGGGGGGGGCGGGGGGTGGCGGGGCAGTTAGGACGAGGTGCACCAGAATAAGCTGTGCTGCATGCTTTATGGGTCTAACCTACATACACACAAGCACACATATGTGCACATACAAGTATGTATGTACGTGTATTCGGCAATGTAACAAGCTCGCAGACTGGCACATGCGGTATCTGAGTGGAATATGAAAAGGCATCAGCACGAGTTATTGATTTTCAGATCCTTTGGTATTCATTGCACACTCGTACGTTCCTACAACGCCGGTTGTATTTAATCATCAGGACCTCACTGCTTGTCTTTAAGAGCTGCCAATAATTTGTTTAAGGCACAAGCCACCTCGAACTCTGCAAAGGGCTGCAAATTAATAGTTCGTTCATAAATGTATTTCAAAGTTGTGAAGAGTATACGTATTTGTTTAAATAAAAATGAATAATAAGTGAAAATGATCCGCCCACTCACTTGAATTAATGATGGCTATATGATAGAGTAAATCGATTTTGATGAAGATCAGAATTACGAGTACGATGAGGCACCTCACAAAAAACTTTCTTTGAAAATTGTTGTTACTAAAATGTACTTTCGCTCCGATCGTTTCTATAATATATAATAAAGTAAGCCGATTTTGACACAATCTTCAGAATATTATTAAATCATATAGAGCACTCATGAATATCAAATTATTTTAATTTATTTTCACAAACAAATACTTATCCGACGAAAAGTGATTTTTCCTGCGATCGTTCCTATGATAGCTATATAAAACAAGATAGAACGCTACAGTCGAGCAAGCCCGACAGTAAAATAGCCTGTACTCTCCACAAAAAAGAAAAATTAAAAAAAAAAAATTTTTTAAAAAAAATTAAATTATTAAAAAAAATTAATGAATTAATTAATTAAATTAAATTAGAATATATGTTTATGTTTAGTTTTAACAGCATACATTTACATCACGTACCTATGCGTGTTTATATGCGTGTATGTATGCAGCACAAAGTTGAACCAAAGCAGCAACAACAACAACAGCTGCGGGCAGCGCTGCCGACAGAGGCAGCGCATGAGCAGCGATTTTACTTATGGCTATAACTTTCTTCAGAATTGACCTATCATGATGAAATTTGTCACACGGACACATTAGTACTAACTGGATGTACCTACCAAAATTGATTTCAAAATTCCGAGAATTACGGAAGTTATAAGAAAAAACACGAATTGCGGGGGAGTGGGGGGGTGCATCGAAAAAAAACTCAAACTCGTACTTTCTCGGTCTTAGGAGAATATGGAAACCAAGTTTGGTTATTCTAGCTCTTATACTTTCTGAGATCCTTGCGTTCATACGGACAGACGGACAGACGGACAGACAGACGGACAGACGGACAGACGGACGGACGGACAAGGCTATATCGACTCGGCTTCTCATCCTGATCAAGAATATATATACTTTGTGGGGTCTGCCACGCCTCCTTCTGTGTGTTACATACATGCGCACAAAACTAGTATAGCCTTTCACCCTTTGGGTACAGGCTATAATAATGAGGCTATACGTGGTTTGTAAAAAACTTATGGAGAAGACAAGTCTAAATACCAAATTTGCTGTCCTTAGCAATTATGGTTGAAAAGTTAATGGTGTTAATACAGTCAAATAAATGGACAATAACTGGGCCCATAACATCATCTTTATCGAATTTAATTTAAATATGTAAATGGGCACAAACATTTGTATTACAGTTACTACAAACAATCTTATCTATAATTGATTTATATGGTAATTAAGACGTATATTTCCATACTATTTAATCTTTTGATCCATTCCAGAATATTTGAGATAACAAGTTCTAGTTCCTAGGCTAAAGCTCATTAATATTCAGTGTATATAGTATATACGAAGTAATACATTGTAGAAATAATGTATTCTTTCGTAATATTTGTGTTTATCTTCGTTTTTTCCGTGTCTCGGGAATTTGAAGTTTTAGGCATTTCGGACTTTGGTTCAACACTAGTGGTGCTGATTATCGGGTTCATACTGTATTCTATAAGAGTTCGTCATAGCACGCGTAAATGTATGACATTTTGTGAGCGCTTTTGGCCTTGTATAGCTCTAGTAGCACTATATAAGTATTACTGGTAAGATATAAACTGCTCTAAAAAATTATATATGCCATTTTTTTTCCAGTAAGAAAAGCCTAAATGTGTATAAAATACGAGAAGACGCCAACAATCTGCTTGAAGTTCTTATTTTATTATTTACTTACACTTGAGATATTTGCAAATTTTCTAGTTCAAGTTGAGAAACTCACCTGAAACGAAAAGAAAGATGAAGATGCTTGTGTCAAAAAAGAATTTGGTTTGCATTGATTTTTTACAAAGAAATACACATACATCTATATATATATATATATATATATATATATATATATATATATATATATATATATATATATATATATATATATATATATATATATATATAATGTAGAGTACATATATACTTATTACCTTATTGGTTTATGGCTTGAATCGTTGGAGCACATAAGCTCTTTGGCTAACAAAAATAAGAACAACCAACAACGAATCATGATATAAATAAGCTGCTCTTAAAACTCAACCAACCGTAAGTCTTAAACAAAAACCTCAGCAAATTGTGTGCCGAGCTTCAGCTGGACACAAAAGTAACAATTTCCACCACCTACACCCCCCCCCTCCCCCACCCACTCCTCCATCCCACCATCCATCGACTAACTTCCGATCCCCCTCTATCTTTTTCTGCCACAGACCCACAGTGGATGGCCAAGCCGGCACTTCCTGCATAGCTTTGGTTTTGTATTTTTCATAAAGTTTATGCATTTTACATTGCAGGATGCAAAGAGTCCAAGCGGTTGGCCCCAACGCATAGCTAACTAGCCACAACCTACAAATATATGGACGAGTACGAGTCTGTACGTACAACTGCAGCCATACACCAAGCTTAGAAATAGTTTATACAAAATGAAAAACAAAACCAAAAATAAAAACAATGCAGCACATTCACACATACTCGTACAGAAGGAAGCTCGAAATACTATAGAGGCTGGCAGGACGGTGAGTAAAAATCAAAGTTTTGTTTTTGGCAGACCAACAACAAAACGCAAGCAACTAACAGAACACCCCCACAACTCACTCAGCCAACAAACCAGTGATCCAGCAGCAGCAGCAACTTTGTCAAATGCATTGCCTGCTTACACTGTCCGAAAAACAATGTACAGTCTAAAATGATGCTCAAATCAATAAAAAATAAATAGAGACATCTTAATGGAAAAATGGAAGGGCAGCAAATTTAATGTTTGTCTGTTCAAAAATTCGAAATAACTCATTAAAAACAAAATATAAAAAATACTAAAAAATCATATTTCAGAAACTATTTTCGATTTTATAATAAAAAGTTCTTAACTAATTTGCGGATTTTATTCAAAGACTCAAAAACTATTATTTGATGCTATAATGTTTCAGTAAAAGATTGTAGTTTTTGTCGAAAAAAAAACCAATTTAAAACACAATTTTCAGTTGTTTATTCTACAATTTTTTAACTGTTTTCACTTGCGGTTTTTATTCGTTTATTGAAAAGTATAAAAATTATTTTCCTTTTATTATACACAAAAATCATTTTAGCCGTTATTTCTAGAATATTCAATATGATTTTCCTTATTTATTTGTCAAACTTAGTTGCTGAAACCAACATTCAACATTTATTTTCAACTACCAAAAACATGTTTTCGAAACGAAAAGAATCCTTTAAAATATATATTTGTAACACAAGACCGAGCTGTTCATCTCAGAGTTTAAAACAATGAAACATTTATTATTGAAAACTATTTTTACAAATATTTTTGAAAATTATTTTCTGACTTCAAGTTAAGCTAACGATTAGGAGTATTGTTAGATAAGCTTTACTTTTGCATACAAAGTAAATAAATTATTATTTTCAGAGAGAAAATATGCTTAGCAAACTGATAAGGAATACGAGTACTAGGAAATCGCTTGACGAACAAAATGAATTAATTTGTAAGTTTTCGTGAGTAACTAAATAAATAATAAAGTAAATAAATTATTATTTTCAGAGTGAAAATATGATTAGCAAACTGATAAGGAATACGAGTACTAGGAAATCGCTTAAGACGAACAAAATGAATTAATTTGTAAGTTTTCGTGAGTAACAAGACAAAATTGTATAAAATATATTTATTCATTGTTTCCTATTCTTCCAGTGCTCACATGTAGTGATGCACATAAATAAATAAATAATAAAGTAAATAAATTATTATTTTCAGAGTGAAAATATGCTTAGCAAACTGATAAGGAATACGAGTAATTAAATTAATTAAATTGTAAGTTTTCGTGAGTAAGAAGAGAAAATTGTATAAAATATATTTATTCATTATTTCCTATTCTTCCAGTGCTCACATGTAGTGATGCACATATAAACATAGTATATGTGTGCATGTAGTGTATAAATATACATAGTATGCGTGTGTGTGTGTGTGTGTGTGTGTGTGTGTGTGTGAGCTCTGCAGCTTCTGTTGCTGTTAGTTTACAACACTTATTGCTTGCATTGTTGTGGTTCTTGGTATTGTAGTAGCAATTGTTGTTGCAATTGTTGTTGCAATTGTTGTTGTTGTTGCTATTGCTATAGCATTGCCTTTGGCGCCTTCTATTGTTTGTTGTATTGGAATGTTCAATATACTCTCGGTACAAGGGATTGTCGTGTGCTCATTGTTAGCTGCCGCACTTGCCGCACTTGCAGCATAGACGCCGCCCTCCATCCATCATCCACCGTCGACCATGCCCCCTTTCCACCACCTCCTTGCCGGCAATGGTCGTGCGACATATTTTCAATTACAGCGACGTTGCAGCAACTTTGGAACTTTTGCAGCAGCACAGTTGCATAACAATAACTGTAAGTAGTTGAAATTTGTGTGTGTGTGTGTGTGCGAGTTCTTCTTCTTCAATGTTTGCCTTCTGCGAGGCTTAATTTCACTCAATGACACAAACACTCTGTGGCATCTGTGGTTGAGCGCTGCAGAGTGGGGCACGATTTTAAATTACATATACTGCAAACGACTCGAATGCAAATTAACAAGATCTGTCGCAATATCTTTGCAAGCAAAACAAAATTGTATTCCACTTTACTTGTAGTTGGAAAGGATTTTTCATTCGTATATTGCATAAATATATTTACACAAGTAACTTCTCAAATAATTGATATTATTAAGCGACAAACTATTAGCAGCTAATTGGAATTTAGCGATAGCTTAAGAGACCCAACATTTGTTTAGACCGCACACTTACTATAAATATTAACGATCAGGTTTTAATTACTCCTTGTTATGAAAACTTTTCTGCTTATATTTTGAAACTAAACATGGTACTGGAAAGTCTGTCCTCAGTTAAAAGGAAACATCAACCACAAAAAATATTGGCGTTCAATTATTTTGGTAGTGATTTTGGATAGCACTTCTATTTTAACTTAATTAACCTCATACTCCCCTCTGTAAGAGCTCTTTAATAAATACATAACTAAAGCCACATATTTTAAGCATCAATTCGTTTTCTAGCTACTCGTATGTGTTTGTAGAACATGTTCCTGTGGCTTCAATTTGTTCTAGCCAAATGTCTCAGAAAGAACACAGGTGATATTTCATTTGATCGAAGGATGTAGATTTTTTTTTTATTTCTAACGACAGTAGAGCCCGAAAGAAAGTTTTACGATTAATCAGACGGAGTGTATCAACCTGACTCTCAGCTACCATCTGAACAAAATTGCTCAGCCATATCCGCAATTACTAATATAAATTTCCTCTTTTTAGAGCTGCGATTAAACACTATGCTACAAATCTGTCTTTGATGTTTCTTTAATCTTTCATACAGCAATGCAGACAACTCCTTACAACCAATTAAAAAATGTCATATAGTATATAAATGTTTCTAAAGGTATTTAAATGGACTTCAAAGAAAGTTTTAAGCAATATTAAAGCACTATTATTCTTGCAGGAAACCCCTGAGAAGGGTCAACAATTTTCAATGCAAATATGTTTAAAAAACGAGTGCAATGTTGTATCAATTTGAATATTTTGTGGCATGTCCTTTGTTGGCAACAGCCTTTTAAATATAGAAACAACTTTCTTCACCTGAGTTCAAAGAGTTTTCATAGCAGGCCACTACCTTGTAGCAAGAAATTTGTCCTTAAATTATTTACGAGCCTTCTTGCTTGAGGAGCTCCGTGCTGCTTTTTCCAATCAAATTCTTTACCTACAATTTAAGGATTAGGGATCGACGCGAACTCTCACATTTCACTTTTTTTGTGCATTCCACACAGATATTCGTTTCGTTTAAGACATTGCGGATATTTTAGTTAAACGCTCTTTGTTACATTTTTAGTTTCAATTAAAAAATTAATATCAACGACTTGGATGGTGATTACATTTACATAAATATGTAACAAACAATATAAAATGTTCGAAAGAAAATATATGAAACTAAATTCTAAATTTCAAAATCATTTTAATTTTTATTTAATTTATGAAAAAATTTTCTTGTCGCACCAGGAAAATAAATGAAATAGTACTACAAGGTGTTTGAGGCTCTCGAATTAATGAATCTGTATTGTTTGCTAAATTTCAAATGCATATTAAAAGCCACTTGCCGCATAAATGTGACTCTAAAATTTAATGGTGATTTATTGGACAGACAACGAAATGACGTCAGTACACATTTAGAGTAGACAGCAAATTAGGTTCCGCACAGGGCTATCCATTATCGAGTGCACTCGACTAAAGCGTTCCATCTTGTTTATATGACAAGCTTTACACCTGTCGGCCCTCAACCAGTGACATGATTGGAATATTTTCAAATTTACACACACACACACACACGTACATCGTGTGTGCACATGCACTCTGCGCTCTACTTGTACACTGCTGACAGAATTCGAAAATTCGACTGAAAATTGTTGGATAATTTCGTAGGAATATGTGTACACAACAAAATCAAGCTTCGGCAGCAATTTATTATTTAGGGGTGAATATATTGGCAGAACTAAAACTCTTTGCAGATTGTTATAAATAGTCACTAGAGATTCGCTTAATGACTTTCCAGCCAGCACAGAACCTGACAAATCGTATTGAATATTTATGCCGGCGCCAGCGCCAGCGTCAGCGTCAACGTCATCGTTAACGTCTGTGTGTATGCCACAAAAATTTTCATTTTACGAGAATTTTAACAAGTCTGTGTGCGTGCGTGCGTGTGTGCGTGTGCATGTGTGCGTGAGTGGCATGTGTGTTGTCTGTGTGCGTGTGTGGCATTTGTGTTTGTGGGTGAAAGTGTGCCGTTGCCGCCCCCACATGACAGTTAAGTTTCAATGAATACAAGAGCCCAAAACCTTTTGCCTTGCCGAATGTTTGTTTCGAGTTGACAGACCCTGCCCCTGCCCCTGCGCCTGCCCCTCACTCCCTCATCTCCACAATGGGGCGCATAAGGTGCAAGTTTTGCAACCGCATACAGCAAGCAAGTCAGTTGGCACTTTATGGCCACCAGCCATGGGCATTTTTAATAATTTACAAGAATAAAAAGAGGGCCAACAAGGGATGCCGAATGGGAAGCCACCCACAGATATAGCCACAGTTGACAGGCAAGCAGGCAGGCAAGCAGGCAAGCAGACAGATAGACAGACAGCCAGACTCGTAGGCAGCCAGATACATAGATAGATGGATAGACAAACAAACATCAAATCAACAAAAAAAAAGAAAAAATAAACCCCCTCCGCAAATTTGGTTCGGTTGGAGAGACACAAAATCTATTGCACAGCCATTTTAGTGCTACTTCACGCCCTCCCACGGTCATGGCTCAGAATTTCCAAGTGTGTTGTAAACATGACCTGAAGCTGCCATAAGACCATGCTACCGAAAACATCACGACTGTAGAGGGAGTTGTTCTAAAAACTAGCCTGAATTAAAATTCAATGTTAAAAACCCAACCAGTTTGTGAATTTAAAACAAAAAACACTCCACAAGCTCTCAACAAATTAATTGGCAATAACAACCACATCAAAAATTAACAACTAATGAATGAAGCCTGTCTGTTTGCGGTAATGGGTAAAGGATATTTTAGAGTTACTCTCCATCGACTCTAGCATTCCTTACTTTTTTTAATCAGCTAAGTATTGTGGTAGATTTCGGTAAGAAAAGAATATCGCTTGAACCTAGATTTCTCTTTTTAATAAGTTAGATTTCTACACCGATCGTGACGATCAGAAAATTATAATTTATTACACAAAATTCATTAAAGTCCGATCGTTTCAAGATATTTTCATAAGCAACTACTCATCCTACTAGGATTGAGTTTTAGACAGATCGGTTCTATGGCAGATATATGTATAAAATAATTTTACTATATATGATTTGTAATAAACTTGCTCTGTGTCATATAAGACAGATTGGTACCCATAGCTGTTATGGTTACAAATTTATCGGGGTTCATACAGTCGAACAAATGAACAGACGAACAGACAGGCATGTCAATAGCGACATTCTAAATTCTCGTATAGAAAAAATGCACTGTTAAGTTGAATTTTAATATTCTTGACATTTTCCGATACTGCTGATCAGTAAACAAGATATCGTTGTGGTTATTCGTATCCGTTTTACAGCTGCTTCTTATCTCCGCATATATTTCAAATACACACCCGCGTAAAAGCCACCAAGCATGCAGGCAAACAAACAAACATACCCGTACATACATACATACATACATACATATATAATATGTGTAGCTATATAATCATACATATGTATGTATGTATGTGGAAAAGCTGGTTATTTTTGTTACATTACGAGTGGTTTCTGCCTGCAAATCAGCCAACCCAGAGCACGAAAATGCACACACACACATACCCACCCATAACACACAAACACACACACACACGTAGACACTTTATGTGCAGCGATGTCATGAAGCAACTACGGCATAAAATATCCAATTTGCTCGACTCGCTCGACTTCTAGACAAACTTGGCCACGGCCGTGCAATTCTGCCGCAGTCCATGGAAGTGAGCCACCGACTGCCACTCCGTTGTGCAGTTGTTTTGTGAGTGTATGTGTGTGTGTACGTGTGTACGTATGTGTGCGGCCCGAAATCAACAGACTTTATGATTTGTTGCCTGACCCGGGCCACGAATGCCATATTGCATTTTGAGCAGGCCAAGTCGGTGGCCCATCAACCATCAACCACCACCCACTTCGTTCTCCAATCCACTCCAATCCTAATTCCGTGAAAAACAAAACCAAAAAAGTGAAGAAAAACAATAAAATAAAATTTTACGCCCGAACCCACTCAACTCCACGCTATACAGCTAATAAATTCCCGAGTTAGTCGTATGCGCTCAGAAATAGTTCGCCATGAATACCAAATTTCTACTTTTAAGAAATTAAATACAACACTTGACAAAAAAAAAATTCGATAGCACTTTTGATGGACCCCAACGAACTTTATAAATTTTTGTTTGGTTGATCGTTAAAAAAAATGCTTTGCTTAAAATGATTTCTCATGTGTCTATACTAATAAAAATTGTATATTTTTTTAATTTTATTTTTTATTTTAATAAATCAACAAATTGTGCTGTCGATATATAGTATTATTTTACAATAAAGTTATAGGAAAATATATTATAATTTCAACTTAAAAAAACAAGAAAACCTCAAAAATAATGATACAAGAGAAAACAACTTAATCCTACTTAAGAGCTAAATAGATGAAGTAAGGAGCAGAAAGAGAAAAACCAAAAAATATGCTCAGTAGAATATTTAACCTTTAAAGTACTCATATGGGTATATAATAGGCCTGATAGGAATATCAAAGAAATAAATCTATGAGGTAGTTTTTAAAAGAAATCCAGTTTATTAATTTTATTCGAAAGCCTTTTAAATTACGTTTTATGCTTTAGAAAATTTAAAAACTCTTTTTAAACTTGAATACCAAACACAATTTTAATAAACATAAGCTTTAGAAACACTTTTCTTTACTATATTATACAACAAAATATTTAATACACTTACATAATTAAGAAAAAGAGTGATTTAGGACAATCCTCAGCCTCTTCAAATGAAGCTATTTTTAAGTAATTCTGTTAATAGGTTATAGAAAAAAAAAGGGTTTTAGGAGCACTACTTGGTCTACAATGCTTTTATGGTACAATGAACAAGTTAAGCTCAGAAAGGAATTATTACTTGCAATTGAGTGTTGAATGTTCTACAATATAAGACACATAAATCAATGTTTATCTTCTGCATCAATATAATGTAATACATATATTGCAATAATCATGCAATATCCACAGAGTATCAATATCAAGCAGCTGCTTTAAATCCAAAATAATGATGCTTTCAGATTGGAATAATTAATATAACTGAGGAACTAAACAGATGAATCAAATTGTTATGTCAATTAATATATAATTTGGATGAAATTCTGTTGCTATGTGGAATGTAGAACCTAGTCCAAGAGCTAATAATAAGCTACTGTTCAAACGAACTACTGGCTTAGTTGTTAAGGAATTGTTAAAGTAATAATAATAATAATATGAATACTTACATAAAACTATATTTTCAAAATGGCGTTTATTGAACAATAAGAAAGGCAAACAACATACAAATATATACGCATACATAGGTATATAAATATATTAGGAACATCTGTTTGTTTTGCAAATATAGAGAAAATCTTTTCACAAAGTGCTCTCCATTGCGCGAAGTTTCAAAAACAACAATCAGAATGATTCAACTAATTTCGAAGAAACTTATTCGGTCGAAAGAGTGCCTAATTAAGATCCTAAATTGCTTAACTAAATAACCAAATGTTGAAGCTAACTGTTGGATATTCTACTTATATATCGTACAAGAGTAAACAGAAAAGCTATTTGAAAGTAATTCAGGAAAGACACACATCTAGTCCCATAAATTATATCTAGCGTATCATTCAAATACTCATATATACATATAGTACTCGTACTTAGTGCAGTATATGCATACTTTTGTGAATTTACGGAGCATCTGCTTGCTTTGCAAATCTAGAAAAGATGCTTTCGCAACGTACTTTTGCATTGTGTAGTTGGAAAGTGCTGCTCTTTGGTGAGAGTATTGAAAAGAAACATACATACATACATACGTACATATGTATATAGTATAGTATAGATATGTTGTCGAGAAAGAGGACCACTACTCCATTTGAAATTCATGTGCTGCCCATTCCTCTGTACGATGCGGCGGACGACCGCAGGACGACAGGCGCCCACACAAAAAAAAAATAACTTTTGGCCGGCTGTTACTTCTTGGAACGCCCCCACTATACCGCGACTTTTCTTTCCATTCCCCATTCTTCTGCTTTTCCCCATTAATTTTTTTTTTTTTTTTTTGGCATTTCACCTTAGCAGGATGGTCGACGACTACGCCACAATAAGTTTGGGCCAAACTTTTGCCCACATTTCGTTGGCCGCGTCGTTTATTGAAGGCAACTGAGCGCTGTTGCTTCTGCTGCTGTGACCGCCTTTGGCAATGCTCACGCCCCTGCGCCCCCACGCCCCCACACCCACTCACGCCCACATTCCATCTGCTGTTCGTTTGCTGTAATTGAAAGGCTGGCTGGATGGCTGGCTGGATGGCTGCTTGACTGGCCGGCCGGCCAATGCCCGAGAAGGCAACGTCGCCAGCGTAGCTGCCGGGTAATTAAAAGTTTGCCTGCACCAACATTGAGCTGTTGTATCAACAATACGTCACTCAGTCACTCAGTCAGTCATGCAGTCATTCAGTCATTCAGCCATCTACTTGGCCAGCGAGTTAGCTCCTGCAGTCAGTCCGAGGTACAGCATTTCTATGCCACATTTGAAATTAGTTGAAGTTCGAAAGTTCGGCTCGCTTTCACTCCCCGCAAATATTTTTTTAAAGAAGGCAATGGCAATGGCAGCAGCACCACCAGCACCACCATTTTATATACAAAAGTTTAATTAGGGGGCGTGGCAGTGCACGCTTCACAGCCCATTCCCGATCGCTGGCCCACAACACTGTTCGGCAACAACATCGTCGCAGTGAAGGCAAAAATTAATTAAGCCAAAATATGCGGCTTCTGGCTGCGAGGGGGACACAGTGGAGGGTGCGAGGGTGAAGAATGGGGCGGTCGTTTGGGTGTGGCCACACTGCCGTTAGCTTATTATCAATTCAAGGGGCTGTGATTTTGTGAAACTGCGCAGGCAGACAGGGGGGAGGGAGTTTACGTCGTACGTTGAACTGCGTCTAAACAAAAACTTAGCGGGATCTGCTGCCCGCTTCCCGCCAAGTCCGCCGTTCATTCACTCATTCCGACATTCAGGCACTCAAGCCATCAGTCAGCTCGGTGTTCTATGCATCAATCTATCATTCGAACGCGCATCATTCATCAATGTCATTTGTTTGTTCTCTAGTTTTGTTTTATTTTTGTTGCTGCCGCCGCCATTCGCGCTTGTTGCCTCTTTTGCTATATTTGGCCAATTCTTTGCATATTTCATAATGCGTTGTTGCGAGCAAAACAGAACAGAACAAAGGAATGAATGCGAATGGGAATGAGAATGAGAAATCAGGACAGCACACGGCGTATGATTTATATTTCATATCAATTATTACATTCTGCTCTGCCGCTAAAATGTCAAATGTTTTCTACAGCGATAGCGAAAGAATTTGCATCGCTGTAATTTTAGAGCATACTTTTGGGCGCAACCAACCATAATCTTTCAGGTATTTTACGTAATTCCCTTTCACCCCAATGCCCCCTGTTTAACGTTTCAAACACTAACGACATAAATCAATAGAAGGGCTTAGGCCTAATTTGCTTAATTGTAACGAAACGAAACAAAGCGGAACAGACCGAAGAATGGAATGCAGAAGATTAATTCTAAACAATAGAAATGCGCAACTTCTGAATGCTCTAATAATTAATTGCGATATTTCACTAAAATAAAATGTATTTAAAGTAATTTCTGCAGCGATCGTTGTCATGACAGATATATATAATATATATCTTAACATATATAATTAGGTTTTGTGTTTGCATAAGGAAAGCATACCAAGTTTGGTGCGAGTGGTTATTGACGAACAAGTTCTCCGACTAACAGACATGGCCACATTTTATCGTTTTGCCACATATATATTTACTACAAGTATATCCCCTTCGGCCAGCTTCATGAATTCTTTTCAGTATTTCCTGATGTCTTTCATGTACACAATAAAGAAATTTATGAGATTCTCTAAGCATTTGACTATCATTCAGAGTATTATCTGAATGATGTACAAATATATGTTAACGAATTTTTTCCTTCATATAAAGCAATGAAGAAAGATAAAGAGAGAGAGAGAGAGAGAGAGAGAGAGAGTACTGATAATTGAAGACCATTTTTTCCTTTAAACGAAGACAAAGTTTTGCAAGTTTTGATCGACAGTAGCTACTTATTACCTAATTTTGAACAATCGAATCTAGAGTTGAAATACAATCGATAGCTGATCTTGTATTTCAAAACTATCGAAGAACATAGACTATTGATAGCGTGAGCGCTGCTCCTAACACCTAACAAGTATACCACTTGTAAATTCAAAACGTGTTCCAATACTTTGTTCGTAAAACTTTTTTTACGATTTATTTATTATATTTAATGCAAGGAATACTACGAGTAATCAAATCCAGAAAAGAATAAAACATAGCTTGTATCACAATAACAGAAACAAACCCACAAACATATGTAAATCCAAATTGGATTATTAATAAGCATCTCTGAACTCATGGCCTGATATACACATAAAAGAGAAAACACTTTTTTTTTTAAATAAAAAGTAAAAAAAGTAAAAAAAAAAGTTTAAAAAAGTAACAAAAAAATAAGTATAAGTCTAAGTATAAGTCGAAGTATAAGTCTAAGTATAAATCTAAGTAAAGTATTAGTTGTACGCAGGCGAGTAGTTGAGTATATTTCTACTAATTTTTTATAAAAATTTATATCTTGTCTGTCAATGAGGTCCGGATAGGGATATAAAGAGATTATTATTGGAGAAAAATAAAAACATTTCTTTAGTCAAAAGACTAAAGCAAACTTTTCTGCTTTTATAGAACTGTTTTCGGTGGGATTTTCATGACCTCGTGGGCCAATTATTTGCCAGTCTGACGATTTCATGCTTTTTTTTGTAATTTTCTTCCATTAAGTCCAAATTAGTCTCCTGACTAGCTATAGTCTGCAGAATGTCAACTGATTTAATTAGTTTTCTAAGAAATAGTACGCTATTGGAACGAGTGTTATTTATAGTATTATTTTGCAGAGCCTTAGTAGGAGCGTTCCAAACCAAATTAAAGCCATAATAATTACATAAAATAGTATCTAATCAGACTGAATTAAAGCTGACAGTAGAGCTGGCTGGCTCGCTGCTTTCAAGTGGGACTTTAAGCCTGCCGCTCAGACTCTAGTGTGTTACTTCAAATAAAATTAGAGGCAAGGGGTGGCCGAAATGAGTTTCCCTCTAAGCTACTCAGGGTTGCCAGCGCGTTGAAGTGGAGGGCCAGGGAACTTCCTGCTGCTTCTGCTGCTACTGTTCCACTAATATCTCACTTGGCAACCAGAGCCCAGGATGGAGTGCAGAGCTTTCGCTTGACGAACGGATGCAGAACAGAGGCCATGATGTTTCTTCTGCCCTGCAGAGGCAGCCAATGGTACACGGTCTTGGGCACTGGCTGCGTCTATTTTAACTTCCGTTTTTATTTCCGTAATCATTTATATGCAAATCGCTATGGTGTTCTTGCACACATACACGCACACGCACACACACACACAGACACAAAGACGCTCACTTGAGTTGCTCCTTCGATTTACCATCAAAACTGCAAAAGTTTTACGATGCCTTTTTTGTCTTTTGGCACTTTTTTACATACTTAGTGTGCGGACGTGTGTGTGTGTGTATGTTTGTGTGTATGCATGTGTGTGTGTAAGCCTGTTCCAAGCATTGTGTCGAGCCACATTTCCGCTCATGAGCGTAGTTCTACTCAAGCAAAGGATGTGCCAGCTGCTCTTCCTCCATAAACACAAATAATATTTTTTTTACTTTTTTAAGGACTAATACAGAAAATAAAATTTTCAATTTCAATTTTCATTTGTTCGTAAGTATTCTTTCAATGAGGCCATAACACCGTCACCCTACTGTTTACTGATTGAAAACTATGCGGAAAGGTACATAGTTCAGAATATTTTTTGGTCTAGAAAAAAAAAAACAGCGTTTCGTAAGTTAGTTGCACAATATATATTGAGATTAAAATATTGTGTGGGTTTTGATGGATTTCGCGCCACAACCCCCTTTCACGTTCTACCTAAAAAGTTTCGACAACATCCCTGCTGCTGGTCCATATTGTTGAGCCCTCTTCCACCACCACTAAGCCCCTTTTATACACTAACAGTCTCTTGTCAGTTGTTCCTTTTCCTCTTGTGCGTATGTTTGTATGTGTGTGTGCGCGTCAATAAAAAGAGAGACGCCAAAAAAGCGTTGCATATTCTAAGGCGCTCACTTGGTCCATGTGTGCGTGCCAAGTTTTTTATTTTATTTCATTTTCATTTCGTGTTCAGTTTTTGTTCTCTTCCTTTTAACATTTTCAAGTTTTTGCTTGCCAGCCAACATCAACAGCAGCGGCGGCAGCGACGGCGACGGCGGCGGCAACTCATTAAAATTGCACAGCATTTTGATTTGCAAACGTTGCGCCATCAAAGTGAAAGTTTTGGCACCTTAGGCTCCGCTGGGCTGCTCTGGGCTGCTCTGGGCTGCTCTGCGCTGCTCTGAGCTGGGCTGGGCTGGTATTATGGTTTATGGGCGTGGCATATGCAAATTTATACACTCGCATCTACCATTTGATTCGACTTGATGCTCACTTCAAAGTCATTATCATTATCAGCTGCACTGTCGTCCAATGTCTGTTGATAAGCTGTCACGTGATTTGCATCCAAAACAAATAAGTACAAACAGTTTCAGTTTTTCGTTCGTGAATTGCTTTTTGATTGCCACAGCACACACACACACACACACACACAACAATGTTCAGCTGAATAGATTCAACTTACGTTTGTTAGGTACGTGTTTAATTTTGGTACAAGAGTTCGGCTTTCTGCTTACCACAAAATGAATATGGAAGTTTTACTATGCCTGTATTTTTTGAAAAGTAAAGCGAATTGAAAGAAGTACTTCAGGCATTCCTATATTTAATATTCGAAAGGGACAGAGTTTCAAAGCTGATCTCCCATATCATCATAATACAAGAGGTATCCTATCAGATAAATGTCAAACATTAAATTGAATGGATTATTAAAAGCTTTGAATTTATTCCCATTTTTTAACATCTACAAGTATAGCAGATAGTGGAAAATGTCAATATTTATAATAAAAAATTATTTAGTAGAAGTAGGAATAATATCATCAAGTTATAACAGAGAACCTTCAAACTCTCTCTATGTGCAAAAAATACTTTAAAAAACAATTAAAAAAAAAACTGAAGCCACATTAAGAATTCTTCTATACATATAATTATTATTGTTAAACGATTTGAATTTATAATCGGATAGGGGCTGCTTGGCTGATAAGGCGCACATAGATGTAAATGAAAGTTATATCAATAGTGTCGAAAGTATTGAAAACTACATTAAGTGCATATTTTAAATACAATTTCCGATCCGCTAGCGCTATTATTTCCAGATTTGTTACCCGAAACTAGTCTAGAAAATGTATTTTTGGAACAAGTTTCCAGCGATTAGTTTATTTTTGGATATCAGCCTGTTAGCACATTGGAGTGCAGAGTCAACTCTAGCATTGGGCTTTGAATTGTTTTCTGCACATTTTTCACAACATTGCTTATTGGTTGGTTTTTAAATTTTAAATCGATGATTAAAGCATTTAATTTTAGTTAAATTTTTAAATCACAACTGAATATCGACAGCTCAGCTGCTCTTTTTCTTATGAGCGTATTTCGCATTCGGCTTGCCAAATAATCGTGAATTGAAAAAAAAAAAAAGTTGTCCCTCAGTGAGTTGTTGGTGCGTTTTAGATGATTTAGAGAAATCGCAAAATGGGTTGCGGAACAAAAACAAACAAACAAGAAAGCTGACAAAATAAATCAAATGAAATGTGCGCAAGTTTTTCTCGCTCCCTCCCTCTCTCATTTCTTCTATCTTTTCGGATGGGCGTTTGGTTGTCGCTTTAAAGCCCACAAGTCATGTAAGCAAAAAGAAAAACAATATAGATATGTATGTGTATATATTTGTGCGTGCGTGCGTGTGTGTGTGGGTGGCTCTTTAGCTGTGTGTGTGTGAGCGTTAGCCGCTTTATTTACTTAGCGTTTTGTTGTCAAGCCATATAAAATGAAAGCTAATTTAATGCGCGTATAAATACACACGCACACACACACACACACACACTTATATACAAACGCTTTTACACGTGCGTGTGCTGTGCTGCGCCTTAAAGCATACAACAACAACAGCAAGAGCAACAACAACAGCAAAACCAAATAAGAAACAATATGAGTTACCATTGACCCAATGCACAAAAAATTATACGAAATTCAATTATCCAAAATATGTGGCATGTTTCGCTTTGGGGCATTTGTTGTTGTTAATAGTAATGATGTTTTTGTTGCTGTAACAAAGGTAGAAATATTCAGGCTTGGGGAAAATGGCAGCAGTGCCTTTTGTTCAGTATGTTTTGTACATTTCTTGTAATGAATATTCAAAGAACTTGAATTAAAATTTTAGTCCATCTGTATGACTCAACATTGCTTTTCACTCGTATTTCCTTTTGAATTTGAAAATATACATTTTATTTACATTTCTCCTACAAATGATTTTGCTTATCAATTTTTACCAATTGTGAATTTTCTAAGGTCAAGAAACATTTTCTTGAAGACCACAATTTAATTTAAGTTTGCAAAAGCTGTTTAGTTGTTTTACACATTTTTTTATTTCTCTTCAACTTATTTAACATTGATTTTAATTTTTTTATGTTGAACAAAATTTGTTTCAATTATTTATTTTATATTTTTTATATTATATTTATATAAAATTATATTTACTAAGAAAATGTTTTAATGTCAGAAAATATTACTTAATGAAGAATTTTTTATATAACTTAATAAAAGTAAAACAAAATAAATCTGACAAACAACAAATTGTAATATTTTCTTTGGCAGAGTTACAAAAAAATCGACATTGATGTTCTCAAAAACGAGATTATGTTGGCCATACTTTCTATAGGAACTTGACAATCAAATGGTCGGATGGTATTTGTGGTAATCACGCACGACTTACTCGTAACGCCCGTCTCTACTTCTAATTAAAACCATTTGTGGCAAAAAAATGTTGCATGACCTGAGGCGCCTTTGATGTTGAAAACAAATGTAAGTGGCTTCGCATTAATATGTATTAATGCCGATTTTGGAGGGGGGCGGACTGGGCTAATCCCATTCGATGACTTGTTTGTCCTTTGACCTCCTAATCACCACCACCACTTAGCAATTTGCCGATAAATGTCACGTCTTATTGGCTTACAGCTACGGTCTTTTTGCTGTATTTACGGCTTGTGCTTTGTCTTATAGCATCACTTTCGATTCCATTTCTCTTAACTCAATTTCCATATGCTATCACTTTAATTGCCGCCAACTCAGCACGAAGGCAGAAACAACGCGGACAGCATCTTTATCTCCCTCTTTCTCGGCCAGCACACATAAGCTCATTATAATTATCCAATCAATAGGCGGCGTACGGCGCAAATGAGAAAACGAAATAAGCCACATACTGCTGCTACTACTACTACTACTACTACTACAATACACCATTACCGTTAGTATTGGGTAGAACTCTACCCCAATGCCATTACTGATGCGTGCGTGAGTGTGAGGAGTGTGAGGCGTCGACAGAGGGCGCCACAAACACCAAACGCGTTAGTCAAATCAAATATAAGTATAAAGACAAAAAGAAGGACACACAGTAGACAAAGCATCTTGCCAGCTGTGAAAGTTACTTGGCCGACGCTGATTTATTTACTGAAAACAAAAGCTGCCGGAACAAAAAAAAACAAAATAAATGCAC
The DNA here is from genome assembly GCF_003285725.1 of Scaptodrosophila lebanonensis. NCBI lineage: Eukaryota > Metazoa > Arthropoda > Insecta > Diptera > Drosophilidae > Scaptodrosophila > Scaptodrosophila lebanonensis. The sequence continues at coordinate 939,164 of NW_022060598.1, read as the reverse complement.
AGCGCTGAGGCAACGAAAAACACACAAAAAAGATAAAGATACAGCAGAGCCGAGCAGAGAGAAAAAGTAATAATAATAATAATACAAATAATAATGAAGAGCGCAGGCCATGCCAGCCAAGGGCCATAGATGCGCTCGGGGCGAAGTGGCAATGTGTATGGGGCTGAGGGTGTGGATGGGGTGGGTGTGGTGGTGGGGTAGAGCTCGAAAGCAGCAAAGGACACAACACAACACAACACAACGCAACGCAACGGAAACGGAAGTGAGCGCAACGAGCAATGGCGCTAGCAATGGCATAACGTTGCCAACTTACGGACAAAGTTCTCAGGTAATTATGGCCTAAAAGTACAAAAAAAAAAAAGAAAAACAATTTTTTGTTGTTGTTCTGCTCTGCCCACGCACGAACTCACACATAGATATATATACATATATATATATACATATATACGCACAGCACGGCTACAATGGCAGACGTTTATTTGTGTATCTACTTTGCCGTTTATTTATTGACACACACAGTCGAACAGAGACAGAGGGGCAGAGGGACAGAGGGACAGAGGGACAGAGAGACAGTCAGTCAGTCGGGCAGCTTCTGCGTTTTGTTGCTGGTCTACTTCTTCTCCACTTGTTGTTGCTATTTTTGTTGTACTTAAAGTAATTAGACTAAATTGCTTTTTAAGTGCACGCCAAGCAGGGCAACAAAAACAGAAGAAAAAAAAGAAACAAACAAAGTGCGCAACACACACACACACACACACACACCCACACCTTCATCTTTAACTTCCACGCCCACCACCCCAGCCCCAGCCCCTGTCCCTGTCCCAGCCCACTCAACAATCGCAGCACAAATGATGTGAGAAAGACATTTCGCTTAGTGACTCTTCTTCTTCTGCTTCTTCTCCATATTGTTGTTGTTGTTTTTGTAGTTGTGCCATCTTGGTTGGGTGGTGGTCGGCATCTAACAATTGTCGAGACAAAAGTTACGTTGTCAGGAGTCTACAATGACTGACCAACTGGACCATTAAGTGCAAATTTACAGCCTCAACATCGCAGGCGCCACAGTGAGTGTTAAAACAGATTTACCCTCGACACCAATCGTATTCAAGCCCCATGGCAAATGGAACGTGAGAGCTGAGAGGTGTATTCAATAAGCCGAGGGGAAATGGAATGGAATTGTAATAATCGTGTACCGGAAGGGTAAAAATTCGATATTAAATTATTAAAAGGAGCATATCCTCTCCAATCTAATCTAAATTGAAATATCTTTCCTTAAATCTGTTGTAATAATTCCTAATTGATAGAAATTTCTGTTTTATTGTTCATTAATAATGCATTTGAGATAGGTTTAAGAAATCGACAACAAGTAAGTTGAATGTGAATATAGGATGGGTGTAAGTTGGCGACGGCGAATATGGATATTTAAATAATATAGAATTTTATAATATCATTTTTTTTAATAGAAATAAAATTTCAGACCTGTGAGCCGTCGAAGTAATTCCTCAAATCGGCAGCTTCTAAACTATAATACAATTTTCGTATCATTACAAACTGCTTTTAGAGTTCAACTGAAAAACTCGAGAATCGCAGCTCAACAAATCAGAACGAAACATATTCGCAACCAAAAAACAGAAATGAGCCAGCTGACAAACTGCTGGGCCGGTGATAATGGTCGCTTCAATTATCGACCCATTTTTTTTTAATTTTCTAAATTTTAGTCTATAAAATAATTTTTTTCAAATACTATACTATATTTTAAATTAATTTACATGTATAATATATAAATAATTTTAAAATAAATAAATACCATACAAAAATATGTTTAAGTACTTTATATAAATAAATACAGACAGTTTTAAATAAAATAAAATTTTATACAAAATTTTATCAAAACCAACCGCAAAAGCCACAGTAAGTTAGTTTCTCGGCAATTTAAAATATCTTGAGCTATGTAAAAATTAAATATGGCAGCTATTCCATTCAATTATATTCAAAGAAAACCTAATCTATTTTGTTTCTAGAAAAAGTCTTCAGCAATGTTTTGTTCTATTAAGGTAGGCAAAGGACCTTTTTAATGCATTTCGGACTTTCAACTTTTTTGTAATTTCGATCTTTTCAAAGCAACAAGAAAACTGAAATTGGGAATTAAATTTGCATTTGAATTGTGTCTTTTCACCATTTTTTCTTTTCCCTTAAAACGAACGCGCTCTGTTTTGTTAAGCCACACCAGCATTTGACATTCCGTGAATGGTCAATTCTAGCAGCTAAGCTGAAGGCCAAAAGAATGTAAGTGACAGGCTGCTTGAGGCGCACACACACAAAGAAAAGGTTGCCTTAACAGAACACGCTTTAATTGAACAGGTCTAGACAAACGGTATTCAGGTATTCAGTTATGGGAGACGGCTTGCCACCACAAAATGGAATTCCCTTACGGATTCCAGTCAATAGCCGCCTGTCCGGACAACCTTTAACAAGAAAATTAACAAGCATACACCCGCTAGATACATCACTTAACCCTGCTGCATGACAGTCTCTGCAAAAAGGACGATTTGAATGGTTTCGTCCTGTCAATGTGAACTAATTAATTTAACAACAACAATGCTGCAACAATACAAAATAAAAGTATTTACAATTTACGACACATCGAGCGCACGCACGCGTGCCTGCACGTGAAGACTTTTCATACATACATACATACGCACATGTATAGGGATGTGTTTGTGTGTGTTTGTTTGTGCGTATGAGTAGTTCCACACAAAATGGCCAACAACTAATGGCCACTTGACTGCCTCACGAGTCGCACAAACCGACGCGCCGGCAAGTATGCAACGAATATTTGTTCAACCGCTGCCTTCCTAGTTCTTCTTGCTCTTGTTGTTGTGTTTTTTCTTCTTCTACTACTGCTGCTCCTTTTTTTTTGTGCTGCTAGTTAACCTCACGCCACGTGCAATTTGTTCTAGTTAAGTCAAAACTTTGTAATTAACATTGTAGCAACGACCTTTGCAAAACAATATCGTGGCTGGGTGCTGCGTTTTTTTTTTTATTTTTGTTTTTCCTTCTATTTATACTCTGTACATGAAATGTACAAGAGTATATTAGGTTTGCGGGAGCTGAAAAATGTAACAGGCAGAAGGAGGCGTGGCAGACCCCACAAAGTATATATATTCTTGATCAGCATGACGAGACGAGTCGATCTAGCCCTGTCTGTCTGTCTGTCCGTCTGTCCGTCTGTCCGTCTGTCCGTCTGTCCGTCCGTATGAACACCTGGATCTCAGAGACTATAAGAGATAGAGACACCAAATTTTGCACGAAGATGCGTTATGTGTGTATTCTATACGAGTTTGTTTTATTTTTTTGATTTTCCCCCCCACTTCCCCCCTATGGGGGTTTTCCCGATTTTCCATTCGTATAATCGCCTATATCTCGGAGACTATAAGACCTAGGAACACCAAATTTTAGTCCCAGATGCCTTATGTGAATACGCAGAAAATGTATATTTTGGAATTCCCCTCCCTCCCCCCTCTACCCCGCAAATCGTAACTCCCGTAATTCTTGGAATTTCGAACTAAAATTTTGGAAATACCCCCAGTTAGTTATTATGTGTCCGTATGCCAAATTTCATTATGATAGACCGATTTAACAAGAAGTTATAGCCATAAATATATTTGCTGATGCAGCGCTGCTGCAGCGCTGCTCAAGCGCTGCCCGCGGCTGTTGTTGATGTTGCTGTTTGGTTGACTGCGAAAATGCTTACACAGACACGAATTGATGCGCATAGGCATACATACACTCACACAGACGCAATTGCTATGTAAATGTGCAATTATACACCCTTTACGTGAGTTCGAATACCGAGAGAGGTAAAATCGATCAAATTTTTTTTTTTATTTTCTTAATTTTTTTTATTTTCTATAATTATTGTAAACATATGTACAGAGTATTTCAAAGTCGGGACACCCGACTTTAGCTTTTTTACTTGTTTTTTTCTGTTTCTGCTTATTCATAATTAACTGACTGTGAACTTTGACCGAGCTCGTCATGCGGGGCGGTGACAGCTGTGGCTCTCTAGCTCTGTGGCACTCCGGCACTCTATGGCTACTTTTTGTTTTATGTGTACGAGGGCTTTATTTAATCGCCCGCCTGGCACGTACAACCCGTTGGAAAAACATCGACGATGTTTGCTTCGAAATGAAATCTGCAGTCATGGAATTACTTTTTTAAGCTGTTGACTACTTTTTTGTGACGCCATTTTATATACTCGTTGTACATACCTCATTAAATATAATTCTTCCAACAGGGTAAGCTCGAATTACTTAATTAGATCGTTCACATTTGAATGAATTATCACATTTAAGTTTTCTCTCTCTCCATTGAAGGAAATCAACTTTATAAATAGAGTTGTGCTGTACTTTAAGCGTAAACAAGAGAAGAAAAGTATTGGAAAAATAAAGCAAGCCCCAACCCATTTTATATCGATGGAAATGCAGAACCGAGTACTGGCAAAAGAAAAGTAAACAAACCGCCATCGCCAGCTGTAGCATGATTGAAAGTTTTCCAAATGTCCAAACTTTAAATAAAAAGTAAACAATTAAAAGGTGGGGACTGCGGTTAATAGCTCATCCACATGGATGAGCTCGACGTTTAACAGAGTATGGCAGCAATTTAACGTCTTGGGGGAAAGTTTTATCGAGCTAGAAAAGACAATCCACTATCGCCAGCTGTAGCCCGCTTGAAAAATTTACCTTTTTCAAACTTTAAAAAATATCTCAATCGTAAAGGATTAAGACTCCACACTGCAGTTAATAGCTATGTGGAGGAGTGCGAGATGTGACAGTGTATTGCAATAGGAAAGTTGTATCGAGCTAGAAAAGGACTAGGTACAAAAAAAAAAAGAAGATAATTTCTCCCCAATTATATGTTTTTTTGTTGTTTCTAGGTCGGATGCTTCTGGGACTACCCTTACGACGCGTTGTTGGAACCCTCTGCCTAAAATGTGAAATAAGCTTTCGTTTTGCAAGTGGAAGCGAAAACAAAAAGAATTTTAGTCCACTCTCTGGCTTTATCAGTGCCTTTTATATAAACTGTCAGACCTCCATCTGAACAACCTTTGCCCTATTTGCCCTTTGGGCATAAAAAATGCGAAATCTAAAATGAGATCTACGGCTGTTCATTAAAGAGCAGGCGCTCTCAGACAATTTACAAACAAAAAAAAAAAGAAAAAGAAAAAATTGAAAACTCTGATACTGCTCTTCTTTGCTCTTGAATCAATATTAGTTTTTGCAATCGTATATATATATATAGTACATCTTAAAATATATACATCTGTCTAGATTTGTTTTTCCAATTTGTTTCGCATTTATGCTGAAATGTTACACTTCGCATCTGTAAATCAGAACAGCAGAGACAGCGCGAAAAGTGCGCGAAATAATAGTGAATGGACAAAAAGGACAGACAGACAGACGGTTCAACCGTTGGAGGCATGGCAGGATGGAAGACCATTAGAGCCAAGCGAAGTGCACCGCAAGAGCAACAGCAGCAGGAACCGCAGCTGACAGCCGACGGTCGACGGTCGACAGTCGACAGACAACAGCAGAAACCGACAACTCTGTACATAACAACAACAGCAAGAAAAAAAAAAAAAACAAAAAAGAATGAAAATGAAAATAAAATAATGAGTAAATACTGAACTTTTTCCCATTGCTCTGTGGCCAGCGTTGTTGCTGTTGCTGTTGTTGTTGTTGCGGGCGCGCCTGGCAATGGCAGCAGCGGTAAAAAAGGATAAAGGATAAAGCGCGCAAATGAGTTGGCAACACAAATATCGCGCGCCAACAACAGCAAACAATAACAACAGCTATTAGAAGGAAAACTATTAAAAGCCAATGCACAACAACTAACAGCAGCTGACTGATGTGGAGAGGCGAACAGATAGACAGATAGACAGACAGACAGGCAGGCAGGCAGGCAGGCAGCCACGCAGACAGACAGACAGATAGATGAATGGTTGAGTGGGTGAATGGGCGTGGCGCGCCTTGAAGGCGGCAATAAAAACGCCGCATTTGGCTGTCAGAGTGAGAGGAACTCAAAAATTAATTACAACTGCAATAGAAAATTTTGTAGGCGAGGGCGGCGCACCCAAATGCTTAGCTATACTTCTTATACATATTGTTGTTGTTGTTGCTGTTGCTGTTTTGTGTTTTTGTTGCCAATACAGGGTGCGTCATCTTTTATGTCGGTATGTAAACATTGAATATCTTTGAAAATAAACAACCGATTTTCAAGCATGAGATATTTTTATTTAATTTGGTTCTGTACAATTTCTTGAACTGAGCTTTTCAACACTGGTCTACTCAAGTCAATCGGTTCACTAATGACAAAGTTATTCAATATTTACATACCGACATAAAAGATGGCGCACCCTGTACACACATGTATGTATGTATGTATGTCTGTAGGAATATATTTGTCAGTCAGTCAGACAGACACCACTGTGCGTCCGAAGGGTCGTTATTCTTGTTGCTGGGCGTTCAATGGAAACCACAAAACAGCGGCAATGTCGAACAACAACAACAACCCCTTAAGGCTCTGCCCAACAACACACACAGAGACATGCGGACAGCAACAGCAACAACAACAATAACAACTGTAAAGTCTGCAGCACACCTTACTTGTTGTTGTTGTTATTATTATTCGACGGCACACAGCTGACAATCGTTAGCTACGTTGGCCATGTCCTGACCAAAGCGGAAATATACAGCGGAAATATTGATTGTCAACAGGCGCGCCAGTATGTGTATAAATGTGTGTGTATGTGTGTGTGTGTGTGTGTGTGTGTGTGTGTGTGTGTGTGTGTGTGCATATAGGTGTGTACGTCTGGCGACCTTTTGCATAAACAGCCAAACTTTCAGTCCGCCTTTTGGTGGCGAGAGCATGGCAGCAACATTTCTGATATTTATTTGATATCATTACAACGTGGCGCCAGGCGGCCGCAGGCGACCAACGGTCTGCCTCAGTCCTCGACAAAAAAAATATTAACACACACACAAATACACACTTGTATATGTACATATGTTCATAAGTAGCAGGATGATGGCACAGTATTAGAGATAAATATTAGGTCTATGGAGTGGTTTCTAAATTAGTATCAAGTCCATTTTAGTACATTTATGGGCTTTGAGCTCAAAGTCTGGCAATACATAAGGAAAGGGTGTCCGCCACTGTCCAGCGAACATGCAAGTATCGAGTATCGATACAGCATGATGACACAGTATTAGAGATAAATATCAGGTCTATGGAGTGGTTTCTAAATTAGTATCAAGTCCATTTTAGTACATTTATGGGCTTTGAGCTCAAAGTCTGGCAATACAGCGAACATGCAAGTATCGAGTATCGATACAGCATGATGACACAGTATTAGAGATAGATATCAGCTCTATGGAGTGGCTTCAAAATTAGTATCACACCCATTTTAATACATTTGTGGGCTTAAAGTTCAAAGTCCGACAATACATGTCGAGAGGGTGGTCTAGTAATCAGGTCAAGGGAACATGTAAGCATCGAGTATCGATACCAGATGGAGAGCAGAAACGACAGACAATGAGAGCCGTCTACTGAAGACATTATATGCCAAGAAAGCAAAAGATTTTACATTTTTTCAAACCAAACCAAAGGTACATTTTATTTATAAAGAGAGTAGATTTGATTTCTAGACTGCAATTGCGATAGAATCGTCCCTTCTCCTAACGCCAAGGTACACGTAAATCACAAAATTGTCAATGAAATTTGGCCCGACTTGGTCCATTGTAATTAGTTAATTTTCCTAGATTGGCAACATCTTCTTTCACATTCGTATATAGTTAGTTTAATTAGTGTGTGGTTTGCAGCTATTTGTGGAAAGTTTGTACGATTTCGTTGCAGAAGTGTTTTTGTGGAGTCCACTTTATTGAGAACACAAGTATTTGAGTAGCACAAAGAGTTCGGTAAAGGTCGTGCGGTCGTAGAAAACTTGCCACATGCAAGTCAATCCTCTGTTAAAGGAGTTTCTCTCCCTTGATCACAAATGAACTGATTCGATATTATTAATGGGCCACATTTGGACTAGCGATATTAATAATGTGATAAGACACATTTGTTTTCGTAAAAGTGCTTATACTTTTAACAAATGAAGTCGTCCTTCCCAATATACAAGTCCTGTAATTCAATCAAAGTTATTTGTTCAATCGTTAACTAATCAGCCTATCAACAACAAATTATAATTTTCTAACAATAAGAAAGGCACGATATGTAATCCATAATCCTGAATACAATTTTGTTTAAAACTATCTATATTTTTCTTAAATTTTTTTTACATTATTACTCACACTTTCTGCATTTCATAGTTGCAATGTACAAGTTTTTAAACTCACCTGTAAATATATGAGAAGAGAAAGATGTGGTTAGTTTTAAAATTAAAATGAAATAAGTTTATCATATATGATTTCATTTTAAAATTTTTATTGTTAATATTGTTCCAATACTCTCAAATCAATATTGAGTTGCCAGCGCGACTGAAAAATATTCACATAGGCGCACATGTAATTAAAAAATTTACAATAAAAAAAGGTGTTTATAAAATTACAGAATATTTGAAGAGCACGAGAAATTTTAATGAGTAAATGTGCTCATTATTTTTAAGCAGAACCTTTGAAAAATACCTTTATAAACATTTGAAAATATCGAAGGCAGTATATAAGTTTTTCTAATTACTTTTACCGACAGATTTGTGAGCGTTTTGAGAACGAAAGCATGTGAAAGGTAACAGGAAATGGGAGTTCAAAACAAAATATAGAGATCTGCAGTTTTTTAAATGATTTGTCGTTGGTGGACAAAGGCACTTAAAATGTAGAATTATGAAAAAGAAAAAATTTGATAACCATTAAAGGCCTTTAAAAAATGATTTAAAAGTTGAAAAAAATGTTGGCCGTCTTATGTTCAATTGTCTACTCATAGACATAGAAATGAAAATATATAAACGAATCGAACAGCATTAATTCTTTCCATATACTTTTTTAATTATTTGAAATGATTGCAAAAGCCTTAAGCTTTGGCATAATATCTTTTTTAGTAAAAGTTTCCCTTTTGAAGAAAGCTACATATTTTGTGAATTATTATTTATCATAGTATTTTTATCATATATCTAATAGCATTTAAGTAGGATACAAATTTAAAGTGCCGCTGACAATCACTGCTTAATGCTGCTCTATTTCGGCGAACGGAAATCAGCTTATCATGTAATCCAGCTATTTTAAAATGCTCGCCCAGCCAATCCAACAGCCATTCAATTCCATGGCCAGTGTGCCCGATTTCTTTTGCAAATGAATTATTTAGCATGGCCATGCATTTATATTTTATTCCAAATTAGTTTTGTTTTTACGACGCAAATCCCTTTTTGGCGCTAGTTTTTGTGCTTCTCCCTTGCCACCACTACCCATCCTACCCATCCGACCGATCCGTCCAACTCCCCAGCCTTCCAACAGTTACCCAGTGACCTACAACAGTGCGTATGCTTTATGTCAGCTGGCAGCTTATTATGAAATTTACAATGTTATGAGTATGCGTGGTGTGTATGTGTGTATGTGTGTGTTATCCCAGATGTGTTGTGAAGCTCTTGTTCCAACGAGTCACCCACGCCCAATTCACTTTGTGGTCCGCCCTCATATTAATGTTGTTCATTAAAGTTGCATGAATTATGAGTGTGATACTAACTAACATTTATAGTACTCGTACCTACCATACACTATTTGCGAACAGTGCCGCCCGCTTGTAAAATAAAATGAGTTTCATTTCGTTTGTTCAGGCTCGGTTGAGTTACTTGTATCGAGTCATACGAGTATCGATTGCCTGCCCTTTCATTGCCTAAGGGGTACTAAGTCTCTATGTTCCTTAGTCTCTTTGTTACTCAGTGTCTCAGTTCCACTGTTCCTCTATCTCCCTTGTCTCCAGTCTTTCTGTTTTTCTGTCTTTCTCTGTTCCACTGTCCCTCAGAGTCCCACTTCTTTCATAGCTCTGTCGCTCTGTTCATCAGTCTCTCTGTTCATCAGTCTCTCTGTTTATCAGTCTCTATGTTACTCATCTCTGTTTCGCTGCACCTCTGTTCTTCTGTCTAGTTGTTCACCAATTCGTCTGATTTTCTGCCTGTCTGTGTTCCACTGTCCCTTAGAGTCCTACTTCTTCCATAGCTCTGTCGCTCAGTTTCTCTGTTCTATGTTTTAATGTTTCGCACCCCTTCCGTTTCCGTCTCTCTTTCTTTTCTCAGTATCTTTGCTGTTCTATCTCAGTATTCCACAGTTTATCTGTTTATCCGCCTGTTTCTCTTTTTTTCATTAGCTTATCAGCTCCTATATCTGTTTTGCAGTCATCTCTGTTCTTTCTTATTATTCATGTTGCTTTCTTTATCTGTCCGTTCCTCAGTCACTTGTTTCCTTATTTACTTTGTTTCTCAGTACCTTTGTTCCTCTGTGAAACTTTTCCATAGTTTGTCTGTTATACCATTTGCTTCTGTCTGCTTGCTAAACATCTAATACTATCCATCATTCTGTTACAAATACCATTTTGAAACATTTAAATAAATATTAAGTATATTATAAGTATACCCCTTTTTGGAGGGATTATTTCTTTCTATATCAAAGCAGCTTTCACCAAAGCTTTGAGGGTTCATACATGCAAACATCTGATCGCTCAAAAAGAAATCTCACATTACAACATTAACTATATGAATATATTATAGTTATATATAGACTTCTTAGTTGATATCCCTACAGTTTATGATTCATACAGGCAAATAGAAAATATTAAATCAAAAGCTAAACGGATTAAAGGGTGTTGCAACTTTGCCAAAACCAATTGAATCGATGATCTTATTTCCTATTTACAAACACACGCACACACACATATACATATGTATATGTATATGTATATGCATATAGTATGATGGAAAGTATGTCACTCCACAGAGCGACCACAAAGTGAAGCATCCGTCCGATTCGATGATTGATTCAATTTGATTTTGTCTTATCTGTGCACAAACAATTTTATTGCGACGACTCTGGGTCTGCATTATTAAAGATTTGCATGCCCAGTGACGTCATGTGGAAATGTCAAGCGAGCAGAAGCAGAAGCAGAACCAGAAGCAGAAGCAGGCGCCCAAGGAATAAAATGCATAAAATGAAATGGTCCGCAGAGTGCGACGACTGTCGACGCAGGAAGGAAGAATCAAGAGGCGTGAGGCGTGAGGCGCGATGCGCGACGCAAAGGCAGGCACTTGGCAGCCGCATAGAATATAAACATAAAAATATACAATTTGATTTTTAATGGCGCCCTCACACACACACAATCACACACATTAGTATATAAGGCGCACGCATTGCGGCTGGCTGTGCGTCCTGGCCGTGTCATCATTAAATCCTGGCAACGCAATTCGGTTAAACGCAAATGGCACACGCGTGACTCCTGCCGCGTTCTGCTCATCGTCCCAATGACACTCAATTGGTAAGATTTTCGCTTTTGTTTCCGCCCCTCACCAACACCCTCAACCCCGCCTCCTCCTCCCCTTCATCAGCAGCAGCGTGCGAGAGCAGATAGAAGGACAGCTTTTGGCATCTAACTGCCATTTCCATGGCGATTGCAATTCTGGCAATGCGCCAGCATGTAAATTGGCCCCAGCAATGGCAGGACATGTGCAATTTACTTCCTAAATTCTAAATGCAAGCCTCGGAGTTTGCAGCAACAACAAAAATAACAATAACAGCAACAGCAACAGCCCAATAACAATTTAAAGCTTGCCTATGAATAATCAATTAAGATTTTTATGCTTAAGCTGCTTAGATGAAATGGCCAATAATGTGAATGTCCTGTCAATGGAATTTGAAGCAAAGTCCTCCTCTCACAACCAAATCCAATTTTGAAGTGAAACGAAAGCGAAGCAAGCACAAAAGTATCGTTTACTCATTTTTATGTACTCGTTCAGATTACGCTTGAAAAACTCATAAAAATTGTTTCATTAAATTGGCAATCAAGCTACTCCGTCTTTATAAATGGATGCCTGCATTTGTTTATTATAATAAGTGTTGTTTAGGGGAAAGAAGCAGAAAGACGTCCAATACAATGAATATAACATTGGGAGCACAGAATTGAGGTAGAAATATTCAGGTTTTCAAGTATACTAATAGATTTCCTATTGTTTGTAGAGCCAACTTTTCGAAGTACATTGAAAAATGACCAACAAAGTAAATTCAAAAGGCACTGGCATCGCCTTTACAAAACAATCTTTTATTTTTAACAAATGCAACATAAGGAAAGAATATAAATCTATAAGTATTACGAGTGGAGCTAGATTTATCGAAATAATGGAATTTAATGGACTGCAAAAATCTAAAGTATTGTTTTTCGATGCCATTTCGAAACAGTATCCTTTACATTATTTCTGCAGCTAATGAAAATTGCATGAAAAAGAAGAAAAGTGTTAACTGTTAATATAATGAAACAATAAAAAAGCGGCATTCCGTGGCCTTTAGTGGTCACGAAATCTAAACATTCGCTTCATTCAGGTATTGAGGTATTGAGGGGAGCAAGATTGGAGCTTTATTGAAACTATGAGAAGCTGGATGCCAAACATGGTTATTCTAGCTCTTACACATTCCAAAATTCTTGCGTTCATACAGTCGAACAGATGAGCGGACATGGCTAAATCGACGCATACTCTATGGAGCCTGCAATGGCTGCTTCGCACTAAACTAGTATACCCTTTAATCTTTTGAGTATAAGGACACCAGTTCGCAGCTTTGTCTGAACAGAAATTAAAATATTTGGCTAAAAAGCACGATTTTCTTGCAGCAGGTAGAGTAATAGAGAGCAAGAGAAAGATTATTGATTATGATTCAAGCACTTCGTTTGAGTTTAAATTTTTTGTTCCTTAGTAATTATTTGCATTGTTGGTCTATTTGTTCTTAAATTTGTAATCAGGCGATCGCTTTGGGGTCTTTTGAATTATGCTCTTAGGGAATTTAAATTTCTGGCTTTCTTTCCTTTTATTCATGTGTCGCTAATGGTCTAATGGGCTCAAAGAAAGCCGCCAAGCGGATAAGGCTAATAAAGGTGTAAAAAGTGGTCAGCCGCAGTTCCCAAAGCACACACACACACACACACACATACCTATAAAACTCTTAATTAACATGTAGGTGTGTGCTTCTTTAATGTTACTAAGGGCTGGTTAAGGGGGATGGAGAGGACAGGACAGGCATTGAGACGACGACGACAATGGATCAGATGACGGCTGTGGCGACGGTTTATTGGCGACTGGGTTGCCGATTGTTGACAACCCCTTGCGCATTCGAGCGGAGCACGCAAACAAACCCCAAAATATATGTGTCTCTCTCCGTGTGTGTGTGTGTGTGTGTGTGTGCAAAACAAGAACGGAAATTGGCCCACATAGAGCTGTTGACCTTGGCAAGCAACGTGCCGACGCCGACGCCGTCACCAACGCTATCCTGTTCCAGAGACCGATCAGAGAAAATGCGGCCTTTCGCCACATAAATAAAACAGAAGACAAAAGCCCAAGACTGTTACTGCTGCCACACAAGAAAATAAATAAATAAAGAGCCTGCAATGTAGGAAGGGCAGTGCTGTCAAAAAATAATAATAACAATAATAGCAAAGAAAAAAATAAATAAATAAGCGGAGAGTGAAAAGAATTAAAACAGATTTCGCAATGGCTCTTCTAAGTGGCTGAACGATTGGGTGGCGATAGGTTCTTGGTTGGCTGGTGGCTCAGCGGTTGACTGAACAAATTGTGGCGGCAACCGGCGGCGGCGATGAAAATGCTGCCATTGAATTTTATTGATTTTTCCCTCAACACATTTTCCTTAAACCATCGATGTTTGTCATCGTCGTCGTCGTTGTCGACGTCATCAACAAAGCCGGCGTCGCTGACGACGTCGACGTCTACGCTTAGTCCCATACATGTGTGTGTGTGTGTATGAGTGTGTGTGTGTGCTTGCTTGCATGTGTATTTGTGTTTTTCATTTTAGTTTTTAGGTCGCTTTGCCGCTAAAGGCTGCCAGGCGCCAATGAAATCGAAAATGCGCATCATTCATACACACACCAATACACACACACAAACACACCAATACACACACACATATGTAGCTTTAGATGTGTGGCCACATCCAGGAGGAACATCATTATGGCTGAGCACAGCCTGGCAGCTGATAATGACGTTAATGAAGTTGCCGCCTCTTCTGCTACTCGACCGCTGCAAAATGCCCATAAATGTGTCACGCCTCCGCCACACACACCCCTCACACACACAGACGCACACACACGCACACCACCACTCGGCTCGCTGCCACATTCACACACAACCACATGTTACTGGCACTACTACTGCCACTGGTGGTGCTGGTGAACCGCAATCAAACGGCCGTTGAAATGGCTACCGGTTACATATAATGCGTCCACATGCCAACACCGTCGTCGCGTCGTCTACAGCGTTGAGGCCGAAACTTCGTTTAGTGCTGTTGCCGTTGCCGTTCCCGTTGCCACCATGAAGCAAACGAATCCCTTCAGCGTCCTTAAATAACACTGCGTTGTTCTTTATTGGTCGTTAAATCTCTTGCGGTTGTTGTGTCTTCGTCTGTGCCTCTACCTTTACCTCCACCTCTGCCTTTGTCCGTGTCTGGGTCGCACCCTCGACAGGCAGCGGCAACACGCAGCGCCCATGAGGCACACACGCACACACACACACACACCAATGCACACATTTAGCTACGGGTGGTTGCTGGGTGCTCAGTCATAACTGAGCCACCAACACACCAAATCAGCTGGCACAGTGGTGCGAATTCCTTTTTCACAATTACACCTATTCTATACTCCTTCTCTTATTCAACGTTTACAAGTATTGCACATTCACATAAAACCCCTTCAAATTGATAATACAACACGTATAGCTATAGTATGCAAATGTCAGGAGTGCAATCTAAAGTACTAAGCCCGACCTTCAAAGAAATAAGAAAATATGAAAAGAATTAAATCTTGAGGCATGTTCACCCATTGAAAGAGTCAAGTCTTTCCAATTGCATACACTTTTTTGAGCCGCTATTTAATGGACTGTCAAGATTGAGAGTTAAATACAAATATTAGGCTACCTGCCTGGTACCATCGCTCCAAAAATATTATCGCCTATTGTTTATAACAATATTGTGTATTTATGCACAGAAATTAGTATTATTTTTCAAGTATGTTTTTGAAGAGAAATTCGTAATCTTGTAATTTATTATAAAACAATTAGTGACTTTTATTGGAGTATATATTATTATATTCAATTATGTAAATCAACGAATTTGTATACTAATTATTTGCCAGTCTAACCCTGCCTTAAAGTTTTAGATTTATCTATATACTAATTTATTTATCTACCTACCTATTTATCTATATACAGTGAAAACTCCATTAATGGACACCTCTTTTATCCGGACAGTCTCTTCGGCGAACACTTTTTCTAAAACATTCGATCGGTGTATAAAGTATTTAACTATATAAAGTGTATAAGCTAAGTATATCCTCTTAAGCGGACACTCCCCTTGGGCGGACAGAAATTGGCCGACCGTGAGTATTCGGCCAAGAGAGTTTTCCCTGTACCTACCTCTTTTTCGATTTATATAACAACCAACAACAATTTCGTATAAAATTTTTGAATTTTTTCAAATGTTTTACTGCCATCTGCATGGGACAAACAATTAAATATTTCGCACTGCACTAAACACTAGTTTTTAATTACATTTTTTTCTTACTTGTAGTCGCTATTCGATATTATAATTAGCCGGTCCTACCGCTCGTTTCTCGGCTAAGCATACTGAGTCCCTTTTCCAAAAAGCTAAAAAGTCGAACAGTAGACCAGCCAAGTTTAAAGTCAAGCGCATTACCAAGGACGATTTTTCAGACAAACATTAGAGTCCCTTTTCCCCCTTTGGAGCTACAATTTTCAAGAACAGCTTTCTAGTGCTCCCCTACATTGTAAAGACTACATTGTCAGTGAAGACAAACTCTTTTATTTGAATACATATTTCTAATGCGACTTGTGCTCCCCAATTATTGTCTAACTGAACCCAATTTTTACAATTTTCAGATCTTATGCTCATAAAAAAACCTCTCTTATAATTTTAAAGAACGCTGAGATTTTTGCAAAACTGAGATTGTAGTAAAGTTGGATAGGTTTCTTTAGTTTTTAATGAATAAAAAATCAAAATAAGCCCAAAGTACAACTCTGAAGACTATAAATAATATTTGATGAATAAAGCCATATCTGAACTTAGAAATCAAACAAACCTTACTATTATATTCGACCCCAGAATCTATGCTATTATGAAATAATATAATCGACCAAATTGTAGGCCAGTTTATCAATTTAAATTTTGTAATCCCTTCTTTTACGCCTAGTCTATAAAACTTTACTTTAACAATACGTTTATGATTAACTATTTACTTAACATTTTAATTTACAACACAATCGGAAATAATGTCAAATGCGGGCTAAGGAACTATAACTAGTATAGCAAATATAGCTTTTAAATTGATATTTGTTGTTTCATTCTGATAGAGATTCAAGACGAACATTTTCAAACAAAATTCAACCTGATATTCAACCACATTTAAATTGCTTAGCGCTTACAAATTAAAAACGTTTTTACATTTTTACATCATTTTCTTTAATAATAATACCTGAAGCCAGAACAAAAATAACTCTTCTGTTATTTCTTTTAAAATAATTCTGCTGAACAGACACCTTCTTTGCGTACTAGTATTTTGCTCCAGGCTGAGCGCTAATTTGATTATCTCATGTATTTCGCTTATTTCACGCTATTTACATTTCTTGAAAGTTGATTCAGATGTTTAGCTTTCAGCTTAGTTCGCAAACAAAGCCAAATAGGCAAATAATTCAAGAAATGTTATAACTTTTCTTTGAGCATAATTTTTACACACTACTTGTATACAGGAAGGGTTGGTTGACTAAAAAGAAGCAGATTAGTAGATAAGACGAATCCATATAGAAATGTCCGTTTGTACGTCCCTGTGCGTCTGTATGAACGCTATGAACTTTTCAACCGTAGCAGCTAGGGACACCAAACTTGGTATGTAAACTTGCCTAATCCATATGCAGAGCTAGTTTATCAAAAGTCCTATATAGACGTATTTTTTTTTGTATATCTGCCATAGGAACAATCGCTGAAAATCACTCTTGATAGAATACCTTTTTTTTTTGAAGATATTTTTGGTATTTGAAGGTTCTATATACTGTCTCAAATTAATCTGAAGTGGCTGACTATATCATGTAGCTGCCATACGAGGGATCGGCGGGACAATCTGTTCAAGAGGGTTAACTTTTTTGTTTGCTTATAAAGTTATCTCAAGAAAATCGAGTATTTATAACTTAGAAATAATGTTTCGCCATAATCTGAAGTCTTATTTAAAATTATTATTAATAAGATTGATGCGTACAATAAAGCATATTTTAGTTGACTGGCTGTAGCACAGAACGGCTTGGGCCTAGGGTATTCCAGAGTCGGGCTGGCCAGACTTCTTAACTTATCGATTTCGTCCGCCGTTAAACAACGCCGCCGGCTCTGCCGTCTGCACAGTGGCGCGTGATGTTTCGTCTAACATTATTCGATCAGGCAAGCCCACTGTCGCCGGCAGATTCGTTTTGTTGTTGTTTATTTTCCGTTTAGGGTTGCACACACACACACACACACACACACACACATACAGACACGGGCACACTCACACACATACAGATAAGTACACACACGCACACATAAATGATTGTTGAGCGGCACATCCCTATGTTTGTTTTTGTATTAATGTAATTTTTTGCCACACCCCCACCCCCCTCGCTGGTTTAGTTCGTAAGCTCGCCACGTTTCCTTGCCCTTCGCTTCGCTTTCTTTGGCTTCGTGTTTCTATTTTTTGTTGTTGTTGTTTTCTTTTTCATTCGTCGCGCACAGCCTGCCATCGTCGACTTTGATTTTCCACGAATTTTCGTGCTTTTGCTACTTTATACGCCTATTTCACCGATTTCGCTAGCTACGTTTTTTCTTGCCTCCCCGCCTCTTCCTCCTACATCCTGACATCGTTTCTTCTTTTTTTTTTTTTTGGTTGTTGTTGCTTTCCATTTCTTTTTTGTGCGCCCCAGCTGTCGCGGCGTGCTTTTTATTTTCATTCGCTTGAACAGACCAAGACTTCGGCCGTCGCCTCCCCGTTCCCATTCCCGTCCACCCTTAGAGCGGCGTTTTCATTTCACTTTTTTTTAAACCCTCCCCCCTCCCTCCCCCCCCCCCCCCCCCTTACGCAATTCGGTTGACTACTAATGCTTGGCTTTTCGCTTAGGACCTTGTTTGTTGCCGCCTGCCGCCTGCCGCCTGCCGCCTAAGGCCGGCGTCATTCGGTCCAGCCGGAGATCGATGCCCCTCCCCCTCCCCCTCCCCTCTGCCCCAGTCTGCCATTGCCTTGACCACCGCTAGTGCGTTGTGCCGGGATGCCAGGATGACAACAATGGAGGCCTACTTTCATTGTTTCCTCTTGGCGCGCAACGCTTTATAAATTTATTTCTTCTAGGTATTTCGCTGCTTCTTACTCTCTCGCTCGCTCTCTCCTCTACTTTTCTTGGCATTGTCTGCCACTTGAACAGCTGACTGGCAAAAGCGTTGGCGTTGGCGTTGGCGTCGACGCGTTGCCAGGCACGGCCGTTAATTAAATTAAGTTAAAGTTGTCAAGTATTTAGCTGAAGTTCTCCGCGCGGCACTCGTCGCCAACGACTTAATCAGCATCGACAGATGTCGATTGCTTCCGTTAGAAAGGGTTGGTGGAAGAGGGTCGAGGGTGTGACGTGTTGGCCAAACAAGCTGCACTCTTCTCACGCTTTAGCGTTTTACAATCAGACAGACAGACAGACACATAGACAGACAGGCAGACAGACACACAGACACAGTCAGTTGATTGTGCAATGCATGTAAATATTTATTCAAAAAATATTTACAAATTTTCATGCAGACATTATAATTATCGTCTACATGTATTTACATATAATTGTATGTGTGTGTGTGTGTGTGTGTGTGTGGTTTGTAAATGAAAAATGCAAATAACAAACAGTACAACAATTGAAAACCCGGCAAATCTGTCGCATCGGGGACTGATCTGAATTCGAAGCTGAAAGGGGGATTGCGCTGCCATTGCGACGCCACAAAGTCGGCTTTAACTTATTTACTTAAACTTATTTGCCTTTTTTATTATCCCAGAATAATGCCGATAGAATATTGCGACGTTACGACGCGACACATGCAAATGTATTTTAAACGTTTCAAATGTAAAGGAAAGGTGCGGGAAATGAAACCTTTTCCGATTTATTTGCACAAAAATGTTGATGAAATGAACATTTTAGTGTTATCTGTAAACCAAACAGCTCTCCATTTTACATATACTCGTAATCTTTAAGGGCATAGAGAAAGTAGTTGCAATCAAATGAAGAATTTCAAGTCGTTTTAAACCTTTTTTTAAAACTTTCTTTTAAAAGCCCTTCTTCATGGTGGAGATATATTTCTTAATCAAGCACACCTTTTGTTAAATTTAAGGACGTTTCTATTTTTGAATCGTTGTTCTCGAATCTACAAATGTATGTCTAGAGTTTGTTATAATTTAAATGATTTAAATAAAATAATGACCATATCCAAGCAATTGGCTAAGCAAGCTGTGAATAATTTATTACTCCCCAGCTCCGTGGACATTTCATCAAAAAGGAAAAGGACATTTAAAGGTCTCGAGGCTCTTACATAAGTGAGTTAAATATTTGTAGGTAGTAAATGGATGTGACATCATCGGCAGATAAAGTTGGCTTTTATTGCATTTTGAAGTTGTTGTGAATCCCTTGTGCTGCTAATGTCAATACACGAGTATATATGGTTGGCTGACTGACTGGCTGGCTGGCTGGCTGGCTGGCTGTCTTTTTCTTTCCATTAATCGTTTATTTTATGGGGCCATCTCGAGCTAAAGCCAAACAACCAAATTTCCCAAATCGATTAAGGACTTTTGCCATTGCACGTGACAGCTGGTCAAAGGAGCCGGTGGCGCACAGCGCACGGACATCGGACGTGTGTTTAGCAACACTGCTGCTGTTACGTAAGGACACCATGGACTGGGAGAGATGAAGAAATGAAGCAATTTCCCGCACGTGTGGCTCGTGGTAATGCACGGTAATTAAACTGCACGCATGCAGCCCCATACATACAAACATGCATACAAACATACATACTAAGCTGTACTACATATATATGTATATATATATATGGCCAGTAATCGTAAGGGAATATCAGAAGCATGTACACAAAAATGCATACATACCTGTACATAAGGATGCCCCTACAAATAACCCTTGCTCTTCCCTTCTATATATATTTAAGCATGTTTCTTCTGCCTGAGATCAACAGACCCAACGCAAGATATAATTTTAAATAAGGCAAGTCTACACGAACACATATCTGAGCACTATGTACTTATAATACTGTGTACAAATATGTCCCGGAAATTTGAATTTAAATGGAGCGGGAGAAACCTTTTTATTCTGAAGCTGGCAGCATTATTCGCACAAGGTTAGTCTTGTAAACAAATCATTGTTATTCAAATCAAATTAATGTTGTATAGTATATACTTGGACATTGTGCAATAAATTATAAATCACTTAAATTAGGAATAATTATACATACTAAAAATACTAGGTTAAATTAAAATAATGCATAAGCAAACAATATGGTAACGCCTGAAAAAAGGACAAGCTGGCAACTCAAAATTATAAAGGAGGGGAGTTGAGTTTTGAAAGCAGAAGCGTACGCATGTAATAAATTAGAGCTGCCTAAAGAAATGGAAATTAATGTGTGACAAAACTTAAATAAAGTATAAAATAAGAAAAATCATAAAAAACCCATAAGGGCAAAGCTTTTTATTCACCCTTACAGTCTAATAATAATAATGATATTATATTTAATCTGTGGATCAACTTATGCGAAAGCCAACGAAATTGCGCTCAGCATTTTATCGAAGTCCCTCCTTGGTAGCCATTCAGGGCCTTTGAAAGGTTTTCTGCTTGACAAAAATGCAACGAAATGGCGTCGCAACGACTAAAGCCGTAATAGCAAGGGTTGCGTATACGTCATGTTGCACACACACATACACACACACAAAGATAGAACACCCAAAGCATTGCCCAGTAGAACTGTTATCAGCGCGTATTTTATATTTAAAGTGTCAAGTTTTCCAGTCAGCCTAAATTGTGAAGAAAGTTTAAAAAATAATGCAGCAATATAAATAACTAATAGTTTCCGTTTAGAGGGAGATTTGTTTGGTATATACACATAATATAGTGGAAAGGAATTTAAGAATGTAGTCCAATGTCAAATAGCTTTTAAATATCAAGTAATGATTAAAGAAAAGAAGTTGTTCGGGATCCTTCCAATTACAGATATACATAACTGCTCTGATCATAAAGAAACTTCTGCATACTATATTGAAAAAACAAAAATACCATCTGAATAAACAAAATTGTTTTTAGAACAAAGAATGACATTTTTACCGGTAGTTCCTATGACAGCTATAAGACATAGTGCTCAGATTTTAACAAAACTTCACATTGTGTTATGGCATTTCAAAAAAAAAACCAATAGTTTCGAAATTTTCTTACGCTCGTCTAATAAACGAAAAAGTTATATGACTGTTGTCCCGAACGTTCCTATGGCAGCTATATATAGAATATTGTGGCTATATACGATTTGTAATAAACTTAATTTGCATGCGGATAGGACAAGGCTTCATAGACATTTTTTGACGACTGTATAGTATATCTTGAAAATGTGCTCTAAATGGAAATAATGGAAAATTGATGCATAAAAGCGTTTGAAAAGCAGAACAAATTTTGTGTACCAGCTCATACAGGGTGCGCCATCTTTTATGTCGGTGTGTGGATATTGAGTGGCTTTGTCATTAGTGAACCGATTGACTTGAGTAGACCAGTGTTCAAGAAATTGTACAGAACCAAATTTAAAAAAAATATCTCATTTTTGAAAATCGGTTGTTTATTTTCAAGGATGTTCAGTGTTTGCATACCGACATAAAAGATGGCGCACCCTGTATACTTGTATTTCTACTGGGTAGTGCATCTCAAGGCTGGTTGCGCTCATTAGCACAAAATTAACATTTTCGGAAAAGCCACAGCCTCAGAGTCTGAGGCCAACTGTGCAACTCGAAGCCGAAAATCTGGCAGCAGTCCTGACTGTGATTAGATCAAAAGGCGGGCGCTGCAGAAGAAACTCCGCCACTCGCATAGCCACAGCGACAGCAGAAGGAGGAGGAGGAGGAGGAGGAGGAGGAGGAGTAGGAGCCGCCACAGGACTTTTGGTAGCATGAGGAGTGCTAGGCAGGGGGACAACAACATCCTGTTGTTTCTGACATCGTTGAAAATCTACATATTGCATTATTACACGTTATTCTTATTATAACATACTTTCATATTTAGGTTCGTGTCTGAGTTGTGCGCATGAGATGTTATGTGATGTGTGGTCGTTATTGTTGTTGGGTTAATGAAAACACGACAGCGTCGCTCATCATTACCCAGCACCAGACCATCAGACCACCATAGCCCGAGAGTGCCACCCAAAAAAAAATAAAGAAGAATAAGAAGAAGAAAAAGCAACCCCAAACCGCTAGACGGATGGCGGCGACGCGTTGCGTTAAACAGCTCAGCAAAAATTGTAGAAAAATGCCAACACACCACACAGGATGGGGCTGGGAGGAGCTGTGCAAGAACAAGAAATACTATATAAGGGGTACAAGGAGCAGCGACGCAAATGTGGGCGGTACACGAAATTGAAAAGAAATTGAATTGAAGTTCGTTGCCGGTCGTCGCCGTCGCCGCCGCCGCCGCTGCCGCTGCTGCTGCCGCCGTTGCCATCGCAGCTCTTTGATAAGATAAGACGCTGCAGATATAGTCAGGTGTATGTGTACATATCTATGTGTGTGTGTGTATGTGTATGAGCAATATATGTATATATATTTTAACGTATATATATTTTATATAGCACGATCTGATAAGCGTGAAAAAATGTGTTGACGTGTTCATATGCGACCGGCAAATACCACGAAAAATTTGTAAAAAAAAATAAAACAGAACAAAAATTCCCGTAGATATAATAATATTAGAAAATCAATAAACAGTCAGTCGGATAAATGAACTGGTTTTGGTGAAAAAGTTATCCACATGACTACGGCACGTGCATCTTGTGAACTTATTAGAAGGCACCTACAAGTATATGTACTCGTCTAAAGTTTTCAATGCAATCATAGAAACCCATTTGCTGGCTTCCACATAATCAGGAACACACACAAACCTCTATAGAGCTGGGAAACGCTACTTTTCCATTTGTTTGACATTTTGATCCAAGTTCAATACGCTTTTTAATTGACATTTCCTCGGGCTATGTTTGTCAAAATGTATACTTCTATTCCAATATTTGCACAACTAGGTGCAACTTTTTAAAGATAATACTCTAGTTTTGATGTTGTAGTTGTAACAGAAGTTGTAGGCAATTTTAATGAAATTTCAAATAAAAGCAGAGAATAACAAATGAGTATTGTATGTAAAGTTTAACATACACAGCCTTGGAAATGTGCACAGTATTGAAGAAATTGTGCAGCGGGGGTAAGGGAAAGACTCGAATCGAATTGAAAAAATAAATTAGTTTTGCCTAGGTACTAGAAGAGTCTACACACCAAGTTGGGTTCGTGTGGACGCAGCCGTTTCCGAAATCCAGGCGTTCATACAGACAGACAAGCGAACGTGCGAACATGTCTAGATTCGAGATATAAACATTATGGGGTCGGGCATGCATTCTTCTGTCTTTTACGTATTTGTCCTTCAAGTACAGGTCATAAAAAAAAGAAGAAGAAGTAGGGCGAGTCCACTGCAGCAGTGGATTTGGGTGAAATTTTATTATTTATTATTATTTATTTGGAATTGTGTTCCCAAAATACAAATTGGGGAACAACATTGAAAACCTAAAATAAACTTGTCTTGTCCAGCAATTAGAGAAGTCTCAATACCAAGTTTGGTGAATGTGCGCTTAGCTGTTTTTAAAATACAGACGTTCATACAGACAGACGGTCGAATAAGAATAGATCTGCTTCCAGCTTCCTTCCACTAACCTCATTTTGTTCTTTTTTATATTATTTTCGGGTACAGTGTATTTTTAAGGAATATTTACTTGTACATATACTTGTATATGTACTTGTATGTATAATTAGTTTAAATTTCGACTTACCAAGTGCAATACGGTGTTGACCACCTCCCGATTGGTCACCTGACCCACCTCGATGAGTCCAATGAGGACGGCGAACTTTAGATTATCGGCTGTCGTCATTCTGACTATTTCGTCTGGCCGCTTTATATCACTGTACGGCGGACGCATGATGTCCGCCATTTTGTGTGCCAGTGTTGTTGTTGATGTTTGTTGGTTGGATTGTTGTTGTTGTTATCGTCGTCGAATTTCAGTTTGTTTTGTATATTTGATTATACGTACATATGTATGTATGTATGTATATTTATTATTGAATTAAAATTGGATTTAAATTTAAAATATTCGTTAGAGTTGTGTATGGCATGGATTTTGGTAGTATTTTTTTATTAAAATTTTGGATTATCATAAATTTTTTTTTTACATAGAACACGTTATACAATTAATGGATGGAATGCACAAGAAATAACACACACACACACAGAAATATATATATATATAGATACATTTATATATGAGAGAGATACATATAAATATATATATAAACAATTAGATTGCCAAGCAACAGGGGAGAAAATTAAGTTAAATTTGAATTTTTTATTATTATTTTTCGTTATTTTTATTTTGTTTGTTATTTGTTGTTGTTGTTATTATTCTTGTAATGAATTTGATTTTGATTTCAATTTTCACTTTTGCAAATTTTCTTTTGCAAGTTTCGCTTGCTTTCTTATTGGAGTGTGGCGCTCACACACTCACACACACGCACAGTTGTTGTTGTTGTTGTTGTAGTTGCTGCTACTGCTACTGCTGTTGTTGTTGGTGTTGTTGTTGTAGCAGCTTTTGTTTTTAACGCTGAGCAGTCGGCAATGCATAATTATTTCATTTTTTTGTTTTTGGTTATAAATTGTTGTTGCTTCTGTTGTCGTTGCTCTTGGTTGTTGTTGTTGTTGTTGGTGTTGTTGTTATGGTTGGATAAAGTTAGTTTCATACACAGATTTCTAAATTGCATTTGCTTTGGTTCTTGTTGTTGTTGTTGTTTATATTTATACATATATATTTGGTTTACACACACTTAATAATTTTGTTCGATGATTGTGGGAGGGAGGCGGAGGCACACACAAAGGAGAGCGAGCGAGCGAGCAAGAGCGAAAGAGAGAGAGAAAGAAAGAGGCTGAATTAATAAATAAATAAAGGAATATACAAAAACAAAATAATTATATAGTGTATATGCAAATTGTTTTTATTTATAAATGGCTGTGGGGTGTTAGTGAATAGTACGACTTAAATGTGTAAATACAATATATTTATATACATATGTATATGTATGTATATATGTATATGTATGCGAGAGAAATATATGAATTCGTTTTTTGGTCTTTTCTTCTTCTTCATGTGCTTAATCTTCTTTTTGTTTTTGTTTTTTTTTTGTTTTTCAGATTTACAAATTTGCAAATGTCAATGCCAATCGAATGCGATTTAATGAGCGTGGTACGAAGAGGGGGTGGGGTAGGGGGCTGGGCGGGGCGGGGCAGGAGCACACATACACACACAAGTTTCAAAGGACACGTGCTGTGGAATACAAACACATATGTATGTATCTATTTATATGTGTGTATGTGTATAGGCATGCTAATATAAGTATATACAGTCATATGAGCAATAATATGGACACATCGCGCTTAAATAACTATCGATAGATGCTGCTTCACTATCGATCACTCATCACTACAAGTCTGAGCTTGTAAGCGAGTATGTATTGTTTCCGATCGTATAATGAATCTTCTGCAAATTGTCGAATTATCAATAGCACTATCGATGGTTCTTTCCATATATCAATACTCAATTATAGTTTCTTCAAAATCAAACCTAACTATCGATAGTTGGTACAAAAATCCCCCAACACAACCGAACATTTAGAAACATAAATGATTTGTGTCGCCTGAACTGTAACTATGAGTCTGAAAGTTAATATTTTTGCACTAAGGCCATCCTTGCCTTCTCCATTCGATATATCCGATCGATACTATTATTTTCAATTATTATTAATTAGTTTTGTACGAAAAGTAGGAGGCTTGACATTAAATGAAAGCTATCGTTAAAAATCATTGGATAATGCTAATGGGTTATGTGTTAAATATACCTAAGTATTCTCAACTTCCCCATTCTTCCTTCCTACCCCTTTCCAAGGAACATACCTTTTTTAATGATATACGGAATACTCTTTAACACACTTTAAAGAGTTGTACTGTTTAAGTGTCCCTATTATTATTCACATGACTGTATTTTTAATGGCCAAGTTGACTTTTAATGGCCAGATTGAACAATAAAATTCATCGAGTGCATCAAGCTATCAATTATTGTTCAACTCCGTCGGATAATTAATTTGATCCCTGCATAACTATACGAAAATAGAATTCAAATAAATATTGTCAAGATGCGATGTCACTTGACTGCAATAAATGAGATTTTAAACCACTTGAGAGCCAATTTCGGAGCGCACAATTCATACATACTTATGCTACTAGGTGACAGGATGATGAGATTACTGCTCGAGCCGGAATTTTATACATTTTGACAAAATGACTGCCAGTAGCGTGTCATTAGGGCCATCATTCAATCGTGCAGGAAAACTGTACATGCACAGGCGAAAATCTAACACCAAGTAGTATAGTAATTTGTCTCTCTCACATGCTAAGGTACACGTCCAGGCACGTCAAACAGGACGACATATCAATAGAATGCATGATCTGAGAATTAATTGTGAGGGTATTTCGAAGCCATGGCCAATCGGTATTGTGACATAAAACAACCGATTTTGAGAAAGTTCTTTCAAAGAAGAATGCATACCTATACTAAGTATATAAGTGTACCCCTGCAAATCGATTCTATTTAACTATTGATTTAAGTCTATCGAAAGTTTTTGGTCGAAGCACCTTGAATATACAAACCGAAACCTATCTAAACGAAATTAAACTATAAATCTTTAGTGCTACGATTTGTTCTTATTCCGATCGTTGCTAGGACTAACTATATGATATAGTTCATCGCTATTGATAAAACTTTAGATTATTGCTTGGCGATATAGAAATTTCAATAATACAATTAACAATCTCTGTATGCTCTACTAAAAGAAAAAATTTACACCGATCGGTTCAATGATCGCTTTATAAAATAATGCATCTACTATAAATTGCATTGAAAAAAAGAGCTCTGCGCATGGATAAGGCAAGTCTATTAGCTTAAAAGAGTTGAAAGAGTCGTCATAGTTGGTTGAAACGGAAAAAATTTTAATGTCATTTCAACAATCAGTTCTAATATATTTTCAATTATTTTTTGTCAGAAGCAGGCGATTGTTTGTCTCCAAAAATTTTGGTAGAATTGACACCAATTTTAATATATTTTTATCAATTTAATCGGTACAAAATATTTTCAATTATTTTTTGTCAGAAGCAGGCAAGAATTTTGGAGAAATTGACATCAATTTTAATATATTTTTATCAATTTAATCGGTACAAAATATTTTAATTATTTTCAGAATGATTAAGAAGCAGAAAATTATTGGCTCCAAGATTTTTGAATAGCATTTTAACACATTTTCATTAGTTTAATCAATTTAAATGTGTTTTAAATTTTTTTCAGAGAAAAACAAATGCAGAAACTTTTTTACTACCAATACTTTTTAAATTAATATATTTTCATCAGTTTAATACAGACTTTTAATCGCAAACTATTTTGGAGTACCTGAAGGCACAATTATTTTAAATTATAATTTGAAGAAAGGCCAAGTAGGTTTTTGCATTGAATCTAAACTAATTTAGTCAAAAATTTCGAATAAAAAAAAAATTGTTGTCAAGCTTTCAGTTGTTGTTGACAAAAATGTTCAAATGAATCATTTTTAATCTTTTAAGAGTCCATTTCGTTGATTCATTTATAAATTTAAATGTAAAGCCGAAGCTTTAATTTATAAAGCTTCACTTGTACAGAGAGTTGTTTGTTATTCATAAACTAAAAGCAATCTATCATTCCAACATTTATCGCACAGTTGTACGTTTGCATAACTGCAAGCCCCCATTGTTTGGATTACCTCTAACCCGCATATACATATAGTACATACTATTTGTAGCTCAGATTTATGGCATACTTTATGAGGGCGTACCAAACAGCTCGGATGTGACAAATGTTCAACTATGGACGTAGGAAATTGTAAAATATACAATTTAATAGTTCGACTAGCATGTGTTTGTGAAACAACACATCGGCTAATACCTTCAATGGCAGATATACATACATATAATACGAATGTTTGCAAACATCAATTTATTTGTGAAACATAATACTCAGACCGATCTCCTTAACTCCAGGTTTTGCAAAATTACTAGACAGAATGCGGCCTTAAAAAAAGAGCAAACCAGTCTCAGATCATCCGCTCTAGGTAGAGTATAAGCCTACAAAAGCCACCTCAGATTCTAGCTCCCTTATCTCCAATCCCACTTTAGAAGACATACATGTAACTAATTGAAAAATTCCTAGGAAAATCTAATTTTTACCATATGAAGATTCCGCCAGAAACGGATATGTTCTCTTAGTAGTTGTAAATTCAAGCCAACATTTAATTATTATTTTAATAGTTTGATTTGATTTTTCCATTTTAAACTGTTTACCTAAAGAAAGAAAAACCCCATGTTTCGAATATCTTGAGGTGAACACGATATGTATGTACCTGTAGAGCTCTCAAGAGGCAACTTTTATTTTCGACAGAAAAGTATGAAAACCTTTTAACAGTAACTGTGGATATACCCATAACTATACGCGTATTGGTTTTCTAAAAACATATTCGAGAGCTTTAAAAAATGAACAATTTTCAAGTGTTCCGCTGACGTTGACGTGCGAGCACAACAAAATTGTGCAATCGCCGATGGTGAGGTGTTGAGGTGGTAAGGTTTAGGGGGGGTGGTGAATTCGGTTCGATTGTTTGTGCGCGTAATTATCTTACCACACGTAACATAACTAAAGAGCGCGCTTGCCCAACGTACGTAACACACAAACACACATGCAAGCATACACCGGTTTGTGGGATAGAGAACAACAGAGGACAGGTGTTGTTGTTGTTGTTATTGTTATTAACCTGCAGCTTAAGCTGCAGTCAACATTACTGCCCCTGAGCGCGCATTTAATGCAAACATGCAAGTACACAGACACATACAAGCACACTTTTAGTTATATATGTATGTATAAGTATGTGTGTGTGTGTACCCTGTACTGTAAGAGTATCGTTCAAATTGTTCAGTTTTTGTAATACAAAATAATGCATTATTTTTAATGTAAGTTAATGCCTTTAATAAAATTTTAGAGAGTGTACAAATATCGGACAGAGCGAGACTTTAACGTTCTACTGCGGTAGATATTTGTATGTGTGTGTGTGTATGTATGTATGTATGTATGTATAGTATGTGTATGTATTTTCTTGATATTTTATCTGCTGCTGCGCACGTTGCTAATTGCATGTCACAAAAAAAAAACTTCACAGTACACACACACACGGCGGCGTCAATCGAATGCCAGTAAAAAGAGAAGAAAAGGAAATCAGCAACAACAACCATTAACAGGCGTCGCTCACCAAACCAAAGGCAAAAAAAACAACAGCAAAACAAGTACATTTAAGACTGTCTCCGCTTCTAGCGTACAACCAACTGGAAATGCTGCCAACGCTGCCGCTGCAGCAACAAAAACTTCTGCTGCCATCACTGCTGCCGCTACTATTGTGAGAGGGTCGCAGCAGCAGCGGCAGCAGGTCTTGTTCTCGTTGGGTTTTTGCCTTTTCTTGTTGGACATTTTCGTGTTATTGTTGTTTTTTTTTAATTGGCGAGAGAGAACGTGCTCAGGTGATGGTGACTGTGCACCGCCTGCCGGTGGTTGATCGTCGATCTTAACCCTAGTGTGGCCAATTGAGTTTATTTTCGAACAATATGTTTCTGAACTCGTTGTTCGCATTTAAAAATTTCAAAACATTGATAAAAAATAACAAACACAAGCTTTATATAATAAAATCAATTTTTTGTTTAAATTTCTACCTTTGAAATTATTTTGAAAAAGTTACAAAAGTTATATTTTCTATTCTATTTTAAAATCCTGTCCCTAAGCTTATATTCAAATTATGAAGCATTAAAAAAGAATTCATCAACATTGATTATTCAAAAGCGCTGATTAATCCATGAGAGTGAACGACTGAGTAAGTTGTTTGAATGGAGAGGGCAAGTAAGGTTTAATACATTTTATTCAGTCAACTCGTTAATATTGAATAATAAACATTCAGTATAATTGCAGAAGAATAATATAATTTCACTTTTGTTAGACCCAAATCTTTGTAGATATAGTGTGTACTATAAGGATTTATGCTCGTACATGCACACGAATTTTTATCAAAAGCACATAAAACCGAAAAACCGTCATCATAGATAAAGTTACTTTTATTGGCATAGGTTTTACTAAGTGTTATTATATTTAGAGATGGACAGAGATTGTGCTAAGCCTGAATGATTTCATATTTAAATTATCAAGTTGAGCGAGCACCCTTTATAAGTTTTTACGTGATTATAGTACTACAAGTACAAAGAAACAAGTTGGGACAGTTTCTCTCTCCTATTCACTTTCTGGACCCATTATAAATAAATTGATTTGAGAAATGCACTACAAATTATAAATATATAGTAAAGCAATTGTTTAAAGATAAAATATAATAATTGTGTACGTATAAAATTGAATAGCTTCCTGGGGCTGACAAATAGTTTGCGAACAACTTTACAAATTTACAATAAGAAAATATACCTTTATGAGTTTTACTTTGCGTTATAAAATTTTACGAATATTTATAGATATTTTTAGGCACTGTCTAAACTATATAATTATTGAAAGGTCAGGTAAGAGTAACAAAAAGTTAAATTAAAGTGATGCAAATAGATGATAGATTTTTACAATAATTTTAGAAGTAAGTTTATTAATCAAACAAATATGCATATGCTGTTGATTTTGAACTGTTCCCACTCAGGGTAATTTAATTTTTTTACATATTTATATAATTCGTTATCTTTAGTTATAGGAGTTTTAAAAGCAACGGATTGTCGCCTGTAAGCTATGAGACCTTAAATGTTTGTTTGCCACCACTTTTGATCGAAATGGGTCTAATCAGACTATGTTGTGCAATCTAGTGTTAATGAGTTGCCTCGTGAGCGCGCGTATGTGTGTGTGTGTATTGCATAGGCCACGGCTGTAAGAAGTTTTGACTTTATCAAGCGAGCGCTCTCTTTCTCTCTCTCTCTCTCTCTCAACAAAACTAAGCCAAATGCACGTGTGCGTAACGAACTTGGCAGCATTTTCAGTTAGCGTCTTGGAAACAGTAACAGCAGCATCAGTAGCGGCAGCAACAACAAGAACAATGCGCACATGCATGCATAGACATACACACATATGTATGTATGTGTGCATGTACTTAACATCTGCATATAAAAACACTCGATATTGGCCCTTTGGGTCGTCGCTGATGTCGTTTCATCAACTTTGCCACCGGGTCGTTGTTTTTGCCTTTTGGCTCTCGCTTTTCTCTCGTTCTGCTGCTGCTACTCTCTCCTCTGCGTTACGCTCTCGCGCTCAACATAGCTACGACTGTTACTGCTCTACGTTCGTTCATTCGTGGCGCTGTCTCTGTTGTTGTTGCTGTTGTTGGTTGTCTTGTTAGTGGTGGCAGCAGTTCTGCTCGCTGGGTGGTTGGTTGCTTGGCTTGTCTTATAAGAAAGTTTTGCTAACCAATTTTATTTTTGACGCAAGAATAACAATCACTTATTTTACTCATTCGTTGAAATTGTTGTTCATAAACATTAAACTAGCCAATAAAAAATATTTCTTAAGAAACAAAAACAATGACCGCAGCCGCCCACCAAAAAAAAAAGAATTAAATTAAACAAAATAAAATTGGCTAAGCAAATTATGTTGGGCTCTTGGTGTCTCATTGCCAATTGGACACACGCACAGCAATTGCAACAGCAACAACATCAAACGACCAACAAGAAGAACAACAACAGTAGCAGGACACGCATGTAGTTTTTCTTTGTTTTCCACCGCTTCGTCGCACTCTCACGCCTTTTGGCTGCTTTTTATTTTTTCACCTTGCTAGCTTGGTTGGCAGGGATGGGCGGCAAAACGGAGAGAGAAGTGCGACGAAGCGGAGAGCGAAGAGCGGCTCTTGGTGAGCGGCAGTGCTGCCAATAAAGCTATTTTCCCACCAGCTCTGGAGTTTCTCTAACGCCGACTGCTGGGGAAATTTGTGAGATGTGGCTGTTTCGCCAAAAAAAAGAGCTGAAAAAAACGTCATTTACGTTTTATAACACAAGTGAGATAAAGACCCTGAATTTGGAAACTGCATGTTTTTTTTTAAGATTTCTTTTATTTTGGTAAAACCTTATCAATTGCATTTTACGCGTTTCGGTGAATGAGTAAGGTAGTTGCTTTTTATTTATTTATATCTTAAATACATAGGCAGTCAAGTTATTCCAGAACCTATAAAAAGAAACTGCTCTTACACCAATGGAACTGAAGGCTTTGCGAAGTTTCCTCTTCTTTTTAAGTTGTTCCTTTTAATTTGCAAAAAAAAAATAGCTATTTCAAGCTTTTTCCACAGCTGTTATCTGGCTTTTTCTGGCATTCAACGATGAGGCAGCACTGTTACCGAGCAGTTGGGCCGATATAAAGTGGAAAAATCAATGAATGCCAAGAAGAGAGTAACAGCGTGGTTGAGCGCAAAGGAGAGAGAGGCGAGAGCGAGAGCGCGAGTGGCAGAGAACGACAGCATGTAGGCTCCACATGTTACGAAGGGGGTGGAGGGAGGATGGCTGGACACACGTCGTCAGTTTGTTAACTTATTTGGTTGGGTTTGGGTTGCTTGCCAACTTCATGGTACCACACTCTCATACAGACACAATCGGGCGCTCTCTCTCACACGCACACAAACACACACACACGCGCGCTTCCCCACATTCACAACGTCAACGTCAGCGTTGCGGCTTTTTCTGCTTCTTATTACGCTACAATTTTATTTTATCATGTTATTTTAGCACCGCTTTGTCATATTTTTCGTTTTTTTAAGCCCACAGCGTACCAACAACAATAATGCTAATTGGCATTGCCTAAAACTAACTGCAACAATTGCACAAACGTCCAATTGGAATAACCCGCAGAGTAAAAGAGAACCAAAAAAATGCCGCAAACATTTTTGAATTCACATTTCTCGTACTAGTAGGCTAAATGCTAATTGGCATTGCCCGAAACTAACTAAAAGAAACAATTGCCGCAAACCCAATAGTAATAACCAAACAAAAATAGAGCGAACGAACGAAATACCGCAAACTCTTTCATTTTTGTTGCTGTTGTTGTTGGTGTTGGTATATTATTATTCATATTTACGTTGTGTTGTTGCACGCTTTCGGCCAACACTGTAGGCCCGCCGCTGATGCCTGATGCCGACGACGTCGATGTCGACGTTGATGCCGATGCTTTGTTATTGTCGTTTATATACTTCTTTTTATCTCTTGCGATACTTAATAAACTTTTGCACTTTTGCACTCGCACTAACACACACGCACTTTATCGCGAACAAATATAACAGTAGTTTCTTATTGTTGTTGCTGTTTTGCTTTGGCTGCGCACACCACAGAAAAAAAAAAATGGAAAAAAAATTATGATGATGCATAAATAAATAAAAGTTCACGTAACAACAAGCACAACCATTTTCGTTTACGTTTAACTGCCTACTGACATTTTCTGCCAGCGTGCGCGTTCACGTTCACGCGTTTACGTTCCCAGCGCACACACAGAGAGCCAACAGAACTCTTAACGCAGCGCCACCAGCAGTTGACACTGGCAATGGCAAGGCAGCGACTTCGACTGCGACAGCGATGGCGATGGCGACAGCGACTTTGGCAGCAGCAGGAGCAGCAGCGACGTTGTCGCCTGAGCGTAGCATGCACTTCCAACTGGGATATCCTCTCTCTCTCTCTCTGTCTCTCTCTCTTATTCAGTCGCCTGTCCAATGGGACATTTGCGGGCTATCGAGGACTTTTCCGCTATCGAAAGTGCTGCCCATCATATGTGGCTGTATACCAGTTAGAACAGGATCGCTATCGAATTATTTCAAATTGGAAATTTAAAACGTATTTTCCTTTCAATATTCAATAAGAAATGATCAAAATAAAAAAATGACACACATAAATATCGAAATACGCGACTTATCATTGATATCACTATTCCAAAACTAAATAGCTGAAGATAAGTCTATTAGGTATTTCTGTAAAGTTATTTCTTTAATTTCTTTGCGAAATTAAAACAAGTTTTTAGTTCGGAATTACAAAAAACAAGTGCTTCACAATAAAAATGAGTAACCCGTATAAATAAATTGTCTTAGTTTAAACAGAACTCTAAAACAGTCCTTAAATCTCAACTACGTTGCTGAAAAAAGGGGTAACAATAAGTAATCTGAAGTTTAATCAGAAATGTAGAACCTATTTACATATAAATTAATATTTCCTAATTATATTAACAGCGATTCAAACGTATCAGTAGGTTAGTTAATAATTATATCATTTCTTGATTAATAAGCAGTCGAATAAAATTGAAATTAGATCAAGATTAATCAATTATATTACTTTAAGCAACTCATTTGTGTTGATTAGGAAATCGTGAACAATATTAAATTATTCAAAACAAATTTTGTCATTCATATCACCTAACATTTCTGTTTTAATCGACTATTCACAAAGAAATTAATAATTAACCAAATAGACAGAAAACTGAAGTTAAATCCTCAAACATCAATTAACAGATATAAATACAGAGAACAAAGAAAAATATGAAATATGTACCTTTATTGGGTAATAAAACTATTTGATTTAAAATTCGTCAGCTTTCTTAAATTTTGTATTCAATTTTGTTTTCATTTCTATTCAATTACCATTTCTTTAATTAAAGTTTTTTTTCCATTTTTTACTCAAAATAAATTTAATTTTTATTAAATATGCATTCAATTGATTCGTTTTTTATTCAACTTTGCAATTAATTTTATTTCAATTTTCATTTAGTTATACTTCAATTTATTTAATTTTATGTTTCAATTTCGATTCAACTTTTATTAAATTTGTTTTCAAATCTTATTCAATGTGTTTCCATTCTTTCCGTCTTTTTTTTAACGATTATTGAATTTGTATTTATTTTGTAATGAATTTTTAATAATATTTTTAAAATATTTTTTCTATTTAATTTAGCTTTTTACTGAGGTTTTAAATACATTTTTTACTTTGTATTTAATTTTCATTCAGTTACCTTTTTATTATATTTTCCTACAACTTCTTCTCATTTTGGTTGATTGGAATTATTATACAATTATTTTATTAATTTGGCAATCACTTATTGCTCTAAAACTGTACAGTTTTGTGACAACGGACTGTGTTTAATTTTCTACTCAAATCACCATATGGTGAGTTTCTACAGCGTACAATTGCCAAGCATTTCTTACCGTTTGGTATGTTTTATGCAGCGCTGCCAGACGGTGCGAAAAAAACGAACGCAGAACTGCCAACCAAATATAACGAACTTTTGAATTTTCGTTCATCTACCAATATGTACGTATATATTCGCAGATCAGGAACTCTCCTTGGAAATTTGTAGGAAGCAGTGTGTGTGTGAGTTACGAGTGTATGTTCTTGGTTGAAATTATTTGGTGAACAACAAAAATTGACGACAATTAGCAGATATTGCTTGTACCACTAATTACTCAAAAGATAGTTTAAACTACTATTGATTACTAATGACTGTTCACTAATATCGTATTGAAGAGTTGGTAAGATGTTGAACTTAATTTTGAAGTCAGCTTATAGAAAGAACTGTTCCCGTTTCCGAACTCAAGCAACTTATGCGGAAATGAATTCGGCAAGCTCACAGAATTTCGAAAGAACTGGCAACTTTTTAAATCGTATCTTGATGGATTTGTGAGTTATAGAAGAGTATTTAAATTCTATCAATTATTTGGAACCAAGCACAGATTTTGTTGAATGATGGTAAGGGGTTTTACTGTTATTGGGGTTTTGGATTACTGTTCCTTCATTAAAACAGTTGAGATCGAATAGGGCTTAAACTAATTAGGTAAATAGTTTAATAGGTCTGTAATTCTCCCTTCTTAAGAGGTCTTATTCACTGATCGGTTGACCCGAATTCTGGCCTCGGATTCAGGATGGTTAAGGCGTCTGTTTCTGTGAAGAACTTCGTCACCAATTTACACAAATTCATAACTTTTTAAGGCATTTCGCGATCACGCTCACAGCTCTAGGCGGATTCCGTTGGCTTCAAAATTGTTATAAAAGCCAATAAGCCCCCCCAATTAGTTAGAATAGTCAGCGATACTTGGCACAACATGCAGGTGTTGATTATATTGGGATTGGCTTTGGCGAGGTCTGTGCGGAATTGCTAGAGAAAGTCTATCCGAAGGACTTGCCGGAAGGGCCAAGGATCGAGGGACGCATCACTAGTGGCTATCCCGCGTATCCCGGCAAGGCTCCCTACACTGTGGGCCTAAGTTTTGTCAAGAATGGGAGCGGTGGTTGGTGGGGTGGTGGCACCATTATTGCCCACAATTGGGTGGTGACTGCCGCACATTGCACCAATGGGGCCAATTTTGTGACCATCTATTACGGCGCCACCTGGCGGATTGCGGCCCAGTACACCCATCGGGTGGCCAGTAATAACTTCATCCAGAACCAGTACTGGCCCAACAACAATGGCAACGATATCTCACTGATCCGTACCCCTCACGTGGATTTCTGGTCGATGGTCAACAAAGTCGAGCTCCCCAAATTTAAGGATCGGAACAACAAGTTCGTGAACTGGTGGGCCGTGGCTTGTGGATGGGGCCGCACCCACGATGCCAGTTCTCAGCCCGATTGGCTGCAATGCGTCGATGTCCAGATAATGACCAACGACGAGTGCGGCAGAAGCTATGGAACTCTGCCAGATGGTATTATCTGTGTTCGAACGCCCAACGGCAAGTCGACCTGCGCCGGCGATTCCGGCGGGCCTCTCGTCACACACGACAACCCCATTTTAGTGGGCGTTACGTCCTTTGTGTCCGTAGCCGGTTGTAAATCCGGCGCCCCAGCTGGCTTCACACGCATAACCACCCATCTGGATTGGATTCGCCAGCACACCAATGTCGCTTACTATTGAGCGGGGCTTATCATTATCTAATTTGTCATCTTCTTTCGAAAACCTATATACTTGTATGCAAATATTATATACTTGTGGGATAATAGCTTTTACGATAATAACTGCTATTCTCCAATGGGCCGGCCTAATGTATATCCTTTTTTTTTTTAATATATTTTAAAGTAAACTAATCTCCAAGTACAATAAAAATCTGATATAGAAATCCAGCTTTGTTTTTACATTAAGTATTCAATATTATTGAATAAAGACTTGTTCGAGAACTATGAAATTTGTTCTCATTAAATAAACTATTTCATTTATT
The DNA here is from genome assembly GCF_003285725.1 of Scaptodrosophila lebanonensis. NCBI lineage: Eukaryota > Metazoa > Arthropoda > Insecta > Diptera > Drosophilidae > Scaptodrosophila > Scaptodrosophila lebanonensis. Next base: position 901,247 of record NW_022060598.1, on the reverse strand, counting down.
TCGCGAATATGAATTAATTTCTTAAATTTAATCTATTATGCTCATCAAATCTACATAGTTTATTTGCTACATTTTCAAACTCGAACCTTCCCGCCAATCAATTGAAACAGCTGCTTAGCACAGTTGACACCAACAGTCTGGCAGCACCACTTACTCATCAATACATATCGCGTAATCGATGTGCCTTTGACAAATGTTTATTAACGGTTTTTTGTTATGCACTTATTTAAATAAATCATCAAAAAGGACTGCAATATCTATGTGTGCCCATAACAAAGGTCTTATACCTTTCCATTCAGAAACACCACAATAGTTTGTAGTCGATATATTTCATAGCTATCGTTATTTATCGCTTGGCGCCAGGGTCAAGTGCTTAAAAATAATAACAGCTAAATATTATTGATTTAGTCAGACCCTGACGAAACATACAATTTAAATATACGATGGCAGCGCTGTAAAAATGAAAATTTCATTGTTATCAAAATTAGCTATGGCGAATATTTTTTCCTAAGCATGTGCCATGGATGTGCTTATACATACATATGTATGCAGCTATATATGTATGTATATACATTTATAGGTGGATAGGGTGAACTTGAAAAGCGCCTTAGGGATGTCACACTATCAGCGATTGATCATTGTGCAATAAGTCATTATTTATAATTCTACTCTTTGTTTTTAATGTTCAGTCAACTGCTTAAATTCAAGCAATATTTTTCATTTAATATTGCACAATAATGCTTTGCCCAAAACAACAATAACGTGTTATGTATCGTTAATTTTTGAAATTTTTTTATTATGATGCACAATGTTAGAAAATTCTAAATAAACTTGCATACTAAGCAATAACAATTAGAAAATTATTATATATTATTTCGCTTAAATATCTCGCCCACGTAAATATCGATAGTGCAGTGCGTTATCGATGTGTTCTACGCAGCGATGTTGTTTTGTATACCATTGCCACCACCACTAAAGGAAAGACAAAGACACGAATGAGACGAAGACGACGACGGTTAAAGTTAAAACACTTTAGAATTAAAAACACACACACATAGAGAGGAACAATTTTTTTTAGCTACATATATACATACATATGGCAGACAAATTGCAGCAAACTGCTGCGAAGACGACGACGACAGACAAATCAGTTGCCAGTAGAACGTAGAGCAACAACAATAGCAACAGTAACTGTAACAAAAATTGTTTGTGTAAAGGTGTGCAAAAAAAATTAAGAAAAGGCAAAGGAAAACGAAAAAAATCTGTTATAAATACATAGTTGTGTTCAAATTTGGCAAGGCAAATTTTCTACAAGTTATATATTTAATTTTTTTTTTTTGACTCGCAAAAAGTGAAATCGATAAGTAAACGCAATAGCTGCACCAGCAGTAACAACAGCAGCAGCAAAATAACAACAAAGAGGAGCCACAATTTAAAGCAGTAAAGGCAAAACAACAAAACAACGTCAAAGTAGAGATTTAATGTCGCAGTTAATTTGTGTGCTACACAAGAGCCACAACAACAGCAGCAACAACACCATCAGCAGCAGCTGAGGAAAACAGAAAACGAAAAAAAAAAGAACGTACGACGCAGACGAAGTTCGCGTTCGCATTGTGGAACAGTCAGCCGTTTAGTTTGTGTGCGAGTGTAAGCGAGAAAGCAGACGCGCGTGCGAGTGAGAGAGCGCTAGCTGGTGACTGACGTTCGTACGGTCGGTCGGGCGGACGCACGGTTGTTCCCTTTCGTCGTTTTGGTGGGGTATCTTCTGTTTCTCTGTGTGTGTGTGCGTTTTTGGTGTGTCGCAGCGGCAGCAGCAGCGAAGGCGACGGCGGCAGCAGCAGCAACAACAACAATCACAATCTGTGACGACGTCGACGATTTTGACACAAGCTTTTCGTTGAAAGTTTGTTTCTAAGCTCGACTTTGTGTTTGCTGGTCTAGTTGTGTGCGAGCACGCGTGTGTGTGTGGGCGTTAGCGTTAGTTTTACTGTTCGGCAGGCGCAGCCACGCGGTGGGCGTGTCATTGACGCATCAGCGCACAACAAAAAACCAAGACGCAAGACGCAGTTTGGGAAGGATTGCAAAAAACGAGGAAGTAACAAGGAACTAAAGTTGAAAGTTGAAGCCACTGTTGCTGCTGCCGCCTATAACAACAACTACAATAACCAACGCTGCCTTTAACTTTGTCCAATAACAAAAGAAGACAAAGGAAAACAGAGAAAGAAAAGAGAGAAACAAACGTCAACATTGTCGTCATCAATACCAATAGCAGCAGCAGCTAAAACATATGATTTTTGTTTGTGTTGTTGTCTTTGCGCGCTTCTTCTTCTGCGCATTCAACAATAATAACAAGAACAACAACCGCAGCAACTAAAAGAGAGATTGCAACTGAGAGACAGAAAGAGAGAGGGAGAGAGTTGTTGTTTTGTGGGTGGTGTGCTGGGTGGTTTGCTGCCTTAACTGTTTTGACGTCGACATCGCTGCTGCGTAACAACAGCGCCAACAATAACAACAACAATATCAGAAACTGGTAAGTGTTGTTTTTTTTTTGGTTCGCAAACAAAAGCAGTTTCTCAATAGACGAATTCATTTTCATATTTATGCAAACAAAATAGTGTAGATTTTAAGTTTCTTACACACACTTATGTATGTATGTATGAAGATAGCTACAAAAGTATCTGAAATTCGCACAAATACACAAAAACCAAGTGTGCAGCTATGTTGTGTATGTATGTGTGCTTGTGTGTATTTACAAACAAAGAAAACCCACAACACGCATTTAGTTTCACTTGCAAGTGTGTGTGTGTGTGTGTCACTTTTTTTGGGAGCGCAAAAATGTTGACTCCGATTTCATAATTTGTTGTCAAATTTGCATAATTCTTGTGAATTGTTATTTAAGAAAAATAATAATAAATACAATAAAGCAAGAGGCAAAAAATACACACACACACAGATGCTCAAACAGCCACACGCACACAGGTACAGCTAGCAGATGGCAACAAAAACAGTGGAAACGAAACCATTGGAAATAAATTGATAAGTGAAACACGGATGCACAGTGGCTTCTACATAGGAAATAATTAAGTATAGTTGGTTACCATAGTGCTTAAAAATCTTCATACCTTAAACTATATTAATAATTATGCAGACGTACTGCACGCTCTCAGATAAAAACAGCTGCAAAAAGAACATTGAAGCTAGAGTGACGCTTCTCGTCTCTACAGAGCTCTGCAATAATTCTGACGATTTTGCTATACTTAATGATACTGCAAAGCTTAAGCCAAACTTAACTAATTTAGCATACTTGCTGCTATAGGAAAGAACGTTTATATTTAATTTAAATGATTACTTTTTATGATTTCCAATCGAAAACATTGTAAAAATACATTAAAAAATAATGAAAGAAGGATACGCAGATATTATATTAATATTACATTAATATTATATTAATAAAATTGTTAAATAATGAAAATAGAAACATTCTTTCTGAATGGCATGTACATTTTTCAGAAATTCGGTTGTGTCACTCATATATCATATGGCTTAATACAAATTTAGAAAACATTCAATTATTGTACAATTTCTAAAAACATCAAATTTATAAAATGGATTTTAGATATAAAGTACAAATCCTGTTAGCTGTGGCTATGGCTAGAAACATGTGGCCTTCATAACTTATTGTTAAAATTATATAAGAATAATAATATTTGACTAAAGTAATATTATTATGTTTATTATTACTAAAATACCGAAAGCATTAATATTCGATTGACAATACAAGATTAATGGACACGTTTTTTAGCACAATACCTACTATGGTAGACCCACTGTGCATGCACACTGCACGGAATCGTAGAGGAAAAGGAACAGAAAAAATTTCATTGCAGCTGTGCATTAAATTGTGCTTGTGTGTGTGCGAGTCTGTGTGTGTGTGCGTTTCAAATTTTGTTTTCTTTGTGCCTTGAAAGTTTTTGATAATTGGTTTCCTTTGTTTCAAATAATTACATATCTACACACATACATATTATACATATATTTATGTATGTATGTAGTATTATTATAAACTAAGCAAAACCCATATACCTATGTATGTACATACATACATACATATATACATACATACATATAACCAGAATGACAAGAAGTTTTTTCTGTTTTTAAGTTCCAATTATTGTGCATTCAAGAGTTGAAGGCACTTCAACGCTATTTTAATGAATCTATACGAATAGCGCGAATGTCAAAAGTTTATAAAGCTTTCAAAATCAAATAAATAAACAGACAGAACCGAAAGAGCAACGAGAAGAAACAGACAATGTTATTATTGAATGCTGCCCCCCACTGTGTTTATCACCTTGCCTTGCCATGCCATGCACTCTGCCATTGCGATTATATATGTATGTACATACGTATTATATACATACATACATTAATGTACATATGTATGTATGTATGTATGTTTGTGCAAAAATGTTTGCCAAATATTCAAAAATGTTCAAAAAATGTTGTGGGAGTGGATCGGATTGTTGGGAGGTTATTGCTGATGCTGATTGCTGATTGCATATATGTATATACATACATATATACAAAGATAGATATGTGTAGTATATAATGCACAAATTATTATTCTCTCTAAAAGAGCAATAGTAGCGATCATATATGTGCATATTTAATAGTTGTGTTTAACAGCAAATTAAAGAGCAAATAATATTGCTAAATCAAACTTATAAATACCTTATACCCAAGAAGTGTACTCTATATGATGAAAAGCATGAATTGTTAATTGTTATTATTATTCGTTAATTACTATTACATATTTACGAAATCGAACGTCAAATTAAAGAAGATATATAAAGAAGAATATCTTCTTTAATTTGACGTTCGATTTCGTAAATATGTAATAGCAATTAACGAATAATAATAACAATTAACGTTTGGCACAAATTGTATTAGTTTTAGTTTTAGGATAATGTTTTTTTTTTTGAAGAACTCGTTGATTTATATTAATTTTTTAGTATAAAAAGATTTTTCTTAAAACCACCATGGTCGAGAAACTGGAACGATCATTAGATTTTATAGTTTCCCAAGCAAACACACTCTCTGACTAATCTGAATCTATCAAATATTAATCCAATAATTGATATCCACTGCAGGAATTAACTAAAGATGTGCTAAGCTTACGATAAGTCTCATAATAATCTTCCTAAGTACAAGTATATGCTTACAAAACAGTAATCAATCGTTTTGAGCCAAATAGAAATTTTGGAAAATACAAAATTTTACATTTCGCTAGCGTTGTAATATTACATTATTTGGAGCTTTTAAATATGGAGTAATTGCTTAATATCTAGTGGATACTAGACTGAAAACTAATGCCCACATTTGAACAATTTTCCTAATAAGGTTCATAGCAGGAATCACAAGATACATACATTCTTCATTTACTATAGAATAGAAATGCAATATTATTCGTTTGTTAGTCCAGTGTTTAGTGTAGTGTCATAGTTAGTGAGTGTTCACTGTAAGCCCACACCCTGCCACGTACTCTTTAGTTTAGCCGCTGTCGAGCTCTGTGTCAATTTCATAATAAAGTTGCCATTTGCCCTTGCCCCCCATTCCAACTAAGCCAACTACTGTCCCGCTGCTCCGCCGCCCCGCTGGCCCACCCGTTCCATTCCCGCCCACTTTGGGATAGTTAGTGAGTGTGTGTGAGTGTGTGAGTGTGTGTTTGTGTTTGTTTGTTTGTTTGGTTTCGGTTGCTGACGCACTCGCAGTTTTCTAGGCACTAGAGTTAATGGTCGTGAGTGGAGGGAGGTGGGCGGACGGATCTTGCAATCTGAGGCAGCGTCATTTGAAAAATTCGTCCTTTGCTGCTCTTATGATGTTGTTGTTGTTGTGTAATTGCGTGCGCTTTTGAAATACCGTAGGCGGGCATATACACATAGACACAGCACATATATTTGTGCATATATGTATTGTTATTATTTTTAGTAACACCTGTTCGCAATATAATTATTGCATATGCGTGTATTTGTGGTTTTCTTTGTGTAGATTTTTGTATAGATTTGTCAAGTGGCTTTGGCAACGGACAATATAAACAATGTCACAAACACACACACACACACACACACACGCCTTGATAATGTATATATGTATGTATATGTATACATGTATGCATGATGCATGTGTGTTTGTATATATTGCGTGCATTAAGAAATTGAACAAACGTTGAGCTGACTAACTGAGTGAGTGACTGACTGACTGACTGACTGACTGGCTAGTTGAACTGCCTGTCCAGCTTTGCTTATTAACATTGACATACACACCTATACACAGATATATATATATATATATATACACACACATTGAAAACAGTCGCGCACAAAGCGTAAAAACTTTGCTGCTTATTATTGCTAAACAAAGACAAATGCGTTGGGTATTGCGCCTCCCCTGTTTTGGGTCACCATTTAAGTATGTGCGGATGTACGGTGGTAGGGTATGGTAGAGTAGGGTGGGTGTGCAGCTGGTATGCAAGCAGGTGTGTGTGTGTGTCTGTGTGTAACTCTTACTTATTTGCATGGACGTGTTCTATTGCTCGCGCGTGTGGAAAAACAACTGAGGAATGCAGTCAGTGTACGTTGATGCTTGTGGTATACCCTACTATCATTAATTAAGCCAGAATTTGTACCAAAGCTATGCACAACTATAAAATATTCATAGCAAAATTCCAAAGGTATTTACAGCTCGTATCCTTTTTCCCTTGTCTGTCTGTCCATCTGAACGTCTGTATTTTGCAAACTAAGTATTTCAGTTAGAGCTATGCAACTTGGCCAGTTGACTTGTACAGAAATAAATTCAGTATATGCGTGTGTGTGTGGATTTTATGATTTGATAGTTAAAGTGAATTACAATAAATAAACTGAATTGATTAAACCAATTCCCATCCAATGTTGTTGTTGAAAAACTTTGCAATATTCAATTGAAAATATGTATTGCAAAGCTGGCATATCGATTCAAAAAAAACTATTTGGAATTTTAAGTCAAACATATGTATGTAATTGCGTGCGATAAGTGCTGACACTCAATCCATCGTTTGGGCCGTGGTCTGATGCTGATGTTGAGTGATTGATCTGCCCTGAATTTTGGGGCTCTTTCAGGAAGCTTAGAGAAGTCTGTGTGAGGTGACAGGATGTGGTTTCTGGGGCCAACTGAAAAGCTCTCTTCTCTTCACCTTATACCCCGTAAACCTTTTCTTTCGGGTCTCTTTCTCTGTGAGGCCACAGGATGTGGTTTCTGGTCCAACCTAAGAAATTCTAATCCTTAAATCCTTAGGCCGTGTGTCAACAATAAAACAGTAAATGTTACTGACCTGCTTTTATTATTGAGTTCCTTTTTTTTGTAACATCTCTCAGATGAATCTTTTAATGCAGATTCGAAACTATCCAAAGGGTAAAAGGCTAACCTAAAAAGTATGCATATATGCAACAAGTGGATGGAATCGTGCCAGACCCATTGTTATCGGTATCGATATAGACCGTCCGTCTGTATGAACATCGATAACTTTTCAATCATAACAGCTAAGGCCACCAAACTTGTTACGCCGACTCGTCTTTTGTATACGCAGAGCAAGTTTGTTAAATATTTGATATAAATATTTGATATAGCTGCCAGATCAATTGAAAAAATGTTTCTTAGTAAAATAACTTTTTCACTGAGATAAGAATATCTAAAGCAAATGTTTTGGAGTTTCATTAAAGTCCGTCTACTATATCTTATGGTTGCCATCCGAACGATCGGTACCACCTTCGGTCTTAGTAGTAAGAAGTTTTCGCTTTATTTTGATATTGCATTTTTGTTTTGGTAATGTTTTTTTTTATTTATTTTTAACTAGCTACATAATTGCTGTCATAGGCATGATTGGTAAAATTTAGGAAAAGGGTGGGACCATAAGGTTTTACTCCTTTTCTTTGTCTTCTTTAAACGGAATTCAATAATTCCGAGTAACAAGGGCTTAAGCAAATAATTATTATTTTTAATTGATCACAAAAAAAAATTTAATTGAAACCATTGGGGTTTTCCACTTGGAAGGCATTAAGTAGAGAAATGACTCAGCTGATCGTTTGAGTTCTTAGACTGCGTCTGGAACCATCGACCATGTATCGGTATCGACTTACCTGCTGGCATTATTCATGTCCTCTTGACACATATTTCTGTTTTCTTAACGTTTACAGTTTACAAACAAACAAGTTAGAGAAAAAATTGTTTACTAATTTGCTTTTATGGCTATGACGTTTCATTGGCTGTTTTTGCTATTCGCTTGTGTATACATATGTACATACATATGTCTGTATATACGAGCTTATGCATAAATATAACATATGTATATGTATGTATGTATGCATGTGTGGATTTTGCCTTGCGCGTGTTTTGCTTTTTGTTTTTTCAATTTGTTGTGGGTCTGGGGGGCGCCGAGATTGATGTGCGTGTGAGGAGTGTCTGTTGTTTGAGAAAAGTGCGTAAGTACATACAAGTATGTACATATGTATGTACGTCCATATTGTAAGAGCTGGATATAATATAATACATAAATAAGTGTACAATAGCTTGCAAATTTGCGAGCAATTGCTTGGCCAACATATCGCATTTGTTTTTTCAATTACTACTATTTTTAAATGTACATCATACGTAACATATGTACATACATACATACATACATGCATATGTATGTATCTACGAGTATACTCGGATTTGAGGGGTGTGAATATTTTGTTTTATTGCACTTAATTTAAGCCCTGTGGAATGATGCAAGGCAATGTGCCATTTACATATGTATATATGTATGTACATTCCCACACATACATACATGTGGATAGCTAACTATGTACATATGTGTGTGTGTGTGAGCGGAGAGCGCAAAAAATGTGAAGAGCATCAGCAATAATAATGGCAAAAAGAACTAAATAAAATAAACAAGGAAAAGAACACGTAATTCGCTAATAAAAGTTAAAAGTGGTCGCACGTTTGATTTTCTGCGGGGTGCCCTGCCTCGTCGGTGGGGTGCCGCGGGGAGTCGACACGAGTGTGCAAAGATTAAAACAGTTTTATTGAACCGTACACACATACACAAGCAATGTGAGTGGAATGAGCGAAACAAAACGGTTGGGGAAGAACGCTTGTGGGGTGGGCAGGGCGAAAGGGTGAAGAAGAAGTGAACCCTCTCTACTATATACTCTTCTCTATACACTATATTCTATTCAACTGATTTCTAATATAAAAAGCCTTATGACATCAGTCTTAATACTAGACTATAAACTAGACTAGTGCTAGTGTGTGTGAATGAAAAGATAATGTACGAGAGCGAAAAATATTAATTCTAATGTAATGATTTCCAATATATAAACCCTATCTCATTAGTTTAAATACTAGATACGAAAATTATTTTTTAATGATTTCTATGATTTGGATTTCAAACTTCTAGCATATTCCCATTTTCCTATTCGTTTAAATAATGCGGAATCAAAATCTAAAATGAAACTGAAAGTAACACATTTCTTTGCGAGGGGGTTACCAATTTTGGAACCGGTAATGTACTTGATTCTGTTTCCCTTAAAAGACAACCGGAAGACAACAGAAAACCTTTTTTCTATCAAACTCTTGGAATTTTATTCAAGGAATTATACAACCAAATATTACATAAAAATTTGTAATACAACCCAAAATATTTTGGAATTTATTCTATAAGAAGGTTAATGCCAAATAAGACGGTTTAAGATTATAGTTTCGGCAGAGCGATAATTAATTTATCATACATAGATTTTTAGACTAAATCTTACTTAGCTTTAAGCTATCAGATGGTTGCGAATACCCAAGGAATGTGAACAAAGGCGAAAAAGCCTTTCAGCGACTTTTTTAATTGGTTTGCACTGAAACAAATTGATGGTACTTTGTCTTATCTTATCAATATTATATCAATAATACACAAACAGATAAATGCAAACGTACCGACATCGGGGGCATCGTTAATTACGTTCTGGATTTTTGCCTTTTATGGATATGGATGGTTACAAGAGGCATGCAGATTTGAAAATGGTTTTCCAATGCATGTTAGTGTATAAAGAGCGAAATGGAGGAGAGCGTAAAGAGCGCATACACTGCAATGAAGCTTTGTTTATTTACATATACACGCACCAACACACACACACACGTATACATTTGTACTTATGCATGTATTTATTTTTCTTTCTATTTGCAGTTGTAGCGCCAACAACAACAAAGAACAAGGAGAAAAAGAAGAAGAAGCAGCTGCTGCGGCAGAACTGACAAAGAGAGAGAGAGAGAGAGAGAAAGAGAAAGAGAACAGCAGCAACATCGACGATAGCAGCGTCGTCGTTCCACAGACAGACAGTCTGTCTCCAGCGTCGCAGCGGCAGCAACAGAAGAAGAAGCAGCGACAGCAATTTGTTTTCCAATCAAACAGCTGAGCGCGAGCGAGCGAGAGGGCAACAGTGACGCGCAAGGGTCAAACAACAGCGGACGGGGCCGCAACCGCTGCTCCAAACGCTTGGGAGCCTTTCGAGCCCAGATAAGAAGCTCCTGGTGAGGAAGAGCAATTCAAAAATGTCAGCGGACTCGCCGCGCCGTAATATGATCGGTGGTGGTGGTGGTCAGCGTGGAATGGCCGTACCGGCCATTGTGCCACCGCAGACAGTTAGTGATCGCTCCATATTGGACTCGGCCATCGGTTTCATTAATGATGTGACGCTTGTGCACCAACCGGTGACCGATCCTAAGGATACCATCACCTGGGCCCGCTTCGAAACCTGTGCCGATGTCAGTGATCCACGTTTTGGTGATGACTGGGAGTTGGAGGGGAACGCAGCACCGCCGCTACTTCTCATTTTGGGCTATGGCCTCGGAGTCCAGGTGTGGGCCATACCCGCCAATGGTGAGGCTGTCGAGGTGTTATCCTGGCGCCATGGCGTCGTTACTGCCCTGCGTGTCCTACCCACACCAGCTTCTGCAGCGGCACTTAACGATAATGGGCGTGCCGATGAACCTGTCGACGCATTTGCTGAAAAGCGTCCACTAGTGGCGCTAGTCGATGGCGGCAGTGCAGCTGCTAGCGGTGTTTTGGCCGGTGGTGTTGGCGGAGGATCTGGTGCAGTCGGCAGCAGTGGAGCAACGGGGCCCCAATTTAGCGCAGTGAACTTTGTGTCCCTGAAAACGGGTGCACAGGTAAAGACGATCAAGTTCAAGAATCCGGTGCTCGACATATTGGCCAATCGCACAGCGGTGGCCATCACATTTCACGAGCGTATTGCCGTCTTCGATGCGCGTACACTTGAGGATCGTCTGACGGTTACCACCTGCTATCCAAGTCCAGGGTAAGTAGAAGTCTCTACGATTTAAGAGCATTCAACTTTAAAACGAAAACGGCTTAGTTGCCTTCATTAATGCCACATTAAGAAACCAGCTGAACCGTGAAAAACGAATTACCTTTACCGCTCAAAATAGATAATGTGATACAATAATATCAAATCTTTCCTCTATCTGAGAGTTAATTTGAGTAGAGTCGAGGTCGTTACCTTTTCAGGACAGTCTTTTGATGCTTTGGGAAGAAGTATTAGTGGCTAAATCTGTCCTATAAACTACTCTTGAGGAAAGGAACATTATATGTAAACTGTATGACGTAGAAATAATCCGCAAGGTATTCTACTTATTACAGGCGGTAATTGCGTAAACTAACCATTTTTTCGAATCCAGTTGATGGTAGCTTTTTCGGAAACCTTTTCAGGTTCCTTGTTTGACGCTTTGCAAAGTAATGCTGGCTGCTAACAGTGTTATTTAAGCCGTTCCTATTCTTTCTTAAGACGAAAAGAGCTCTTAATAGCAAGAAACAGTCCTCAATCCCCCAATCTACTAATTACACACGTCTAGTCTTCATGGTTAATTATTTAAACCACCAATTAGTTCGTATTCAATGGTCGGTTTTGGACGGTTAACAACTATCTAGTTATCTCGTATGTTGATTAATTGATTGTTCATCTCGCTCAATTGCAGCATTAATCCTAACCCAATAGCGTTGGGTCCACGCTGGCTGGCTTATGCGGAACACAAACTGTTGCACTCAAAGCGCAGTGGTGGTGGCTGCGATGGCGAGGGCGTACCCAGCTACACAGCCACCGTGCTCAATGCGGCTAAATCTCTTGGCAAGGGTCTGCGTGAGTTGGGAGAACAGGTAGCCGCTGGTCTGACTGGTGCTAGTGCCGGCAGCGGCAACAGTTCAAAAAGTAGCAGCTTCGATTCTCCCAGCGGGGCCGGGGTAGATGCCAAACAGTCCGGTGTGGTGACTATAATTGATGTCAAGGTAAGTATTGGAGATAAACACACCGCTAAAGCAGTCGATCAATGTTAAGTATTTGCAGCACCCCATTAAGGAATACAGCCCGACGACAGGCACACCATCGACCGCGCATGCCGGTGGCGTCGGCGACCCCATTGTGGCGCACTTTATCGCACACAGTGAGGCCTTGGTGGCCATGGAGTTTGACAGCTCGGGCATGCTGCTGCTAACCGCAGATCGTCGGGGTCACGACTTTCATGTCTTTCGCATTCAACCGCACCCGGTGGGCGCCAGCCTAGCAGCCGTACATCATTTGTATGTGCTGCATCGCGGCGACACTAGCGCCAAGGTGCAGCACATTGCCTTCTCGCTGGACTCGCGTTGGGCGGCGGTCTCCACGCTGCGAGGTACCACGCACGTCTTCCCGATCACGCCCTACGGCGGTGCCATGGGCGTGCGCACGCACAGCTCGCTCCATGTAGTGAACAAGCTGTCACGTTTCCATCGTTCCGCCGGCCTCGGCGCCGATGGACGATCCAGTTCGCCCATCTCGCACTCGGAGAGCACAACATTCGTGCAATCGCTGCAGCCGTACCACAATCCAACGCTGCCGCCATTCCCGCGGCCGTCTGTGGTGCAGCCGTTAGCGCAACTGCGTCAACCCTTTGTCCTCGGCACACCGCCCGGCTCGACAGCGCTGGGTGGTGGTGCATCCAGTGGCTCAGGCGGCGGATCTGGAGGCGGCTCTCAACGCCAGCGACTTTCTTCACTATCTGATGATAGCGGCAAGCCACTCAGCGTTTGCGCCATTTTTGCGAAGTCACGCTCATGGCTTCTCGACCCGCCGACGGCAACGCGCGAGGCGCCCCATCGCATGCAGCGCAAGGCTGTCGACTCGCTCTTTGTCATGGCCGGCCATGGCGCGCTTATACAGTACGACCTGGACACGAAATTAGCCTCAAGTGAGTGTCATAAACCTTTCATTTAAAATTATTTGTAAAACGCCTCATTACACAGATGTTGCCAAAGAGAAGATTTGTGATGACACGCCCATTGAGCTTGAGGTGGAGGCCAAGGCTCAGTGGAACCTTGGTAGACGCAAGGATGGATCTCAAGAAATCATACCACCGCTCGCGCTGGACAATTGGCTTATCAAGGATCGGTACGCAAGCCTGCTAATGGACAGTGGACATCATTTTGATGAGCCCGATGAGCGTGCGGAGAGCTGGCTTGCCCAAGTCGAGATAATCACTCACGCCGGTCCGCATCGGCGTCTGTGGATGGGTCCGCAGTTTGTGTTCAAGAATTATAACACGCCTAGCGGGTGAGTTTTCGAGACATGCCTTGACAACGTAGTAGATTAATATTCATGAACTTGTTGCAGCTCCAATTTGAATCACGTGGATGCGGAAGCTGTGGAAATTGGTGTAACCAAGACGACCAGCTCATCGATGCCATCGTCAGCCACCTCGTTAACCAGCATCTCAAGTGGACCGGCAGCGGAACGTTCCAGTCCGCTAAATATGCCTCCGAATGCAGGCACAACGTCGACCACCGCTTCACGTGGCGGCGTGCCAGTACTAATTGAATCGGGCTCGTATAGTAAGTGTGACAACTGTTTAATACTCATCCAAAATAGCATATCCGAACCACTTCCTGTCTCGCCTTTCACTTCCAGGCAGCATTGAGCAGAGCCCTAAGCTGATGGATCGCTTTCGCCATGGGCATTTGGACTCGGACTATGGCCCAGGCGATACGCGCCTGAAAGAGGATTTAGCTGATGCTATGCGTGAGGCACCACCGACCGCCCGCCGTGAACCAGGTAAGTGGGCATATATCTTTACACTAAACTAATTGTGTTGACTCGCTGTAATATACAGACTGCTATCTGTTGACTGGAATTTCGCAAAAAAAAAAAAGGAACGATTATATTGCTTAAAACGGAAAACAGCTGATCGGGGTCAGTTAGTTGTTTCAGACTTTCACGTCTAACGGTTAGCCGCTAACTGTGACCTGTTAAACATCAACAGTCATATCTTATTGACTATTCCAAATTATTGTTAACAGTATTAGGCCGGCCTGTAGTAATCTATAAAAAGTTTGCGTTTAACGAAAACTAAACTGGTGACAGTTCATATTTAATAACAGTTGTAGCTTAACCGTTAATGTTAGGACTTTAACAGTCATGCTTTCATGACAAATTCGACCTATCTGTTGACAATGTGAGGCCGACTTAAGATAACTTTTGAAAAAGTCTAAGCTTTTAAAAACTTCTAGGCTGTTAACCGCTAACTATTAACAGTTGAAGCTTAGTTGTTAACAGTACCTCTGTAACCACAATTCTAATTATCTGTTAACAAACTAAGAACCGTTAGACGTGAACCATTACTCCTGTCAGCAACTGTTTATTACCAGCAGTTAACTGTTAACCGTTACCGCTTACTGTGTCTGTAACTCTTCTATATCTTCCCGTTTGAGTTCAAACCGTGCGCGGCGTCTCTTTTTTTTAAATTTAAATTTCGCCTAACTTGAACTTTTACCCGTTTACGAACATAACAAAATATATGGTTAATTAAAAATTGAATTGTTGAATAATTGTGAAATATTTGACATCACGAAATTGGCAAGTTGTTGAGTCCCCACCCCCCCAACAGCAGTTGGAATTGTAGACGCAGTGACCCGATCTGTGATCAGCGTGACACTCGACCCTTGGGCGGCACTCGCTTGCATGCCACCACAAAAACCCACCTTATTCTTCACTACGCTTCGCTTCCACAACATATTAACAACAACAACAACTATTACTACTACTTCTGCTGTTTGTCTGTGCGTTTCTGTGAGTGTTTATGTTGTGTGTGCGTGTGTGTGTTTATATTTGTATTCGTATTTGTGTGTGTAGTCCTTTACTTTTAGTTCTTGTAGCGTACATTCTACATCATACTATATTAAAAATTTAAGCAAAGCATTCCCAACAACAAGAAAAATAAAAAGTAAATCTTAAAATATCTTTTAAATATATATTATTACATATATATTTTCTGTATATGATCTAAATTTAAGCTAACAACATTTTTGTCACAGCTCAGAACTCTACAAAAATGAACAAATGTTTCGGACTTCGTTTGTCTACATACTTACTTAGCACACAAACAAACAAACAAATAAACACACACAACCAACCAACCAACCAAGCAACCACAGTTACCTAAAAATTGGCTTTCAAACGCTTTACTCAATGATCCAAAAATCCTCTGACTCTGATAATAACGGGCAATCCAAAGATCCAAATGTGGTCCCCAATAATCCTCACCTCTCATCAACATACATACATATATGCATACATCTATCGTCTATTCATCTATCCATACTGCTCTAAAGATCGCATGAATGTCTCCTAGATCAATAAACTTTTGCTTCTTTTTCAGCAAGTATAACCAATAACAAGATCTGTATTCTGAATATTTTCCATATGTAGTTCATCACCTCAGGCTGTCCATTAATCACATTGCATTTCATATCCATATATCCCTGCTCTAAGACCACACTTCTCTTTTTGCTTGCAACAATAATTCCAATCCTGACTCTTTTATGGGCACTTCCCGTTATTTCTACTTCTGAAATTTTAAAATGACTCTAGGAGTTATTGTTGTTGCTGCTCTTCCCAATGCACAACAATTCATGGTGTGAGAGTGAGAAAGCGAACGATTGCGAGAGAGAGAGAGAGAGAGAGCGTGAGAAAAAAGGGATGAACGTAGTTAACAGCTGAGGCGAAAGAGAGAGAGAAAAAGACAGAGAGAGAGAGAGAGAGAGCACATACATGAGTTTTAAAAAAAGCCAAAGCCATATAATTTTCTTTAAAGCCAATTGAAATTGTCAAATAAGAAAAAATTAAACAAACTACTAAATTCAAAATTCATTTCAAATTAAAAGACAAATTGCATTTGCAATGGCGCCCATTCTTATAATTTCTTTTATGTTTCTTCTTGCTTTTTGATTTCGTTTTGACATGTATATTCAAATAATTAATATAAAATAGCGCCATTCTTTTGCTAATTATCATCTAAAATTTCGTAGCATTACTGGCTAGTCAAAACACCAAAAACACCACTTGCTCAACAAAATTTAAAAACAACCATAAAAGAAGACTTCGTTAGCGTTCTATATTTTTTTTTTAAGTTGCAACCCATTGCGTTTGAAAAAGTTGTTTCTAATAGCATTTATGATTTGTTTTTGTTATTAATAAATAAATAAAAAATGTTAATATTGCGTGTTTTTAGCGCTCGTTTTGCACTGCTTTATCGACAACTGCCAATTTCAAATAGTCATATTTTCAATTTTAAAGAAATACAAATGAATTCAACATTATTCGCTCTAGTTTCAATTTTGAAGACGCACTTTTCAAATTAAAAGCAATTCAATTTTCGAGTTATTACAAACGAAAAAAAACCCCGCCTTTGGCTTTTTGTTTATTCCTGTATGAAATGCGCTTTTCTCATAAAATTTTTTTTCTCTTCTTCTTCTCTGTCTCCCCCTCGCGTTGTCAACAACAACCACAACCACAACAACAACAAATGCAACCGTAGGCGCGCATCTGTTGCTTCCAAATGCGGGAAATACCGACGCGACACTGGGAACTAACAAGCAAGCAGCCAGCGATAATGCCTGTTACTACGATGCCCTTGCCGAGCATGATGAAGACGAGCCAGTGGAGGGCCACGGTGGAGCCGCTCTTGTCGACGACCATGATGATGAAATCAAGCGCTTGCCAATGACAACGAATCGCTCACAATTGCCAGCAACCAGCTCCATGGCCATGGCCGCCCTAGCCTCGGCCCTGCCCAATATTTGCTCCTATGATCAGAGTCAGGGCCATGGTCAGGGAGGTCAGGGAAAGTGTCAGCCAGCAGCGGCTAAAATTGAAAAAATTGTGAATCCACTGGGCACAGTTACGAATGTGAACTCCGGTCGGAGTGCAGAGCTGCAGACAGACATGTTGGACGAGGTTGTGGGCCAATTGGCGGCCGAGGATTGTGTCATACACGAGAATTGTGATGAGGCGCTGTTCCGACCCGTTGTCGCCATCTTTTGTGATGATTTGCTCGAGCAGCGCAAGCACGAAAAGGAACTGCCCAAGCAGCAGTCACAGGAACAGCAAGGACAGCACCACCTCGATACCAATACGCCGCCTGTGGTGCTGGTTAACAAACTGATTGTGCCCGTCATAGCGAAAGAGGTGGACGAGGTGCTCACGCAAAAGGAGAAACAAAAGTCGCACCAGCGCGAGGGAAAGCTAAAGTCCCAGGCCGCGGCGGCCGCGGCTGCGGCGCAACAAGAGGATGCGGCCCATGCGCAAAAGTTTGCCGAACTATCGCATCTAAACAAGCCGCAAAAATCGTTGCTTGAAAATACGACAAAAGCTGCCACAACGCCACAACCGCAAAAGGCCAAACAATTGGCCAAGAGCTCGTTACCTTCCCGGAACATGAGCTCAGCTTCAGCCACAACTAGCGAGGATGACCGCGAGGCTACCGAGGATGAGCTGCAAACCTCGATAATGTCGAGCACAAGCACGCGGGCGACCAACAGCAAGTCATCGAAAAAATCGAAGGCGGCGAAGCAGAAGGCCAAAGTTGGAATAAGCGAAAGCCTGGTCCTGAAACAGTCGGAGGCGGCTGCAGAGCTACAGGGC
Organism: Scaptodrosophila lebanonensis; assembly: GCF_003285725.1. Classification (NCBI taxonomy): domain Eukaryota; kingdom Metazoa; phylum Arthropoda; class Insecta; order Diptera; family Drosophilidae; genus Scaptodrosophila; species Scaptodrosophila lebanonensis. The sequence goes on along the minus strand of NW_022060598.1, from coordinate 883,218 downwards.
GAGAAGAGAAGCAATAACAAAGACAAATCTGCAGCTGCGGATGTAAAAAACGAAGCGGCTAAGCCGGCCCAGTCGGAACAGGAAAAGGAGCAGGACCATGAAGAGGCGGATGATGATCATGCAGACAGCCTACTGGCTAATGCCACCAGCATTGCGGCTGTTATGGTGAACAGTGCCAGTGCCCAGGGATTGAGTTTGCATGTTGAGACTTCGGCCGGGGACCCAATTGTAGAATTGGAGACCGAAGGGGTGTCCGGTGAAATGGAAACAGAAATGCCGGCCAAAACCACGAAAATTAGAACGCAGCCAGACAGCAATACAAAGCAGATGAAGGAGGAAAAGACCAAAAGGTTAAAGTCTAAGGACGATGAGAAGCCCAAAGTAGAGGAAAATCCTAAAGAAGAAGAGGAGCTGCCCAAAGAAGAGGGTCCTAAAGAAAAACTCAAGCTCAACGAGGAAATACAAATACAAGCAAAGTCGACAAAAGGAGATGGTGAGGAAGTGGTGAGAAAACCAGAGGTAAAGCCAAAGACCACAACGCCAAGTGAGAGTGAAGAGAGACCGCCAGAAAGCAAGCCAGCGGCGAGTGTGCCGAAGAACCTGCCGAAAAGCGATCCAAAAAAAGAGCCGAAAAGTGCTTTTGAAGAAGCGACACCCACGCACAAAAGCTACACGGTGAAGGTGATCGAAATGAAGAACGAGAAAGCGGAGAATGATAAAGAGCAGAAGTTAGAGGCGAAACCGATACGTAAACAGGAGCTGGAGCAGCAGGCGATTAGTGGCAAGAAAGCCAACAAGACACCGCCGACAACGACATCGGTGGCCCTACCATCGTTTCGCGAACTGTCCAGTCCATGGCGTAGTCTGTCCACTGCCGAACCACTTGATCAGAGCTCCTCCTCCAATAACAGCAATAAAGACCGAAGCTCAGAGCATATGACCGCGACTTCTAGCACCGATTTTCCCAGTCTAGCTGCTTCGCCTGGCCGGAAAGCCACAAAGACTACCACTCAACCATCAGAATCGAGGCGCAGCACAACAACATTGTCGACGGCTTCAGCCGCAGCAGCGGCAGCAGCCACCACCAATTTTGATGATTTTTTAAGTGCACTCAAACCACTGGAAGCTTTGCCTCCGCTGCCAGCGCTCGAGCCACTTGAGCCGCTCGAAATGCTGCCAAAAAGTGTGATCGCGTCCAGTGAGTCGTCCTCGATGAGTCTAATTAACTTTGAGAGTCCGTTGCAGGAGGAGGCGACAGAGACGCCGCGTACCCTGCCGGCCGTACTCGCTGATCAGAACTTAATTCTCGCCCTCTGCGGCTCCATACACTATGAGAACGAATATGCTCAGTTAACGCAGTCAGTGACCGAAACCGAGGCGGAGACGAAGGTGGAGGAGCCACTGAGATCAGCAACAAAAAAGTACACGGCCGCAACAAACTCAAACAACTCCTCCGGCTCCGAGGAGATAATTGTTATGGAGGAGCCGAAGAAGCTGAACAAAAAGCACAAACGCGCCAAGCAACGAGAGCAGCAGCAGCAGCAGCAACAACAACAGGCTGCACTGCCACCACCACCACCCGATGATGAGGAACTGCGTCCGCTGATTAGCATGTGCGACTCCCAACTGGACCTGGACATGATGGGATCACCAGTCGGGGCCGAAGCAGTCGATGACGAAGAGGGCACGGATTTGCTGCAATTTGCCAGCAGCGCCGATGCCTGCTCTCTGGCCCAATCCTCCACGACAACAGACAGCGAAGGACCCGTGCCGGCAACCACCTCCGATGACAATGCCATATACACGACAATGGCCAATCTATGCACACCGCACAAGCTCAAGACGAAGAAGCTGGAGCATAAGATCAATCTAATAGCGGCTATTGAGGCGGCCACCTCCTCCTCCACATCCTCGGCCGAGGAGAGCAGCGTGGAGACAACCGCCGCTGTCAACGCATTGGCTTCTGAATCGGGAATCGATATGTTGCTGGGCACAAGCAGCACAACAGCCTCGACGAGTGGTGCGACAGCTGCAGCCGCCTTATTGGCAACGACGCTGCCGCTCTCCACCAGCCTGACTGCTGGCGGGGGAGCAACTACGTCCAGTGGAGTGGGCGTGGGTGTGGGCGGCAGTCAGCCGAGTGCGACGAAGAAGAAGACTAAACGCCGCAAGAGATAAGAATTAGCAATTTGTTTGTTGTGCGTTTTCAGTCTCGTTGTTCTCTGGCATTTATATGCGGGCCACAATGGCGCAGAGAGCCGTCCATCAGGGCACGGAACCGGCAACGATGGCGGCGCCATCAGGGCCAAGTAATGATGACGACAACGACGACGACAGCCAAAAAGCAGTGAGGATGACGCGGCAACAAACAACACAGCAATGGAATGAACAGCAATGAGATGATGAAGATTTCTTTGATTTTTAGATCACGTTCTACCCCATACTCTTCAAATAGGACCACGATTCACCTTACCCAACAACTAGCAGCTATACGTTTGCACTTTTCTAAAGGCCAGGGCAAGAAATTGCTATGAAAAATCTAAGTATACAAAATTATAAAAAAAACAATCAGTTATTTGAAATAGGTGTGAAAAGGCTGATGCTAAATCAGTAAGTGCGCGCTCGATATGATAGATGTACAAAAAAAAAAAAAAATACTATCGGACTTTGGTTAACTTCCAGCAAATCTTTATTATCATTTTTCTTATAAATTGTATTTTATACATAGGTTTTTTTTTAAACATACATTTGCTACTTAGGAATGAGATTTGAAAGTTTACTTAGAACTAACAATGAAACAATCATTCAAGATTTGATTGAATAGCTCGATATCTTCAACTTTGTAGAAGAACCTAATGAATGATCGAGATTTTCTTTTCTTTGCTTCAACTAGTATAGGATTAGATCTGATTTCGAAATTGATGTGGCGGAATGCCCACAAATCGTCTTACTCTCTCGAAATCAATTGAAGGTCAAATGTCTTTCCACCATCGGAAAATGTTGGGTATGTCCAGACTGGCAATTGATTTACACAAAAATTTGTGAAATTTCACAAATGTTTCGTCAATTAAAACCATTAAGAATTCGATACTAATTTATAGTTTCTAGCTACAAAACAAAAACCTCTTTGGAGGTTTATATTCAAAGAGTACTTGTAAAATGCGACAAGTTTGTGTGCAAATGGTTTGCACGCCTGACCATAACTTAAGCCAAATCTCTAACGAAACCAGACCTGTTATATATATACAATATATATTTATACTTTTTTTTTAATTCGCATAAACCTGCTTGTCTTCTTGATTTTCTTAAATTAGAGCTGTTTTTTTTCTTCTGATTTTTCCATACAATACTGGCAATATTTAAACAAACAAGACTATGCGATCAAAATTGGAAACGAGGTCAAAAGTGTTGCAATATTTTTTTCATTTTAAACACATATATTATTTATTTTTGGATCATATCGAGCGTGTGCGCATACAGCTATATGCATACATACATATATAGGCCCTTTATACATACAGACATAGATATGTACATCATAAGCATATTAACGACAACAGCAAAAGCAACAACAGTTTCTTAGCGTTTAAGTAGTAACAAAGTTCAAGTTACAGCCAACACCAACAGACAGACGGACGGACGGACGGACGGACAGACAGACCAGACCCACAAATATATGAACACTGCAGCGGACACTCACACTAATTATGTAGCCTAATTTTTATTGCGTGCAAAACATTTAAACAACAAATACAACAAAAACAAAAAAAACAACAAAACCCCACAAAACCTTACAAAAAAATGTGATTATCGACAGCAGCATAGACATAGTATGTTGCAATTAAAAAAAAAAACAAAAAACGCTAACAATTTTTAAGTGCAAAGTTATATACATAAAAGAAATTAGCTTTAGAATTAACTACAACTATAAATATATATATACATATATATATATAAAAAAAAAAAAAACAAAAAACAACATAAATTATATAATAATTGGTCGCTATTTGTTGTACATTGTACATAAAACCCAAACAAAAGAACAACAATTTTTGTATCCCCCTCTCCATCCAAAACGTATGCTCAGCCTTGGTACGATTTTTTCACACACACACACACACACACTTACACACTCATGTATGTGCCAGCTCCACCATTAACCATTTGAAAGAAACAAGGATTGCACAGCTGGGAGCCATTGAAAAATATATATTGATTGATTGTGTAGCGATATATGCTTAGTAAGAATACATTACGTTTTGTCAGGAACTGAGAAAAGACTACACGTCTTGATGATTTGCCAGATGTATTGTACTCTGGAATTGAACATTTAATATTTCACTTTTCTTTTGTATTGGTCCCGAAATAATCGTACGAACCAATCGTATCGTAACGTACAGAACCAGAAATATACTTTCTTCTTATTATCTTTACGAACCAATCGTAGTCTTTTCCTATTGATGAACATTAAACATTGAAAAATATATATTGATTGATTGTGTAGCGATATATGCTTAGTAAGAATACATTACGTTTGGTCAGGAACTGAAAAGACTACACGTCTTGATGATTTGCCAGATGTATTGTACTCTGGAATTTAACATTTAATATTTCACTTTTCTTTTGTATTGGTCCCGAAATAATCGTACGAACCAATCGTATCGTAACGTACAGAACCAGAAATATACTTTCTTCTTATTATCTTTACGAACCAATCGTATTCTTTTCCTATTGATGAACATTTGTTTCTGATTGTCCGGAATGTGTTCTTGTTCTGAAAACAAGGGAGATATCGTTCTAGATAGTGTATATATATTCAAATGGTTCCAATTGCATTGCTTATCCCGGGAATGTGTGTGCGGCTGGTTCTACTCTAGTACTCGGCAATTTCATGACTTTTTATGCAGCTATCAACTCTATCTACCAACTATGACACTGTCTAACGCCACAATACAATAATAATAATAATAATACTAATAATAGTAGTAAATCAACACCAACAACAGCAATAGATATTTGTTTTAGGTTCTCGTTAAGTTTCGTTAGTTTTTACTTGTATTGCCAGATTATATATATATGACTGATCAATAGATCGATCCAGCAATCGCCTCGTTTAGGACTCGTTATACTACAGACATACTGTAATACTGTTCTCAATTTTTCTGTTTGAAATCCTTTCTGTTTGTTTCTGTGTTAACTTATTGCAACAAATTTAAAATAGAAGAGGAAACACCAATTTATAAAAAAAACGTAGATATAAAATATATACATTTGTGTCCCCATCCCCACGCCCCTCTTTTTTTTCTGTTTGTTTATTTTGTTATTGTGCTTTTTTGGCAAAAACGAAGAAGAAGAATTTGTAATATCTGTATAAGCTTTCGGCATTGTGTAAAAATTTTGTATCGTTTTCTGTACATACATACATAAATATATAACTTGCAGTATTTATGATTTTTAAATGAGGAAAGAAAAACACACAACAACAAAAAGAAGAAAGAATTAATTTAATTATATATAAACATATGTACAATTAAATAAATGCAATTTTAGTTAAAACTACCATAAAAAGCATGGTTTCTTTTTGATTGAATGGAGACACCCAAAACATATTCCCATGGGGCAAGACGGAATCCGAACCCTGGGTAGCTCATAAAATGAAATACAACCGTCTAGTCTCAACTCATTTCATATGGGCATAACTTATCCGAATAATGCCAGATCTGAGATGAAGGGGAAGCATGCTCCCAGCACTACATATATGTACACTACTTATCATTAAAAACCCATCGTATAGATGGTACTACCAGCTGGTGGAGTTAAATTATTACTATAAGTTAGATTATTAACAATGTTTTTTTGCTTTTCTTGTTGTTGTCTTGCTTACAGCGAACTTCTTTGGCAGCGACCTGCTCGATGGTGTTGCCACACACAACAACAACAACAATGCCAATGCCAATACCACTGCCAGCAGTGTCAAAGGTAATCGAGCCCGAAGCAACCCCATCAAGGTCAATGCCAAATCGAGTGCCGCTGGCGATGCAGCTGCGGATGCCGCCATTCCACAGCCTTCAGAGATGCAACAGGAGCAGGAGGGAGATGAGGAGCAGGAAAAGCAACAGCAGCAGCAGCAGGAAGAGGAACGGATGAGCATCACACCACCGACAACTTCATCGTCCTCCGGCCTGGAGCCTAACAACAAGCTGCCACCGCCAACAGCAGCAGCAGCAGCAACAGCAGCCGTTGGCATAGACGGCGAACTGGCAACAGTGGTGAACATCGATGTCTTCGACGACCTCAGCATGAGCAGCATCAGCACCAATAGTCGGCTTTCGCTGGAGGGTCCGCCCTCGCAATCGTCGCCACCGCTCAGTCTCACCAATGGCCTGATGGACACGAATCTAATGCATTTCAGTGAGAACGCGGGCGTTGGCGTTGTCACCATGGATGGTGGGGGGGCGGATGCAACGGAGAATTTGTGAGAATTGTTCTTCAAGCCGTCGTCACGTCTCAAGCAGCGGGCAACGGTGCTGGGTGAACATTTCTATTTGCGTAGGATCTATGCGAATCTATTTCATAGCGCGAACTCCCATAAAAGTTCCACAGCAACATCAACAGCAGCAGCAGCAGCAGCACCAACATCAACAGCAACAACAACAGCAGCAGCAGCAGCAACAACATCATCAACAGCAGCAGCAGCAGCAGCAGCTGCGAAAACGGCGACAGCAGCAACAACTTCATTGCAGTAGTCGCTGCAACAACAACAACAACAACAACAGAAACTTTAATATAATTAACAATTTATTGTGGTGCTTGTCTAAGTTTTTTGTTGTCGATTTCAACATTTTTGGTTTTATTCTTCTTCTTACAGCTACATTTGATCGTTTTGGGGAGAAAGACAGACAACTGGTTTAACCGACTTTTCAGCTGAAAAAAAAAAACAAACAAACAAACAGAAAACAGAAATTAATTTTGTGCTCGGTTCCAATTAATAGTTTTTACACATTTTAGTTCTTCCTCTTTCTCTTTTAACGAAACGAAAACAAACTGCAAAGCAAAACCCTTCTAGGTACATGCAATAAGCGAACATATTTTAAAAATATATACACACACACATATATATATATATATACACACATATATATACATGTATCAAATCAGACCTCAGCTGAATGCCGTGATATTTAAAATACAATTTAAAACAACAACAACAAACAAATAATATATCTGCTATATCTACAAAAAAGATCGATATTCGCATAACTGCATACATAAGCTATATACATTTATATACACACTCACATTCACCCACACACACACACACACACACACACACACACACACACACACACACACACATGCATGCACAACCCATAACTACATAGTGTATATGTATATATCGATATTTTTGAAACAAGTTTTAAACTATCGTTGTTTTATGCGACATCGTATTTTTGTTCTCTTCCGTAACTTTAGTAAATGGAAAATGAAAGTAAAGCAAAGGGAGTTATCTGTTAGTCTAGAGAAATGTTTTTATTTTTATTTTTTTTCCGTAATATACCTTTTCCTCTTTATATTAAGAACATTTAAAATTTTTGTACCTAAACACTCTTTACAAAATGCAAAAAAAATATAATAAACATTAAAAAGCAAAAAAAAAAAAAAAACAAAATAGTGAGAAAACATCTTAAACGTTTACCAGCTTCGAGTATATTAGAACCCACATGAACCTATTCCATAAAAGTTTCCAGCGTTTCAATGGGCAACAACTGCAGAACCCAGTTCGTCGATTCCATTCCAAAAACATATTCTATGCACCACACTCTCATTATCTCGCCAGATATATACACTGGTCTCGACCGACAATTTCTGCCACATATCCATTTACAAGAATTCAATATTTTTTTTAAACACACGTACACTCAGCGAAATTATTTAATTAAAGGCAGAATGTATCTTCAAAATTCTTCAGCTATATGGATATGAAGTGCAATGTCATAGTTTGAAGCATTCTATATCTGCCCTACAATAATATTCCAGTTTCAAAATTGTTCAAATTCTGTAAACATATCAGTTATTGCCATTCAGGCATGAATTTGTTTCAATTATGATTGCAATTTTGAAGTTATCATGAAATAGAATAATTGTCCAACTCAGGACAGATATTAAAATAGAATAAAGATTAAAAACAAAATCTTAAGCTATAAACGGTTTGAATTTGATGATTTCATCCAAATGGATTACAAACTCTACCAATATGTACAGGTACTACCTGAACTCAAGGAATAAGGGTTTTCTTTCTCTCATGCATAATTTCGAAAACATTTCTGGCTTTCTTCAAAACAATTCGATAACTGATTTAATGGCAACACTCCACTTTGCCGATGAATGTGGTTATACTGATCTAGGTTGTTTACAAAATTAATTCCCTTTTAGAAGATTTCTAAACATTATGTATACTATTTGTGGGAGATTTTCTAATCTTCAACGTTTGACAACTCCTACTTTCCGGAAACTTCAGGACTAGAGACACCATTTTAAAAAGTAAAGGCTTTAAAATATATTACTACTTAGGAGTTAGTCTAGTCGACAAAGAATGTTCAAATGCAGTCAAAAAGTTTGTTAGCAGTTCGGAATATATCCCCATATGTTATATACCATACTAATATTTTAATCTGTGTACGCTTACATCTGCAGAACAAGCCAATAAATGGTGCTATACAAGTATATTGCTTTATTCAGATAATATGGAATACTTTTAAGCAAAGTTCAAACTTTCCTAGTCCTAGTTCCATTTCCACTTTTTTTTCAAACCTAATATTTGTTTGATTTCATGATGTTTAGAACTTTCTACCTATGTCTAGAGCAATAGGCTTAGAGGGTGTTATAAAACGTGCTCGTAGGATGGATGGATGCTTCTTTATAGTTTTCAATACACTGGCCTTTAGTAATACATTTCGCTGAGTCGACGACTATATATGTATGTATACAAAAACTAATAAAATACTATAATAAATTGGCCATTAAGATGAAGATGAAGAACGAAATAAGATCGAGTCAAGTTCAGGATCAGAATCAGAATCAGAATCAGATAAACATAATAACGTAACCAGGGAGAACTCATATGCATATACACACATGCAAGCATATATTTTTGTACATATTACGTATTGCAATATGCTATTTTTAGAGACAGCATATACATACTATATATATATATATACTATATAGTATATGGAGATAATTATAAAACACACACACACAAACAAAGAAACTAAATAGCAATAGCAAGTGTTGGTTGCCCCTTTTGAAATCCCATAATATAGAGTGACAGATCGAAACCGAAACTTTCATATAAATATACATATATATACATATATATTTTAATTAATTGTTTTTTTTTTAGACTAATATTAGCTTTTGACGACTGCTGGACAGGTTGATGCAAAAAAAAATATTTTTGGAAAAGTGCAAATTGGATATGCAAAGGCATACATTTACTTTTATATCGCTTAACTATACAGTGAACTTTTTATACAGGCGTCTGCTATTTGACCGACCCCCGACCCCCGATCCCCGACCGACGAGGTCCCCATGCATATACATACGAGTACATACTACATATATTTCAAATATAATTATAGATTAGCTAAAGCTAAGTCGTTGGTTCCCAGTTGTAGCACCGACTCTTTGGATGTGAGCTTGCGTTTAGGCATACTTGTAATACTGGAGTGGGAGTACTGGTACGAGAGATGGGCAGCGGGATTTCCAGTCGGGTTCTTGACAAAACACTGACAAAAATCTCTGCATATTTGTGGGGACCCGCCCGCAATATCCTCTCCCAATGCCTAACTACTTGTATAAGTATAATACTATAATGAAATATATATATCTTATAATCAAATATAGTTACATACATATTGGCTTTACTCTTCTAGTTTAATTGCGAGTCTTACTTAAATTGCATTCATTGGAGGTGTCTTTTTTTTTTTGTTTTGTGTCTTTCCCATTGCCTTAGTTAACATAATTCTGATGCGGCAAATTGCTAATTCAGAGAAATATATTGAAAACAAATTACAAACCACACACACACACACATACTACAAGTAAGTAGTGTACTACATGAGTGGATCGTGTATTTTGTATCTATTATTACACTGCACTACATAATGTAATGTAACTTGAGTACTTTAATGTGTCATAAATCGTATGTTACAACAGAAACAGAAATAAAGGATTTTAATAAATAAATACATGAGAAAAAAAACAAACAAAAAACAAATATAACCTGTTTATAATAATTTTGAAATATTATTACATATGTGAACGATTTTATTAATCCTCGAAGCAGAAATCCATTCTTAGATTCGGCCTGAATCCCCTTAATCGTGTACAAAAAGTACTGTTTTCTATTTATTAATTGTGGAACATCATGCTTCAGTGGTTCTGTGTTTTGGGAACCAAAGGAGATTAGACTCTTACGAGGCACAAAAGCGCTTTCGAAATTGTGTCAAAAGCATCATCAGCAACGATTTTTTCAATCCTCCAGTCCGAAAACTGCATTCCTCAAATGGCCGTCAGTACCTTCTTCGATGTGGCCTGAATCTGCTCAATCGTGTCGAAAAACGTTTCCGCTGAGTGCGGTTTTCAATTTATGAAATATATGCGAATACGGTGGCTGTGGAACCGCATGCTTCAGTGGTTCAGAGATATAACTTTTACTTTGCATTGTCTAGATCCATTATGTCTTTGACATAGCCTGTTTATCGAAAATCTTCTACAAATTTGATGACAAGTGTTTGGTAATAAACATATACTTGTACTTGTAATACGTCTTTGCAATATACATTCATTAAAATAAAACACGTGCGTTACACGATAACGAGAGCTTCCTAAACAGTAACCAGCAGACATATTATTTTCATTTGGAAATTGTTTTCAATTCGAAATGAGAAAACATATATGTGTGTATTGCATGTACACTGAGAGAACACGCGTTAGAAGTGAAACTTAATGCTTGAATTGGATTGATTTAATTTGAGTTCATTTTTTTTTTATTGAGGAGAGGAGCCTTTATAATGGCTAATGTGCATTTGGTTTGAAAAGAATGATTAGAAAATGGTTATCTAGCTAAAAAGCGCTAGAAAATGGCTTTGAAATTCTGTAAAATTAGCTGGAAAGCTCGCTAGAAAATGGCTAGAAAAGCAGTAGCTAGAGAACCAGTAGAAAATCCGCTAAAAGTCCGCCAAAAAATGTCTAGGAACTCCACTAATAATAGATAGAAAGATCGCTAGTAACTATAAATACCGCTACAAAATAGATTGAAAGCCTGCCATGCTTAAAAGCAACTGAAAGAAGATTTTATATTTTTTATACCCTATACATGAAATGTGCAAAGGTATCGTATTGAAATGTCAAATTTTCGTAACATAATGTCACTAAAAATAGCTAGAAAATGGCTCGAAAAATAATTATAAATAGCTGCAGAACAAGTAGAAAATCCGCTTCAAATCTGCCAAAAAATGTCTAGGAACTCCACTAAAAATATATAAAAATATCGCCAGCAAATGGCTAGAAACATCGTTTTAAATAACTATAAAATCCGCCATGTATGTAAAAACAAGTGACAGATAAACAGAAGATTTTATCTTTCTCATACCCTTTACAAGAAATGGGCAAGGGTATACTAATATCATATTGAAGTAATGTTACATTTCCCAAACATTTTCGAAAATTGTAGTGGCTTTGAGGCATTAAATTGATATTAATTGATATTGCTATGTTTTTCTTTCTGTGCATCCATAAATTAATATCATAGCCAAGCGTCCCCCAGTGCCGAAGTCTATAATTCGATAATAGAGCGTGCAAAGTGCATGAAACTGCGGGCACTCGGCACGACATCGGATCATTACGCAACGCTATACTAGTATAGTATAGAGTCTAAGGGATGGGTGCTCCCCCTCGAACTCCCCCACCCGCAACCCCTCCCCCACCTCGCAGACGATTTAACAACTAATATTTGACAATAACCATTTAAGATAGATCGTGCGTCGGAAAGTGTGTGCCCAACAAAATGACTCTACAGTTGATTCACAACAGTGCTGGCAACGAGATGTTCTTCTCCATATACCAGACGCTGCTTGTGTTCTCGGGTGCCGGCAGTGCTCTTCTAATTTTGGGATATATTTACCTCACCTGGCATTTCGGGTACTGGCGGGAGAGGGGCATTAAGGGGCCAAGGCCGTGGCCATTGCTGGGCAGCTATCCGAATTTGTTGATGCCGCGACAGCACTTGGCAGACGATTTACGAGATATTTACATGTGAGTGCTACTGGTACTGGGCTGTGGTTTTGGGTTCCATCTAAGTCCAATTGCCCAATCGTGCCGCACAGGCAATACCGGGATCGTGAGAGCTATGTGGGCGTATTTATGCTGCGCCAACCCCAGCTGCTGCTTCTGGAGCCGCAACTGGTCCACGAGCTGTTTGGCAGCGCCTTCAAGCATTTCGAGGACAACGAGGTGGCCAGGCTGATCGATGTGCGCAAGGATGCGCTCATCGCCTGCAATCCGTTCGTGCTCAGGGGCGAGGAGTGGCGCGAACAGCGTGCCCTTATCACGCCCATGCTGGGAAGCGCCCGTATTCGCTTGGCCTACAGCATAATGCGACGTGTTTGCGCCGATCTCTGCGACTATATATTGCAGCGCTGCAACGATAATGCCCCACTCGATGGCAAAGATGTGAGTAATCTGTATAGCTGCTGCTTCCATTCAGACCGATATCGTGTACCAAGGGCGTAGGAAGGGGGGTTGGGGGCAGGGAAAAATTTTTTCATCATTATGACGCACTATTTCGCCTTAAAACGGATCTGAGTTGGATTTGTTGATGTTTTTTCATTGATCATATGCAAACGTTTTTTTAAAAGTTTTTTGGCCCCCCCCTTTGGTAAAAGCTGCCTACGCCCTTGTCGTGTACGTATATTGGGGGGAGATTTCCATTTGGGATGAAGATGTGGTAGTCCCCATATTATCAGTACATATAGTTAATGACGAATCGATATATGTAAGTAACTCTCACGTTTTTCTAGAATTTCATAATCGCACGGTATGTTTACTTAGTAATTCAATAGAACATGTTAACGCTTATGCTAAATGAGGTCGAAAATAGATGTAGATTACAACTCTCTGACATTACCGAGTTTTTCGGACCGTTTTCAATTTAAAGAGAAAGGAAAATAAACATGGAAGTGCCTGACTGAGAGGTCTCGCGAAGCAGATCTGTTGAACGACCAAAAACTGAGTCTAACCTCAGCTAATAGATCCTAACTTCCTAGCTTCAACTCGAATTTCTTATCTCTCTAACAGCAATAAATTCGAATAATTATTCTTAGGTTTAGGTTAAATATATGTATATTGGATAACTATTCTATTTATAAAATCTTGTTGAGTTCTCTGGTAAATATGTTTGAGAATATTGAGAGGAATATTTCCTTTTGGTTCTTCCCCTAATTTGGACTTACACTGGCTAAGAAAACTTGTAGCTTTCAAATCACTATCTGTCAGTTCGTCTCAACCTTAGCAGCTATGACTAATAAACTAATAGCCAAAATGGAGTTCTAGAATAGATTTCGATTTGGATTTCATACTTTTTGCATTTTCAATTCCTAGTCTACTGTGTGCTTAGACCATTAATAATGTTGACAAGTCCACATTTATTCTTTCAGCTCGCTCTACGCTTCACCGCCGATAATTTGTGCGATTGTGTGCTGGGCTTGCAGGCTCAAAGCTTCAGTCCGAAGGCGCTACCCGTTTCGCAAAATATACGCCAACTATCTGAGGATAATTTGGCCTTTGTTGCCGCAGCCGCCCTGGGCGGACTCTGTCCACAACTGCTGGAGCATTATCGTCTGAAGATCTTCCCGAATGCCTGCGAGAAGTTCTTCACTAATTTGATTGGCGAGTCAATTCGACTGCGTCGGCTCGTCCATATGGAGAGGAATGACTTTATGAATCAACTGCTGGAGCTGCAGAAACAACATTCCCTAACGGACCAGCAATTGGTCTCACATGCTATGACCTTTTTAATTGACGGCCTAGACACATCGGCAGCGACCATCGCCCATTGCCTGCTTCTGGTGAGTGAGTCGCGATCACGATCTTACGAGTAAGAACTGGATTTCGCGAAATGCAGAAATTAAATGCAATTTATTTTCATTTAAAGAAGTTGTTGTTTGTTTCTACACGTTTATGCGTGGCGCACATTATTTCAAAATATGGTGATATCATGATTTTGTGTTACACACTGAAGAACCCATTTTCCGCCATTGGATGCCAATTTTAAAAGCTAATTATCTTACCTTCAGTTAAATGGTGGCTAGCGACTGTGCGGTAACTGTAATGTCATATAAGAAACTTCTAGAGAGCTGCTGTTCATAACAGTAATAAATAAAATAAACTGAAGAATAAAGCTAATTATCTTTATTCGAGTTTCTTCTTCATTAATTACTAGATATTTTTGGAAAAAAAAAACATACTGCCAAGCTGTGCAAAAATGCAGCAGAGATGATAGATCAGCTGCTAAGTATTTACAATCGCGTATTCTATATTGTGATTTTGAATTTGCGTGTGTTGGTTGGCATAAACGAAGCATGTTCTTCATATCATGACTTTCTGCTGGAATGACAACTGCTCGTCTTAATGAAAAAGGGAGAAAAACAAGTTCTAAGAATTTGCAAAAACTCTTGTAATATTTATTGAACTGAACATTGTCAGCTCTAATCATATATTAAAATCATCTGATTTTGTTAGGAGAATGCCCGCATATTCTTACTCCATAAAATGGTTAGGTAATAGAAGTATTAAGTGTTGGAAATATGAATTTTTTTGTACAGCTATTTTCGGTTAAGTGAGCCATCAGGATACATTGAACAGAAACGATAGACTGTATATTTTTAGCGATAAATGTGTATGTATTGTCATTAATATATTTTTTTTTTATATTTTATATTGTTCACATTAAATAATTTTCCTGATCGGTCTGTTATATCGTAACACTGCCATAGGAACCTTCGACCCCTAATCATCTCTAGTTCAAAGCAGCTTAAGCTGGGCACTTCCATCAAGCCATGTCAGATCGATTTTACCCAAAATGGTATTCAAAATTAACTGATGTTTGGACTCTCTATCCAGCTAGCACGCAATCCTGATTGCCAGCAACAGTTACTAGAAGAGCTCATGTCTATCGATAGCTCGGAGCTACCCACCTATGAAGAGCTGAACGAGATGTCCTATTTGAATGCCTGTTTCAATGGTGAGTGCTTTTTCCCCCACCACATCGCTTTCACTTACATTTTCTTCTCTAATGCAGAGAGCTTGCGTATATATCCGCCTGGTCTGTGGGCTGCTAAGATCTGCACAAAGGAATACACATTCGAGGGCTGCCGACAGAGTACACCACTGCGCATGCGGCCCGGAGATACTGTTATGATACCGATATATGGCTTGCATCACGATCCGGAATTTTATCCTGAGCCGAGTTTATTTCGACCCGGACGTTTCTTACCCGAAAACGGTGGCGTCAAGAAATATCGTAATATGGGTGTCTTTCTCGGCTTTGGCGACGGTCCACGCCAATGTCTGGGACTACGACTGGCGTTAGTCCAATCTAAGGCGGCCATAGCAGCGATTGTGAAGCGCTTTGAGGTGCGCGCCAATCCACGAACCAAGCCTGGCATTCGTCTCGATCCCTCCATATTTGTTGCCATGCATGAGGGCGGCGTTTGGCTGGACTTTGTACCAAGATACCAATAAAGAAGAATTACTTTTGCCCTGAATTTAAAGTATTTTTTAAAGGTAAGAACGATTATTAGCACTACCTGTGTAAAAAGATATTTGGTGGCGAAGAAAACAGGAGGTGTTTAGATGGACAAACACTTGTAGCCGCCCCGCAGTAAATATCCAGCTACTGCCACCACCCATATAAAGCAAACATTATCCGTTTCGATATCAGGAAAATTCTCATGCAAGATGTGATGTCTCTAATACATATGGTGTTTTGTTTGGACAAGTGAACTGAATGCCCATCTGCTGATCATAACAGGAAAATATATCAAATATCTTTAAGTATTTCAAATATAAAACAAACTCAAATTGCTTAGTTATGAGAAGAATGCACATGCTTAGTCTTTAGTTTTTACAGCATTTGAAGTAGAAATGTAAAGACCCAACTCTAGAGAGCTGCTGATCACAACAGTAATAAATAAAATAAAGTGAAGTAAGTGCATGTCAAGTTTGAAGTCTTCAGCTTGTAAAGTATTTGATATAGAGGTGTTCAGACGGACAAACAGTCGCAGCACTCCCTTTCACCCTTCAGTTAAATGGTGGCTAGCGACTGTGCGGTAACTGTAATGTCATATAAGAAACTTCTAGAGAGCTGCTGATCACAACAGTAATAAATAAAATAAACTTAAGAATGTGCATGTCGAGTTTGAAGTCTTCAGCTTGTAAGGTATTTAATATAGAGGTGTTCAGACGGACAAACAGTCGCAGCACTCCCTTTCACCCTTCAGTTAAATGGTGGCTAGCGACTGTGCGGTAACTGTAATGTCATATAAGAAACTTCTAGAGAGCTGCTGATAACAGTAATAAATAAAATAAACTTAAGAATGTGCATGTCGAGTTTGAAGTCTTCAGCTTGTAAGGTATTTGATATGGAGGTGTTCAGACGGACAAACAGTCGCAGCACTCCCTTTCACCCTTCAGTTAAATGGTGGCTAGCGACTGTGAGGTAACTGTAATCTCATATAAGAGAGTACAAAATGTGCGATTTGTTTAGTAAACTGTTTAGTCGCACACTTTCCAAATATTTGGTAAACACAAATAAACAAACTTTCGGCACGATTGTACGAGTAAGAAGTGAAGATGGAGATGCCACAATGAATACCACTCTTTGACATTGGCCTATTTTATTGTTGTATTGGGTGTGCGAGCGTGTGAGTGTGCGTGTTAGATGTTAGACGGGCGGCAGTGGTGGCTCTTTGTTGACTGCCACCTTATGTCACCTGTGAATGGGTTTGGCAATTTGTATTTACATTAACTTCATCAGCAACGGCGACAGGCCATCAAAAGCGCATTAATGCAATTCAAACGAAGCTGCTTCAACCCATACCCATGCCCATGCCCCCAGCCCCTAGCCCCCAGTCCCTTGCCCAATTCGGTCTCGGCAGAGATCTGGGCCTGCCACAACTTGTTGGCTGCTGTTGGTTGCTTCGATTTGATTTGTTTTGTCTTGTCTTGTTTTCCTTGTTTATCGTGGCTGTCACCACCGGCCATTATAGATTTCCATTTACTTGCTTTCTAATGCTGATGAGCAGCCGTCCAAAATTCATAAAATTGACGAGCCGCGATTACAACACATTTGAAATCAATAAGCGCTTCCATCATGTCATTCGATTAGGGCCGATATAGCCGGTTTTTCGGCTTATCATTTCGTTCGCCGTTCGTCTTAATTAATTCGTTATAGTATGAAAACAATCTATTTGATTAAAAGTCAACTTACATGGGCGTAACAAGCGCGACTAAAGATGCAAGGTGGAAGATGGAAGATGGGAGTGGAGTGGAGTGGAGTGGCTCGGCTGGGAATGTGGCAAGCGAGCGGAAGCGCCAATCGATTCGCAATAAAACTATATACTTGTAGAAAACCTATTGGGCAAGGCCAGTGTCGTGGGCTTAAAAGGTTTTCAAATGCTGGAACCGACTGCCATTAATTGGCGGAGGGTTTTGCGTAACCCGCGAATCAGAAACGAGAAACCAGACCCACAACAAATTGAAAACACCACTCCAATTATGTTCATATACATATATTATAAATTTATTAAGTAAGAGCAATCGTTTCGAGTTTTCTGACATCAAATGCTTAAACGCTGAATGCAAAAACAATATAACAAGCAGCCAGCGCTTAAATTAATAGCGAGCGAGCGATTAATAAAACAAAATATAAAAAAAAAACAAAAACAAAAACATTATAACAACAAATGGAGGTCACGAATGGAGGTACGACGAATATCTATAACTAATCAGTGCTAGGATGGTGCAATGCCTGCAACTAGAGCGATCAGTAACGTTGTAGCTTCAAGGTGGTGCTGGCTCTGGGTCGGCGTGGTGGCAAATAACCGTTATGGCTGTTACTGCTCGTCTGTGTGGTTGTTATTGTTGGTGTTGGCGGCACCACAAACTCCTTCTGATCATCAAAAATCTTGACCGTCTGCACATGATTCTCGACACCGCTGTGCGCGTTCTGTGTAACCACCTTAACCACCTGATGGTGACCGATCGGCTGCTCATTGGTTGCGCCCAAGATCTTGATGGTCTTGACCCCGGCCTGATCGAGACTCTCGAGCACCTTAAAGGTGCGCACACCGTTCGACTTGAGGATTTGAACGGTGCGCACGCGTGTGGTGGCGCCGTGGGCGTGGGCGTGGGTGGGCGTGGGCGTGGCAGCAGCGACAGCCACATTAACCGCCATTTGAACCTCCTTGGGCATGAACTTTTGCAACGATTGTTGGGCGGCAATGCTCAGCACTGGGCCGGTGGTGCTGTGTGGTGCAACGGGCTGCAATTTCTGCACCGGCAAGAGCCGCTGTGGTTGCACTTGAACTCGTGGCTGCACAAATGTTTGCTGCACAATGCGCTGCTGTTGCTGTTGTTGTTGTTGTTGCTGCTGCTGATGGTGGTGCTGCTGGTGGTGGTGCTGGTGCTGGTGGTGCTGATAGGCTTGTGGCACCGCATTGCTGACATAAGACATGGCTGGCGCATAGAAACGTGGTCGCTTGGACTGTTCTCGATACATGGGCGCCACCTCTACATGATGCTGCTGAACCACCTGTTGCTGGTGCACCTGTTGGTTGTGGTGGTGGTGCTGGTGCTGGTGGTGGTGCAGCTGTTGTTGCTGTGCTGGCTGCGCGTAACGCGTAAATGGCTGCACTGTGTTCATGTAGCTGCTTAGTGGGTGGATGTGGGTGACTTGGGTGGGTGGTGGTGCCGGTGCAGGCACAGGCACAGCCACTGGTGCGGGTGGTGCAGCTACCGGAGCCACTGGTGGCAAATAGCCAGGTGCATTGTATTGCTGCTGCTGAGCTTGATAGCTTGTTGCAGTTGTGGCTGCTGTTGCGGTGGCGGTGACAATTGTTGTCTGTGGTGCCAGTGGTGCAAGTGGTTGTTGCGCTGCCTTGGGACGACCATAAATAATATCAGCGCCTTGTCCATGTGTCGCCACATTAATCTGCGACTGCACCACCACTTGCTGTGGTCCGAGCTGAGTAATTTGTTGCTGTTGCTGCCCCTGTTGTTGTTGTTGTTGCTGCAAGAGAACCGCCTGTTGGTGCTGCTTCTTCAGCAACTGCGTCTGCGTCTGCAGACTGTGGAGCTCAGCAATGGCTGCCTCGGAATTTTCCGGTTTGATGAAATCGTAACCATCTGGCAGAGCGCCAGGATGACGAAGTGTGGGCTGCGTGGGCGCCACCACCACCGCTTGTTGTTGTTGCTGGTGTTGCTGCTGCTGATGGTATTCGATTTGTTGTTGCTGCTGCTGCTGCTGTTGCTGATAACTGACGGCCTGTTGCTGTGGTTGCACAATGGGCTGTGTCTGCACAATGGTGGGTTGTGTTTGCACAATGGCCTGTGGTTGCGGTTGTGGCTGTGGCTGTAGCTGTGGTTGAGCCTGTCGCAGCTCAGGATTGTTGAACTCATAGCCTGGCGGCAGGTAGCCAGGCGCTTGATAATCGTTGCTGGCTGGCTGCACAGCATCAGTCTGCACTTGCAATTGTGGCTGTAGCTGCTGCAGTGGTTGTGGTTGTGGTTGTGGTTGCAGTGGTGTAGGCACAGGCTGTGGCGCTTGTTCGGGATTGGCAAAATCGTAGCCGGGTGGCAAGTAGCCAGGAGCACTGTACTCGCCGTTTGTGGCTTGCGTTTGCGTTTGCACTTGCAGTGGTTGGGCTTGTGGTTGCACCTGAATCTGTTCGGCTTGTGGCTGCAACTGCGCTTGCACCTGGGCCTGCTGAAGCGCCTTCACCTCTGGATTGCTAAAGTCATAGCCAGGTGGCAAATATCCAGGTGCTCTGTAATCGGCTTGGCTCTGGGAGTGCGTCTGCTCGATTGTGGTTTGCACAGTTGGCGGCGCTTGAGCGTTGGTGGTTGGTGGCAAATAGCTAGGACCACGATAGACGGGCTTGCTCAGTGGTTGCGCATAGTTGTTGCTGATGGAACTTATGGGTGCTTGGTATGTTGGCTTGGGCAGTGGCACCACCTGTTGCTGCTGCACGGGCTCCAAATGCGTAACGCTCGAAGCTGTAGGCGGCAAGTAGCCAGCTGCCTGATAGCTTTGGGCGGTGGCAGTTGCTGTGGATGCCGTCGAGATCACGGACTGCTGCTGTGGTTGCACGGCCGACTGATAGGTAAGTGGCTGTGTGGCTTGAGTGGTGGGTGGCAAGTAGGCCGCTGCGCTGTAGGCTGCCTGACTCTGCTGCCGTGGCGCCTTGCGCTGGAAATCATGCTTGTAATTGGAGGGGAAGGGCACCGGCACCGAGACAGGCACGGGCACGGCCACGGGCACGGGAACAGGTGTTGCATGCGCGCTGCCACCATCGGTGAAGCTCAAGAAGGATAAATCCAAATTATCATCATTTGAACCACCGCTGCTGTGCACCACCTGCGCTCCTGCTGCGCCCGCATGCTCGTGAATCTGTATCTCCTCGTGCTGCTGCTGCTGCTGCTGCAGATGCTGTTGCGGTGGCGGCAGATAGCCAGCCTTTAACTGCTGTGGCGCCGCCTCGTAGTGGTTGTGCACCTCAAAGATCTGATAGCGCGAGTTGCCATAGCTGGCCTCCTCGAATACTTGCTGCGATCGCTGCTGTTGTGTCGGCTGCTGTCCTTGCAACTTATAGTACTGCTCCTTGACAATCACACGCTCTGGAGCGGGCGGCAAGTAGCGTCCACGTTGTTGCTGCTGCTGCTGCTGCTGCTGGTGTTGTTGTTGTTGCTGACGAAGCTTCAGCGATATGTCCGCGGCGGCTAATCCAAATTGCGCGCCAACGGCAAGTGCGAGTAAACAGCAGATGAGCTGCGGCAACAAATAAAAAAAAAAACAACACACAATTAAAAAAAATTAATTAAACATTTTCTAAACGCAAAACCAATCAAAAAGGTGGCTGGCTGGTCACACAATGTCACATAAATGCACTTTTAAGTCCTTTGCCACAAATTGCTTGCACCATTTTTTCTTCTTCTTTTTTTTTTTTTTGAACACTGAATATTTTGTTACACTTGAACGCCGCCTGGCCACTTACTTTCATCGTCGCGTTGGTCGTGCTTAAGCCCTCGTTGTCCAACAGTCAATGATGGCCAGACTTGACCCGTTCACGCATTTTATACAAGGGAGCCATTTAAGCGTCAGTTCGTCTCGCATTTCGCTAATTCGTCGCTGCCTCCGCCGCCTCTTCTGCTCATCATCAATGAGCCGACCACGTACCATTGATTCATGCCGGCCATTCGTTCATTAATTCAGCAGCGTGCGGCTGCGCATGCGCAATCCATGCCCTCAGCGACTGCGACTGCAACTGCGACTGCGACTGAGATGCCTTTAAAATGCAAATTTGCCATTGAGCTATCATCGATTGGCCATAAAATCAACATCAACAAACAGACCAATTTTTTCTTTTTCCTAATGGGCGGATGTTAATAATGTAGCTTGTGTGGCAGACAAATTTTCCATTTCCCACATCCCTTCTATCTTGATCGCATAATCCAATTTTGCAGCGTGAAGTCGATCACACCAAACTGAATAATTGTATCAAATTAATTTCAAAAAAATTGAATTGATTCGGAGTTTATGGAACTTTTGGTTCATCACTAAAGCGATTCCAAGTTCCTGCATGATTAAATATAAGTGGAAATATGACTCGGTTCGAATGATTTCCAAAATTACTTGCAGTGTTCAAATAAAAATAAAAGTGTGAATGTACATACGTAACAGCTAGAAGATGGCTTCGTGGTTCTCCATTGATAAGTATACTATATATGTACTATATATACTATATATTACAAGATGAATCAAATTGTATGAACACCGATAGCTTTCGAACCATAAGAGCTTGAATTTTTTTTTACCCAAATGTGCCATCTGAGATATCATCTTTTTTTTTAAGCACATTGTTTGGGGGCATTTTCTTAAAGATACTCAATCAAATTTGTTTTTCAACATAACCGATAGCAGAGTTTTAAATGACTAAACATTTTGAATTCAAGTAAATTTTTTTCAACGCAATCACTAGTCCCATTACAAGTATACTATACTAGCTAGCACTACGGCCCAAAAAAAAAAATGGAAAAATTACATATTTTTTGAGGAAAAAAGCTTTATAGGTCTGATAGAAAATGCAGTGTAGTCCATTTCTGTATAATTGGGGTAATAAATGGACTATTAATGGGGGTGTAAAACAACAACTACAATTGCCTGAATTTCTTGTAAATATGATTCACTTTTTTGCTTATAAAGATATATTAATCAATTCTGCTGTTTATGAATTATCTATAATATCCAGGGATCGCAAATAAAGATTATTATGTTTTTTTTTTAACGAAAAAACTGTATAGTAACTTTGAGAAAGCGAGGAATTTACCAATACACCCTTTATAGGATTATCTATGCATTTTCACCAGGAATTAACATTTTTAATTTTTATTTATTCTCTTAAAATTTAATGATTATTTTCAGTTTTACTTTACAACTTAACAAATAATAAATTTTTTTGATCAAAAAAATAGAACTCAAGCTATAATACTGCCTGAAAATATTTTTTTAAGGAGTTTTTTTTTAGCCTAAAACTGTACTATAAGTGTATATATGTATATGCTAAAGGTTAAACCAAATGTTCAGATTTTAGTGCAATAAAGCTATAATTGCTTGGATGAGTGTGGTGCAGTAGAAAGCATTCTTCTTCGTCTTTGGAGACACCCTGCACCCTGTTCTGTTGTCCCCTGCCCGTACACATAATTATTCCGACCATAAATATATACTATATAGTATATGCTCGTATAAATTGTTGATGTAGGAAATCTTTTGAAAAATGTTTGTCTTCACAGCTTTTTGTGTTTCCTGTGTATCGCGTTTGCTTTTTCGCACAAAACCACATACATATGTATGAGTGGTTGGGGTTCGAGGGATTACAACATCTTGCAAAATGTTCGCTATTTAGTTTTCTATTTCTTTTTCGTTGCAACAAATTATTATGTCATTAGCATTGACGGCCTAGGGAAGCGTCACGTTCCAGCTTTACGGATTATCAGCTAATTAATGATTTGCTTTGAACTATTTGTGTGATTGCTGCTGTTGCCAACATTTGGCAAAGCATTAGCATACAGATACTTACTTATACATACACTATACTCGTATATTAACATATGTATGTTGGCCTACAACTGGCGATTTGGCGATGTCAGGTTTCGGGGCTGGGCGCCTTGCGCAAGGCACGTGCAGCCCTACAGCTAAATTATGAATATTGATTTGATTTAATTAAGTTAATATTAGGTGTCCATTAATACAATGTATTTGCATATTTGTTTTTCGATGAGTTATTAGATTTCCAGCGACACAAATGCTTCGACTTCAATTAAACAATTATCAAAATGTAACTACAAGTATGTAGCCATCCATTTCGAACTGTTGCGTATTTATATTTCTATCGAATTGAAATTTTCCAAGTGACTAAAGTGATATTTTCGATTAAAACACAATAAACATATTAATACTCGTAATTATGATATTAAAATGGTAAAAACAATTTGGGAAGGTCAATTATTATGGAATGTCTTGAGGCCAAATACATGTGAGAGTCGAAGGATTCACATGCGACCAGCAAGATAAACGAATCGCTTTAGACACGTCCGCCTTTCACCCTGTTCGACCGTATGAACACCGAATACTATTGAACTTTTGCTGCTAGGGACACCAAACTTGGTATGCAGACTTTTCCCATCCCTACACAGAACCAGTATATTTCAAACCCTATGAGGCTACATTATTTTATATACCTGCCATAGGAATGATTGGCGAAAAAATTACTCATAGGAGCATAGCATCTTTATTTCTGAAGCAATCTGAAGCCAATTTTGTATTAATCAATTTCTTATAGTGTCTCTTGATATACTGAAGTTTTATCAAAATCGGCCATAGGAACGATCTTTGGAAAATTCCATCGTAGTACTAAACAGTTTTTTGTTCATAAAGATATTAATTTTTTGGTATTATTTGTATTTGGGGCTTCAGACAACATTTTTATCACAACTCCTTGCGTATGCTCAAGACATTGGCATCATCGGGCGTATCAAGCGGGATCAAAGAAGCACAACGGTTGCCAAAAGATAAAGATAGACAACTGAAATGTAGAGCCGCTTCTTGATCAATTCAAATCACATTACACAAAATACTATATTCAACTATCTATATACAAGTATATGGCGCAGAGACAGGAACCATGCCTGATGAGGCTGTTCTTGGGGATATTTGAGCGACACGTGCTTCGAGAGATCCTCTCCTTTTCCACATAGATTTATGCCAAGATCTGCAGAAACTTAGCTACGAAACTTAACTATGGACTTTGTTTAGCAAAATAACAAAAATCTATCTATCTTTGCTGGAGTGACGAGCACGTGGGGGAATACTTTGCACCACATTTGGGTATAAAGATAGGAAGCCTACTAGGAAGGAGAAGAAGTGGATCAGCTTTTAGTTGACCTCTTATGGCAAAACTATTCTAACTAACAGTTCTTGCTAAATAATTGGGTAAATATTAGCAGAAACTTCTTTGACATGACTAGCAATTGTTTAGGAGGTTTGGGAGCCCTACCAAATAGATTTTAGATTTTAAAGCATTGTCTTCAATGCTGCTTTTAAACGCTCTAAAATCATTGAACCTAATGCGCTCATACATTTTTACATCAAATTTCTCTACAAAGACTTGGGAAACACGCCAGACCTTGACCTATCAGAGCTATCAGTTTTTTTGAATGCCTTTATTTATTTAAATGCACAAATGTTATTTAACGGCTCAAATAAAAGCGGCAAACAAAGGCAGCGGAGGCAACTAAAGGCATGAAGTTATCAAACTACGAGTATTGATTTGTCTTTGGGCAAAGACAATGCTGAGGGAAGCTTTAAAGACCCACTCTGTTAGCCCTAAGTGTACGGAAGGAGGGGCGCGACCCATGTAGTGTGTATGTAACTCTTGGCTTAATAACAATGTTTTTTCTTTCGTATTCAATTAGCGAATTAGCATATAAACAGTTCGATTTGAATTTCTTTCTGTGCATTCGATCGTCATAACTTAACATACCACGAGTATATAGTATATTATGCATATGCATCGTAATAAATTAATTTTTATTAACAAATACCCGCCCATTACAGCGCCGGGAAACTCGAATGGCATTCATAAATACGCACATCTACTATATAGTGATATCTATGTATATATTTATTTATTTATACTATACAATATATAATTTTTAATATGTAAGTTGGAGCGATTGACGAGCTACATGCGGCGATATCGTTATGCGGAGCTCATTTATCAATTTTGTAAATTCGCCGAAGAAGTGGAAAGAAAAATAAACAACAAATATTGATCGTCAACAAGAGCGGCGCAAAATGTGTGTCCGGTCGATCGGCGGCAGCATTATGTTTGCCGTAGCTGATTGGGATATAACTTTTTAAAAGATGGATTAGCAACTATCGAGGGTCCATTCGTAAATTCAGCAAAGCTGAAAATCACATTTCTGGCCTTTTCGTGCTAAGGCCGGTTGATATTTGATTGGGATATAACTTTTATGGAACGAATTGGAGAATCGGTTGCATGGCATAGCTCTTCAGATCCCATATAAGCATAAACAATAGGCAGCTTTCGTATCTTGTAGTTCCGTTAATATGTGTTTGGAATATAACATATTAAAGATATATAAGCAACAAATGAGGATTTATTCGGTAAAGCGTCGAATTAAAGAACTTAAGAATCCTTTGTTCTCGTTAAGACATTAAGACCCTTTCAAATGTTGAAGAATAAGCAGAGTTCAAAGCTCGGAGGGACGGTTGATGTTGCCTTAATCAGCAGAGTTTATAGTATTAATTTTCATAGCTTAAACTTCCTTTTATACAAGTATATCCCATTAGAGGTATTTGATTGAAATATAACTTATTTAATATAGATAAGTAACGGAAGTGTCGAATTAAAGAACTTTAGATCCCATTAAGACCCTTTCAAGAGTTTAAGAATAAGCAGATTTCATAGTTTGTGGAACGGTTGATATTTCCTTTATCAGCTCTACTATATACTGCATTAATTTTCTTCAGAGGGCCATCTAAGTTTAAACTTCCTTTTATGCAGGTATAGGTTTTGATTAAATCGATTTTGCTACATTGTGGATGAAAGGAAATTTATACCCACAGCACCTTTGTTCAGTATACAAGTAAATAAGTATTTATCAATAGAGAGAGGCGAAGGTCTTCTATTTTATTTTTATTATTATTATATACCTACTTTACCTTCCAATATATTTATATTTATCCTTAAAATAAATTATCTCTCTACTCGTTCTCAATTTATTATTTTTCAATAGAAAGAGAAAAATGTCTTCCATTGTTAATGACCAATCTTTATAGAATAATGAACAATCTTCTAGGCTTTCCTATCTGGAGTAGAATATCAAATAGTATATAAGCTTTCAGTCTAATTCATTTAATCTGTGCTCCTGTTCTTCTGTGAGTTTATCTGTCCATACCTATGCGTATATAGTTTTTTACACAAAAAACAAGAGAGAACGCTACAGTCGAGCAAGCCCGACAGTGGAATACCCTGTACCCAGGTAAACTTGCGTCACTGAGTTATATGCGCCCATAGCAGCAGCAAAAAGAGGAAGAAGAAGAGCGAACTTGTTGCTGCAGTTTGGGGGGGTTGTACTGGCGAAAATTTGTTTTGCTAATAACTTTTCTTAGAATTGACCGAATTGAATAAAATTTTGAACAACAATAGACAATTATATATAAATTGTGTGTGCAAAGTTTGGTTTAGGTAGCATTTGAAATGTGGACGCTATTGACGAAATTCTGTAGCGGGGGAAGGGGGGGGAAATTAAAAAAAAAAAAATAAACTCGTCCTTACTCGGACCTAGGAGAATCTGGATGCCAACTTTGGTTATTCCAGCTTTTATAGTTTCTGAGATCCTTGCGTTCATCCAGACGGACGGACAGACGGACAGACGGACAGACGGACAGACGGACGGACATGTCTAGATCGATTTCTCTCGTCATGCTGATCAAGAATATATATACTTTATGGGGTCGGAGATGCTTC
Source organism: Scaptodrosophila lebanonensis (assembly GCF_003285725.1). Lineage (NCBI taxonomy): Eukaryota > Metazoa > Arthropoda > Insecta > Diptera > Drosophilidae > Scaptodrosophila > Scaptodrosophila lebanonensis. The sequence continues at coordinate 855,826 of NW_022060598.1, read as the reverse complement.
CTTCTGTATGTTACATACTTTGCACAAACCTAATATACCCTTTTTACCCTACGGGTACAGGGTATAATAACAATCTGTCTGGAGAATCTGTCTCCAAAGAACGAGGAAATATGTGAGAAGAAAGACAAGTACCCTATTTTGTCCATATCTTCAACACAGTCATAGAGAGGAACGCATTGGAGCGGAATTGATATCCAAATGCAGGGTATTGCTGATACATGCTATGCCCTGGCGATGGATGGGCTGATGAGGCCAGGTTTCGACTCGTGTGGCCCTCGTAATGCCACAGTAGTTGGCTACTAATTGATACATAAAGCGACCACAGAATTGTTGTTGTTATTGTTGTTGTGCTGCGACCATTCGAATTTTTTTGAAGTTGAAGTTTAAGCGGCGTTTAAGAGTTTGTCGCTGTGTTTGTCTTCAGCTTTGGGTTGTGGCCCATTCGTGTATCCCGCTGTCTCATCTATTATGCCGATGCCGATATGCCGATATTACAACAACCTGCCTTGAGTGGTTTAGTGGCTGGGAGTGGGGCTGGAACTGGAACGGGGACTGGGACTGGGACTGCACGTACCAAGGCAGATAGATGTGTAGATGCAAATCTAAACGGGTTACAAGGTGTTTGGAAATACGCTGCATATGCGAGTATGTCGTATGTAAATTGTTTTGACAGCCGTGTCTTTTTTTCTCATGAATTTGTCAGCATTAGGGTTCGAGAGTGTGGCTCTTTAATGGTTAGGCATCAATTATCCATTTTAAATGGGGTGTTTAGTGTGAGGGGAAATTTGTAATTTTTGATTTTCGATTTGGTTTCTAGCAGTCTTCTGTCCGGTTGACCTTGCTCCACACATACTCATATATACATACAAGCATATCTCAAATAAATTGTTTGTGCAAAACGAGGCTACAATATCGCAAATCTTAATTATGCGACACATGTGTCCCATTCATGAGGTTGATGTGGATGTTGATGTTGATATGGATGATGATGTTGAAGTTGGTGATGATGATGATTAACCTCATTTTGGCATCAATCAAATGTCATCACAGCGGTTCATCAAAATCGGTCGCAGATCAGCGCGAAGCGAATCGAATGGAAGCAAAACTGTGACCAATTAATTTACACATGTCCTTCACACGCACACCTTCCCTTTCACCCTTTTTCGGACAAATAGCCACACGATTCAGCTTAGGTATGCAGCGATAATAAAGCGAGCAAGCCCCACCAACATCAAATTTACTATATTCACGTTGTTTGCTTTTGTGTATTTCTCTAAAGTTTTGCCACCTTTGTATACATACTTATGTACATATGTTTTTTCAGTCGATAATGGCAGCAGCTATGGCTAATGATGAGACGGAAACGAAGACCGCCCCGTTTGCAGCTTGATTTGCCAAATTTTCAAAGACTTTTTTGTATGTTTTCGAGAGAAATTTGATTTATTTATTTCTTTATTATTAGTTCCTAGTGCGACAAGAAAGATTAAGTTAATATTTCCTTAGATAATAAAATAAAAAGTGATTTGATAAGCCTACTTAACCTATGGGTTTTCTATTATCGCTATATCTAGTACAAAAGTGTTGCCTACTGAGTCTTTCATCTTCAAACACTTGGTGACTCTTTTTGAAAACAACAACAATTAATCATTTTTAAAAACTCAGCTTGGTGTTTGATAACATTTCGATATAATTCCAATGCGACATGAACGGAAAGGTCTTCCATTCGGCATACACAAGGCAATCAAAGTATTAACGGATGGCTCCAAGCTTGGAGACATAGTTGAAGGAGGGATCTACTTCTCGAACTTCGAACCTTCCGTTACCATTAAGACTTTTTCGTTTTAAATACAAAATTTTGCTTAGAATATTAGTAAATTAAAGTCAAAATCTAATATTTTTCGTTAAACATGAGCTGAATGCATTCCATAAAAATTTTGATATTTAAAAAAAAAATTTGTTTGTCTCTAATATAATGGGAGCACAAAATATAATTTGGGAAGCCTTCCACTGAGCTTCTAATACAAATCACGTTGCCAGAGTTAATTAGAATATCAGTAACTGAATAATTCATATTCAATTGTATTGACTATTGTAATAACTTAAAAGTAATCTGATATTTGTAACGCTAGGATAGGTTTATAAATAAATAGATATTATTATAAAAAAAAATAATAATAGTTTATCAACCAATTTGATGTTTAAAATATTAATACAGATAGCATCGGCACTTCTCACACGCAGCATTAAATCGAAGAATCTTTAAGCACCAATACCCGACTTCATCATCATAACTAAATGAATTTGTACAACTCAAGGGAAAATGCCACCGTCCTCTGCGCTTCTCATACGCAGTACTTAACCGAAGTCTTTTGAATCACCAATAACTGACTGCATCATCATATGTGATGGACTTCATGGAAAATTTCACCGTCCTCTGCGCTTCTCATCCGCAGCACTTAACCGTCACTTCCTTAATTCATGTTGTAAGCTAATATGAAGATTATTTCACAATGAGTGCAAAGACACTGCTGGCAAAAATATGTGTTCAATGGATCACTTGTAATCCGACAAAATCCCGCACCTCAATACAAGTAGCTTCGAGTCTATTTTTAGCAATCATGACAACTCGTAGTCGATCGAGTGCGTATTTGCTCAGTCCACGACTGAAATGCCCGAATGGTTTCCTGTTACAAATTTGTGACTTTCCAGCACTTAATCATAGCCTACTAGCCCTCGTTTTTGAGGCAGCAGCTCTGAACCGGCGAAGCCAAGACTCGCACATATTGATTGATGGAGCATGATCTGCGGAAGCCTTACAGAGCAATCAGAGGCTTTTAATCGTTTTCTGTGTAATGGAAGCTCAAAATCAAATCTGGCTAAAAACACGTTATATTGAGAGTTACAAAAAAGTATTGGCAACATGAATAGAAACGCAAAAATATGAGTATGATTTAAAAGTAAGAAAATAACTTCCCCTAAGAACTTTAAAAACATAGTCTAGTCACTTTCTCCACCTACCTGGTCTGATTATCCTTCTTATAGCTTCTCCTTCTTATCGATAAGTTTCACATAATTTTATACTGCAAAAACTTGATTCATCTCTTAAGGATCTCAAAAGGATTCTACACAAGAAATCACAAAATCTCAGAGCTTGTGAGCTGATAAGTCGTGTTTTCAAGAACAGAACCCTATTACTTACTTGTACGCCAAATAGAACGAGCTTAAATCTATTTATGAATCTTTCTTAGATATATGTTCATGATATATTTTGACTATCCGATCCAGCTAGTGTGAGCAAAGTTTTTTGAAACGCGACAAACATTAAGTAGCCTGTATCCAACCTTTTCTGCGCAACATCCATTTAACTAAAATAACCGTTGGATTACCGAAAAATTAAAAAAAAATCGTTAAATTAAGCTGAGTCAGTATAGAAAACATATTCTTTCCTATTTTGGCAACAATATCGAAATAGAAATAGAATTTAGAGAAGTTTTTGATAGAATTTTCATTTAAGTAGTTGGCTTTGGAAAGTACATCATAAGGTCATCGTAGCTTCCGAATTGAAAGCAGTTTAAAATTTTTCTTCGATCCGGAAAGACATTCCCATAAATACGAGTAAAAATTTTTAGCAACATGTCGAGGAAAGTGTGTGCTGAGCAAGTTTTGCAGTTCATTTTCGATGCGCGCGAGCCAGTGCCGCGTAGCCGTTTGATCACGATTTTCTCCCGAGATCCTGCAGATGAGGCGGGTAAGAAGGAGCTGGACACCATCCTGTCCACCGCTATGGAGTTGGGACTTGTCCTGGAAACTAACGACTGCTTCTGTAGCTGCGAGCACGCTGACGTAGCAGAGGAGCAGTCAGAACTCGAGCAGAGCGCTGGACACCAGTAACCAAATAATAGCAGCATTAACAAAAAAAAAAAAAAAGAAAAAAAGAAACTATTGGTAAGTGGAAAAAGAGTCTTCCTTTAGTGCTGTTTTTCAAATAATATCGGCTTTTTCATTTCATTGCAGGACATTGGCATTGCGGTTTGCTAACGTTCTTCGTAATATTGTAAAAGTTTGGTAATGAAAAAGACACTGGTATTACATCAAAAGGGTACAAAAATAATATTAAAAAAAAAATGGTTACAAGTTTTAAATTCTGATAATCTGATACATCAGACGGAATTTGTTGTTGTACTCTATTGGTAAGTTCGAGTCCTCCAATAGAATGGCATAAAACTATTTCGTTTTCCCCACATTATAGGAGACTTTCCATATGCGGCTAGACTGCGAAAGTTGTTCACAATTATATCATAGTTTGGCGATGAAATGAAACTTCAATAAAATCGAATGCGTAAAAGAAATCGAAAACCTCTGGAGTTTTTAATTAATACTTGATTCTGAAAAGCTTGGAAGTTTGCTTTTGGGGAGGGATAAGGACATTACAGGGTACATGAGGTGAATTGATTTTGTTCTTCCATCGGTCTGCTATCAAGCTGGATCCTTATTACCGAAGGGTAATCGGACGTTCCTGAAGTTGTTACGTCACAATTCATCAGTTCTGTTCCAAGCTCTCGCTGATTACTGGAATCACAGTTGCTTTAGTTCCTGTTATCAATTCATAATGGCTTTGGCTGTAAGTTCTAAAAAAGAAAGCTTCGCAGTTAGCTCCTTTTACCATGTATGAGCGCTACATGAGTGCAGTTGGTGGCACTCATGAATGGTTCTCGTAATTAAAGTGAGTGGCTTTATGCAGCCCTCTACTATTGCGATTGTGACTACTTATGTGTTAATTTTTTTGAAATGTCTTTATTTCAATTGCAATTCTTTATATTATATGTAGGTGAAGCCATGGTGAGACATGCAAATAATTTGCACACCATTTTTGTGTGTTTTTGTTCTCATGAATGGTTTTCGTTCCTTAAAGTGAGTGGCTTATGCAGCCCTCTACTATTGCTATTGTGTCTAGATTCTTCGCTCTGAACGTACTTATGTGTTTATTTTTAAAGACATTTCATTTGCAATTCTTTACATTATAAGTGGAGCCATGGTGAGACATGCAAATAATTTGCACACAATTTTTGTGTGTTTTTATTCTCATGAATGGTTCTCGTTCCTTAAAGTGAGTGGCTTTATGCATACCTCTGTTATTGCGATTCAGTTTAGATTCTCTCTCTGAACGTACTTGTGTTTATTTTTAAAGACATTTCAATTGCAATTCTTTATATTATATAGTAAGTGAATCCATGGTCAGACATGCAAATAATTTGCACACAATTTTTTTGTTTTTTCTTTTGAAAGCTAAATCCCAAAAATGTTTGTAGTAGCAGAGTTATAATTTCGTAGAGAATTTAATGGTTTTCGTAAAAGCGACATGCTTTGAAACTCGGCATTTGGGTGAGCAAATTATTTGTATGTCTGACCATAACCTAATTAATATTTGTTATTTAAAGTAAGTAGCTTTATCTGCAACCATCGGCCGAGAGAGTAGTTCGTTGGAATCAGCTGGAATGGTATTTTGTTTGAGTGGAATAGCCTGCAGAAATTTTGAAAGGGTTAGCTGCTGTCTATTGATAGGAAAAGTCCCATGCTTAGGATAATTAGATAATTAAATAGAATAAATAAATGTGTTTATAACGACTTCCGATATATTTTTAATACAATTCAATGTTTTGGCCGAAGATACAAATATTATGATACAAAAAATATACAAAGTGCGATGTATTTAACAATTTGGCAACAAATATGCGATGGAAAAAAATTACATACATATGTATTTACAATATTTACAAAGGATGGTGAGCTTCTCTGCCTGCTCTTGTTTTTGGGGGATGGAGCTTAGGCCCAGCCTCCAGCTGGCTGCCAACCACCACCACCTCCACCGCCCCCACCAGAGGACCAACCACCACCACCGCCACCGCCATGTCCACCACCGCCTCCGCCGCCGCCGCCGCTGCCCAGCTTAATAATTTTGATGACCTTGGTAGCACCGCCGCCACCACCACCGCCACCGCCTCCAGACCAGCCGCCACCACCACCGCCGCCAGAGGACCAGCCACCTCCGCCACCACCACCATGTCCTCCACCACCGCCGCCGCTGCCGAGGCTTATAATTTTGATGAGCTTTATGTCACCACCACCTCCACCGCCGCCGCCTCCGCCGCTAGACCAGCCACCTCCGCCGCCTCCACCAGAGGACCAACCGCCACCGCCACCGCCGCCTCCTGAAGACCAGCCACCGCCACCTCCGCCGCCGCCGCTCTCCGTTATAACTTTAATAATTTGCACATCACCGCCGCCGCCTCCGCCGCCACCTCCACCGCCCGAGGACCAGCCACCACCGCCACCGCCACCGCCGCCTGAGGACCAGCCACCGGTGGGCTTCGGCTTGGCCGACACGCTGGCTGCTCCAATGAGCAGAAGACACACAAAGGCCTGCAACGAATAAGAGGCACGTTTTACAAAAAAAAAATATATATATACAACTATAGTATGTTCAACAAAAGAAACACTTCACATTTCACGCAAAAAAAAAAAAAAAATAAGAAGGAGAATCTTTGAATATTCCAGAGGCAACACATACTTTCATATTGAAATGCTTAATCCGTAATGCTTTCGAGGCACACAACTCGTCTGTCTGTCGCACAAACTCGCACTGACAAAGACACGGCGGCCGCCCAAACTTTTATACCAATTCAGCGCAGTCGCAGCCTCCGACTCAGGCAAGATGGGTGGGGTGGGGAAGGGGGGGGAATAGCTAAGTTGGTTGGGGCGACTGCGCACATTATTATTAACCGGAAAAGCGATTTTCCATTACCCGCTCGCTAACTCACTCGCTCGCCTGATTCGATGCGCAGTCGCGCAGATGTCGAAGTCGGAGGCGTGCTCAGCCATTTCTCTCTCACAGAGTTATGTGCTGCTCTTCGAGCGGGCGGCAATGTGGGCCAAATGGTGCAGCATCATCATGGCGATTGGTGCTAAGGCGAAAGTTAAGTCACCACAGCGAGCAACAGTCATTGCTGCCTCATCTGCCACACTGCCACACACAGATGCCCTCTCAGAGCCAGCACCACTCCACTCCACTCCACTCGACTCAGCCACCTTGTGCTTTATGTTTGTGTAGCATCCGACAATTCGTTGCACCTTTCCCATTACATAAGCTAAACTTGCAACTTGTTGCCGCGTCCATACATACATTCATATATATTTAGATATATATGTTTTTTTTTCTGCCTCCTCTGTCGTCTGTTGTCTGTTGTCTGCTGTTGTTTTTTCCACATTTAAGTTGCTGTAAAATTTTGCCATTATTTGATTTGCATCTGGTGGTGCTGGCGGTGCCGGCGGTGCCGCCAGCTGCCGTTTTGGCCACTGATTGCGGCAACAGCAGCCCATTTGGGCGCAGCGGCAGCAACAAAAGCAACAATCAGCCAACAGCCAACAATGCTTGACGACAAGTTGCGGCTCTTTGTTGTTGTTGTTGCATTAAATGCCAAAGCCGAAAAATCGACTCGCTTGCAATTTATGCCGCACCGCATTTTAAGCTTCGTTCGTCGCAGCTCATTGACCTGATAACAGAGTTCAAGGGGTTAAGTGTGTGTGTTTGCGCGAGTGTGTGTATCTGTGTGTATCTTTGTATGTATGTATGTGTGTGTGTGTGTGTGTGTGTAGATAACTTACATATATGACCACATTACGGTTGTTGTTGTGGTTGCTTGTCTGGTCTGTAACCAGCACCACCGTGTTAGTCAAAGTTTGTCTAAATAGGAGGCACCACATTGTGGCACACGTTGCGTATGCTTCATATTTTAGCAAATGGGGGAATTCGCTTTCTATCTAAAAGGTAACGAAAACAATGTAATTTTTGTTGCTTGTTTTAGTCTCTTTTTGTTTTCTTTATTTTCTTGTGAATCAGCCACAATGCAAAATGTTTTATTTGCAATTTTTTTAACAATTTACAATTTCTTGTACAATACATTTAAGCAAACAATTTGTGCTAAGTTTTAATGGCTGGCCTACTGGTGAGCCTTTCGATCTAGAGTCTAGATTCGAGACCAGCAGACTTAGGTCATTGGACACATCGTATGTGCCAGTCGCGTCCAGTGATCAGCCATAAGGCTTTATTCTGGATCGGTTCGACGCTGCAACCAAAAAAATTCCCAAATAAAAATAATGCAAGCAAACGCGCAATAAAATAAAACACTTTCCAACCTTCTTTATGGGACTTAAGGGTGCCTGCAAATTCTAGATTTTTCAATTGAAAAAGAAATTTTTAAAAATATTAAATTTTAAAAAAAATAAAGGAGAAGAAACTAAAATAAATCAAATAAATTGAAATTAATTAACATCTCACAAAACATACAAGCATAAAAATTACTTAAGGCACTAGCTCTCTGCTAGCTTAAATGAGTGTTTTTTTTATGCGTTTATTTGAACATTTTAGTAAATCTTATATACAAGAAAAATATATTTTTTCTAAGCTTCCCCGTTTCTAGATATTATGTTATGTTATGTTCTTTTTCTCCCTCTGGAGCCTTTTAATCTATTATTTTTGAAGCAAACAGAATTTCAGTTCATATTAAAATTCTTTACAAAATTAAAATTAAATAATTAAAATTCTTTCGAAACAGAATTTCAGTTCATATTAAAATTCTTTACAGAATTTAAATTAAAATTTAAGAACTAATATTCTTTCGTAATACTCCATAAAAAAAACTTACAATCTGCAAAAGAAAAAAGAATGCATTTGAAAGTGCGATGTTCTTCTGGTTTAATGCTCTAAAAAAATGCTACTTTCTTCAGCTTTGTGTTTTGTGTCAGTCTCTGAACAATATGTGTCAATATGTGCTATACTTATTGTAGAGAATTTAACGAGTAATTAGGTGGCGTCGGTGGTGTAGTGGTTAGCATAGTTGCCTTCCAAGCAGTTGATCCGGGTTCGATTCCCGGCCGACGCAATCCGATTTTTTTTAGTTACTTGCCATTAACTTTTTTTCTCTATTGATCAATTTTATTTTCTTGAAAACTCGATCGCTTATCATTTCTAATTTATATTTTAAAATCCTTTATTGTAGTTTCTTCATCACCAGAGTATTGGTTTTTCAATGTCAATTCGTACGTAGGGTTTGTCTGAAGACTTCTCTTGTTTATATTCTTATAGGAACTACAAATATAAATATATTTACAGGCTATTTGTAAACTATTAGCTTAAATAGCAAAAACTATTCAAAATTAGTCAGTTTGCTTGTGAAGAAGTTGGCATAGAAAATCTTTGAGTCCGCCCTACTCAATAGAATTCTGTTTGATTTCTTGAGTAACATTTTTTTTTTTTTTTTTTTTTTGAGCTAAAAGGGAGTACAAAGTTTGAACTCAACAATATTTCACTAATGCCACTGCGAATGAAAAGGCAGTCCATTAACCGCCGACTCATCTTATGGCATCTTAAACACAGCTAACCACAGTGTTTTGGTCATTTAATAGCCCGCGTCAAATCTCACACCTGTTAATTGGTGGTTCGTGAGTTCCGCACATCTTTTTAAAGCAATTATGCATTTCCACTATCGTTTTCTTCAATGGGAATTTACCAGCAAGCAAATGAAATACTCGTTAATACTTCATTCATTCTTAATAGTGTTCGGTGAAGAATTAGAGAAGTACTTTAGCTTTATTTCTGAGCCGATAGCGGTTCCATGGCAGCAATAAAAAATATAGCAACTATATATAGTTTGTAGTATACTTGGTGTGCATATGGATAAGACCAGTCTAAATGCTAAGTTTGGTCTTCCTAGCTGTTATGGTTCAAAAATTCTCGGGGCTCATACGGACGAACATGTCGATTGATCTCTACATCTGATACATCGTTTGGGCACAGCATTAGTTTTTACCTGAACTTAACTTAAACTTAAACTATTAAGCTGAGTATTATTCATTTATAATTCCGTTGATTACATGGAGTCGGTGGGCCTTTGGCTGGTTTATACAAATCGACACATGTATAGTTTATACATATACAAGTATACAAGTATGTATATATTGTATATAAGTTTAATTGCAGGTGTGTGACAATCCATACACACATTCACAATTCAAATTACGATTTTGGCCAAATGCAATCATTCATCGCAACTTTAGACGCGCTTACACAATCATGGGACAGCAACTGGCAACTGTAGCGGTGGCAGTGGTGCTGGAGGTGGTGGTGGAGGTGGTGGTGGCGGTGGCGGTGACTGTCGCCAACAAAACAAATAAACTGGCAAAAACAACAGCCGAGTCATTGCGGACCGAGCCACAAACATAAATGAAGTGGCATGGTTGTGCCATACATGTGTCCTCTCCCTCTGCCACAATACCACGATACGAGGCGCGCGCCACTCATCATCCAAAATCCGAATTGCAGCAAAAATGGCAAGCGTATGTGTCTCAAGGAGTCACTCCGACCGTGCAGCTGTACTACATTTTCTATTTATTGGAGTGGAGTGTCTGCCATAATCGCTCAACGCGCAACCATTTTAAAGATTCACACGCCGCACAACATCGGGCAACATTCAATGGCAGACTCCAACTGAGGCACATGTTGCGATTCGTTTTCCTTCTTGAGCTTCTTCAACTGCTTCGTAGCTCTCCATTCATCAAAATCGAGCGCTGAAATGTGGTTGATTGGGAAAATGAGTAACATTTTTGATAATTCAGCTTGCAGTTGTAAGCTTAAAATCGTACGTCTCCTCTAGTCGCTAAGCTATGGTTTTATTTTTTCAAAGCTGCCACAAAATATACAAAAAAAATTGTTCGATTTGCGTACTTGGTAGATGTGCTTGAGCTCCATAAGCAGGGAATAATTGCGAAGAAAGACCGCAGGCCTTCTTCAGTCGGTTAAACTAGAATGTGTGTGGATGGGAAAATGGGTAAAGTCCTTAGAAATTCAGCCCACAAGTGGGGAACAGCTGCCACAAAAGATCGTAGGTTTGGTAGCGATGGTTTTATTTTTTCAAACCTGCCACAAAATATACAAGAAAATTTGTTTATTTTCTTACTTAATTTGTTTGTCAGGGGTTACCTAAAATATTTGTTCTATATTACTTTTGCTGTTATTATTACAATAACTTTCATTAATGTGTTATTTCGTACTTAAGCTCTAGTTCTTTCTTATTTATAATTTTTTTTTTCTGATTGAACAAAAATTAGTTTTTTCGTTCGAAAACTAAATGATTTTAATTACGATTTTTTTCTCCTCCCCTTAAAAGATACGATTTCTGAAATCCTTTTCCCAAGTAAGTTAAAAGATCTCTCCTCTTTGAATTGCTTAAATTGCAAGGGAAAAAAATGTAAAAGGTACTATTTTTAAAATTCTTTTCCCAAGTAGATTAAACGATTTCATTTAATCCAGACAATCTCCTCTTTGATTTGCTTGAATTGAAATTGAAAATGTAAGATTTCTTTTCGCAAGTTAAACGATTTTGTTTAATCCACAGACAATGCTGACTGCTTAGCTCGGTAAATAATACCTTAAGCAATTCAGAGAGGAGATCAGGAGAATGAAAAAAATGTAAGCGATTCAAATAGGCTCGAGGCACTGTACTGGCCCAGTGTGCCATAATGCAACAAACTGTGGTTGGAAATGAGGAAGAAGCGAGCCAACAACCTCGACCTAAGCGAGTAAGCGAGTGCTGGTGGTTCCGCGGCGTCGCGACTTGCCACACGCTGCAGACGCATCAGATATACAGCCACGTTGTCGTCGTCTGCAGTGTCATACTACAGTCATCGTCATCGTCATAGTCTGTCTATCTGTCTGTTTCGCTGTCTGTCTGGTGTAGTAGTGGAGCAGCAGGTCAGCGGCCTTCCCTGCTGCCTGCCCTACCAGTCGCCATCAAATAACGTGTTTTTAGCGAACAAGTGAACTCGACGGCCAATTTGCCTTGCTTTGTTATGCAGTGTAATCTTCAAAGTGATCGCATTTGTGTGTCTCTTGCCAATGTTGTTGATACAGTTGGCTTTTTGTTTATACATATTTCGCTTTAGCTTGAGTCTGGTAGCTCGCCCCCCCCCCCCGCTCCCCGCAGCCCACGCAACAGGGGGGCCTTGTGGGCCAGACAACTCGTCAAAGCTTTTAATCTATTGCTTTTTATGACTTTCGCCGCTGATTTTTATGGCATACCCAGCCATAATTCGCTCTCTAAGTCGCGCTCTCCTTGCGCCCATTTCCGCCTATTTCGTAACTTTGCTTTCTGCTCGCAGGGCAAACTGAGCTCGTCCTGATGTCAATTAGCAGGGGACGGCCAACGTTTTGTAATTATAATGAATGGCTCATCGTCAACTCATCTTCAAGTTACAAGTATGTCCGACTCTGGCAATTGGCAACTGATTGGTTACTAAAAAAGGCAGCATTTATGGGGAGAAACGCAAATAGATACCTAATTGGCTTTAAATGGTGGCTTTGGGAGTTATGTATGTATGCTCTTGTAAATGGAAAACCGATTTCTTGAGGCACTCCCCAAATCGTTATATGTTAACACAACCTGAACAACAATTCTTGAGCTTGTGTTTCATAAATGTTCAAACATTGTATTTATGTACGGATATGTCTAAACTCATTTATTATACCCTGTACCCGTAGGGTAAAAAGGGTATATTAGGTTTGTGCAAAAGTATGGAACATGCAGAAGGAAGCATCTCCGACCCCATAAAGTATATATATTCTGAATCTGCATGACGAGAGAAATCGATCTAGACATGTCCGTCCGTCCGTCCGTCTGTCCGTATTTCCGTCCGTCTGGATGAACGCAAGGATCTCAGAAACTATAAAAGCTAGAATAACCAAAGTTGGCATCCAGATTCCCCTAGGTCCGAGAAAGGACGAGTTTATTTAATTTTTTGGATTCCCCCCCCCCCTTCCCCTGCTACAGAATTTCGTCAATAGCGTCCATATTTCAAATGCTACCTAAACCAAACCAAACCAAAATTTTTATCTAATTCGGTCAATTCTAAGAAAAGTTATTAGCGAAACAAATTCTCTACAGTACAAACTGCAGCAACAAGTTCGCTCTTCTTCTTCCTATTTTTGGGCGCATATAACTCAGTGACGGAAGTTTACCTGGGTACAGGGTATTACACTGTCGGGCTTGCTCGACTGTAGCGTTCTCTCTTGTTTTCTAATATTTTTTAGTCTACTTGTTTAAATGCGATAGAAGTGGATCAAACAGATTCAGATAAGTCGAAATCGATTTGCGGAAAAGTCCGAATTTTCCAATGCTTTGTTAACTCATCGAATGCCTAAGGACATGTGAAAGAAACTCACTTCAAGAAATGGTATTGAAACTAATTTAAGTAAGTCATTTTTTTTTAGATATTTAAAACTAAGCCAAATCGATTTCGACAAATCTGAATTATATAGAATTACTCGAACGATACATAAACAATATTTTGAATTATTAAAAATTTGTTTAAAGAAAGTACTGCTTCTTCGCCTTCTCCTTGGCGAGGATGGTTGTTCCTCAACGAATTAAGCGATTTGAATAACATAGCTTTGGTGTGGAAAGTATCAACATTTTTAGCGTGGGAAAGGAAGGGGAATGGCCAAGCCCATTCAGACAGCTATGTAGATCGATTTGTCTAACCATGCTTATTAATACATGTATATGCATGTACATATATCCTTATGGGTCCGGAGGTGCTTTGTTCTGCCTGTTACATGCCTTTATTCTATTACAGGCTATAACAAATTAATCCAACTCTTTAAACATGCTAGTCTGTTTTAATCCAAGTTTATGTTTTTATAGTTAAATATGTCAGCACCGTCACATCGATAAATTTAATTATTTTAATAATTACCATTCGAAAAATAGATCTAATTCCGTAGATGTGGTAACCAACATAAAAAAATATATCACTCATTTGCGGATGCAAACTAAGTGCTGTCATCTGAACTATTATAAAAATGGACTTTATATTAATACTACCCCAATCAGTCAAAATAATGCTGAGCATAAAGCGTTCTCTTGCTCCTAAAATTTGTCTGGTAGGAAAATAACAACAGGCTCTAATGGCGGACTTTATAATACAGCTACATATACATATAAGAAAAAAATCACTGTAGCCTTTTAAACACAAATGCATATTCAATAAACAGAAAGTGGAAATATGTGCTGTGATTAGATACGTGAATGCGATGATAAGATACCTTAAACGTCTACCCCCCAACATCTATTTGGGTATAATTTTAAACACTAACAGAGAGCAATTCTTTTTCACTCCACCATTCGTTTGGCAATCGTTTAGAATGGTTTAGTAAATATTTAATACTTGTACATATATGTAAATAGCAGAGATGTGCAGCATATAGGAGGTACTATAACTATTTAGATATAAAAGTTGGCGATATTCACAAAAACTATATACAAACATAAGTACACAAGTAGTATAGTCATTTACCAAAAAAATGCATTATTTTTATATGCCATTTACATTCTAAGTATCTAGGCCTTTGTTTTAAACACATCAAAGTACTCTCTGTTGACATTTTGCGTTTATTTTTGCTTGGAGATTTGTTTTGTATGATTAATCGTATGGTTTTTGGAGGTTGCTTTAGATAAACAAATTACGAAGTAATAAAATTTCACAAAAAAAACAGCAATTTGCAATAAAAACTAAGGGAATGAATACATTAAGTTAAAGCGTGAAAACAACTATAAGGAAACCTTAACTAGTTGCAAACAAAAAAAAAACACCATCATTCCTCAACTATATATGTGTGTGTGTGTTTGTCTGTCAGCCGCTTACAAACGTCCATAGTGTGCCTGGCTGGGCTTGCGATCCGTAAAGAAGTTACGCAGCACCAATATCTGAGCCAGACCGATGAACACAATGGCAGCCGTCTCCAATGAGGACCACACCATGACTCGCTGATTCAATTCATCAGCACGCTTGCGACCTTGCGACTCGCGCAGGCGATGATGCGTCTGGGCATCGAGTATGTCGTTGAGACCTTTGTGTATCGCCTGCGACGATGTTTCCATTTGCGTGAGCACAGTGGCATGCTCATCAACACCAGGCAGTGCCGGCTCCTCGCCCACCTGGAAGTCCACGTAGACGATTTTGTGCGAGAAGGTCGAGAATTGATTACTAAAGCACGCGCTATACACGCCTGTTGTTTCCGCCACAAACTGATGGCTATCGAAAGTGGCACGATCCAGCTTGTAAATGACCTGACCCTCGGGGTTCTTCAGGACAACATCCACATCAAGCTGGCCACCGGCAGACACCTGGAATTCGAAATAGGCGCTGGTGTTACGCTTGATCTGCTCATAGAAGCAATCCTCAGCATTGTCTGCCAAATCGAAGGTGAACTCAACGGCACCCACACCGTGCTGCAACAACAGCGCTACTCCGAGCATCAGCGAAAGCATCGCGAGTTTGCTGGAGCTGCCGCAGCGGAGCTTCTGCTTTCTTGTGTGAACATTTAAGTTAACGCCCATATTGTCTGCGTAATCCTCCTTCTGGTAATATTTGGTATATTGCTAGCCTTAATTTAGTTCTTATTAAGCGTACGTATTTCGTGCTACTATTTGTCATCCACTGCCACGCAGCATCTGGCAGCGTCAATGTCTTCTGATGTCCGTTGCTGTCTCTTCGTCGGCGTTTGGCCCTGTGAGCGCCCCTAGCAGGAATATGCCAGAAAAAATTCAGTGAAATAGAATATCCCGTATGGGAGAAGTTAGTTTGATAAAAACTACGATTTACTTCGTTGCTTACCTGAATATATGATAAGAACCTACGTTTTTTGTTTGCTTTTTTGGGCTCGACTAATTGGTACTGAAACTATTCCCGTAAAATGTTCTGACACGTGTCAACACTTTTTATTAGACTTTTGCAGCACTGCGCACCTAGAGTTGCTGCGCGCCTATACAGGGCCCAAAGAACACGTAAGCCTGATTAGTTGTGTACACACTCACACAGGCGCTGAATTTAAAGCGAAATGAAAAAAATGTACTTAAAACAACTTCCAAACAAAGTAAAAAATTGAAAAATTGGATATTAATTCTAAACAATTAATTGAAGTCTTTAAATAAAACTAATGCCAATAGTTCACCGGCTATAGAAATTTATTCAATCAGCTGTCTCTCAGCTATTACAATCAATATTAAGAAATCGTATTCAAAGTGCAGCTTTTGATGGTTTCTTATATGTATTTTCTATAATTCCTATTTTGCAAAATAATTAAAGATGGGTCTACTTTTTCTGAACCCTCCTATTACATTTCATTTCGAATCCATGTCATCGTAATTGGCGCTGCCAGATTGTCTTTCTGGATGAAAAATTTGATTCACTCATTTATTTGGCAGCGGTAAAACAAAACAGACGTTAGTCAACTCTACCAACAAATATAAAAATTAAATTGTTGTGCTCGCGCAAAATTTAGTGTCGTAGTGACGTATTTCTTTATATATTTATTTTCAGTCTGCATTTCGCTGAAAACATCATGCCGGTTGTAGACTTAACTGTGGATCGCAATCTGCTGTGCCCCAACTTTGATGGCTATAAGCTTTCGTTCGATGCGATGCCGGTGCTTCGTCAAGACTGCGTTCGTTTCCCATTGCGACTGGAGCCGCACATGAATCAGTTTTCGTTGTTGCACGTGGAGGTGTTCGCCATGCACAATCTGCTCTTCTCTGATCCGTGGGCGCGCAACGACAGCTACTATGTGAATTCAGCCCACGATGTCGTCAGATGTTCATACGACTTTCAGCACGGACGTGCAACGCCACAGCACGTTGTCTATAGCGTGGAGCGTCGCGATCATGGCGATGGTGCAAGTCAGCGAATTGGAGACTACAATTACTCGCTGCGCTTCATCTCGGAAAAGTATTGCGTCTTATGCGATGGCATGAACACACTGTATCTGCTGGACACTGGAAATCGCGATCGTGCCGATCAGTGGCAGCTGGTTTCGCGCACCACAATTGACGATGGCAGTAATGAGCGCGGTTATGTGCTGTACGATGCCCGCCTCGATGTGGTGCAGGAGCAAAAACAGATATCCACAGTTTGTGGTCATGTGGCGCGACAAGATCCCAGCAACAGATCGCAGACATACACATATATTATGCAGCTGGTCTGGGGCCGTTGGGCACAGACCACCGTGCCAACAGGAAATCCGTTGAATGCAGGTTGGGAATACAGAATATGTGAGCATTTGGAGACCCAGGGTTCAATTTATTACTGCGCTTTTGAGCCACGTGCTGAATCTTTGATTATATGCTCGAATCGTGAACTGCTGACACGCGAAAATCGACGTGCCATGTTGGAAGCTGCAGCCGAAGCAGCCGCTGCGGCGGTGGCAGCAGCAGCAGAGGCAGCAGAAACTGCTGCAGCCGACGCGAACGACCAAAACGAAGTACATAACCAAAATGGGGAGCAGGCGGAGAGAACAGATGCTTACACATGGTCCCAGAGCGATGAGGACGTCTTTATAAACTTCCCATTGCGTCCAGGTGCTGGACGCAATGACTTCAACATACGTTGTACAAACCATCAAATACGTGTCGAGTATTTGTCAGAGACTCTGTTGGATGGCACACTTTTTGCCGAAGTTGACAACGAACTGACTACGTGGACAGTGGAGACGGACTGCTTGAAGATGACGATGATGAAAGAAGCGCAAATGCATTGGCCAAACCTGCTGGCCAATATCGATGCCATTCCCGAATGGCGCCGCAATGGATACGGACAAAACGAGGAACCGACTGCCACAGAAAGCTTGCCCATACCAAATCTGGAAGATCCCATAGAGGAGTGCGACTTTCCATTGGGCATGTCTGATGCAGAAGTAAAGATGGGTATGTAATAACCATAAAAATTTGTTCTACAAAGATATATAAAAACTAATTTATAATTTGGTTTTCAGTGCGCTTCAATTTGCCTGCTCGCAGTATAACCCACACCATATTCCTAGGGTCGACTCCGCCATTATTTTCCACATCTCTGCGAGCCGGTTTCCCAGCGGCCTTCACAACACGCCAAGGCGTTGACGCAGCTGCCTGGCTGCAGGTCTACAATCCCGCCAAGCCTAACGAATGGGGTGTACGCCACGAGGGTACGTTACATGCCTTTGGATATGTCCAGGCCTCCAAAGAACAGCGTAAATTCGTCGATTGCTGCCCTGATTTAGATTATGCGGTGATATGTGAGACTATTCGCAATGTCTTTATATATAAGCCTCGATACGATACAGCGGATGGATTACGGAAACGGAATGGGCCTCAGGTGGTAATTGGGAAACAGAGCCTTGTTACTTTGGAAGCAGGGGTGGGCGAAGTGCTGGGCATGACCACAGCAGCCAATGTTATTACAGTGCTGACCGAACATGCTGTTCTATATATACAAGTGACGTCTTAATACATTAAATATATTTGGTCTAAATTATTAGTTAGTTTGTACGGAAAATACCAGAGCTGTTTCAATTCAACGGAATAGGGATATTTATGATTTCTGTTTCAGATTCGGTCAGCTGTTAAAATCTGCTTCATGCCAACTGCAGTCTAAATAAAGCAACTAATGCTGCAATGAACCCTTTAAACGAATCTTTGAATTGGCGCCTAGTTGGTTAAATTGGGATGGCGTTGTTCAGCACTGTTCCAGTCATATGAAACACCTCTCAGAACTACCACATGTGTTTGTTGCTGCACATGTGTTTGTTTTCTTTTTTTTTTTGTGTACTGAATTCATTGTAATTTTGTGTATATTTATACAATTGCCTAATGTGCACTTGTAATTGTGCATGACAATTGATTTTGTGTGCGCTTATCTACGCAGTTGTGAAATTGTGTTCATATCAGCTGTGCAGCACCGCATGTGTCAAGCAGTTGGCAACTCCCGGCCGAAACGCGTGCAATTTTTTTACATAAATAGCCGCGCAGTTAAAGTGAAACGTTTTGTAGTTTTTGGAAACAGTTTGTGTTAATATCGTCGTGTTAGCCCCAGCTAGAGCAGCGGCAAAATCAACAATTCGAGTCTAAATTAACGCGCAGTTAGTGTGTAATTAAGTGTAAATACAGTGTGTATTCAATTGTAATTCGTTGTGAAATTCTATTAAACTTACACACACACACACACACAGCAACACCATCAACATTATCATCAACACACCCACACCGTCATCAACCGACACACTCAAACGGAGCGCGTCTTCTTCTAATAAGAAGAAAACTTTGCTATCGCTGGCCAGTGCAAGATATCAAGACAACGAATCTGAATCTTATTCCTCGCCTTCGTCCCTGTGTCCGTTCTCGTGCCACGCTCTGCATAAATATTTTGGTGTGTTCTTTTTTCCGGTCCGGCACGTTGTGCAGTGGCGGCCAATTCAGCCAACAACGGGAAAGAAAAAAATCCCACACAACATCGGTGTTGGGGGCAGCGTCGAAGCGCGATACCCATACATACACATACCTATTATAATTATATGTGTAGCAGCTAAATTTTTGTTTTCAATTCGAATTACTTATTAAAAAAACGACACTGTTCGAGGCAGAGTCAGTCAATTTTATATATTATATATTTAATTTTTTTTTGTGTTAATTATCAAGCAAATTGTGGAATCGTGCGTGGCAAAAGCACAAATAAAGAAAAAATTAAAAACCCCAAAAAAAGCGAAACTGAAAAGAGACACAAGCTGTGAAAACATCAACAACAATAAACACAAGCAGCAAGTGACAGCGGCTAAAAGTACATACATACATATATACGTACATACATACAGACAGACATACATATATATGCACATATATTGACACTGGTCAGTTCTTTCAATTGGTTACACAACCCCCAAGAACAACAACACAATAGCAACAACAGCACCAGCAACAAAAACAACATATGAGCAAAAAGCAGCACGCGGCGGTAGTCTTAAGCACATACACATATACACATACTATATGCACACACACATACACACAAACGCAAGAATAACAATAGCAACAACAAATCAACATCGGCCAAAGCAGGTCATTTTTGTTTGTGCCACTAGTTTCCAATTTCGACGTTGACAGCGGAACGGCCCAAAACGTCAGCGACGTTGCAACATCACAAGAAACAACAATAACAACACTCAGCTGAGC
Organism: Scaptodrosophila lebanonensis; assembly: GCF_003285725.1. Lineage (NCBI taxonomy): Eukaryota > Metazoa > Arthropoda > Insecta > Diptera > Drosophilidae > Scaptodrosophila > Scaptodrosophila lebanonensis. The sequence continues at coordinate 835,739 of NW_022060598.1, read as the reverse complement.
GAGCAGCGACAACAACGTGCGAAAGCGACCGCCTGCAATATAATTTATTTATAAGAATTTCATTGGAGTGGTGCCTCTGTTTCTGCTTCTGCTTCTGCTACCTCTTCTACCCGCACACACATACAAGTACAGACACTCCTGTGCTTTTTGATTTACACTTGCCGGTAAGTTTGTTTCGGCGTCTCATGTCGTACGCGTGACCGAATCGTGCATTTTTATACTCTATACATGAAATGTTCAAGAGTATATTAGGTTTGCAGGAGGTGAAAAATGTAACAGGCAGAAAGAGGCGCGGCAGACCCCACAAAGTGTATACGACATTCTTGATCAGCATGACAAGACGAGTCGATCTAGCCCTGCCTGTCTGCCTGTCCGTCCGTCTGTATGAACACCTAGATCTCAGCGACTATAAGACCTAGAGACTCCAAATGTTGCACAAAGATGCGTTATGTGTGTACGCTGTGCAAGTTTGTTTTATTTTTTTGATTTCCCCCCACTTCTCCCGATTTTCCGTTCGTATAATCACCTATGTCTCGGAGACTATGAGACCTAGGAACACCAAATTTATTTATTCCAAGATACCTTATATGAACACGTAGAAAATGTGTATTTTGGAATTTCCCCTACACACATGTACAGATTATTTCAAAGTCGGGACACCCGACTTTAGCTTCTCCACTTGTTTTTTCTCTCCATTTTGATACCCTGTACCCAAAGAGTAAATTGGCATACTAGTTTATTCCCATTAGTCAAGTCCTATTGTCGCTTGTCTTTCTGTATGAACGCTTAGATCTCAGAAAGTATAAGAGCTATTATACATACTATCTTATTGTTGTAATTACTGTTTTTTTTTTCAATCAGTTCTAGTTTTAAACAGAAATTAAAAAGTAATATACGCATATGCATATATTTAGTACTTTTTTTCTTTAAAGTGGGCGCAGGGTTTTAAAGGGTCGGCCGCACGACTCTAGCATTAATTTCTTGGTTATTTTGAGACAATGACTATAATCAAATATGTACTCAATTCTCAATAATTGACGTTGGCTGCACTTTTGCCATTTGACTTGACCTTGGGCCATGGTAATTCCAGCTAATGCGTAATTACAGCTGCCGCCATTGCCTTAATTTTATATTTGTCTTGTACGTACATACTTGTACATACATACATACATACTATGTATTTATATTGATTTTCAGTGGTTTTTCTTCAAATGACTGAAGCTGGAGTATAGTCGCAAACGCAACAATTTTCCAAATTCATTTTGCACCAATCATGGAAGATTCTTTAAAACAGGTTCTACTAACATTTTGGATCAGCATTGTTAGTTTAATTTTTTTGGAAGTGCGCTTTGCAGCCTTGCCGGCAGTCGTGAGTCAAAATCGGCCTAAAATTAATCATCAGACGACTTAACAAATGCCAATTTTATGAATATATAGTAGTGTTGATCAGCATGACTTTATGAATCTATGTATAAGTTTGATCATTTTTGTGAATTTCATCAATTTATTAATGAACCATATAAACTATGGTATGGTTGAAAGATAATATAAAAAATGAAAACCTAGATTTTAATCCAACCAAATCATATACTACATTTTATTGTTAATCTCAATAACTAAGCCTACTTCCGTTTCCGAGTTCAATCGCTTAATTAGTGAATGCTTCCATAATCGGAAACAATTGAGTTATTCTGTTTAAACAATATGGCAAATCTATTCAGATTTCTTTTTAAATTTAACATTGCACATTCCACATTACTTAATTGAATATGGAGCAATTGTCAAGATGTCTGTTTGCTTGTATGAACACCGAGAACTTAAAACCTATAATAGCTAACGATAGCAAACTTGGTATATAGACTTGTCTCAAGCGAGTTTATAACAAGCCATATGTATTTTATAGAAATTTATGTTTGTGTTACAGTTGCACCAAAAGGAATGGGTACAGGGTATTCAAGAGTTGGGCTGGCATGACACGTGATATATTATACAGTTTTTTCAGAAGGTGTCTATCAAATGTGGAGAAAAAATTGTATTTATTTGTTTTATTTTCGCTGATCTTGGGCAGTAAATACTTTTGACACTCTACTATATTTGAATATTTGGATAGTTTGGGATCTCTTCGATATGATCGATAAGTTGATAATTGTAGACAAAACTTAAACATTTTCATTAGTCGTCCATCTTGCGTTTCTTTGGACTTTATTGTTAATTATATGACAATTTAGTTTCTCACCCACGTTGGACGCCATTGTCATGTTTCGTTGCTCACGTAACCTGTCTGACCTATAACCTTGATTTTCGAATTTCTCGTGCGTGCGCGTGAGCGTCTACTCTTAGGCGTGAGGCACCCCTTTCCGGCCACACGCAATCGACTCGGCTTGACCTCACGTACTTGTCCATTAACGCGCTAATCAAGAAACAAAGAGAGGCAAATGAAAAAGCGTGTACGAACTTGGCCTTGAACGTGTAAAAGGTTTCTGGGATTTTAACAAAAAAAAAAAAAAAAAAAAAAAAAAACGAGAAACACCAATAATTCGATTTCCAATCAATTTCAAACTACACATATTGTTGTCGTTGTTGTTGTTGTTGTTGACATTGTCTGGCTCTGCCCGACCACATTTTTATCAAGTCATTCACTTGAGCCGCTCCAACGCGCCAAAGCTTTTGATTTCGTTTTGCTTTTGTTTCTCGCCTCCATTGTCTTAATTAATTAATTAATTGCAAAACTGTGTCTTACTTTCTTTTTTCATTTTTGTTGTTGTTGTTGCTGCTAAAAGGCTTTACAGAATTCTCAAAATTTTCCCCCTTGAACTTTAAACAGCGTAATGCAATTTCAAAGTCATTGACGACGTCATATGTGAAAGGGGGTTGTAGGCGCATTACTCATACGTCGCGTGTGACGCGCGCGAATTCTAATGCAATCAGCCACTGGGGTTGAAAGCACTGCAAAGAACGAGAGAACCCCATTTTTTGTTGTTTTTAAATTTTACTTTCTCAAAATCAAACACATTATGTATATTTATGTATATGTGCGTGTGTGTGTTTTCAGTAAATTTCGTTTGATGGCGACAGTCCATCTGATGACGTCATGCACTCAAAAAAGATAACAGGTGAAATGGCAAACACAAATTTGCCTATCATGCCGCACCAGTTTAAAACAGACAGAATCAGCATGAAAATGCAGATTATATCTGAAACATCTCGACCATGACTCACCCAACAAACAACTGAGTATTGAGTATTTCAATAGAAATATAGTATAGCCAGTAGTGGGCCATGGCGGCCCATTGAATGCATATTCATTGTCATACCGTCGATCTATTGATGGCTTCGGCGAGTCGCGAGTTGAACTTAATTAGTTGCGTCGACTCTTCGGAGTGCGCACTGTCACATGGGCCCATGCGTTATCACGATGACTAGCCATAAAACAAAGCACTAAGCCAGCACATAATTGTTTTGTTGATTGTGCGCCAGAGGCCAAAACATACATACAGAGGCCGCTCAAAAGAATCGCAGCCAACTTTGCCAAAATGTTATTAGCGAACTACTGTTTCGTAACTAAATGGATCAAAAATAGCCAGTCAATACTTAGCGTCCATTACATGGCAATAAAGTGAACAAGTTACAGAAAGTTGTGAAATGGTATAGGCTCTAGAAAATACCAGAACCCATAAGTACGAAAATATCCCGAGCAACACTTATTCCCCTACACAGTCAGCAAAGGTGCTTTTAGGCCTGAGAGTGTGGAAGGTATTTTAAGTTCAGGATTCATCATCGGCTTTTTAGTTGCTCTACCTATCCTTTAGCTATACATTTCCAAGCTTTAGCTAATCAGGCACTATGCTTACCGATTTTTTTGACGAATGAAAATAATTTTTTATTAAAAGCTGATTAAATTATAAATAAATTGAAGACTACGTTTCATCGTTCAACAAACTTGATCTTTATTTCTAGCTGCATGCTACTGGTGTCTTAAGCAAATACAATTTATAGAGCATCTAGATCCACTATAGCTGAGCAACATTTATTAGGGATATCGTTGAACTTGTTCCCTTCTATGGGAAATAAGGTTGGCATTACTGTTTCTCATTATTAAACGTGGGAACTAACCTCTACTAGCCATATTTGAGACTTTATATGAGCATTACTGGAGACTGAATTTCATCTGCGTTTTCGCACTTCAAAGCCATTTTTTAAATCTGAAATTTGCTGGACAAACAAATACATGGATAAGCATTACTTATTGGCTTTCAATTGCAAATAAAACATATTTTGTATAAATTAAATATTGATAGATCTTTTTAAAAAATCAATTTGCTTGCCTTCTTGGGACATTCTTTCTATTAATCTGAGACGGTCATAGATAGCAATAGGAAACTATTATAATTTTCATCAAATCAATGGAGGTCTCATTGGTTTTGTGTTTGGGAAATTATGTCTTTTAACACTCAGATCTTTCAGTATTTGAATCTGTATGTGGGTATTAAATGGAGTACTATAATAGAGACGGCTGCATAACTGCGATCATCGATTGGAAATCATAATACTCGTATTGTTGCTGAATTGAGTCCATTAGCTATTTATTTACGAACCGAAGTGTGCAAACTTTAATGCGCATATTGTAGTGGCAATAACATGACCTTGCCCTTGCCTGAAATCCTAGCTGTTACAATGTTTGCTGTTATGCCTAATCGCAATGTCAATATACGAGTATATAAGTAGTATGTGAACAAAACAAACACACACACACACACACAAAACACGTGTAGTAAGGCTCTCATGATGATGCCTCATAAAGCCAGTCCCACGATAATACGAGTATTCGTAAGTACTTAGTAATAAAGGGTAATGGCAAAACCTCGGGCAAGGTTGGTAGTTGGTAGACGCATTGAAGGCGCATTAAAAGCTAATTAGTCCGTCTCTGTCACGGCCCCCCCCCCCCTCCCCACCTACCCGCCAACCATACCTTTTTTTTCAATTGAACTCGTAACTGCATTTTAGTATCTTTCCGTGCCATTTCGATGTGGCACTTACAAAAAGATAAGCACAAACCGCAAATTCTAAACTTTAATTAGGCAATAGCAGCTGCCTTTTAAGGTGTCTGTGTGGGTGTGTGGATGTGTGTGTGTGTGTGTTACTCATAATTCAATTGGCAACTTGTCAGTAGGCAGATTGGAGTGCAGTTGTTAATTTAATGCTGTCGCCGGTGGTGAATAAAGGAAATAAGTTTGTCGCTGCGATAAGTTTGAACAATGGGCAGCAGAGTTTTTATTTTCCCTTTAATTTATGCACCTGAGAATGACGCAGCTTCTCCATTTCCAGCTCAGAATATGCACTTGCTCGTATACTCGTGACACCACGTGATGCATTGTCGTACATTCTCACAGCCTTTTCGGGGGAACTTTTAAAGCTGTCATGTCATAAAGCTACCAAGAGGAGTATCTGGTAAATCTCAGTCCCTAATTACAAATGCCATTCATACAGACTTCAAAACATAATCCGTTTCTTAGGCTTAAGACACACACTTTCTGAATTACAAAATGTTCTCGAACCTAAAGAATTTGAGAAATTTCGATATGCATCGAAAAACAATTATAAAGTTGTCCTCCTCGAATTATAAAAGTATATATGGTTAAAATATATATGTATGTATATTGTGGGGTTTACTACAAATTTAACTAATTCTTTATATGTTCCCGAAGGATAAGGGTTCAAGGTATAAGCATATGAATGGTACTAATTTCATTTTATAAAATCATTAAATTTTTTTGCCAATTTAGGACTAGGTAAGGCTGTCACATGAGCCCAGAGTTTATGAAACGCAAATTCCTCTTTAATATCGACTTGCAATATTTCATACGTTGGCCCTCGATAAGGAATACTTATGTAGTTGCTTTACTATTTCAAATCTTTCGCTATTGTGCGGCTCTAGATTATCTGCAGCCCATCACGTTGGAAGTTATATTCTTTTTCCCAGTCTTAAAAAAAGAAATATTACTATACAGCTTATATCATAGAGTGCAGCTAAAATAAATTCGACCTGCAAATCGGTTGATGCTTCTAATACTCCCAGCCATAGTAATGTCTAAAATGTATTGCAAAAGCTCCTCATACTTATATTCGGAGGTTATTCAGGATTACTGGATACAGTCTAATTAAATGCCCACTCGTATAAATGTTTAATTTTTACAAAACTCGGTAATGGGAACGCGGTTATATTATGAAAACACTTCGACTCAAGTGTGTTTTTCATCAACTTGAGTTTAAAATGTACACTCTTGAGGAAATATATATTTCGATTGATGTGGGTCTTTTTATTATATGTATTTATATCTATATCGTATATATATATACGGTAGAAAAATGGATGTGACTAATTCGCAGCTTTATCTCAAAACACATATAAATCGATCAGTAATGATGATAGAGCGTATTCTTTCCTCAATAATTGTTAAGTCATTACTGGGCTAAAACTATGGTTTGTCACTATGCTTCAACAAATGTTAATTGATTATTGTTGACTAGGCGTGAGGCAAGAGATTTATTTAGGAGCTTTTCTATAATTTGCATATCTTCATGAACAGCATAAAATTGCCTCAGCAGCTCGAATTTGAATACCGGTTTTCGGGAATTTAAGATAATAATGCACTATAAATAGTTACATTTGTATACTAAAATAAAGGTAATTAATTAAATAGAATTCAAGACAATAATGCACTATAAATAGTAACATTTTTGTACTGAAAAAAAAAACCAATTAAATTGTTTGTTTTTTTTTTAACAAAAGTTAGGAAAGTACATTTAAACAAATTGTATAAATATCTCTGTGTGATTATTTGCCAAACATCTCTGCATCTGCAGATGCGTCAGTCAATTAATCATGAGTTTAACCACAAAAGAGTGGTTTAACGGCTGTGCAATCAATTAATAATACAAACTATATATAGTACTTATAGTTTAGCTTGGCTGCGTCATATTGGTTAGTCAATTACTAATCCTTTATCATTTTTTCACGTCAGTTACGCCAAATGCCAATTGTGTACACAATGTTTACGCAATTGAAATACTAAGTGTATACAAATATATATCAATTTGTTCTGAACAATAGTATCATCCTCGTGACACATGTTTAGCGTAATTAAAGAAAAACAAAACATAATGCAATTCGAAAGCAAAGAAATAATAACGTTACCATTCTAGTATATTTATTTATGACTTAAAAACATGTTTAATCGGAATATTGTACATTTCCGATCTGTTGAGGAATAAAGTGTAATCACCAACATTTCTACTATCGCTTTTGGGTCCCAGAGCTAAGTTCTCAATGTTTCAGTCCATGTTTAGATAAGTAGATTAGAATTTGATTACTCAGAAGAGTTCCAAAATATTCTATTAAAGAAATGAAAACTAGTCTCTAAGAAATGTTTAGATTTTAATCAATACAAACAAGAGATACAAAGACACCAACGATCTGAAACCTAGTCTTTCCTTTTTCTTTTCTCGAACCATGGTGGAAAATTCGAATTGTCTTTATTCCTTCAATTGAAATAATCTGCTGCTTTGGAACAATGTTGCTGTTAATTTTTTGCCCGGTTGGCAGCAGTGTTGCTGTAGATCCTCTGCCTAGTTGGCAACAAGTTGGCTGCTGAGACCAGTTTGCAACACGGGACAAATGAAAAACAGAATTTATGCTTGTGAATTCATTTAAAAAAATGAAAATCGTCAAACGCAACATAGATGATTAAAAAGTTAACAGGTTCAAAACATTTCTGTGGAAAACAATTCAACTTATTGATTAAAATACACTAAGAGTCCTAACTCTAGCCGCTATCAACATCGTTGCAGCAATGTTGCTTTGCTTGGTTGCCAGTAGATCCAATGCTGCTGAGACCAGTTTGCAACACGGGACGAACGAAACACAAAAACAGAATTTATATTTAAATTTTATTGATAAAAATAAATATGCGAATGGATTTGAAGAAAGCAGAATTGTCAAAGGCAGCTGTCCTCTCCATACTGTAACGGTTAGCTGGCAGAGGACAGGGGATGTGCCTTTGTAAGTTTCCTAATACTACATATAGTGATAATTTATTTATTTATGCACCAGCGTGAATACATACATAATATAAATACTTGTATGTTTGCACTTGTAGATTGCGTTGCTGCGTCTCGTTTCTTGTGCATTTCCGCACAAACAGTTGCCAATACAATCGCAAAATCAATTTTTTAACAATATTAAAGTACAATTTTTACTCGTATTTATGGCATTAGGAACTGCCAACTGTCGTCAGTTCGTTAAAGTCGTGAATCTAACTATAAAGCATATAATATAGTGTATTATACATATAGTTTTGTATAATAATGTAGTGTGTGTTGTCTCAAGAGCAGCACGACATATATTTTTCTATGAAAATTCAATTCAATGCAAACACAAACTAAATGTTAAAATATTCAAAGTGAATGACTGAACAGCTGTTTCTCCCATATGGTGGATTCTATCTAGGCCTCCATCCACCAATATATTACAGTAGAACTTCTATGTGCAAAATAAAAACTACAGAAAATGTATCATAGATAATATATACTTACTTGATCAGCTATGTATTTTTTTTAAAGAGTTAAGCTTATTTGAAAAGAGTGTTCCAGAACTTTTCTGTTGAGTTCTTAAGCTTGCGTTGTCACGCACCAAATAATGGTTATATTCTTACAACATAAGCATCATGGTATACTTTTCGTGACTTCTACTTGGACGTACCTTTAAGGATATTTACAGTCCTTAAGTTTTTGCATATAAATTCAAACTAAATACTTTTATAATTGAATGAATTCGTTTAATCGCAAATTTCGAAAAATAGTGGCAAGGAAAAGTTAATTACAAATTATAGATTCTATCATTATTTTATATAGCCTCCATTGGACCGGACGGATCAGTGCAAAAATCATTTTTAGTGAGTAATTTGCTTATGAAGATGTCTGAAGCGTGTAGGTGTGATTTGTAGGACAAACATTTTTTTGTTTACTTCAATAGTTGCAGGGCAGAAAAGTGTGGGAACAATATAATGCAGAGTCGGGCTGCCATGTCTTCAAAAATGGCTCTGTAAAATTCAACCCGGATGAGGGGTAAATTTATATTGAAAACGTTGATCTCGCTTGTTTACCCGTTGATCTCATATTGTTGCTGGTTTTCAAAACACGGATGTGCTGCTGCCATCGGTGCCAAATTATCACTTCTAAAAAAGTAACAGTCAGTGACAAAAACAGCAGTTCGTGATAAAAAATAAAGTGAACAGTGTGTGATATTAGTTTGTGGGCCTGTTAATTGACACACTTTGCCGCAGCTGTGTATGAAAGGAATCTCTTTTAATTATATCGAGGATCGACTGTAGATCTAATCATATCTCTCTATGTTTGTTTAGCTATGAATCCATTGATTTTGTACGTTTTCTATTTTATTTGCGTTGCGACGACCCTGAACATGAAAATATGCAACGTCAATAATTGCTGCTGTTGTTGTTGTCGTCGTTCCCCATAATAGTAGTTTTCTATAGCTTCTTTCCGCTTTGTGCTTATGTGTGTGTGTGTGTGTGTGTTTATATATGTTTTGTTTTGCTTTGCTTTTACCGGACATTACGCATACGTCTTGTTGTACGAGAAATCAAGTATTGAACATGAGAACATGAAAAACTGAGCATGAGAGCTAGTGGTAAAGAGATTGGTGGGTCGGAGAGAGATAGAGAGAGAGAGACAGCGAGAGACATAAAATACTATAATTTGTAGACTTTGGCATCAGCATTAGCAATAGACGTTGACAAGCTCATCATAATCAGCAAAGCGCATCTTCTGTGTGTGTGCCGTGTGATTTGTGCGAATGTCCATTTCCTATACTTATCCTTCCCTCCCCATCCTATATATTTGTTTGCATTCTTAACTGGTTTGACTATGCCTTGTTATTAACCACATTCTTATCAGAATTATTGGCTGCGTCGTTGCTCCCGTATCCATCAATTTAGTTTATCGCTTTTCGCCCGATACTGAGAACTCAAGTCTTTGAATGCGATTTTCGTGTGGGGGGAATGAATCATGAAACTAGCAATATGCTTTTTTATTTTTATTATGCATATATGTGGATATGTATTCTCTCATACACACACACACACACATACAATCCCAGATAACACTTGGCTATTGTTTTTTGTTTGAATTGATGACATCGCGCAATTGGCTTTGTTGCCGCTGCCCTTCGTCAGTTTCAATTGCGTGGGTCAGTGTGCAAAAGGCTGTGCTGTACTGTGATGTGTTGGTGCTGTGGAAGCGAGCACAACCAAACCTATGATTAAGACAAAACATACACACATACACATACCAACATACCAGCCTATAAAGTATCATTCTGTGTGCCTATGCTAATTAGACTTGATCAGCGCAAATGTGCTCTTTTGTGCCACCCATGACATCAGAGGGCCAGACACGCCATCCATATCAATTAGAAGCGATCAGATCCAAATTGGGAATAGGCAGCTACCGTGGGATCGGAAAGAACTTTCAAAAATTGCCACATTCCCATAAAATATCAAATGTATATTTTGAGCACATTAATTAATAATAGCAATCATTTCTTTATTATTTACACATCCTCATTCACTCTTTTCGTTAGAGATTGCTTATTGACTAAAAAGTGTATATTTGTATTTAATTTATATTCACGCAAAATAGTTGTTAGTTTTCGTCGGAAATAAACTCTCTACAGAGTTCCAATAGTTTAGCCACAGCAAGCCGTGAAACCTATTGATATTTTAGTGGTTGCAAGAACTCTGCACATCTTCTCAACAAAGTTTATTAAATCGAATACATATAGTTTTAGTTTGAATAGTTTCGAAGTCGTTATAGCATTTTCCTTTCTTATCTTGGTTTCAGGATTATATTAAGAACACCACGTTTCATCACCAGTCACAATAATATACAAGAAGTGTAGGTCTGTTTTTGATTTCCTATTGATGTGTTTCGAATTTTGAGCTGACTTGCTCCTAGATATTACCTAGATTTACCTATTACCTATATCGGCAGTTTCAAAATATGAGTCTTTCAACTGAAAGAATATGATTCAAGGTGTCTTTTTATAAAAATTAAAAGCGAAACCAAAAAATGCATTTAAATTGTAAAATTATATTGAATCGATAAACTATGAATAAAATTATGGAGTAGAAATGTTCCGAAAGAAATATAAAATCTAAACAGAGGAACAGAATTTTCCCAAAAATTACGGTATAATCTTTAAAAAGTTGTCAACAATTTCGCCTTTGATTTCGTAATTTATTAGAACCCAGCTATTTCGTTCCACTCATCTAATATGTAGATATGATAATGACGATTATAGTATACAATAGGACATGTGTATATTCTGCACTCAGCACTACAACAATCGACAAGTGGGCGCACATGGGCCGCTTATCCAATCATACATATTGCAATTGAATCTTATCTAAGCGAACTTGCAACGTCATCATCAACATCGTCATTATTATCATCGTCTTTGTGGTCTCCACCGCTTAAATGTTCCAACTTGACAATCATCCGCAACAATAAGTTGATTAAGTGTCATTAGCATGCCTGAGAGAAGAGCAAACATTGTTAAGGGGATGTAAAGAAAGGCATATGCCAGTTAATCTGTCTTGATGGCCCCAAATAATAATTATCTATGTATGTCCTCTTCATCTGCTTTCTGGAACCCTGTTCCGAAAAAGGGTTCCAGTTGATTGCATTTTAGTAAGTAGTAATGGAAAAACTTAAGCATTACACAGACAGGGTTTTTTTCTAAATAAGCTTGGGATAATCTTTTGACAACTGTTATTTGATATAGACTACGCTTATATGTACATACATATATAGTGAATGGCTTAATTCGGCAATTTGCGGATATGGCAAAAGCAAAGGTCTGTAAGGCCAAAATTACTTCGAAACGCAGCACAAAATGGCAGACTGCTTTTGGCTCGCACTGTTATTACAAAACTCAAGAAGAAGCACAGTAAGGCGTTTGTTAAAAATGCTGCCCATGCTCATGCTTACTCTCAGGCGCTTGTGGGACATATTTAACAGAGAGCGCAAGAGAGCAAACGCACAAGGTGGTTTACAGCTGTAAGCAGGCGGCGCATATATTTACATTTCACATGAGCACATAAAATGCATTTCCAACAATTCGGTCGTTATGTAACTTTAATCCAAACTTTAGCAATTTCTAATTGTTAGCTGAATCTAATAAAAATTCCCAAATGTATGATATGACCAAACATATACATATGTATGTATGTATGTAGTAGTAAACAAACAAGAGAGCACGAGGTGGTTTACAGCTGTTAGCAGACAGAACATCTCAACATTTCACATATTTACAGCGCATCTTAACATTAACATACGAACATATGGACATTAAATTGATTTGAAACAATTCGACCGTTATGTAATGTAAAGCGAAACTTTAACAATTCCCAATTATTAACTAAATCCAATTAAAATTCCCAAATATATGAAATGACCAAACTTATAGGAGTAAGCAAACAAACAATCAAGGTTGTTTACAGCTGTTAGCAAACAGAGCATCTCAACATTTCTCTTAAGCACCGAAAATTCACTTCAAACAAGTCGGTCATTATGTAACTTAAATAAAAAATTCAACAATTCCTAATTCTAAACTACATCCAATTAAAATTCTAAAATATATGAAAAGACCAAACCTATAATAGTACAAGTATGTACGATTTCGAGTCTGAAACAAGCCTGGTCTGCAACAGCGAACTCCAAACTCTTTTGTTCGAATTTGCCATGAGCTAGTTAGATAAGATCTACCATTATATTACCGTCTTAGTTATCCGGAGCCATTTTAAAAATGTTTATGATGCAAAAATTATCGTTTAGTTGTATGATAATACCTTTTCAAATGATTTTTATAATGTCTTTCTAATTGCGTCTTTGGAACGTTATTAATATGGTGCTTTTATCTTTATGTGTCCATACTTGTATTAGTGTCATGTTTTAAATATACTCGTACAGAACCAGATAAAACAAAAAAGGGTAAACTTGAGCTATAATTAGACAACAATAACTTCCACGAATTTAGTGCCGTTTCTTTAAAAATATGTCCATAAAGCAATTGGCAAAAGAAGAACTCAATACAGTCACGCAATTGAAATGTGTACAATTGTTTCCATCCAAAAGCAAGTCTTATTTATTCATTTGCTAGAAACCGATTGACTTACTAGCGAACTGCTTGAGCTAAAGAGCTAGGGCAAGATCGGTAATTCTTATCGTACTAAAATTGTCATGTTCGCAAAACTTTCAGAATGCTAGGCAGGCCTCCTAAGTACATGGAGGATAGAGATATTTTGATATTCCACTATTTAGTTGCTTCTTTGTTTTTGTTTATTATGAAAAGAATGATGAAGAAAAAATTTTGCGCACTTGAAATAAAATCGTCTTACTCGTACTTCCCACTTCGATAAAATTGAAAAACAAGTGCAACAGTATGCCAGTCGCGAAATTCGTTATAAAAAGCGGCGCCATAATTTTTGTAAACAAAGGGTATTGTTTATTTTTTAGAACTTGTCCATACAGCTTTGTTTTTAGAACTAATGCAGCAGCGGCTGCAGCTGTAGTTCCATGAACGGAATTTCATATTCTCTATTATTAGAGTATAAATCGGATTGGGTCCAGTTACCGCTAAATAGCCTTCGGTGCTAGATGATAAGAAATTGATTACAGCATGGGGACCTTCAGAGTGCCCCTTTCCTTTTTCGAATTGGTGTCAAATTTTAAAAAAATCTGCAACCCCTCCATACATAGATTGTTGGTATTATTTATGGTATTATGTCCCCCCTAGTAACTTAACGCCAATTTGTTCCTGCCCACTGATATTGCCGCCCCAAGTTCAAGATTATTGGCCCGGTTTATTGACTGACAAAGCGAAAAACAAATGTATACATATATATTTATTTGGTCGATTTATTAAATATAATAAATTACAGTGAAAATAATTTAAATGCTCCCCAATAAATTGGTCGAGTGGTCTGAGGTCCCGTCTGGCGATCAGGTGTTGTGCAGGCTCCGTTCAGGAATCATAGTAGTCCGATCTATTGTTAAATCGCTCATTTATGACTGGCTATAAATATGGCTGATCGAGGCGTGCCTTTGCTTTATGGCGTACCCAGCGCTACCTCTACATAAAGGCCTGTGGTCTGGTCGTGACAATAGTTAGTCAGTCGTTCTGGTTGCACAGCGAAGCAATTTAAAGTTCATATTTCGGGTGCACTTAATAATTATAATCGGTATGAGAGTTTTAAAATGTTTTCAAGTGTGCTTCAGTAACCATTTTGTGTAACGTTCTATAACAACACCATACTTGGCTGACAAATTGCTTGCTGTATTGCGTCTGATCTACTATATACAAGTATAGTCGCATCCAATGTTGAAAATAGGAACCGCTTTTTCGAATGTATTTCAAATAAATTTATAAGAGACATATGTTCCTATAACGGTTTTTTTTTGTTCGCGGTTCACAACTTATAATGAATAACGGTTTATTATTAAGAATGCAGAGAATTTAAGTATTCCTTTTCTTAAGCTTTCCTTTTACTTTGATCGACTGGCTCTCCACTTAATCCTTAAATTATTTCCGATTACCGATTGATCGATTGTTTTAAATGAAGATCCGAAAATGAAGCATTTCTAAGATAAAAGCGTGTATGTGTGCTTTTGTAATACGCTTAAAAATCTTACATCAATATGATCGTAGCCTAGAAATAAATTAAACCTTGAATCAATATCCTTTTTTTCTTAAAAAAAGGAACATTTTGTCGCTAAGATCGTTTCGAGAAGAAGCTACTTTAATGGTTAGGTAAGAGGAAACAGAATCGTCGAATCGAAGCGCTTCTCAAATCTGTGATGATTAGGTTTTAATGTTAAAAGTCGGAGCAGTTTTTTTATTCCATCTAGCTTGCATAATCCGACTAATCGTTCAGATGTATTGGTGGAGTTTCGGGGGTGGGCTGTAGAATCGTTTCAGCGGATCACGTGCTTCCACTTCGTTGCAGGCGGCAGCTGGCTGTTCGCGTCTCACGAGCAAGTGCAACAACACTTCGTTTGACATTCGGCTCTCGCTTTGTTTTGGAAAGTCTATGGGGCTCGGCTAACTCGTGGGCTATTCTTGGGCAGGCCCGTTTTATTCTTAAGGTACTGCAGTTTTAAGCTGGAGGCAGTAATACAGTATTCGACAGTTGAATCGGACGTGTGTTGTGTGATTTCTTCCTCGGTTACAGTTAACTTTCAAGCTTGAGGTGATGTTTAGCTGTATCCTTCAGCTATATACACATATGAATCGTTTTAAAGGATTGCAAACATAGAATAATTTCGAAGCTAAGATCTTTATTCTTTATTTCAAATCCAACTTCTGTGGGGTAAATCCCCACTTTCTCTCTTAATAAAAGAGGAAGAAGAAAACCAATCATAGAAAATCAATTAACGACTTCAGAGAAGAACCAGACATGACCGGATCGGTCCATAAACTTTTTCCAATGTTGTATAATTGAAAAAGATGTGTGTGTGTGTGCGTGTGTGCGGCATTACTACATTCCTATGATTCTACAAATCAAGTGATGCAAAACAAGCTTCATTTAATTGCAGCCCCCGCTGTGAACTCGATAGGGGTGCCATAAAACCATTAAGCTGTTTTGTAATGGCTCTTAACTGGCATTATCTGCGACTTATATTTCAATTCCTATTCAGACGCACACGTTATGTGTAGCTAATAGTTAGTCATTACCTGTCACAAAGTACAAAATGCAATCAGTGGATTTTATTATTATTGCTGTGCTTTGGCGATATGGACCTCCATCGAACCCCCATATATTAAGTTATATTCGTTCTCCCATGTCTTACCGATGTTGAGTTGCGATTCGAGAAAAGTCTAGATGAATTCAGATTCTGAAAGGTGTAGTTCCTTCAACTTTTAAATTTAGGACTAATCCTTCCCATCGTCCTTCGTTCTTATGCGAGTCCAAAAGTTGCACAACGCTTTGCAGAACCTTTGAAAAGTTAGTCGAATAAAGCAGATATTGTATCACATGTGAAAGGAAAACGTTAATTATTTAATATATGCCAATTCATTCACTCATATTTCTTGATAGATAGAACTTTAATCGCTCTATTTGAGATAGTTGAACAATATCTCGAGAACTGGAACTGTGCAGTTGCACAGATACTATTTAATATATTTTCTCATTGTTGTGTGCGACCTCAGGTAGAGAGCATTCCTGCTCTAAGGGCAACAGTTGTGTCTGTATCGTGAATGTATTATATAGCTCTCTGAAGTTTGCGACTGCTATTGTTTTATATTAAGTGCTTGAAAATCGTTGAGTGTTCATAAAATATGCGCATTAACAAACAAACATGCGATTCGTATGCTTTTTAATGCCCCAAGTAAGGCGCCAGAATGGTAAACTACTCTTCAAGTGGAATATTTAAGGCAGACATGGATACCAAATACGACCAGACATACTGACATAGATATCTACATAGGCATACTTTATATACTCATATACTACCATACATACATATGTATGTATTCATATACACTCGTCTGTATGTACGAATCTCTATAGAAAACGTACGCTTATCAATTATTTGATTATTATTAGTACGCCTAACGTAGCGCTCTCAATTGTGCGTGTGCGCCCATCTTATCAATTAATTGTTGAGCGAAATGTTGTATATTTTTAGCGCAGTAATAGAGTAAATATATTCGAAGAAGGAACCGAAAAAAATGCTGCACATTTGGGTAACGTCTTATACAAAAAAAAAAAAAAAAAGAAGAAGAAGAAGATACTAACTACCCAAGAGTTGAAATAAAAATCGAGCTATCTTCGTCGCAAGTTATTGGTGGCGGTTTGTTTTAGTCGCTGGCTGCCTGCATTTCGTAATTGAACAAATTCTACGTAATTCGTAATTATTCTTTAATGCTTATTTGCAATTTTGTTGTCGCTCTCCGTCCGTTCAGTCCGACCCGTTCAGTCTCACGACATCGCAATTTTTTATGCTGAACATTCATTGCACAATGCGGCGATGACTGACTGACAGATGGACAGACAGACAGGCAGGCAGGCAGGCAGGCATATAGACAGAAACAGAGACAGAGGCAGAGACGGGCCTGCTGCTATTACGTTAGAGTCCAACGATTAGACGAGCGACCCGACAAACCGACCAATGGATCGACAAACGGGCAATACGAGCAACGGTCCGATATGGATGGGTGTGCGAGCTTGTGTCGCAGTAGCTGCTCGCTCTCAAGTCATTGCAAACAACAAAAGCCAGCACTGACACTTTTGTTTGATAGAGCCCTCGTTTATATGCCAGATGCGATAAGTTCAAAATTCAAAGCTGCAGAGGACGGCCGCCAGAAACAAATGAATTTGCTGAACTAACCAGCCGCTTCCTTCTCTCTTTCTTTCTTGTTTCAGCAATGGGTCTCTTAAGCGAGGGCAGTCCACTATCCTGGGAGGAGACCAAGGCACTGGCCGATCATGTCCGCGAGCATGGCGTCAATCAGTTTATAAATCTCTATCACAGACTGAAGAGTCGCCAGGGCGATGTGCTGAAGTGGGGCGATGAGGTCGAGTACATTATTGTCAAGTTCGATGATGATAAGCAGGTGGCGCGCGTTGCCCTCAAGGCGAAGGACCTGCTGGCCAAACTAAATGAGAAGGAATTGGCCGATCCCAAGGGCGTCAAGTCTCTGTGGCGTCCCGAATATGGTGCCTATATGATCGAGGGTACACCCGGCAAACCATTTGGCGGCCTCATGGCCCACTTCAATTTGGTCGAAGCTAACATGCGTTATCGTCGAGAGGAAGTCACCGAGCTGCTGGCCAGCGACGAGTGTGTCATGTCGATAACAAACTTTCCACGACTGGGCGCCCCCAACTTCACATACCCCCTTTGCCAGCCACACCCCGAGGATCCGACGAGTGCCGCCCGTTCCCTCTACTTCCCCGATGAGGCCATCTTTCCCGGACATCCACGTTTCAAGACTCTGACTCGCAACATACGCATGCGCCGTGGGGAGAAAGTATCCATAAAACTAAAGGGTAAGTTCTCATCCGAGATGACAATTCTGACTGGTGGGATATTTTCGATTTCCCATTTATATTTAAATTGATTAACAGCTTAAAGGAGAAAACCTCGTGTTTTTTTTTTTTTCAACAACAACAAAACTATTTAGCAACACTTTGTATTTTTTGTATTTATGTTGAAAGTTTAAGACACTTCTGAGCACCTATTCTGAAAGAAGTATAAATGAATGCTCATCAGTCTCCTACGGGGGGACATTTAGGCCAGAACCGTAGACACAGTAGCGGAATAGTTCAAGGGATAACATTCGAGCTACAATTGAAATGAAAAATAAAAAAACATGTGAAACCCCTTTACATCTTTATGTGTAGGAAGTGTTCCGGTTCTTATATAACGTAGCCCTTTTGTGAATGTACTTTCGGGCGAAGACTTCCAGTTCAAACTTTTCGATGGCCCAAGTAGAGGCCATGCCTCAGATATCGCAACCTAACCTAAATACAAGTGTTTTTGCAAAGATATTTACAATTTTTGAACAATTTTAATCATTATCTGCTAGATGCTAAACTCCCTGTTCGATTACAGTTTTCAAAGATGTCAACACAAAATTACCTGTGGAGGGTGCTCCGCCCGGTGAGCCAGACGTTGTGCTGTTGGATGCCATGGGTTTCGGAATGGGCTGTTGCTGCCTGCAGTTGACTTTCCAGGCCTGTAACATTACCGAAGCTCGACGCCTGTACGATCAGCTGGCGCCATTATGTCCCATTATGCTGGCTCTAAGTGCTGCCTCGCCGATTTATCGCGGCTACCTAACCGAATCCGATTGCCGCTGGAATGTGATAAGCTCGTCGGTGGACTGCCGCAATGAGGAGGAGCGTGGTCTCCTCCCCTTGCAGAATAGCAAATTTCGGATTGCGAAATCACGCTACGATTCGATTGATTCGTATCTGTCGCCCGAGGGCGCAAAATACAACGATGTCCCCCTAACTTACGATGAAAACGTCTATAAGCGTCTGATCGATGGAGGCATTGATCATCTGCTGGCCCAACATGTTGCCCATCTTTTCATACGAGACACCGTCTCTCTGTTCAGCGAGAAGGTCAATCAGGACGACAACGAGGATACCGACCACTTCGAGAACATACAGTCCACCAATTGGCAAACCATGCGCTTCAAGCCGCCGCCACCCAACAGCTCCATTGGCTGGCGTGTCGAGTTTCGTCCGTGCGAAGCCCAGATCAGCGACTTTGAGAACGCGGCCATTGTCTGCTTTGTGGTGTTGCTGACACGCGTCATCTTGTCCTACCAGCTGAACTTCTTGACGCCCATCAGCAAGGTGGACGAGAACATGCAGACGGCTCAGAAGCGCGATGCTTGCCGCAAGGAGAGATTCTGGTTCCGTCGCTCATCCAAGACCACCGAGCAACGTGCCGCGGCGGCTGCGACCTCCACAAAGGCTGCTGTCCAAGAGAAGGACAAGGAGGACAAGGCCACAACGAACGGCAGCAATGCGCCTTGGAGCAATGGCATGCCCAAGCTAAACGGTCATGGAGTTAATGGAATGAACGGAATCGGCACAAACGGCATCGATAGCGATCACACCGATACGGATGACGAGGATAACGAACTGTTCCAATTGCTCACCATCAATGAGATTTTTAATGGAAAGGTAAGCTTAGAGACAAATCTGTTCAAAGCTAAACCAATAACCAAATGTTTTTTTATTGGCAGCCCAACGTTTTTCCCGGCCTAGTTCCGCTCATTCGCAGCTACTTGCAGTCCATGGAGGTGGACACGGATACGCACTGTACCATTGAACAGTATCTGCGTTTCATACAAAAACGCGCAGCTGGCGAACTGGTCACAACAGCCACCTGGATGCGCGAACAGGTGCTGAGTCATCCCGACTACAAGTAAGTCTTAATCTCGACGAAAATGATCTGTAAATGCACATATGAAAGATGATGGAATTAGAAAGAGAAAGACTTCAACTGCAGTTATGGTTAAATAACTATTTAAAGAAAGCTAAAGATATACTTGTAAATTAAAGTCCTTCACAAAAGGCTGATTAGTTGCTGGATTGCTTAAAGATGAAAATTTCAGACACAAATTGAATAAATAGATTAACTTGATTAGAAAAAGTGTCAAGAATACTTTGCGGATTTTTTTTTAATATTTAACCCTATTTAATGCACAAAATGCATAACTACCCTTCCCTTCGACCCTTCCCATAAACGTTACTGCTTTTTGTTTAAATATTTAAGCAATTGATACTTTCAAAAAGACTCTAATTGTACATAATATGAAATTAATTTTCACCCAAGATATCTTGGTCTTTAATCTTAAACTACTATTTTCTGCTGTTTTTTTTTTTATAAATATTTAAGCAAATACTTTTGAAAATAATAGGTAATGGATTAATGAGTGGCGGATTGAAATTAAATATTGAAACAGTTAAGCCTTTTATGAAAAGCCGAATTGTAAATAATCTGGAGCGATTAAAGATTAATTCATAATTATCAATTAAAACAAATCACACAGTATTATTTTAGTGAATTGTTTAGTCATCGATTTCAAGCGATGATTAACGTTAAATACTTAAGCATTTAAATCTTTCCAACAGACTAATCGTACATAATAAGGAATTATTAGAGCTTAATTCAACATATCCGTACATAAGTATTTTTAATTCTAAAGACTTCCTCCACCAGTTTTGTTTTATCAGCCATTCAATCGTTAATTTCAAGATAGTATTTGATTTGTCAAAATACAAAACAATTTATTTCTAAATACTTTTACCCAGGATTTCCATCATTATAATCATTCAATCGTCGATCTCCAAATAATAATTGCCGAAGACTAATATACTTTTTGTTTGCTCATTGCAGGCAAGACTCGGTGGTGAGCGAGCGGATCAACTACGATCTGCTTAAGCGCATACAGTCCATACAACAGGGCAAGCACGTGGAACCAGCGCTGCTGGGTCAGGGAAATCATTCCAAGACGAAAGATTTCATTCCGCCCGCTCTGCAGAAGCAGCTGGCCAAGAACGGATGCTGCGAGGATAAATGATCGCGTCGATAGTGTTGCTGCCAAGGAGCGCAAAGACGGACCGGACGTAGGCGTGGCATGTGAGCGTTGGCTTGTGTGATTGGAATATGTGTGCTCGACGCAAATGGAGAATATGACAGAAAAGGAGGAAGATGATGGCGGCAGTGACGCACATGTTCAGCAAAATATTATCAATATTATTTTTGTAGTTTAATTTTAACAAATTAGCGAACCGAAGTGGAGAGAAATTAGGCGTGCATTTGTCGTGTCGGTTGGCAGTTTTTGAGGCACAGCTGAAGATTGTCGGGCTATTGGGGAGGGGGATGTGGCACAGTGGGGCTGGAACGCAGAAGACGGCAACATGAACGGAAACGAAAGACAACTTAGGAGGCAAACGGGGCTCTAGATGCAAAAAAATACTATTATTATTATATATATATATATTCTTATTATCGCTGAAATATTTTAAATGTATGTATTATCCTGAGCCACATTATGTTTTTTTTTTTAATATGTATATCCTATGCGAATGGAAGCACTTAACCCATTCTGACTTTGTGCAACATTCGATGACATGACCAATAGAAATCAAAAAGCAAAAACAGCAAAACTAGCATGGCAATGCATATATGTATACTTATATTTTAATCTCAACCAAGTAAAAGTACAATGCAATGACGCAATCTTTGAAATAATTGTTTAATAGACATCAAATGAGTAATTTAAATAATTATTATTTTTATACATACATTATATACAAACATTTTTTTCTCCACTTTTTTTTTTGTAAACGTGCATATTTTTGTAACGCGGCGCTGTGCCCATGGTTGATGTATGTGTGAGGCTCATGGCGAGCGTGGTAGACGATAAATAAAATAAACTGATGTTATTTAATTATATACATACAAAAAAAGAATAAACAAAGCAAAGCAACTAAAAAAAGAAGAAAATTCAAAATATAAATAAAACAATCACGAGTGCTAACTTATTATGTATTTGTATCAACACTTTTATCTTTGCTACAATTGCCATTTATAATTGCAACACGATTGACTCAAGAGGGCAAGCAAAAAATAAATTGAAAAACCATTGTTATATCTTAACTATGCGACTATGGTCGGACTTGTTGTTGAATCGAAGAAATCAAAAAAAAAATGTACATATGTATTTGGAATGCTGTATAAGTGCGTCAAATAAGGCGAATGTGAATGCTAAACAATTGATTATTGCCTCTAATTATTAAGTGACTTTACAATTGGCTATTAACTTAAGCCCCCAACTTTTTTTATTTTCAATATTGTTTCATAAATAACTAAACGCATATACACATGTATATGCATTTTTATAGAATGCCTTTGTGCAGAAGCATATGATATACACAAATAGGTACATAATAAAATATGTTAAAAGGTGTACTTATTAAAAAGCAAACAAAACAAAACAAAATTTAAAAAATCGAACTGTGAATGAACGAACTACAGAGCATGACATATGGATGTATTTTAAATAGAATTAATAGTGCAATCATAATATTAGAATGCCTTGCAATTCAACTGAACTAAATAGATGATTCAATTTTGTACGCAATACGCATTTAAGTTGTATTAAATGAAGAGATAAAACGAAAACTGTTGTTTCGCCTGAATGTTTAAACTAACTAAAACAAAAGAACATTTGTGTACCTTTTGCCCCTATGACAGTATTTTAGCAGGCAACAAAAGTCACAATATATATATATATATATATATATATATATATATATATATATATATATATATATATATATATAATATATATATATATATATATATATATATATATATATATGTATATGTATCTACACACACAAACCCTAACAAAGAATGCAAGTAAACGAAGTTTGCAAATGCTAAGTACGGCTTTTCATTCAACATTTTTAAATTGCCACAAAACGCGCGCTCCCCCAATAAGCGATAAAACGATAAATAGGCCTTGAGCACCAAAATTTATCGAGTCGCACACAGCTGACAAACGATAACTGCAAGTAGTTATATGGTGACACTGGATAGGCATGGCTGCAGCTTCCAGATAAATTTCCTTAGAATATATATAAACTAGTGCGCGTGTGCATTTACTTGTAATTAGATTCGTATTGTGGCTATATTTGTTGTTACTGTCGTCGCTGTCACTACGAACCTTAACATTTTGCCGGTTGCCCCTCACACAGCTGAAGGGCAACAGGGACATCGGCATTCGGTGTATGTGTGTGAGTGTGCTGTAATGTCAGATTTTTGTTGCTGCCAAAACACAATTCGTGCCTCATAATGGACCGCTCATGCAATCAAAACAAACGCAAAGCACCGTTACCATAAACAAATAGTAAGTGCGCGCGCGTACACATACATACATTCCTGCATATACATGTGCATGTACGTAGGTACACGTACATTTGTATGATTGTAAATTGATGCGCATGTGTTCATTTATTTATGTGTGTGTAGATTTGTGCCTTTTGGTGGAGTGCAATGCAAAATGCAGCATAAATGATACAAAAAAGAAAACAAATTGAATTAACGTGTATTCTCGTGTAGTTGTGTGTGTGCGTCAATTGTTGCAATTTTTATAACTGTAAATATGCAGTGACTGGCAACGCCCCCAGCGTCGCCCAACCACAACGCCAACAACAAGTGATTAAAGAAATTGTGTCGACCAACTTGGAAGTGATTAATTTTTCAAGCTCCACACCCAAAAGCATACACACACACAAACACACACATGTGTGTATAAACAATCGACAATAGCAAAACACAACAAAGGCAAGCTACAGTAAACGTCCTTGGTTAACGGTAAAGCGCCAGAACGACAAAGCACAGGAAAAGCAATAGGAAGAAGAGACACGAAAGGCTCACACTCGTACACATACATACATATACAAATATAAATAGGCACGAACGGCACTCACACACATTGAAGTGCTGAGCTGGCGCTGAAAATATGGGTAAGTGGGTTGTTTTCTTTTTGCCCAATTTGCATACATATGTTTATATAGACAAACATGTTGTTGTATGTGTGTATTTATGAAAAGGATATGTGTGTATTTGACAATGAGACTGCAGGACAAGGATTTTGATTCACATCTGACCTTACACATTTATAAATATTGACGTATGTATGTATGTATGTGTCTCCTTTTATTATGTTTTCCCATTATACATATGTATAATGAAATGAATGACACTATTATTAAGGATGGTCTCTGAGAAAGGCTGTTTTGTATGTGTAGTATATTTATTATTCAGTTACCCTCGAACCATCGCATTCATCATACTTTCAGGTATTGGTGGGTTACCTTGAAAGTTTCGCCAATTAAAAATTGCTATTAATGTTGATAAACGTTTCAGACACATTCATGCCTATTTCGTTACAAGAGTTATTACTTTTTATTGGTTTTTTTAGAAAACCAAAAATTTGGGGCTTACCTATAATGTGTTGTAATAAAATGAAGAAATATTGGGAACAAGCAAATAGATGAAATGCATTAGATTTATTGTTATTTGTTTCTTTGCTGTTGCCATATTTCTTTTTAGTTTAAATAAATGCATACACTTCCAATTCGTGATGATCTCAGAGCTTTGAACTGCCTGTCAATTAATTAATTAATTGCATCAATTGCGTATTTATACTCAAGTAGTAATTGGTTGTAAAGTAGCAACAAAAGTTGTGGGCACCATTTGAAGCAGGTTTTTATTATAAAATTTTTACTCTAATTGAAAAAGATAAATTTGTTGGGAAACTTTTCGGTCTACCCTCGTAACGTTAATTCACCTTTGCATGCTTTTGGGCTGGCCCGGAAATTGCATTACAGCCAAAGCAAGAACTAGTTCGAAAGCAGAAAAAAAAATTGAGCAGAGAGTCAAAGCAAACACCAGCAGAATAAAGAGAGAGAGAGTGAGTGGGCCAGGAATAGAGAGAGAGAAAATAAGCTGGGAGTGGGGCGTCCTGTTTCGAAACGGTTTGTTCTTCTACTTCGTGTCGAGATTTTCACACAATTTTCTGTGACAACAACAAACCAAGCAACAACAAGGACGACGCGCGCAGGAGATGTTTTTGCTCTTAATGGTGTTGTTGGTGTGTGTATACATAAGTGTGTGTGCATAACGGTAACTGTAGAACTCTGCAACTGTGTGCGTGAGTAAACATTGTGTGGCAGAAAGTAGCAAAAAGCGCAAACAATAACAACAACCAAGGAAACAAAAGCCAACAAGAAAGAACTAGAAAAGAAAAATTGCATTTTACTGCTCATTGTGGTAATTTGTTGTTGTTGTTTTTGTTGCCTGCAAGCGCACTCGTACGTGCTTCGTGCACGCCAGCCCGTGAGTAAATGTCTCTGTGTATGTGCTGAAGCATAGGTGTGTGCGTGTACGTGTGTGTGTGTGTGTGTGTGAGCCTGGCCCGGAGTCAGAGTCCAACGTCAGTCACCAGTTGGCCCTCGGCAGCGAACTTTTAACGCCTGCAATTTTCTGCCACTGCCTATTTGAAAAAAAAAAAAAAAAAATCAACTCCGGACTTGTCTTTTGGTTTCCCGTTTGACGTTTGTTGTGTCCACGCCCACATATCGTCCTTCAAAACATAAATTCGTACGCGTTTATTATTCAAAAGGTTTTATTATTAAAAGCGCGTGTGCTGTTTTTTGTTTGTTTTTTGTTTTTCTTTTGCTTGTGCTTCTTCTAAGCAGCCGCAGCAGCGCCAACAAAAACAACAGAAACGGGAACAGGATTGGGAACAGGAACAGGAACAACTGAAGCAGCAGCAGCAGCGACAGCAGCGACAGCAACAACAGCCGGAACAGCATCCTCAAGCGAAGGCATCGAGATGCTTAAGGCGCTCTATGACTTTCAAGCGGTTTATCCCAAGACTATCAGCTTCGATGAGGGCGAATATTTTATATTGTATCAGACATCGGCACGCCAAAGGAATTGGTGGCAAGTGGTCAGCATGAAGGGCAACATTGGCTTTGTGCCATCGAATTACGTAATGAAGATTAAGGTGAGTACTCGCCAAAGGGGTTGGGTTGTGCTAAGCAGGGGAGTGGGGGGAGGGGGGTACCTAAAAGCATTCGTCGACATCGACATCATCGTCAACTTCAAGTGCCTTTAGGATTTTGCCATGCACAATGTAGTTGAAGTGCTTGGGCCACAAGTGTGCGCCATGTCTCGAGGGTGTGCACACACACACACACACACACACACTTCTACACGCTCTAAGGACAAATGTACAGTTAGCAGTTAGACAGAATGTAATGTTTCCTTCATTGCTTTGCACACACAGGTGGAACATGATTTCCTCATCAGTTTCCTCAACTCGTCCATTGAGTCGCTGGAGAAGTGCAATGAGCTCGAGATCAATGGCATTATGTCCAAAGATGAGCTGTTGGAGCGTTTGCGTGAAAAGAAGCACACCATGGAAAAGCTATATGCGGTAAGTCCACCCCAAAACCCAAACATTACACCAATATCTACTCGAACTTGAACTGCAGGAGAGTTCGGAACGCGATGGCGACTCTTCACTGAGCTATTCGCACAGCTATAGCGAAAAGCAACTGACCAAGTGCCACAAACAGCAGCAGCAGCAGCACAGTCCGCCCGCCTCGCAACGTCTGGACATGAGCAGAAAGAGCATGTCCAGTCCCGCAGTGGGCGCCAGCGTGCCGCAAGCCATGCCGGAGTCCCCCAGTATGGGCACCATGCAGCTTCAAAGCAGCAGCTGCACGATACAGACGCCTCAGCAGCAGCAACAGCAGCAGCAACAACAGCAGCAACAACAGCAGCAACAGCCACTGCCACTGCCAGCGCCGCCCGTTGCCGCTGCCAAGACCAGTGATGTGGCGCAGGACAACAGCATTACATCGGAGCCATCGGAGACGACAACAACCACAACCACGACCAGCGAAGATGTGGTGACCACCTACAAGGAGACTAGTCAGTTAAGTGCCACTGATGGCCGCCATCAGGCGCATAATAAAAACGGCGCAGGCGGCGGACGTTCCGCTGGGGCGGCGTCAACCACCGGCAGCGTTCACAAATCCTCGGGCAATGGCAGCAGCAGCAACGGTGCCGCTCCCGGCGAACTCCTCAGCCAGACTGTCTACAGTGGACCCGACAAATCCGATGGCAGCGACGAGGGTTGCAATGGCAATGGGGATTTTGCCAACAGTGCCGAAAATAGCCAAGCTCTGGACAGCATTGAGAGTCCCTCGCATCGTGGTGGCCTCCATGCGAGTGCTCAGCTCAAAGTGGAGTCCTCAGATGTTTATCAGATTGTAGACGCTTTGCGTCGCAATACAAACCTTAGCTTTGACCTCTCCTGCGAGGCACTGCGCGTGGTGCTGACTAGCCTGGAACAGCTATACAATGGTGCCATCAATCCTTACCTGGAGGCTGTGGCTGTCCATGTCACCGGCAAGGTGGCCACCCCCAAGGAGCTGCTGGGCATCACGCACGACTCGAAGCGTCTGCAGTATTTGTTTTCCCAGCTGGCCGACTGCAAGAACGATACGGAGCAGCGCACTTGGATGCTCTATGAGGACGAGGAGGACATTTTACAGTTTCTCGAGGAGCTAGTCGAGATATTGGTGAGTCAACACTAAAGAAAATGTTCACTCGAAATCTAAGTTGTGCCTTACAGAATAATGCTGACGAAAATATCAGCTGCTATGAGATGTCCTGCGATCAATATCAGATGTTCATCAACCTCGTACAGTATTATCAAATGGAGACGCGCTGGTCCATCAAACGCTTGCTATTAAAGACTTTCACTGCTGCCTGTCATCTGGACCACATTATAGTGGACATATTGCTGACTTCGGTGCTGCCACTAGAGATTGTAAGTATTTTTACCCCTTCCTTAGCGGTGATTGAATATTTAAGGCAGCTCTTCTAACTTGTTGTTGCGTGGGGATTAAAGTAAAGGGAGATCTGTGAAACGCGATTTTAGACAGCTATATGGAGATGCTTCAGTTCTAGACCCACGAACGGACATGTCTATACTTGTATGTGCTTGCCTGATACATACCTTGCACAAACCTAATACGTATATCCTTTTTACCTTACGAACATAGGGTATAAAAAGGCTAGTCAAAGGTCGAAATCATTGTAGTTTTTATGAATATATCTCATCTTACCACTATGTTCTATAATGTTTTATATTTAAGCACAAAATAGAATGGAGTTTTTGAACTGAAAATGTTATTACGAAAACCTTAACGTACGTTTCTCTTTGCAGGTAGAAGACATGAAGACCCACTTTTCGAATTTGGATCGTTTTAAGCAGCTGGTGAATATGTTAACGATAATATTCTCGCTAGGCCAGGCAATGCCGGTTAATCATCAGGGTATGTGATCGATTGTACCTCTTGCTTAACATAATTATTAATTAATGATTGCTTGTAGATTACTTGGGAGTGCATTTTGCAAGTTTCCTGCTCGAAATAGTCGAGGGCAACAATCCGGAGGTGCTGGTGGATATGGTGATTGCCCTGATCCTGGCATTCAATCAGCAGTTCGGCGAGCATACGGTGAACGTCATCATCGAGGCGATGCAGAACCTACCCACGGCTAAGGTGTTCACAGAGAAGCTGCTGTTACTCTTGAATCGCGAGGGTGTGTTGCACTTATTTTCAAGGGCAGTGGAACAGATCTCTAATCTGTATTTGTCGTTTGTCTGTTGCAGATGATCCCACGCGCATGCTTAAACATCCCAATGAGCATATGAATACGGTGCTGCGCATGTTTATAGACATTTTCAGCCATCCGGATACGGCGGGCATGTTCTACACGAACGACATTAAGGTGCTTATAGATATTGTGGTGCGTCAGCTGTCGGATCTTGATGCAGGCAGCCCGGTAAGTACAATATTAGTGTTAATCACTGCTGTTTGCACACTAATATACTTGAATTGTGTTTGGCAGACACGTCCCTGCTATTTGGAGCTGTGTCGTCGCATCTTGCGAAATACAAACTATCAGGAGCATCAGCATCGCAAACACGACCTCATGAAGATCTTCACGCGAATCTTTTGCGAGGAGACCGAATGCAGCGCCTCGGATCAGCAGTTGGTGCGCGAAATAGCAAACGAATTTCCGCAGTTGTTCAAAGCATAAATCCAAAATAGAGATCATTTAACTAAACCAACCATTTTAATTGTGAAACGTTGCTAGTGAGGTCCATTACGGGCCAGTCGAATTTTTAGATTGTCTAGTTTTAAACATAAACAGAACAGAACAAAAAACGGAAAAAATATTAGGCTGTGCATTCGAAACAAAATGCTCGCTTACACAAAACCATACATATGTATGTCTTTGGAAAAATTGTGTTAATCCTTGGAATATTTTCAAAACTATAATATGTTATTGCATTTGATTTATGTCTAAATTTCTAGTCAAACGCTAATTCCAAAGATACAAATTTGGTTTGCATTGTAAGTTTGAATTCTAATCGAACGCAGCCACGCAATTGTGTTTTGAATTGAACTTTTGAAATTAGTCTTAAAACATCGATTTGTATTGTATTGTAGGCTCGTCGTATACATATATACTTACATATATTCTGTTCAGTGCTCTGTAACATTTGCATCTACCACATCAATTTATCTTATGAACATAGCTCTTAAGTGTCTCTGCGAATTGGACGTTGTAGTACTGGCCAATTGAGCTCTACTACTAGATTTACAGCAACAAAAAATACGAAGATACATACATACATTTAACGATATATGGGGAAAAAAGTCATAGCACATATATATATATATAAGACTATATAGTCTTAAATAAAATTTGTTAACATTTGATAGGCAGGCATGCATAGGAAAACGACGATTTTTAAGTATCACACAGAAATTGCATTCATTTGTTTAGCCAAAGATTTCAATTGCAAAATCGAAAATTAACTGAATATAACAAGAAATTGATATTTATATTATATAAATATATAGGTAAATATTAAATGAAATGTTTATTGATATCTAAAAGCAAAAGACAAAACCAGCAACACACATTTAATGAAAACTAAAAGAAAAAAAGGCAAAAAATGCAGAAGCATCTAATGTTAAATTTGTTTATATAATCTATGAGAACAATTAATACAAATATTTAAAAAAAATGAAACCAAATATTGTTAAAGCTCAACAAGCATACATATACACATGCATACATACACACATATACATATAGTATGTGGCACAAATGCATTTAAACATTTATATACACAGAGAGACAGAGAGACGATTAAGCTGAGATAATCGATAAACGAAATTTCTATATAGTCTGGCATCGATTTAGAAAATGAAGGGAGTGGTCAGCACTCCGCAATAGAACTAAAGAGGAATACAAAAATACAACAATTGCCACACATAGGCCTTAACCTGCATTCAAACTTCTTCTATATACTTACGACTACATACATACATACATACAAACATTTATCTTAACCACAATTTCTCCCTCTCTATCGCTCTTGTTCTAAAACTAATTCATTATAGCACCGAAGCATACAGAGTTTTTCGACAAAAACAAACAAACAAAAGAAAAGAAATGAAATAAATAACACATAAACACTTACTTATATAAAACACATAAGAAGAATGAGGTGAAGAGAACAGTTTTAAGTTATCAATCAATTAATTTTTTTTTTGTAGTAATAAGTAATGCATAGTTTTTGCTTTTAACTCGAAGCACTGTTTTCAGTCATTACGCTTAAGCAAATTTTGCAATTGTTATTAACTGTTTGAAATCGGCAAGGTGTCTATGCTATCTATTAAGTTTATTGTTAACAATTGTTAGATTCTTGTAAAGAAATGCAAATCAAAGAAATTGAATTAAATCAAAACACACACACAACAACCACAAAAAACAACACCCATACTTGTATTTGTGCCGCTATTAACAAACAGAAACGAAAGAAACTGAGCTAATTTACGACCTTTGAGAGAATCAAAAAAAAAAAAAAAAATAAAATTTGTTTTGAGTTTTTGAATTGTGAAGACAAGCATACCAACATAATTATCTAATTCCATCTATATATTTTATTTTACTGTATGCCTTAAGTTGTAGATGTACTATCCGTCGAATCTTGTTTTTCCGCTCATTATATACTCTGTACCCGAAGCGTTAAAAGGCATAAACCAGCCACAGACGGACGTGGTAAATCCCATACTATAGGCACATATATGTACGTCTGTATGAACATCGAGTACTCGTGCACCATAACAACTAAGGACACCAAACTTGGTATGTAGACGTGTCTTATCCAAATGCAGAGCAAGTTTATTACAAATGATAGATAGCCTCATTATTTTGTATAGCTGCCATAGGAACGATCGAAGGAAAAGTCAATCTTAGTGGGTTCACTTTTTTGTTTTTGAAGATATCTGAAGCAACTCTGCCAACTATGATAATATTCTAATGATTCATTCAAATCGGTCCACAATATCATATAGTACTAAAAACTCGTACGTAACTCGTAGTCCGATATCATAACCAAATTGAGAATTAATGAGGTTTTTGTAGTGTCTCATGATATTCTGAAGTTTTATCAAAATCGGAGTCTTTATATCGTATAGCTGTCATGGCAATAATTGGTAAAACAAAGTTTCTTTTGGTTGAAGGGCAGTTGCGGAAAAGTGATTTCAAACGATCTTCACGACTATTTTCAAATTATTTATTTTTTGATTTCCCCAAAAAATGCAAAAACACAGAAGAATAGAAAGAAAGATAGAAAGAAAGACGCTTGGCGAATACCTCAGTGGCAGCTCAAGCCTTCTCAAGCTACCTAAAAAGTTTGCTCAACGCTCAATAAAAAGTTGCCACAATTCGAATTCGAATTATATAAAAAAAAATTTAATAACAATATCAATAAGCGAAGATCCAAGCATGCTGTACGTTTGTCTGGTTAAAAAAGTTAACAAAAAAAAATTATTATAAATAAAATAAATCACAGCACAGCATTTTATATTGCAACAATGTGCATAAATAATTCAGAAGAAATTGTAGTTTATGAAACAGCAAGATAGCGAAATCTCCAATTTCATTTCCATATTCATAGGATTTCGTTTTTTTTTCATTTTTTTTTTTGTCATTTCAAGGATCTAAAATATGAATTTTTCAAGCAACGCATTAAGTATGTAACGAAACTGCAATAATTGTAACGTCAAAAAATAAAAATAAAAAACAAAATAAAGAAATACAAATAATGTATCTAATTGAGAAAAAAAACGTTTCATTTTAGATAAAGTTTCTACTCCCCAGTTTTAACTTCAAGTCTCGCAACGCGACTCTATAGTTTCTCCAATTAGTATGGATGGAAGCAGATTGTAACTCCTTGCGAGTCATGTTCCTAAGCATCCGCCAAGAGCGACAGTTTCTCAAAAAGAGAAGAGAACATGTAAATTATAATTTGTATACTATATAGAATCGACAACAAATAACCAAAATAATTTAACGCAATTCATTAATATCTTAGGTCAGAGGAGAATTCAACGATCGTTCTCGGAGTTTCTGCTGCAGCCCCATGTCCAAAATGTGATTCAAATAAGGATCGAATGTCTCTAGCAATCTGTTAAGACTGCGCTCTGCAGCGATCCACAGCAGATAGTAGCTCCTATCCAGTTTAGCAGGACGTATGTTTTGCAAACTTGGTCTTGTCAGCTCGCGAGCATTGATCAGCTGTCGCTCAACTTTCAGGAGTAGGTCGAATATCTTCTTCAGATCGCTCTGCAACATCCCGTACTTGTCCTCATGCAACGAACGCTCACAGACGCAGACGAGTCCCTGCAAGAGCCAGCGCAACGGCTGGGCACAGTGTAGCTCATAATTGACTGGCGCACAGATATCGGCCACGAATAGGGCTCTTAGGGGGGGCACCGAGTTAATGAAACTCTGGATGACTACTTCCAGGATCAGCTTCAGCCAGCACATTAGCGATTGCGGATACTCGTAAAGATTGTACCGGGAATTCGGTGCATCATTCAGGCTTTCGCATTGGGGCTCCTGGTCGGGGGCGCGCTTCCATAGGCATAGTTTCGGCATTGGTGGGACTAGGGGACGCATCCCTAGATGTAAGCGCGCCTGCTTCTCGCTCTCACGCAACATCTCGGCCAGAGATCTCTGCCTTTTCGGCCAACTCGGTTGGGGGCAGCAGATTTCCATTTTCTTGACAAAATCCTCAATCATGTCGAAGATAAGGTCGCGTACTGGCAGCCAAGGACATCGGCTGACGCAATCCAATTGAAAAATGTTTTTACTTCTTGTGTTCTCGCAGCAGGACATCATGTCGTAAAAGTCCTTAGACGCCTGCAGTTGAAATCCGTACAGAAGATTGGTGCTTAGCGCCTCGGCTAAGCCTAACTCCTGGCGTGTTTCCTCCAAGCCACAATCAAATAGCTCCCCAAACAGCCCGCGTACAGATCGGTGCAACAATTGTGAAAGCATTGCAGGCACGGATATGCCCTTCTTCGTTTCGATTTCCCAGTTCTGGAGGACCAGCGGCAGCTGTAGGTACAGCACCATCTCATACATCTGTCGGACAATATGCAGCTTCGCTGTGATCAGGACACCCACCCCATAAGCATAAAGCGACACGCGCGGATTCTCCCAAAACAAGTCCCAGTTCCAGATGGTCAGAATGCCAAAAGATACACAGTTCTCGTGGAGTGCCAGCTGAAAGGATCTCCACCATATCCATTGCAATGTGTGGCTCTGGTCGAACCGCACTACAGGCAGCTTCACAAAGTTACGGAAACGGCGATGGACGCGTATAAAATAAATTAAGGCGCAAACTATGCCATAATAGTGCAAAAAGGACATCCCATCCTCGAGGAAGCTGCCATAAAGCAAGCCGCTGCAGACGCCCATGTAGATAACCGATGCGAGTAGTAAACATTTTCGGGGCAATTCCCCAACCAGTCGCTCGAATCGAGTGCGATATAAGATCGGGCGTAGATTGTGCGCCTTAAAGAGCAGTATCCCGTAAAAAGCCACGCCCACAACCACGCCTTGCATCGCCGCCCAGGTATACAGCGAATAGAGTGTCGCCTGGAAGACATTCGCAATCCAGTCGCCCGGATATTCGCTGTCCAACAGGGCGACCAACAAAAATAGGCTCAGTAGCGCGTACTCCAAGCCGGCACATAGCCATGTGGCCCAATAGTAGCGCCGTAACATAACTTTGCGCA
This sequence comes from Scaptodrosophila lebanonensis, assembly GCF_003285725.1. NCBI lineage: Eukaryota > Metazoa > Arthropoda > Insecta > Diptera > Drosophilidae > Scaptodrosophila > Scaptodrosophila lebanonensis. The sequence continues at coordinate 801,372 of NW_022060598.1, read as the reverse complement.
CATTTGCCGGAATCCGGAACATGAATTCCAACTTGCATTCGCGCCAGCACCACATCGTAGATGGAAGGATGAAGGATGAATACTTGTAAAGAGTATAAAAATATTTTTTTTTGTTTTTTTCTTTTGAAAAAAAAAAACAATTTTTTCTAGAAATATGAATATACTTTCCGAGAAATGTTTGAGGTTGACACTAAAAGCCAAACATACCTGAACTGTGAACTTCAAAAGTATTTTCAGTAGAGGTTGAAAATTAAATCGGCTACGAACACATAGAACCCATTGGCTTAGAAGATTTGGATGAATTCTGATTGTCGAGCTGATCCTACTATAAATGTCACATACTAGTCTATCCAAAAAGGAGAATCAAATCAGTTCGATTGGTTCTAAATACAAGTAGAAATAGGTAAGTAACGATGCAATTTTTTTAAACTTAGCCTTAATAATTAGCTTAGGTATTTGTAAGTGGCTGGTCGGGAACGAGAGCAATTCTTTATTTCTTTCAGAGATCATTCACCAGAACTCTTTCTTTGATTTACTTCTAGACTGGGATAGTAACTTTTTTTTTTCTTTTAATTAAATTGAGAGCATCGTAGGGAAGCTGTTTGGCTAAACAACTTAACATTCAGGTTTATATTCAGGCGATATCTCACTTGAACTCTTCACATTTGTTGAATCATTCCTTATGAATAAACATCAGCTGCAATATTTCATCGAATTCTTGTATTTATTTATTTTTCAGAACTCTATGAGATGAAAAGTTATTCATTAAGGTATGGAACTGGACTTTCTTTTTATGGACTAAGTCTGTTTATCTGACAATCTGTAGCCAACTAACCAACCAGGAGACTTCTATAAAAATATAAAATGTCTGTCGTTAAACGATTTTATATATTTTTTTATTGTTTAGGTGCATTTATGATTAAGTTGTATATATTTTATTGTCTGTTCCAATCATAAATCCCTCTTGGACAATTACTGACTATATGTATGTATCATACAGCTATTAAAGAGTCTTTTGAGAATTAAAATTCATTCTTTATAAGGCTATTTGATCCGAATTGATGAACAAAATTGTAAAACTGCTCTGTGGCAGGAGATATGGTGATAGAGTTCTGAAGCGTCCATATTCATGGATGTTCCAAAGTTCCCATAAATGTGTTAATAGTCAAAAGTGCTGGAGTACTTGATGGAGAGTAGCGACTATCTAAGTACTTAGCCGCCGATAACTTTTTAGATTGCTTTGGTCTAGACTTTAAGCATTTTTCGTATGCAGGCTACGAACTATATTTTAAGTGGACTTGAACCTCAAAGGATAAGTTAACAATTAGTGTTCACCGACTCAGGAGATCATTGGCTAGTATATTACAGATTCCGACGAATTCTTTCTGCTTAGGTGTGGAGAGTCAAGGCCTCTACTTGGTTAGACCCAGCTGAGGCAACTATCACGCAATTGTTCCTTTGGCTGAATGGGTTACTGAAAACCTATTCATCATTATTAAAATTTAGTTGCTTCACTTTATTATTCCTTTCCATCCCAGTGGCCTGCTTTTCAAATAACAAGTCAGCAGTTTGAAGTTTCTCTGAGACACATTATCAGTTCATCAACATATTTCGTTACGTTAACACACGATTTCGATTCGACTTGCCAGCGCAAAAGCAGAAAAAGATACGCAAGAGACGCTGAGTCGGACGTGTATTATACGGTCCATAGTACACATTTCAGGGTTTTTGTTTCTATTATTAGGTTATTAGGTTTCACGTTTTGCTGGAATTTTGGTTTCTGGCTGCAGAATGTACGTCAAGGATCCGAAGCGGCTCTTGGAGGTGCCACACATCCAGTATGGGGCCTGGGACGAGCCGGGCGTTTCCATGTTTGCCACCGTCGAGCAGGAGCCGGTGGACAATATACTGAGGCGTATGAAGCCTCTGAATTTTGGCTCTTCAGACACCGATCCAACCGCCGATCCCTTGGTTAAGGACCCGAGTAATGCCATCAAGACTATCTTCCGTACTGTCAAGAAGCAGGTGGTGGAGTTGGCGGCCGAACGCAACAGCAAAGTCTTTCCCCATCTACAGGAGGGGCAAGTGGACGACGCTGTGGCCAAGGCTATGAAGGTGGAGCGCAATCGGGAAATGGTTGAGACGAGCGTCCGTCAACAGATGCACGAAAGCAGTCAAAATTTGCGCGCCCTAGACCTCGAGTTGGAGCGCGCCCAGACGTCTTTGAAGATTAGAAACCAGGCAGATACCACTGTGCAGGAGCGCCGCAACGCGTACCTTCGCGAGAAGGAACAGGCCCGCCAACAGCGCGAGCGCATCAACGAGGAGATGCGACTCGAGGAGATCGCGCTGCGCAGCAAGGCTGACTCCTTTCGCCGTCAGCTGATCAAGCAAATGGAGGACAATCGCACCCGTCGACGCCTGCAACGCATGGCCGAAGTGGAGGAGTGCCAACTGGCGCGACGCAGAGACGAAATGAGCCTCGCCAGAGATACAATGCAGGCTGCCGAGCGTAAACTCAAGCATCGCCAAGCCCTCAAGCAGTCCCTTGACGAGTTTGAGGCTATGCAGAAGAACATCAAAGAGTCGAATCGGGTGACGATGGTGCGCTCCGAAGTCGGCCTCTTGGACGCCATGCACGAGAAAACAAAGACCGAGGAGGAGGCGGCACTGCGACGACGCGTAGAATGCGTGGAGACCCGAAAGGCCAACAGCGCTGTTGTCTGCTCTCAGCTCAGTGTGATCAAGAAGGAGAAGGATGTGCGCGATAAGCTCATTACAGATCTGCTGGTGCGCGAGCATCGGGAGAAAGATGATCACGAGTTCTACCATGCGACGCTGGACAAGCTGAAGGAGAAGAATAGGGTGCGTCAGGAGCTGATCCTGTTGTGCAAGGAAAGAGAGTTCCACAGGAAGAGGGAGAAAGCGCTTGACCTGATGATCCCCCACGACAGCACCTGCTTCTTTGAGCGTCAATATCAAATGCAAGATGCGCGCGAGAAGCTCCTGCACCAAATCAAAAAGGATGCCTGTGCCCAAGTGACAGCCATAGTCGAGGAGAGTGAGAAACGCCGCGCCGCCACCTATAAGGAGGAGAAACAGTTGGAACGTACCATAATCGCCATGGCAGCCGAAAACGATCGCAAAATATCCGAGGAGCGTATACGGATACTCATGGAAAAGCCCAAAGAGCTCATCTATACGTTGCGGGGCGGTGTTCTCACCGACGAGGAGATCGTCGCTCTAGGCATGGTGAAGCGCAACTAAAGACACTGAGAAACAATACCATATAGTGTTGAAATTGTACATAAAGAAGTCACATATAGCACGATTCCGTTCGGAATAAAAAATATATATATTAACTACGTTAATGAAAGCACACACTACAATGATCTGACTTCCTCTTTGAGCCCCGTACTTTAATCAAGAATTGATTAAATCTCAGATAAATCTTTTAGCCAGCTATATAGTTAGATCTTGTTAGATCTTTTATCCAGGTATAGAGTTGATCTCACGTTTTAGAGTTTCGAAGGCATAGTCTAGTGCTTGCTATATTGAGAATTGATTGAAGCTTTATTCGAAGATAAGATATGTCCATCCTACATTTGCGTACACAGTTAGATCTCGTTTGGTCTTTCATCTAGCTATAGAGTTGATGTCAAGCTTTAGAGACCTGAAGGGATAATTTAGGGGTTACTAAATCAAGAATTGATTAAAGCTATATTTGAAGATAAGATATGTCCTTCATCCTACAATTTGGATCTTTTATCTAGGTATAGAGTTGATCTCACGGTTAAGAGATGCGAAAGCATAGTCTAGTGTTTGCTAAATCAAAAATCCATCCTACAATTTGCGTACACAGTTAGATCTTGTTTGATCTTCCATCTAGATATAGAGTTGATCTCACGTTTAAGAGATTCGGAGGGACAGTATATTGCTTGCTAAATCAAGAATTGATTAAAGCTATATCCGAAGATTAGATATGTCCATCCTACATTTGCGTACCCAGTTAGATCTCGTTTGATCTTTCATCTAGCTATAGAGTTGGTCTTACTTTTTAGAGCTTGGAAGGGATAGTCTAGTGCTTGCTAAATCAAGAATTGCTTAAAGCTCAGATAAATCCTTTAGCCAGCTATATAGTCAGATCTCGTTCGATCACTTACCTTCGCGTAGAGTTGATCTCACGCTTAAGAGATTTTGATTGAGGCGGTAGCTTTTTGTTGCTAATACTTTTAATGACCAAGAGAGCATACAGTTTGCAGGCACTGTCCGCTCGCTGGTCAGCGAAAGAGCATTAAATCGGATCGTCGCGTAGAACGAGCTCTTTTGAGGGACAGCGCTTAGAGCTTTCAGTTGCTTGGAAAGCGCTTGAGTGAGTGCATGTGGGGGGAACGGCTGTCGATTGCGACCGTCATGTCCACAGAAAGACGATAGAATGAGATAGAATACGAGTATAGGGCTGGAACGGTCGTGGATTGTCTTAGGCATATTGATATAGGCATCCACCCCAGTGGTCTTTGCCATGAAATGTCAATCGTTCATTGTGTCAGGAAGTCAGTCAGACGAGTACAAATAGAAAACCGAATAAAATTTTAAGTCAAAATTGTGCAACAGCCACAAGTACACTAATAACAGACTAAAGGGGAACTGGAGGGTAAGTCGTGCTCCACGGGTGCGATGTTCAGCTCTGTAATTCCCCATCTCCAACCCATTAGCCCATGGTCATTGCTGCTGATTCCACATTCCAAATACCAACAAAAGGAAGAAGAAGGAGAAGCGAATAGAAACATGTTCTGCCACCGTCTTCCCATACTGAGCTGCTTCACAACATCCAAGGAGAGCTGTCGCGATGAGCTGTTGCCCTTGAATGTGGTCGGCAAGGAGCCGGTTGTATTAAACGTCTATGACATGTTCAGCATCAATGACTACACAACGCCCCTAGGCCTGGGCGTGTTCCATTCGGGTGTGCAGGTCTATGACACCGAGTTCGCCTATGGCGGCCATCGCTATCCAGTCACAGGCATATTCGAAATAGCGCCCCGAAACAATCGCAACGAGTTGGGCGAACAGTTTCAATATCGCGAGAGCATTAGCATCGGCTATACGGAGCTGAGTTGTGAGGAGGTGCATCGCATTGTCGACGATCTGGGACATCAGTTCCATGGCGACTGCTACCATCTGACGAACAACAACTGCAATCACTTCTCCAATACGTTCACCCGCGTGCTGTGCGGCCAGGAAATACCACCCTGGATCAACAGATTGGCATACTTTGTTACCTGTGTGCCGTTCTTACATCGCTGCCTGCCGCTCGAGTGGATGACTCCGTCTCAGGATGATGGGCCCCAGCCACCACTACCACAACCACAACCACCTCCACAACAACCCCAACCCCAGCAAACCACACATCGCTCAGATCGCAAACATCGCCAGCACCGCCAGCGTCAGCCGCAGTCGCAGTCGACGTCGTAAAGATAGTGTCGTTTGGCTTCAAGATCGTGGTGTTGTCGAGCGAGCGTCTGTTTCCCCCCCGTATTCCCCCAAAAGAACGACACACGCGTTAAGTTCGTAATCGCAGCGAGATTGTTGCTTTTCGGTCAGTTGTTCCTTTGTATTTTGTAGTTGTTCAATAAATTGATGTAATTGTGTATGTTTGCCATCAATCCAGCGCAATGAATATGGAATAATAATAACACCTGAAATAAAAATACTATACAACAACAATTCTTTCTTATCAGAGAGAGAGAGAGAGACTGAAGAAAGGCGAGCCGTAAAATCATAATAAACAAAGGGGAGAGATCGAATTAAGGTTAAGTCAGCTTGTTCTTCTATCCCCACTTCCTTAGAAACAAGATGATGGACAATTCAAAATTAAAATGGAATAATAATAACACCTGAAATAAAAATACTATACAACAAGTCAGCTTGTTCTTCTATCCCCACTTCCTTAGAAACAAGATGATGGGCAATTCAAAATTAAAATTTGGATATGGCTTGCCATCTCTAAGAGTCTTCTTGGCATCATTAATGGGCTAGATAAATCACTTCCTTTAAATTTATGTATATACATACTACTTGTAGTGTAATGAGGACGCATCAAAGCAAGAAGAAAAGATAACCTAATTCTGTTTTTACACAGTGGACTGGTTCCAAAAACAACCGTGGAAAAAAAGACATTGATCATATGCAAAAATAGGTGTTTGGTTCTTTATCTCTAAAGAAATATATGTATTTGCAATTTCGAATTTTTAAACCGTCTTATATCAAAATCGTGTAAAAAAGACCGTGTAAAAACAGAGTTAGGTGTATTTGTTAGGCTAGGCGAAAATCTCAGTAAGCGCAGATGTTGGATGTACAGAGCTTTCTGACAAATCTCTACAGTTTTTTTAGCTCGGGTTGAGTGAGAACCCCAACCAAAAGCTCCGATTTCGCAGAATTTGGGCCAACCAAAAAAATAATATTTCATTCGTATTTTTCATTAACAAGAAATTAAATGGGACTATCATAATAATGAAAAAATATTTCAAAAAAGGTACAGTCTAAGCATTAAAAGCATTTCCGGATCAATAGTTCAATATACTCGTACCTCGAAACAGAGACAGAAAATGTTACGCTACTGGTTGGAAACCTTTTGGAATTGGAACTTATTGGAATTGCAGTTGAAAGAGATTTATTAAACGCCTTTTCCTAAGATAACTAAAACTGATTTCTAGAATTACTTAGAAAATATCCTTTGGTTAAAGCATTGTTAACGCTTTTTAATTGGTATAAGTTACTGACACACATAAGTCATGGACACTCATACTATAAGAGATTGAAAAACTTATAAAGCAGGATGTTGACAGGTCAAAAAAATGCTCTTCAAAATAATCTCCAATACCCGGAGATCTGTAAGAACCAACTTGGCTGCCCATGAATATTGTATATACTTGTAAGGGAACTTCTTTCTATTCCCCATGGTTATGCATAACCATTCCCCATTATCCACAAGGAGACTCAAACCTTGTCAGTATCTTACGATTTTATTAAATTTGAATAACAATTTGATGAAGCTTTTTGGTCAAACGAGCGAAGCCATGTCACGGATCTGAAATGAAAGGACAGTGGAAGTGTTTTCAGAATTAACACATAGAAGCGACACGCCCCAACCATTAGTCGGTATCTCCTTTATTGTGGATTGAGCTGCCGTCCTCTGAGCTCGACTGCTCAATAATTAGTTGTGCCACCTTGGAGTTGTAGAAGCAGTCGTCAACTTCCACCACCATCCCCAATTCCTTGCAAGTTGACAGAATTGTGTCCAACTCCTTCCTTACGCTTGCATCCACAGGATCCGCTGTGAACATCGACATCAGTTGGCCGCGCGAAATCGGCTCGCAAGCACTCAAAAGTGTTTGCAGAACTTGAACTGCACAAACTTTTCTGGCCATGTTGCTTAAAACTGTTAGCCCGTATTTATAAAAAACTTTCTACAGAACGCACCAATTTTTTTTGTTCAACTAAACAATTGAAAGCTAAACTTGTCTAGACATAAACGAATCGTATGTCAAAGCACACTTCTTGGAAACTACAACTGATTTGCTATTTGAAATATTTTTGTTACTTCTATATTTCTTGTGTATTTATATTTCTACTATTTTTTGCTTTTAGTTCAAAATTTGGTTGTTTTGTTGATCATTATGAACTTTTATTTTTTTTATAATTTTTTCTTTAAGCTAATTGCTTGTAGGTCTAATAACTTATCTATATTTCGGGGCTGGTGAGTTCAAAAAATTCCCCCAACTATTATGATTAGTTATTAAAAAAGTTTACATTAAAACAACAAATAGATATATCGTTTTATAAATCGTTGCTTAGATAAAGACAGATATAAAGAGAGAGAGAGAGAGAGAGAGAGAAGGCCCAGCATAGAGCTGGCTTTGTTTTTGTTTATTCAAAGAGCGATCTTTGCGAATCGAACTCAAAGAGGTTTATTTCCCGACTTCTTTCCATAACATAACAAGGTTATATTTTAGGTGCAATTAATTTGAGTTACTTCCTTTTGATAATATGACTTCTGGATAGCCCAAAGCTGGGTAAATTTTTTTTGGCTCCAAACATTTTCTACAATTTGGAAGAACAATATGCGACATATTTCTGAAGACTTTTTCTGCTTTCATTAATAATACAATAATCATAATTTAACTTTTAGAATCAGTTGAGACTTTTGCTCAATTTGAAAATCTAATAAATATCAATTCTTGATGTTCAAATCAAATTGTTTTTTCACTCGCTATTCAAATATACTATTAATTAGCAGTATTGCTTGCTTACCTTTTGGTGATTCCGTTTTATTCAGTTGAAAAAGTTGCAAAATTTAAATATCTTAGAAATATCTATTTTCAATCTTCAGAAAAGGTGTCTGTTGCGATGATTTAAAATGGAATCTTTTCCCCACTCGCTCTAGCACAGAACCCTATTCAATAATACTAATAATTAGCAGCATGGCTTGCTTACCTTTCCAGAGTCTTCCGATTACGTTTTATTCAGTTGAATAAGTTGCAAAATTTCAAAATCTTAACAATATCTACATATTTTCAATCTTCAGAAAATATCATTTCCCCACTCGCTCTAGCGCAGATAATACTAATAATTAGCAGTATGGCTTGCTTACCTTTCGGTGTGGAGCATCAAAGTTTCCGACGATTCCGATGTCATTAGTTGGAAAAGTAGCGAAATTTAATGTGGATTCCCAATCTTCCCAATCTTCTTTCCCTACTTGCTACCCTCTTCAATAATAGTACAGTATTACTGACTTACCTCTCTGTTGATTTTCTGAGATTTTCTAGAGTTAGTGCGCATTTGAGACTTGGGCTTGAAAGTAATAATAATGTTGAGGAGGTTCGCAGTTTTCTTTCTTATATATCTTGTCCATTTATTTAGTTTTGTTTGGTTGTTGTGGTTGTTGTTGTTGTGGTTTGCGCATAATTTGAAACATGTTTTGGTTTTTTGTTTTTCCATTTTAATATACATATATAGTTTATTTATTTGTAGAGGGGTTTGGGGCTTTGTTTGGTTTTGTATAGTTTTTTGTTTTTTCGTTTTTTGTTTTTTGTTTTTAGTTTTTGTCGACATTTCTCTTTCGAGTCTAATTATATTATAATTAATTACTAAAGTGTAACTCGTTAATGCATTGTGTAGCTAAAAAAAATCATCTTACATTTAGTTTACAGAAGTTTAAATATAGTAGAGGAGTTCGATAGCCCTGTGTAGGTAGCTTTTAGTAGCATTAATTGCTGTTGTTGTTGTTGTCGCTGTTGATGTTGCATTTGCAGTTCCAGTTGGTTATTTAGCTATGTATGTATGTATGTTGGTTTGTTTGTTGTTTGTTGTTTGAGTGTTTCATGCGAGAAATGAACGAATGCATTATGTACGTTGTATATAAGTACTATGTATTTTATTTATGCGTATTGCTAGAGTTGGTAGGCATTTGAAGTCCGATCGGGCAACTCAAAAGTTAGTTGCGTTACGTGGCTAAATGGCAAGCGAACCAAAAAGTGAGTTTTGGATGCGTTTGCATAATACCTGCTTCCTATCCTCCTTCCGTCTTACAATTATGTCGCTATGGTAGGCCGTTGCATACATATACATATATGTATGCACATATCTTTATATATATATATATAGCATTTATATATCATACAATACATTTTACTGTGTCACGCTAAAATCTCAATTTATAGTTTACTTACTCGCTATGACTAGTTGCTATATAAATATTTTCGTTATTTATATTCAATTTGCATTTATTTACCTCCGAGCCTATTCGTAATAAAAAACACTTCTTTTAATATCTAAAAAAAAATATATATTGTATATATATATATATACTCGTATGTGTGAATAAAACTAAACTAAATAAAAAAAACCCATGCAGAAGAGTATCAACAAGTCTTACACATAAGCACACCAGACGACCCATCCATAGTTTAGAAACAATACCAAGTCCGAATAGTTTTTTGCACGCAATCTTTGGAATACAAATCGCATCTTAAGAGGCTTAGTGATGGCTTAAGTTACTGCTGATTCGCTCAAGCGCTATATACTCTGAGCCCAAGTAGGGCTTAAGACCAAAAATTAATATCGAGCCGAAATATTGCTTTGAGAAGCGCAGAGAAAGACTGCCTACAAATATTAGAGCCATCTGTACTTAAAGAACAAACACATAAAACTAGACCGTTTGTATAAGCATTCTCGCATCGGGCTCTAAAAATCAGTTCTCATAAACCTATAGTAAGAAGATTGTTTCTACATCCATTTCGAGTGCGAAGGAAATTTGTCAAGCTGGTCTGGTTAATTAGTCTTTAAAAAATATTTCCCATAGTTAGATGAAGCATTCCATTTTGAATTTTTAAGGAGAAATCAAATTCTATGAAAAGAGTAAGACCTCAAGTAAAAAGATTGTTTCTATATCCATTCTCAAGCTGCATATCATCATCATCAAGATGCTGTATAGTCTGGTAAGTAAGTCTCTAAAAAAGCCACAAAAAATGTTAAGTAGTGCTTGTGGTTTAAACTTTAAAGGCAATGTAAAAACTCTCTTATTATTAAGTATTATACAGCGGAGTCGGCTTGCAGTTTGAAAGTTTGACTCTTTATAATAATATTTTTGTAATATTTTAAATCCTGATAGAAGCGCCGTGAGTCGAACATATAAAATTTCCGAAATCAATTTTGTGTCTAAAGAAATAAGTCTGTTTATTGGAAGGAAATATTCATTTTATTTTCCATGCTTACAATCTGCTCAGGATAAAAAAAAACTAAATAAACTGATTTGAAATCTGTCTATAAACTTTGAGAGTGTCTTTCAATAACTTTCGATTGCAGTCTTGACCATTCGAGTTCAAGTTCAAAGTTCAGAAAGTGTTTTCGCCACTACATGGACTGCTGTCTATAAAAAATGTTTGTCACGCCATTGCTTAAATGATTGCTGTGAAGAGTTCTTGTTAATGGCGGTTAGTTGTTTGGCTTGAAATTTTACAGTCGCGGACAAAACGATAGGTATTTTTATAATTTTATCACAAGAATTTGAAGCAACGCATAAATGCGATCAAAATTGACTAATGGAGGCAGTGAATGGAATGTTTGTTGAAGAAATGTGAAAATTCCTGCAGAAGAAAGCTTAAGCTTTCGTACTTTTCTGTGCCTTTCATTTATTGTGGAAATGTAAGCATATTCAAGAACTCCCTAAAAGTTATGCAACAATTGCATGAGTGCCCTTCTCATTTCCTTAAATCAATTGCCATACTATAGTTTGGGAAGCTCCTTAATTGGCATATGACAGATAAAGATAGGAGTCCAGCTCCAATAGCTTGAAAAGTGCCATCAGTTAAACCGACATACCTATTTGCTCGCCCAGAACATGAACTGCTTTCTACATTATTTATTCTTTATTCTTGTTGTTGCCTTCTCATCACTAGCCTAGGCTGCATCTATTGGATGTATTGTATACTATATATACTTGGTGACGTAGGCAGGCAAATTTGCTGTGGGAGGGATTTTTTGAAGACTTACGTTATTTTCCTTTTCATTTACAATGAGTGTGTGTTTGTGTATATTTTGTAAGTATATATATATACTAGTATTTATGTGCCTGTCTACGCCACATTTGTACATATGTATATGTGCATATGTGTATATACGTGTATATATACAAGTGAATCATAGATTTAGGTATTTGTATTGCGCAAAAATCGCGTGCATTTTTCTTTGGCTTGGCTTTTGTTTTTGTTTAAACAAATTAAACAATTAGTGGCGTAAAGGCCACGACAGACCGAGAGAAGGACGTCTTACCCATACACTCGCACACAAACGCACTCCACATTCACGCACAGAGGCAGACACGCACACACACACAGATAGACACAGTTACAGACACAGACACAGGTCGCACCATTTTGACGCACTCGCTCTTAAAACTTCGAATATCAGAATAATGGAGAATATGCCCCCTTGGCTGATATTTGAATTTTTAAAAGAAGTCGTCAAAGGTTTTTGATTATGTTTGGTATTGCAGCATTGGCGCTGATAAGTTTGGATGATGCGAGCTATTCATGCGCAATGCGGATAGGCTTTTGTTATACCATTCGTCCTCCGGCGACATGCCTGCAAAGAGAGTGGGAGAGAGAGAGAGAGAGAGAGGAGAGAGCATGAAATAGAATGAAGGAGAAAACACACATTTCATTGGATAGTTGGAACTGTTGTATAATATTTTCTAGATTTGATTTCCGTGCTGCGGAAATTTTCATATACGTGTGTACACACACTTATACACACACACACCCACACCCACACCCATACACATATCTGGCCCCACTTCCGCCACACACAATCGCAGGTCCACTTCAGCCGGCACCTGCCACTGTTGATTAAGAATATTTTCTTACGTCTTAAAGACATTTGTGCCGAAGCGGAAATTCATTTCACCTGCTGAATTTTCTGGCGCAGCACGTTGCTGTTCCTGTTGCTGTTGCTGTTGCTGCCCCTAGAAGGCTGCTACATTTTTGATAATATCCGGCAAGACGCGCCTGATTATGATTATGCACATCCTTGGCATCCTCACACACAGACAGACACCCCCCTGCACCAACTGGACTGGGCATCGACTGGGCTAGGAAGCTTGAGCCATGGGCCATGTTTACAACAGTCGTGCTCATTGTTTTCGCAACTCAAAGAATCGGAGCCGTTACGGCGCATTCGCACCCATTCCCGCTAGGTGGTAATTCAATAGCGACCCAATGGCCATGCCCAGCCAAACAGCCAACAGCCAAACAGCCAACATCCAAACAGCTAAACAGGCACTCGCAGTGTAAACATAAGCAATAGAATCGAATATCAGCGTCTGCTGTAAATAATGGCACGACCACACCGGGGCTGACTAATCCAATTAATAAATAATTGAACATGAATATGAGAGCCGTAAACAAGTCATGATCTCTTTTCATTGAACACGAGTGTGAAAAGAAACAATTCACTGCTGTTTATAGTTTATAGACTGCTGTTGCTATTGGAAAGACTTCGAGGACGAATGTTTCATGTCACCTTCTCGCTAACCTTGGCGATTAGTCGCGGCTCTAATGACAGGCTTCTGATATTTCGGGCGGAAGCCGAGCTTAGCTCTTTTTGCCGTTTACAGACAACAACTTCTTAGATTACTGTTTGGCGACAGCTTTTGAGTTTTAAAGCGATACTCTGAATAATATCTTTAGGTTTTGTTTTTAACAACTTCTGAGAATTCTTACTGAGCTTAGGCGGTGTTTGGAGCTTTGACTCTAATCAAGTATGGACAGCTTCTTTGGAGATTTCGGTCAAAACTTCCTAAGAAACTTCCTTCCCCCTTAGCTTTTAAGGTTTTGGTGGCGTATCAGCCTTAATTCTTTGCTCAGTCCATTGCGGCACTAGCTAATATTAATAATCCATGAGCCAAAATTTTTCAAGTGTAGCCTCTTTTTTTTATCGCTTTAGCTTTTTATATTTCAGACACCTTCACCTTCTTAGCTTTTTGGTCAGAGTTTGTTTACGACTGCTGGGATTTCTGGGTGAGTCAAGACTGTTTTTTATGTTTTAACAATTGCGTTAGAAATTAATATTCATTGTCTGACTCTTGTTCAGTTCAATGTTTGGCCACAGCATCGAAAATATCCAGCCAAGCTCAATTCTCTACGCAGCCTTCGGAGTTCGCCAAGACTCAATGCAATTCTCTGGCAGAAGCTTTTTTGGTTTCGGATCAGACTATGCTATATAGACTATGTTAAATAGGTTTTAGCAATGCCCAGTCCCCTGTTCAGCCCTTGGAGATGGCTTCAGTTTTTTAGCTTAAAAAAGGGACTCAGGTTCGAATTCTGAACAAATTTTCTGTCATTTTCAAACTTCTTAAACTTCTGACCGGGCATAGGCTTTAAACTTCGACTATTGCTACATTTTATTACGATTTTCTTATCCAAATGTTAACTTTCGGAATATCGGGTCAAGCGCAGGCTTTTGTTCCTTGCCAGACTCAGACTTTTGCTCAGATGTTGGCGATGGCTTTCAATATAGCGCTCTAGATTCTGAAAACGATTGCTGAGATTTCTGGCTTAGCTGGGGTTCATTGTGAGTACAAAATAACAACTTCTGAGATAATGTTGGCATAGGCTTGGAGTGCTTGATCAGTCCAAACAACTATATCTGCCATATCTTTGAATGAGCTTAGTCTTATAATAATCAAATAGGAAATATGTTCTCTAAGCAGCATAAAGGTAGGTGTATTTGCCAAACTTAAGATGCTTAGACAGTTCCTATAGTAAGACAAAGTCAGGCATTCAAGTTTTAGAAAAGATCTTGCTGTTGGAAAAATAGGGTGTAAGAAGTCCAGAAGAAGACGAAGAATGAATATATTTTTATATAGAATTTTCCTCAAACTTTGTTGCATCGACTGACTTAAGTCTTTAGCTAAACAGCTAAGCTTTCACAAATCGAAAACTTTCTACATATAATAATAACATTTGACAGAAACTTGAATTAATTAACGAGGCTTTCAAAAGCCCCTCTTGCTGCCCTATCTTTGCGAGAGTTTCTTCAAGAGCTTCTGGGTGACTCTTAAAGTTGCTTTGCAAAAAGCTGTAGAATTGAAGAGCGTCGGCAATTGTTCTTCGGAAGCGCTCTCCGCAAAAGCTCAATGCCTGATCGCTGTCAAGCAAAGCCTGGACTCGATTGTGCGATGCACTTTCATTAGTTGGGGAGCATTGCTGGCAAAAAGTTGAGCCGTCAGCAACAGTGCGACTTAATTTGTGAAGTGTACTCTAAATAAAAAAAATTCTACGAAACAATGTGAACTGAAAGACTAACAGCCTATTGGGTGAAGGCCAGATATAGTGTGATTTAAATAAAGGATTGGCATAAGTGAAGATTCCCCTTTAGAGTTGAGCAACGGCTCCCGACGAGCTCTATAATTACGAGTATGTGTGTGGAAATGAAGTGAGGAATGTGTAATCCATCGGAGCTTGCAGGATCCGCTGCTCAATTCTAGCCAAGGCTATGGTCAGACAGCCAAATAATTTGTACACACATTGACGTTCGACAACACAACTTACATGAATTAGAATTATTTCTTCAATAATAAAGCATGATTTATTTTTGTATAAAAATTTCATGTTTAAGTGCGTGGTCGAACGGGTGAATTATCATTACACATGCGATGGAATGGAATCGAATGGAATTTGTGTGCAAATTATTTGGCTCTCTAGCTGCAGCAAGGCAAACAAAACAGCTTTCTCGATCAAGGGAGAAATGAAAAATAAATAGCCGATGTATGTAAGTAATTAATACGTGTCCTGTGTATCTTAGCTATTAGCACTTATGAATCGAGGGTTATCCTCGCAACTACTACTCACCCATTGAGTCCTGACGCACACCAACTGAGCCCATGTTCGTGCCATGCGCCATTGAGAATGGTTGAGTCATGCCCGGGTAGGAGCTGGCGCCCATTTGAAAGAGATCCTGAAAAAGGGGAGCAAAGAAAGTGTGTGTGTGTGTTTAGTAAGATGTGTGCTTGTGTGTGTTTGTGTGTGTGTGTTGGCACCTACCTGTGGATAACGGTTCATGGTATTGTGATGTGGATACGGTTGATAGCCACGGGAAACGCTATAGCCTTGTATGTTCCGCATCATGCCGTTGCACGATGGGATCACAGATGGTGCCAATGCCTTTTGCAATTGCTTCTCCTGCTTGCGATACTTGGCGCGACGATTTTGAAACCAGACCTGCAACAAAATAATGCGTATATAGATACATATGACATAGTATAAGCGAAACAATTAGACATTAAATTTGTCAGCACTTTAAGGAGCAGAAAGCCATACTCCCCCCCCCCCCCCCCCCATCCAAGCCCAAGTCCACCCCATCTCCTCCGCCACTTGCCTTCCGACACAGGCAGTATGGAGAAGCGCAATGGCAATTTCACTTTGAAAATACTTTGCGAGTTGGCCTGGCCTGGCCTGGCCTTTGCAAGGAAGTGGCGGAGGCAGCAGAAACGGATGACGACGGTGGGCAAAGGCGAAGGCGCAGGCGAAGGCGAAGGAAAAAACAAGCGGGCAAAAATGAAATGGCAAGCAGAAGAAGCAAAATAAGATAAAAATAAGGCAGCAGCCAGTTCTGGACTGGAGCTGTAGCTGTAGCTTCAGGTTGGGCGACGGGTCCGTGTTGGGGTTTGGGGTTTGGGGTTTGGTTCTGCTTCTCGGTCTGAGTCTGGGTCTGGGTCTGGGTGTGTGCGTCTTATGAGTGAAAAAATCTACAAAATTGAAATTGAAAATAAGTTGACGACGGCGATGATGTTGAGGAGAAGACGTCGGCGCTGTTTGATGCAGCAACCTTCTTGAGAGTTCTCAGGAATGGAGGCATTGGCGGAGCAGGTGGGGGGCAGGGCGAGATGGCAAGATGGCGATGGGTTGCTGCTTAGACGTTATTAAAGATGGTCCTCACGATTGCGACGGGGTTGGCGGGCGAAAAAGAAATTGCCAAGATGAAAGCCGCACAAGGCCCGCACGCTCGAGCTCGCGTCTGGCATAGACAACAAGCAATGGGTGGTGTGGGGTGGTGGGGTGGTAGAGTGGTGTTGTGTGCTGTGCTGTGCTGGATGGCAAGGACAGGCAGGCGCACAGGCGTGTGGGGGGAGTGACGAGCGTTGTGTGTGTGTGTGTGTGTGTAAAAATTTCCGACATTTTGAAAGCTGCCATGAGCTTGCTTTGAGTTACTTAAGGCGCAAAAGAAATGTACGGGGGGACGGGGCAGGCAGTTGTAATGGCGGCGCAGACAACTTGAGGCAGCAACAGCGGCAGCTTGTGGGTAGTTCTTGGACTGCCTGCCTGTCATTTTACTTTGTTTTCTCTGCCTGCTGCTTTATTTTATTTTTTGCTCATTTCTTTCTTCTCCTGCTGCTGCTGGTGCTTTCCTCAGCGACTTGTATTTATTTTATCATTATTATTATCTTTGTCTATGGCTATGTGTGTGTGTGTGTGTGTGCGTGGCTGAGTATGTGGGTGTGGGTGTGGATGTGGATGTGTGTGGGTGCTTAAATGGAAAATACTGGCTTCTGCGTCTTCACTGACTGGGTGGGGGGTGGGTTTGTTTGTGTGCGCCCACTTTTTGGGTCGTTCGCTTGGTTTCATTTGGTTGGTTGCCATTTGTCTGTGTGTTGGTGTGTGTGTGTGTGTGTGTGTGTGTGTGTGTGTGTGTGTGTGTGTATGTGTGTGTATGTTGGTGTAGTGCTGCTAAAAAATGCTCTTAACCATGAGCTGACTTTGGTCTGCTGGCTGGCTTGCTGTTGTCTGAGGGTTGAAAATGCTCGAATGTCTGTCGTTCAATTTCCAAACTGACTGACTGACTGAACTGTATTTGTGTGTGTGTGTGTGTGTGTACTGTGTACTGTGTGCGCGTATAGTAACTCAATTAAGGATCCATTTGATGGCACACACACACACACACAAACATACACATTTATTTATACATATGTATTTGGAAAAGAAAGAGCAGCAATAATAAAAACTTTGCTAGCATTTTTAACGCCTACACGCGCGCCACTCTTAAAGCCACACATTCAGCTTTAACAGACTGCACCACACACATAAATACAACCACACACACACACGCACAGAGTCGTGCAACATTAGATAATTCGATGAATGCAAATTATAACTTCGCATAGCGATAGATACAAAGATACTCGCGTCGTTGTCGCTGTCGCTGTTGCTGCTGCGTCGGAAATATGAAAATTAAACGTATTCAAATTTAATTTACTTTCAGCATTTAATCAAATTTTGTCGCTGAACGCTCATCACACAACACAACACAGCACAGCACAGCACAGCACAACACAGCACACAGCACAAATGCTGCCTATCATTTTTTGTATTTATTTTTTTATATAAATTTTTTGTTCCTTTTGCTTTTTGGCTTTTTCAATTCACTTCGTCTGTGGTTGTTGTTGCTGTGGTTGCTGCCTTTGTTTCATAAATACCTTCGCTTCGGTGCGTTGACCTAGAAAGTGCTGCTTTGGTCACTTT
The DNA here is from genome assembly GCF_003285725.1 of Scaptodrosophila lebanonensis. Classification (NCBI taxonomy): domain Eukaryota; kingdom Metazoa; phylum Arthropoda; class Insecta; order Diptera; family Drosophilidae; genus Scaptodrosophila; species Scaptodrosophila lebanonensis. Next base: position 783,298 of record NW_022060598.1, on the reverse strand, counting down.
GATGCTGCACTAATTGGTTTGGTCGCGGCGGGGGCTGCGGCGGGCTTGGGGGCTGGGCGCGCCGCAAATTCAAAAACGCAACACACGCACATACGATTTTATTATTATTATTAATATTAGGCTCCCCAAGGCAGGCTTTGTGTCATATCACAGCATTGTTTATAAACTAAACGATACCACGGCGACAACGCCAGCCAATGTTTATTTAGTAATTTAATGCCAATACTGCTGCGGCTGTTGCTCTTGTTCTTGTTGTTGCTGTTGCTGTTGTTGTTGTTTATGTCAGTATTTTTGCAAATGCAATCTGTTTATGCCAGCAATATCGAAACTAAGCACAACCAGCGTACCGTAGTTGCTCATTTTTTGTGATACTCGTAAGTGGCCAGACATAAACAGTTTCCATTGCCTACTTTTCGGCGCAGCTTTCCCATACGGAGTGCCATTGGAGCTGGCTGTTAACCTCTCACATTTTATAGCTCACATAGATCGGCCTATCAATCCAGAGCTGTCTAACTCTTTTGTTAACTCTCATGCTCTCATTCTTTTAAGCAAACCGCAATGCTCTCAAATCGAATCGAAGCTAACAGAGCAGCTAGCAAGTGTTTGGCGTCTCTAGTGATAAGCTTGAATCAGACATAGGCATGACGTTAAAAGTTTTTAATCAATCAGTGAGCAAAATGGAATCCAGCATGTGTTAGAATATCAAAATTGATTAAATATGATCTTTTTTTTTTGCTGACTGCTAGCTGGAAGTAGTTCTTACATTTCAAATGTTTCAAAACGAAACATTCCGTCAAATTTGAAGAAATTTAGCAATCAAGAGACAACCTATTGCAAAAAAAAATTTTAAAAAATTCTCCGCTGCCGATTATTGCTCATTTTTGTAATTCAGTTTAAATAAAAAGATTGTATTGTCGCACAAAGGGGCGTAAGAAGGGACATATACGTATATTGTCTAATTTAATTTAATCTGTGCACCATTATACAGATTTAATTTCATTTTAAATTTCAAATTAGTGAAACGCTTTAACATCTGCATAAATAGCTTACAAAATTATTACTAAGCATAAAGATTTGTATTCTATTAGGGATTTGCCAAATCAGTTACTCTAAACTCCTTCAAGTCGAATAAAAGGTGTTGATAAGATAAAGTCTGCACAACATTAGGGCTGAAAATTTAAAACCAGTCTCTCTATAATTGAAAGTTGAAATTAAAGATATCATATAAAATCATACTAAAACAAAAGGTATCAACCAAACTGAAAAACCGCAGTTGAGAAAATAGTAATTTGAAGGCTATGCAGTAGCTTATTTAGTTGAATAAAATGGACGGGAAAACGTGTGTGAAAACGGATACACTACAGGACCCACAGTTCTATGCAAACGATCCATCGAAGCAATTTTAATTTTCAAGAATGTTTTTATCTGGCAAAACGGCACTTGAAATGCATAAATCCACAAGATAGAAAACCCCATTTTTCCCACATTTTCTATGAAGCACAATATGCTCACCAATTAAGCGACCCAGACTAGCTTTGTTGTCAGCGAAAAAATGTCAACCATGTATGTTGTTTAAGAGGAGAAAAGAGATATTGGACTAAAAAACAAAGGACAAATAGCTAAGAATATAAAAGAATTTGTAAATAACTGACTGAGGGAGAGCTGCAAAACAATGTGTGCCGTACATTCTGAAGACCATTAAGCAACAAATTTGTTAAAAAGTAAGAGAATTGTTGTACATTTGAAATAAATTAGAAATTATATTATTACAAAAATGGCAACAAATTTGATTTTAAAGAAAGTTTAAAAACAGTTGCTTTTCGGTACAGTTTAAGTTTAAGTTCAAAAATATTGAAATTTGAAATATTTAAATAGGGGGTAAATGGAAAATTCCAGAAAATTGCTGTTGGGTTTCATTCTTTAAAGAAACTTTTATTGATTTTCAAATAGGTTTCAGTTGATATATTCAGCACCTGAACACAATATTGGATGACTATTCTAATTATCCATCAAGCGTTCGGAAATAAAAAGTTACTTTGGGGAAAGATGTAAAATTCGTGAGAAGGGGGGAGAGGGGAGATGGGAGAGGGAGAACAAACAAGTGAGTGCTAATGCGTTTGTGCGTGGTGCGCCTGTTGATATGCAATGAAAAGTGCTGCTCTTAAGCAAACATTTGTGTGCGTGCGTGTGTCGTTTTTATGAATTTTCAAAGCAGATGTGCAAAGCAATGTCGCTCACGCCCATACCATCACCAGCACCAGCACCATCATCATCCTCATCATCGTCATCACCGTCCTCATTACCACCACCATTATCCGCATGCCGCTGCCTTTGGCTCTTGTGCATTATCAACAAGGACGAGCATCAAATTTGCAATAAAATGTATACACGACAAATTTGTCAGCACGGAATTGAGAAGGGGGGGAGGGGGTGCGGGACCAGAGCAACAAGCAAATTATGAAATAGACGTGGTTACGCTCCTGTTGTTGTTGTTGTTCTTGTTGTTGCACTATTAAGTGAGTGCCACAGTCAAGTTGCAAGCGCACTCTTCAAATTACGAACAGCAGTAGAAAAAAAGGTAGTATGTACGAGTATATGCTCGTATCATTAGGGTTGTGGCCGCGAGGGGGGGTAGTGGCGCGCACACATCTACTCGAATTTATAAATATTTGAACATTTGTGGAAAAATATGGTTTATGTTGCTCGCTAATAACGCGACATTTGCCTGTGCCGCCTCCTCATCCCTCCTGTTCCCTGTAGCAGGTCCCTGCCCGCCTGCCTGCCATTTGATCGTGCACAGAGTTGTGATAATTGAGACGCAGTTGGATAGGATTGGGAATGGGAATGGGAATGGCATCGCTGATAAGTGAGAATGCAACGTATGGAGTTGCATGATATGCTGCCACCATATCTTTCACCAATCATCATCATTGAGCCGTTGTTTGGGCAGCTCACAATCATCAGATAGGTTCAGCTCCGGCTAAGTGCAATGAAATGATTCAAAGGATTGTTTGGGTAACCGCTGTTCTGTTCTGTTCGCATTCGTTAATGAATTATTGGTATAAGCCTATTCCCGTTTGGACTTGGGCCTTAAAAGTTCAAAACTAGTGGTACATGTACTAGATTTAATAAAATATCTCAATCGTGTGGAATTTAACTTGGGTTTATTTCAATTCCATCTAAATTAATTGAATTCGAAAAAGTAAACATATTTGATTTGAAGAAATGGAGTAGCTGCAGCGCTAAGACTCTTTTTTATTAGATTTCGTACATACATTGGATCTTTATGACGTCGTAGACTATATATAATACTTGGGAGCATTTCATTTAATCAATTTTTTAAATCTTTATGATCACCTATTTTATATTTATTTATTTTTTTAATTTGTTCAATTTTGTTTATTTTTTTGTGTTATTTTCGTAATTTTATAATATTTTTAATTAGTTTTATTTTTTCTTATTTTTATTTATTTTAATATTTGCAATATAGAATTAATCAAAAATCGCAAAATTTGATCATATTATTTTTATTTATTTTATTGTTATGTATATTTATTTATTTTATTTTTTAATTTCGTTCACATTGTTTTTTTTATTTATTTACGTTTTATAGTTTTTTATTTTTATCATTTGAAAAATTAATTTTTTTATTTATTTAATTTGTAGCTTATTAGTTTTATTTATTTATTTATTTCTTAATAAAATTATCTCTGAACTTTATTCAATCTTTTTGAACAATGCGTAGTATCTAGAATTAGTATCTCTTGACTCATTTACGCTTCATAGCTTGATATTTTGATTGCTCTTGACTGGATTATAACTAAATCGCCATTTTCTTTCTACATGAATTTTGGGTCTATGAATTACAAAGGCCATGGCTCTAAGGCATGCAAAGGCATAATTTATAGAACTGCATTTAAATTTCCTTTTTAAGGAAAATGAAATATTTACTAAAATTAATGTTTCTTAATTGTTGTTGTTAACTGTTTATTGATTTGGGTCCACACTGTTTCGCACGGGCTTTAAAATTTGTATTAAAGCCTAAAGATTTTATATTGAATGCTTGAAAATTGTGGAAGAATGCTGTAATTAATACGAAGTGCAATCAATGCCAGCTTCCATAGCTTTCACAAAATACTATCTAGTCTAAAGACTATGATCCAAATAAAGCACTAGTTGAGGAATGCATTAAGGAATGAGATTATCTTCTAACTAAACCAAGTTTCCTCTATGTAGTACATATTTGCAGACTAATGGTGCTGGAATTAAGGATTATCCTCTTTAAATACGCATACATACTCTATCGCTTGAATTTACATTTTATTCAGTTTTGGCTTTCTTGGTTTTCTTTTTCAATACTCCTTTCTTCGGTTCATGCGTTTGACATTTCTTACATCCTAGTGTATTTGCTTCCCTCCTGCCACGTGTAATTCTACACCGCAAACACTAGATATAGGCAATGCATATTTGAACTTTTTTGTGAACTGAAGTGAAGCCAACCCCTGCCGTTCCGTTCTGTTCCGGTCCCTGCCAGGACACACACGCGCACACACACACACTCACGCACACACACTACACTTGTTTCACAGTCGCAGTCATGATAAAACTATAAATTAATTATTACCGCGGCGCACTCGAAAGCCCACCAGACACGCACATGTGGATGGTGATGGACCGGCAGCACCAGGGCTGGTTGTTCCTGGTTGTCCCCGAGGGTTGCTCGCTCCGGCTGGCGTTTGTAGCCGCCACGAGAGCACTTTAGCGCGACACCCGAATGTGAAGCACTCGCTTGGAATAATCAGGCGCTAATCGCTAACCGAGATCATCATCATCATCATCATAATCACAATCACAGTCATCATCATCAGCAGCAGCAGCAGCAGCATTCAAAGCCATTTGAGGCATTGGCCCAAATGCAAACAACTGTTGAAATAATTTGAGAGCCCAACTGGGCGCGGCTCCATGGGACTTGGGTATGTTTGAAGGGCATTAATGTATATATATATATATATATATATATATATATATAGAGTATATATATATATATAGAGTATGCATATGTACTTATATACATATTATATTCATGTATATATTTACTATATAAGTATATAGAGAAGCATGTATAACTACGACTACTTACTTGTATGCGCGCCTCGTTCAGCTTTGTCGTACGCGCGAGCTCCTCGCGACAGTATATATCTGGATAATGCGATTTGGCGAATGCAGCTTCCAGTTCGGCTAATTGTTCCTGAAATAAAGCGGATTTAAATTAGGCTAATTAAGTCGTATTTCTCTCGCCGCTCCTGTTGTTCCTCTTGAGTGTGTTGTAGTGGGAAGGAAGTGTTGGTTGAGTCGCCTTTGCTCAACAATCGCCACACTCGATTACCCACTTAATGGGATGCTCTCTGCACCATAATCCATCCCCCCATTATTTTTGGGCAAAACATATATGTAAATACATATTTAATATCGGATATTCTCATAATCAGAACAAAAACTTTACAATACTCTTGCTCTCAATGCTCAGATGCAATTCTTCTTCAACCCACCATGTCGATTAAAGATGATCTGCCCCAAATAAATTAAGGGCTTAATAATTGGCAGAGTTCGTGTTTCTGTTGTGTCATAAAAAGAGATAATTCAGGCATTAAAATCAGTGACTGACAGAAGTTGACTTTTACTTTACGCCCTTTATAATAAAATTGGAAATATGCCATCATCTTCCAAGATACAAAAAAGACGTATTAAATAAACAAAAAACCGACTTTGAACTATTCCAAAACAAATTAATTTGCACTAAAAAGTACAACAAACATTTGCGCATTCTTCTACAATAATATAGGAACAATTATTGTTATTTTTGGAGTCGGTTTGTAACTGGTTATAGGTGAGATGTGCTAGTGTCAAGCATATTGCCTTTCATATAAAAGTATTTTGTAAACAAACATATTTCTTAAATTATGCTCGTATTATTATGTCTAGGTATATAGAAGAGTTTTCCTTCGTCAAAATCGATTCACCCAGTCGAAAGTTCTGACATAACAAATATAAAAAATAATAGTCGACTGTATTGAATTAAATTCTTTTTCTTTTTTCTGAATTAATGTCGTTTAAAAACACAATTGAAGTGTCAGAAGAAGGGTTTCGCATTACAGCTGCTGGCGAAAGGTAGTTGGTGCCCTAACGATGTGAAGATACGTCGAATATTAAATCGAGTAGCTATTAAATAAAATCAATTGATTTACTTGTACGATTTCGATCTGGTGCCAAAGTTATTCTTAAGTTTGCTCAGATCAGTTAGATTGTAATAAATGCTGCTCCTGGAAAGTATTTCTAAATAATACAAGTAGATGACTTGTTGGGTTATAAAAAAAGCGTTGACTCTCAAATTCTAGACTGGTAAAAAGAAAAAACAGAAATGCTTTTTATTACAAAGCAAGCTCTTCTAAATCGACTTGCAACTTTATTTTAGGCTCTATTATCAATTTATGCTCTCGAAATATATACTAATGGATCGGTTAAAGCTAACAATACTAGTGCGAAATAAAATAGTATTTTATTTCTAAATAATTGACTAGATTTTCTTTATAGAAGTTAATTGGTCCTTAACTCAAGTCTGCGACTTACATATTAAATATTTAATCTCTCCTGCTGATGAACTGTTGGTGGGGTGTGGGACAGCAATCTGATGCAGCCGGATTAATCAAATCTAATCTAACTGGCTAACGGCAACAACAACAACAAGAATAAGACCAACAACAGCAGCAGTGTCTAAGGCATCAGTTACCAGACGCAGACTATTCTTAATTTCATTCTAGTTGTTGTTGTTGTTGTTGTTTTTGTCGTACAACTTGAGAATGCTAAAGTTTTAATTACCAGCGTAACCTTCACAAAATCTAATTAAAATTTCTCACTATGTGCAGTTGATGGGACACGGCAAGTGGAGGAGGCAGCAGGACGACTAAACTGAACGACTAAACTGACTAACTACTACGGTGTGACGGACATCGGGAGCTGTGTGGGGCGGGAACAAGGCGTGGTGGTAGTAGGGATAGGGATCGGTATAGGGATAGTTCTAGGGGCTGGGCATGTGCATTGCACAGGCACTTAACGGTAACTGACCTGTGTAAATGTGGTTCGATGTCGTCGTCTAGCTGGTGTTGGGCAGGATGCTGTGGTTGGAGTATGGCCGGCATGCTGACTTAGCGAGGATAGTCCACTTCCGGGCGAGGTAACACCGGCGGAAACCGTTGACAGACCGCTATTTGGTTCCGGCTTGAGTTTCTTGAATGCACCTTCAGCTGAAATGCATAGAGAATGAAAATGTGAATCGTTTATGCCTTTTTACTTATACTCGTATTTGAATGAAATGAAAATCACTGTGCGTGGTGCGCCCAAGAGCCGTCCGCTTCAAAAGCGACCTGATTTTAATATGCATGAAACGTTTAACCGCATCCGGCTGACCTGACCTAACCTGACCTGGCCCGAACTGAACTGAACTGAACTGATCCGAGCCAGGCCGACACAGCCCGACCCGAAAATGTTGCATAATTAGTAGCAAAGCCAAAAGCGTGAACCACACTGCGGCCACAAGACGTTGGCGGAACTCCAACCGCCAAGGATTTTGTTGATGTTGAAATGTTGATGATGATGGCGACCGCCCATTGTCAGCCATTTTGTGGTGCAAAATTGCGACTTGGGGTTAGCCAGCTGGGTCACGCGCCGTCCGTTCGTGCCGCTCCATGAATATGCAATATGGGATAATTTATGCAAATTTCTGGTACATTAATCGAGCTGGCTGGCATTTTTCGGGGCGCACCTGGCCGCGTCAAAAGGCGGCAAATCACATGCAAAGGTCACAAGGCACTACTGCCTTTGTAGGCACCTGACCTAACCTGTCCTATACGTATCCTTGCTCCGCCCATTAACTTGCTTCCTGTCTTCCTTCCAGTCTGTCTGCCTGCCTGCCTGTCTGTCCGTTTGTCTGTCTGTCTGGCCGCTTAATTGGCGCGCTTAGCTCGTTAGGCAAAATTTTAAACTAAATGTAAATACATAAATAATCTGTGTGTGTGTGTGTGTGTGTGTGTGTGAGAGAGAATTTGTTCGTCTATGTATAAGTATGTGTATAAATTTGGTTGTCGCACTAATTGAATAACACGTTAACCAAAAGCACAGCCGCGTTCCCCCCACCCCCCTCCCCACACCAGCGAATGAAAAAACTCCACTATTTATGCTAAGTAAGCGCACAAGTCTTCCTTTCTCGCTCCCTATCCCTGTCTCCCTCACTGCCGCCCACACTCCCTAATTGACATTTGTTGCACTAATGCAATTGACCTTGAATTTCTGATTTACTTGTTGTTGTTTTTTTTGTGGACAGTTGTTGTTGTTACAGAGGCAAATAAGGTCAACAACATTTGTTGTGTTGGTTTGCATTTGTTTCGAACATTTCTGGCTGGTTTCTGGTTTTCGAAAGCGAAACTTTATTCAATACAGTTCCAGGACTACTATTATCGATTCCATTTCGCTTGAATCGATGTGTGCGTGAATTTATCGAATTCAAATCAGTACCTTCGTAGCAGAGACCTTTCTCTCAATTTTGTTTTGAATAAAACCAGCCTGCATTTCTAACCTCCGGCTAGTGTCACGTTTTAGTTCGAATAAGTTCGTATTCTTCCAGCTTTAGAATCACAATGATTAGAATAAGCTATCACTATTAAATGCCTGTTCCTAGCCACGAAGAGGTGAGAAAGAGTAGAGAAAGTATACTTGTTCCCAAATCAAGTCTTAACGTTGTGGAGATATTGGAGTTCATGTTAGTTGCATTGTAGGAGAGACTCTTAAGCCTCTTAAATGGAATTTGCTTAATTCTCTTAATATTGTGAAAAACGAAAGATCTAGGCGATATATATCGATGCCCTAACGTTGAACCGAAATTACCCTAAATCTATAACAGTATCCGCTTATGCTCAATTGTTATGGAATCGCTATTGTTGATTGTTATTCTGAATATTATTATATTATTTAAATTATAATTTCAAAATAAAACAAAACAGATCCTAAGTATTTAAACGTATTTAAACGTTTGTTGGATATCAAAACCTTATTGACGAATTTCGATTCTGCATAATTGGTAGCGAACTCCAAAACTGAAAGTGACCTAAACTTGTTTATGGATCTCTTTCCAGAATTATATTTAATTTAATAACTTCAACATACTTTCTTGTTCTATTTTTAGGCGGAAAAATTGAAATACAATCTTTGTAGATTATATAGATAGATTATATTTTCAAAAACAATTCTTCTGTGCTTGCAATTCTTAAATTTCTGAAAATTGGTAAGCTTAATTTAGCTTTTGTATCCTATATGTTTTTTCAATTGGAGTGAACTTTTAATCATTGGTTTCTTAAAAGTTACAGTCTTTGCTTGTTACCGAAATTTTTAAAATTACCAAAATTTCACATTCTTTTCCTCTTTTTTTTCTATTGTCAGTAAGCCAATATTGTAAAGCAATAAATTGTTTGCAATACCAAAAGGTCAGACAATTTTTACAATTTTCAAGATTGACTTTAAAACTTAAGCCAAATTGATTTGTTTTTTAATTGTTCTCCATTTGATTTCATTTTAATTGAATGAATCCTATATATTACTATGGAGTACACATTATAAATTTGCGTCTCACAAATTTGTAGACAATTTTAGGATGAAAACAGTCTACACATATTGTTACTAATTCTCTCTGTTTGAGAGAATTATTGAAACAGTAGACTAATTAATTTCATCAACTAACGAATGAGAAGGTAGTGTTAGCATTTTTTCCAGCCTTTCATAGGGTTTTGGAAGCAATATATTTTTAACAAAAACGTATTTTTATACTGATAGAGAAATATGGTCGATGGACAGGAATCAAATAACCTACACTCTAATCCATAGTAGTTGTGCTGTTTAGGTTTTGATTCTGATCGAACCTCTCAAAACTAAAATCAAATTAAAGCGTTCTGAATACATTCCTTCTCACATCAAACCCTGCTGGAATAGTTCTTTCAGTTTCCAAAGCTGATTTATATTCAAATTCTTGAATAACTTAAACTATAACTTAATCTGAACAGGGAATCAAAGAACAGGGAATCAAAGATGTCAAGGACATTATTATTATATGTTGAGCATATTTCAGCTGTCTATAAGCTATACGAAATTTGTATTTTCCCCAAAATTGCTAAATAGTGATTAGTGATTTCTAAAAGGCCGACCCATTTCCGAGCTCGACACTTGTATAAACTCTCTCCGAACTGAAGATTAAAGAACATTAAATAAGAAAGATTCGCTGCTGCTTTTTTTTTTTTAGCAATATGAAATAAATATCAGACCTAATATTATTTTTGATGAATGCTCGAGCTATTTAGGATGCCTGGTGTAATGAGATGATTTGATTTAATTGGAAAATGGAATGGATTGGTGATTTTATTTCCTAAAAACAATTAATTCCTATCCTTGAACTGCTTATTAAAACGTATTTGAATTGGTTGATGATTGGTTGAAATTTTGGGCAATTGAAGGCAATTCCTGTGACTGATCTACTCCGATTAATGTAAAGCTAACCCATTTGCTATGTCTTGATAGAAATTCGCTTTTTATTTATGCGCCTTTGAAGCTTTAAACAAACTCTTTTATTATAATTTGCATTGGAACGTATTCACATTCTTTGATTAAAAGCAAATGGCTATTAGGAATGATAGATCAACAACTTAATTGTTTTGAATACTAAAGAGAAGAATTCAGTAGACACATATTAGACTTAAGGCATTAGTTAGCTCCACATGACAATTTCGTATCAAGAATAAAACAATAAACAAAATCGTTTTTGTTCCTTAATATGGAACGGAATTAAATTTAATTTGCGAAATTGTAAAAACCCTTAGTTGCCAATGTTCCGACTTTCAACAGCTGTTGATAACAAATGTGTGAAATGATTTGAATACATTACAATATTCTAATCGGTTTTAAATATCATAAATATATTCAATATGGCCAGTTAGTAAAGGCTGTTGGAAGGTGATCTGAAGATGATTTCGACAAATTTGTGAATTAGAAAAACTTCTATAACGATTGATCATAGCTTTCCACCTTTAATCTGAATAAAATCTGGGTTTGTTATTGAGTAGATCGTCTGATATTGCCATTAAGTATGGGAATCTGTTAACAAATTCATTATAATTCAATCCCATCTGATCTAATCTAGAAACGTATATGGTATAGACCCGATTTCAAGTAAACGGCAACTGTTTAGAATGCAGAGACTTGACTATACAAATACTTGTATAATTGCGATAGGTTGGTTCGCCTCTCTACTATTCTGTTTCTTTACATCTGGTCAAGACGACCCAACCGATTGGGGAAACCGGCAGGTATGCTAAGAATTTCTTTTGTGTTCTTATTTCTTCTATCCCTTCACTGCTTTAAAAAGATCTGTTTGTAGACAATATGGAAGCGTTTGAATTATCATTCCAATAGTGCTAGTATCATAAAATTGTTGCATACTTTGGAGCGACCACTCCGAGAAATCTGAGCAAATATTTCAGTAAAAGCTCACTAACTTATACAAGCACCTGATTTTAAATAAAATGTCCACTTTTCAACTTAAAAGTCTTCCCAAATTATGCGACTTATGAAAGATTGAAACCCCTCATGCGTTAATGGTCAAATTTCAAAAAACACAGCAGCAGCCTCATCGACATTTGTTGGCTTTTAACGTATGGTAAGGACCCTGGTGGAAAATCTTTGCAATTTAGAAGCTAGATAGGGGCAGCAGTCTGGCGATCTGGCAAACTGTAAACCAGCTGAGTGAACAATCATGGAACGCCTGCTGGTCAAAACAATCGTTCTAAGCCGTTGATGAGTGAGTGGCCAAGGTGGTTAGCGGAAAAGAAGGCAAGCAAGCACAAAAAGGATAACACAAAAGAGAGTGTCAATTGACAGGCGATAAGCTGCAACGCGTGTGAGGGGCAGACAATGGAACTGGGCTCGAGGGGGCACGAAACAAAGGACTACAGTGCTAAAGGGTTAAGAGCTAATTCCCTTTAATGGCCATTGTGGCTTGACAAACTGTCCAACACTCACCCGATATGGTGTGATCCGAGAGCCGTGATGGTGGCGTATGCGCCGGCGTGTGATGATGCGAAGAGGAGTCCATGCCCGGGGTGGGCAGACCCGAGTAGAGAGCACTAAAATCCTCCGGCGTGCTGCTGCACTTGCGCTGATGGTTAAGCGATGAAGATGACGATTTGTCAAGCGTGGTGATGGGAGAGCGTGTATCCTGCACGGATGTGGCCAGACTGAGCAGACGATTCTCGTGCGCCGAGCTGCCAATGCCCATCAGTCGATTGTCCTGGAAGGACATGAACTTGGTGTCCTGCGCAACACCGCCATGCTGCATATTGGCATGATCCTCAAGCAATCCCTGCTGCAGGCCCAGCAGCCCGCCCACCAAATTCGGACGCAGCTCGTCCATCGTCAGCTTTCCTGCTTGCCCGCAAGCGCCCGCCGCCGCAGCGGCCGAGAAATTCAGCTGCCGGCTGAAAATGGCCGGAAAAATGTTGAACTGTTGCGAGTCGGCGCTCGACTGTGGACTCAAACCCAGACTATGTGGCGCCACGTGCGGAATAGAGCTGGCGGCAGCAGCGGCTGCGTTTGCAGCGGCCGCAGCGGCAGCAGCAGCGGAGACTGTGTGACCACCACCGGTACCCGACGAGCCCGGACCGTTGCCAATTAGAAGTGTGGGCGCAACGCCACTGCCGTTGTTTAGTGTGACTAGTTGTTGTTGTTGTTGCTGTTGTTGTTGCTGCTGCAGCTGTTGTTGCTGCTGCTGTTGTTGCTGTTGCACGGCGTGCGCTTGCGGTGGTGCTGCAGCCTGTAGTGTTGGCGGCTGTTGTTGTTGTTGCTGTTGTTGTTGCTGCTGTTGCTGTTGGGGCAAGGTGGCTCCCAAAAGTCCAGAACCGCCGCCGGCTCCTGATGCGTGCAGTTGGTGTGGGTGTGTGTGCGTGTGTGCCGCGTGCGCTGCTAACACGTGAGCGTGTGCGTGCGCGTGTGTGTGTGTGTGTGCGTGTGTGTGTGTGTGGTTCAGCGCTTGGCCACCGCTTGAGTTGGAGCCGTTGGAACCGTTGCCGGCGCCACTCCCTCCGTTGCCGCCGTTACTTGTGTTGTTGTTGCTTGTATTACTAGCCGTTTGATTTGGATTGCTGCTCGTTGTGTTGCCGACGACTCCTGCAGCAGTGCCGCCGTTACCGCCGCCGCTGCCTCCACCACCACCACCACCGGAACCAGGGCCGCCGGCACAACTTTGATGTTTGAAATCCAATTTGTGGCCGGCGTAAAAACGCTGCGTATCGATATACGTTTTGAAAAAGTCTATTGAATAATCCAACTGGAAGCTGTGACGCGTGCTAAGCGCGCGTTCTCGTTCAAACCAGAAGAAAAAGAAGAAAGCACTGCCGATACGTTGGCAGCCACACACGCCGTTACCACAACTATATAGTTAAAGGAATTATTAAGAAAATTGCTTTCTTTTTTCGTCCTTTAATAAGTTTAGCTTTCAAATTTGCGAAACTTCACTACTATAACGTATATATGTATATGTTTAATTATTTATGTTATTATATTTCATTGTTTATTGTTTGTTGCGTCAAACATAAAATGCAAAGCGCTGCAGTCAAATCAATTGTTTAATTCGTTGTTTAATTCAAATATTTTATCATCATTGCCTGGCCTCACACATTTTTGTTAGCCTTATATACGTTTAAAGCACTGCACTCTCTTCCTCTTGCTTTTCGTTGCTATTACTGCTGTTGTTGTAGTAGTAGTATTAGTTGTTGTTGTTGCTCATTGCTCAACTGCTTTGTTAGCCGACGGTCTACTGCATTCATATTTATTTATGTAAGCATATGACATTTTTTGGTGTGGACACACTGGAAATTAGCACATGAAAAAAAAGAGTTTTACACTCAACGCCCGCCGCACATTTGTAGGTAATTAATTAATGAACAAAAGAAAGACGAATAATTGAAAACAACAACATTTGAATTGATGCGGTTGTTGTCTGCCTTTTTGTGTGTAGAATGCGCCACGTGTACCGTTATGTCTAATGCCGTTTAAGCGACTGTGTTTTGTTGCTTGTTGTTTGTATTGCGCTGACAGCGGCGGCAAAACTTTGACAACGGCGGCACCAAACACAACAAAAAAGACACGATGCTGACGATGACAGAGACGGAGACGGTAACGGAAGAGACGACGATGTTGAAGAAGATGCGGGCAGCTGAAAACAACCGTGTAACCACAAAACCGTCAAGAAAAATTGCCTTTTTATGCTTTTGTTGTTGTTGTTGTCGTTGTTGCTGCTGCACACACCATTGTGAATTGTCTGTTAGCTGTTGTATGCGTTGTTGTTCTTGTTGGTGCTGGTTCATGTGCTTGTTATTTGTGTTAAATCGTTGTTATTGTTGTTGCTATTGCTGCTGCTGCACGCACGCACGACGGTACGTATTCGCGGCCGATCAAACTTAAAATGATATACAATTTCAGGCAACATACAAAATTATAACGAAATTAAGGATCATGTGCTTGGTGCCGCCGCCGCCGACGCCAACGTCAGCAACGACGACGTCGACTGCAAAAGCAACGACATGGCATGTTTATTGTTGTTGTTGTTGCTGCTGCTGATGCTGGTGGTGGCTTGTGGGACAATTGCGGGTTGTGCGCGAACGATTGGTGGTTTGTTGCATACGCGTTTATGTGTGTATGTGCATGTGTGAGACCACGAATCGTTAGTCGTACTAATAATTTGAAAAATAATGAAACTCTCGTCTATGCCTGTGTGTGCGTGTAAGTGTGGGCTTGTGTGCGCGCGCCCAAAGGACAACCGTTGCTAGAATGTGACAAAACGAGATGCTGTTAAGTTGTTGCGCTCTCTCTTCGGCACGCGCACTTGCCAAAACCCATCTTGCCATCCCGTTTTATCTTGCTTGTTTAATTTCGTTAGCTGGTACCCAACGTCAACGTCAAAGCTACGCGTTTGTTTTGCGCTTGATGAAAGCCAAAAACACATATACACACACACAAATATACACAAATGCGTATGTGTGCCTCCCATTTGTATGCCATGTTTTTCTTGATCCAATAAGGCTCGCTATATATTTTGTTACCGTTGTTGCTTTTGTTGTTGCTGCGTGCTCGCTCGCTCTGCCGCGCGCCAAATTTCCTGAGCTTTTGCTTGCCCGTAAAAATGAAACAACATTTATTCCATTATACGTAAACTTTTTCTGACGTCGCGCGCGCGCTCTTATTCTCCAGAACATGTCTGACACACTTCCTTCTAGCTATGGCGAGCGTGCCGCTGCCGCTATTGACGTCGCTGTCGGCGTCACCGCTATTGCCGCAACGCTGGGGAGTTCTCCAATTGATGGCGACGGCGGCGGCAACGGCGACTGTTGCCGGCTTTTGTCGACTTTTGCTTTTGCCATCAAGAAAAAGTCGAAGAAGAAGAAAAAGAGGCAGCATCAGGACCAACCTGAATTTATTACAAACGCAAAAGGCAAAGGCAGGCTAATTTTTTATTAAAAATGCACTTGCAAGTTGCGCCGTCGCCGTCACCGCCACTGTCGCCGTCGCCAGCGCGACTCTCCAGCGCGTTTAACACGACGCGTTTCAGTGAAAGTGCGACTGCAAATTATCGCACTTGATTTTCAACTTGAACCCGAAAAAGTACCTATACCTACACACATACAAACATACATACATTTAACTTTTTGGCACAGTTTTGAGTGCATTGAACGTGCGTTTAACATACGCCTAAGCTTCAAATCGATGGCGTTTAGGCGCAGACGGCAGCACTTCTCAAACTGTCAGAGGGACAGCGCTGTCCATTGAGACTGACGCTTCAATGTTGGGGCTGTCTGCGATCAGCACGCTTGAAATTCAATGGCAACATAAATAAATTATGAAAGCGGGTTATTTAGGGCTTAAACGATAATATATGCACAATATATGGTAACATGCAAAGGACAAATGTTCGATTCAACAGACTATTAGATATAGTCCTTATAAAGATAACTTAAGAATATAAATAGAATATGTGAAATATGAACATAAAAAATAGAATATAACACATATTCCCTATAAGTAAATATATAGCCTCAGTAAAAAGGAACATTTCACTTAATACACATACAATATATGTATGTACATACATGCATATATTGTGGTCATTATTCATAACTTTAAAATCCCTTACTTGCAAAAAATTCGTCCAAAAAGAACGTATTTCCTACAAATCTTAGTGTGTATCAGAATAAAAGCAGCAATTTATTTGCGAGCCATTGTTATCTGTTTCTAGCCACTGCGGTTGGAAAACCCTATTGGAGCAGATAGGCTAGTAACACTATAACAATAGCCATTATGCTTCTGATCTAGATCATATGTTTTTGAGTAATTCATATAGGCTTACAATGTCTCCCTCTACCCGTACTTAGTGTGAATTACAAATTACTAATTTCTGTTGGAGTGAAATTTGCACAAATCTAAAATATTTGTGTTAAAAGAATAGACTTTTTGTGTTACATATGTATACGAGTACTATAATTTAAAATCGTATCAAAAATATAAATATATATTAAAATATCCTTTTTACAAAATCTTATTGAAGATCGCTTATGAATTCCCATTTATCGGTGTACAGATTTGTAGAAATATATTCTATGGTTGCAAACTTTATAGAACTCATAGCAGGCGGACTGCTGTTTGGAAACCAATGCGATGCCAGTCCTCCCACAAATACAAAATTCTAAAACTTAATCTCAGCTACAGCGACAAATTTCAAAAAATTGTGCCAACAGCAGAGACAAATTAAAAACAAGAACAACAACAACAATATTCACGCAAGCAAGAAATGTTGACGGCCGACTGTTTAATATTTTTCGCAGACGCGCGGCTCAGAGAGGACGATAGAAAAATGACCAAAACGTGCCAAAACGTTGTGCACGCTTTTAGGCGCTTTCAGGCAATGGCAATGCTGTGAACGCCGCACACCAAAGTGGAGTAAAGCGAACAAATATGGCGCAATATGGCGCGAAAAGTCGATGTGACATCGTAATCGATGGAGTGGGAGAGAGAGCGACGGAGGGGCGAGAAGAGAAGGCAGAGCCACTTCACTTGCAAAAATGGGAGGAACTGTTGACATACAGTTTGACAGCCGCTGGTCGAGCAAAACAGCAAGGGCAGCAGCAAAGGCAGCACAGTTTGAAATGCCAACAGTATAGCTGACTCGCTCTAATGCATGCTTGCAAGCTGGATTGCCATGCTGACCAATCAGCGGACAGCAGCACAGTGTGAGCGTCAAAATGGAGTATAAAGATTCGCATATGTCGGTGCTGCTGTTGTTGTTGCTGTTGCTGTCGCTGTCGAAGTCGCTGCCACAGCCACTGCTGCCGTCGCTGTTGCTGTTGCTCGCAATGAATTAGTCTTCGTTAAATGTGGCAGCCTGAGTGCAGAGCAAAGGCCCTCCGTCGACGCAGCGCATTGCGCGTTGTTGCCTATTTTCTTTGCCGTTTTTGCCTTTCTGTTGTTGTTGCTCTTGCTGCTGATGCTGTTGCTGTTGGTTTTCATATTTCCAAACGGGTAAGGCATTGGTGGCGACGGTAACGACGGCGTTTGTTGCTATGGGGCGTATGGCGCTGCAGTTGCGCGCCGCTATCTCTGTAATCCTTAAAACAATACTTTGAACTGTAAGCCCCAAAATGCTGCTCCACACTGACTTTGGCTCGTCGTTTACAACGCCGTCGTTGTGCCTTCGTGCCGCTTAGGCCAAACATCGTCACCATCACGTCCATTTCCCTTTATGTGTGGGTCGATGTTGCTGCCGTTGCCGCTGCAGCTGCCGCCAATGTCGCTGTTGCTATCGCTGCTGCTGTTGCTGCCAGTCATACAAATATACATATGTATGTATGTACGCACGCCTGGATGTGTGTCTGTCTGTGTGTGTGTTTGTGTGTGTAAGCCAGCATCGTCGCCATCATCATCGCCATCAAGCTCATCATTGTTGCCAGCCAACATCGTTGCTGTCGTTGTTGTTGCCATTGTTGATTATTTTTGTATAATATGTATACAGTACTTTTTTCCGTTGCTCATTTTTTGTTGTTGTTTTTTGTTTCTTTTTTTTGCTGAAATTTTGTTTCGCAAGTCAGCGGCTCGGACTCGTCATGGTCGAAATGATTACAACTTGCGTCTTTTTCCCTTTTGGCATTACAAAATGCCATTTAAAGCGAGCACTTTAATTGCCGCATATACTATTGGAAGGCTGGCTGGTTGGCTGCCTCGCTGCCTCGCTGCCTGGCAGGCATTCACAAAGCGAAACACTTAAAGCCTTTAAGAACTATGGCGACTATAGCGGCTCTTATCGAACTTTCAGTGACTTCAGAAATTATACTTATTGGATTCGCTGGAAGCTCAAAATGAAGATGTCTTAAAATGTCAAGCATCTGAATGAACATCTATGATTAAAACGTATCCATTAAGTATAACATTTGCAGCAGTTGTTAAGCATTTTTAGTGCATTTTACTTTTCAATTAGTATTCATTGAAATCATTATCTTAATCATTATCCACCTATGCGTTAGATTTGCAAAAATATACAAAAGCTTTTTGGCTCGTTAAAAGTAATTATTTGCAGTTTCTTCTTAAATGTTCAATCAAATTCAAGTTTTCAATGGAAGTCAATTGAAATAAAGAAGCTATCAGTGCGCGCTGAGGGGGAACAAGTCGAAATTGAAGCCAAATAGCCAAATTTTTTCAAGTGTTGTTGTTAACTGTTTCAGTTTGTTATCAATATTCTGATGAGTTGGAGCTCGAACATAGTACAACCAGCTACCTGTTCCAAAGTGTAATTTGTTGTTTCTGTTGGCTCACAAAATGATAAACCAATTATGCCTTCGAGTCTGCACAACCAATTAAACATTTGAATATGTTTAAGTCCGTATCTATTCATGGTGTTCATGTAAGCTTGTAAGCTGAGTAAACTTCGTGGCTGCATTTTATAAGACGAGGTATAACCAGTTTATGGCCTTGCAAGAATTCTGACAGCATCTGAATAATGTAAAGTTTGGTTAAAACTGTGAATTAATTAAAGCCCAGCATTTGACAAGACGATCGCCGAAGAAAACCAAAATAATAACCTTAAAGTGTCAATCAGTCAAAAGCTCTAAGTAGCTTCAATTTACTTGTAATTAATTGAAATCTATGTTTAAACACCACAATGGAGTTTAGGAAAATTGCTCGAAAATTGTGGATTCTTGTATGTTTAATGAGTGGAATGAGTGGTTTTAATGAGTGGAATTTAGATAAATCCGTTCACTTATGTATATATAGTTTCTATAGTTTTTTGAGTTATTCACTTAATCGTTGAAATGTATAGTGTTAGGCATATTTATTACAATGTCTTATTTATCTTGTTTCTGCCCTCAGTTCTACAGACAATACGGATTGGAACTATTTAATTCAACTCTGGGGATTAAAGCCACATCATAAACTTATTATCATCGCAAGCATGTTCGTTTAATTCTTGTGTCAAATCAAATATTTTTTATTGCTTTGATGAGAAAATATGCGATACTATTTGTAGAAGTATTTGATAGCAATTAAAACCTTAAATAATATTCATTATACTATTATGAAACAAAGACGAACTCTTGAAGCTATAAATATCAAAATATCAACATGAAATTGTATCCTAAATGGACAAGTCCGGTAATTGTAAAGAGTACTTATAAAGAAATCTGTGTCTTCGTCATTGTTTACACACTTTTTTGTCTCCTTTAATAGAGTTTCTTCCACAGAACTTAAAAGTCTTCATCTATATTGCGTCCATTTTCCTCGTCCGCTGAAACTATTGCGATGTATCGGCAGAGTTTTTGGAATTCATTTGAATTTTTTTCATGGGATATAAGAGTCCTATCGTGAATGATTCTTTATTAGAAGACATATTGAGAAAGACGATGTTTACATCAATAAATGGACTTCCATTTATACATCAAAAATGTCCTAGTAGCTTGGAAGAAGGCAATAGGAAACTGATAAGTGAAAGTGAAAAGCCTTAAAAGCCCAAGTAAAAATGACGCTTTTGATGGGATTATAAATAATCACTGGCTAAATTTTGTTCGACTCCAATATTTGAATAGTTGTGTCACTTTTGTAGAAAAATATTGCCATCGGCCAACTGAACGATTGATTGCCTAATAATATTGGTGGGCTTGAATAGGACTTGAAGCTATTAATGAAAATAAAGTGCATTAGCTTTTGCAATCTGTTGTTTGCTGTAATTATAATACTTTTATATATCAATTCAAAAATTGTGGTTAATAACTGAAGGACATTTTACATTTCTGTTTAGTTCAGTTTTAGAATCAGCTTCCCTCCAACATGTTTTCCTCGCTTCTTTGCTCATTGACCTCTCGGTCTGTGTCTGTCTGACAGAATTGTAAATTTTGCTTAATTAGTAATTAAATTATTACTAACTACAGCTAATTACAGTTAAAAAAGAACCTTTCCTTTTATCATTTACATGGACAAGAAATTGAAAACTGAAATGGAACTCAACAAAAAATCTTCTTTTGCCAAAATCCGATTCTATCTCGATTTAATGAATATAATAGAAGATGTCGTTGATATTTAGTTTGAATTACGGTTAATTAAAGTTCTTATGATAGCTTTAATTATATTATTAATTCACAATATTTATGTATTTAATATGATGAATAAAAACGAACAACCAACGTTTCAATTTCGAATCGCATTCTGCTTTCTACTTAGTATGCGTGGTTTTTTGAAACCATTTGCTGGCTTAGTACTAGTTCTTATTATTATTATTCTACATTTAACTTTTTTAATTCATTATTTTCCTATTCATATTCTTATTTGAACACATACAGTTAATTGCTTTTTTGTCCGGAATTTCTTTTCGCTTTTTGGCAATTACGAATACATGAGCAAATTCCTATCTGCCTTACTGTTTGCTATTTCAAAAAGATTAATTAATTGATTTAAATATCTCTCTTTACGAATTGCAATTTAGTTGAAGATATTAGCTCACTTTAAAGTCAAGGGAACAGAAGAGTTGACACTAGTAGTAAATGGCATTAGATTAAATAATTTTGGAGACTAAACAAAGTTTCCTTTCCGGAGATAGCTTAACTTAATATTATCATATTTGAAGAAAGCTTAAGTATTAATGATTGACGACCCCTTGTTTTTAATATTCCAATGCCCTAAGCATAAGCGTCATAGATGATTGTTTTTTTTTTTTTAATTTATTTGAGCGCTGTTGTATGATAATTATTCATGAAAAATCGAGTTTTAAGCTCCATTATGTGTCTAAGAACTTGCTTAGACTGACTATTTTGTCAAAATGTAGGAATAAATTGCGAACAGCAAGTTTTTCTTATTGAAACAAGTAACGATATATAAGAGGCGGAGTATGCAGTTCTTCCGACTTAATCCCAATAAAAAAAAAAAATAAAAAATATCATCAATCAGATGTATTACTGATGATTAATGTTGCATTTCAACAAACATTTTATAGTTCTTGGTGCTGATTTTTCGAGGTGTATGGCTGCTAAACACTAAGTAGCGATTCGTTGTTGAGCTGCAGTTTTTAATTTCTGCTTAATTCTGTCTTCCAATGTAGGAACATTTAAATGAGAGTTCTCCAAAATGAGTAACATAATCAACAAGCTGGCTAAACTTAAATCATACACGCTTTGGACTTCAATGTCAATCAATTCTTACATCTCGCTCTCTTCAGAACACAATAGAACGCAAAGTTGTCTTTACATCGAAATGATTCGACCGATTAATATTCGATATACCAATTCAAAAGGCATTGGCAGACAACAAAAGTATTTTCAAATCCAGCAAATGAATTAATTATGCACAGCAGCTTGATTTTTTGGCTAATTTGTGTCCATAAGCTCATTTATTTTTGTGGAAAGGCATGCAATTTGAATTATTTGTTTCACGCAATTAGCTCTGCATTATTAATATATGTGAATATTGAACGAATGAATGAGTGATTGACTGATTGAATGAATAAAAAAGATTTGTAAAACCCCATTAACAGATTTTAGTCGAGATTTGATCTCAAGCAAATAACTTAAAGCTGCCTTTATGCTGTGGATAGCTTCAATGTGCAGGCACACGCACACACTGACACACACACGCACACTCACTCACTTAATCGTAGAAATATTCATGCACATAGAGCATCATCGAATAGGGCGCAATAACCTGCTTTCTACATATCTAAGTGCCCACATGGATGGCCACATAAATGTCTGTCTATCTGTCTATGTCTCTCTACATTTATGTGTGTGTGTGTGTGTGTTTGTATGTGCGGGTGTGGCTGGGACTTTGTCAAAATGTGCACACACAAACATATACACGTACAGTTGTATACTAGTTGGATGGATGGATGGATGGAGCACACACATTTAAGGGACACGCACCCACATAGACATGCAAGGCTATTAAGCATCCATTTAGGATACTAATTTGTGTATCATTACAAATTGTATCTGCACACTCACACACACACACACACACACACACACACTCATACACACACACAAGTGTACAGTGTTGGCAGAAGACAGCCATTGCCGTTTTTGCCTTTGTCGCACGTTACTCATACGCAGCGTGTGCCGCAAATGCATTGACAAACCAACAACAACAACAGCAAGTTTTGCCAATGTTAGTGCTGCTGCTGTTGTTGTTGTTGTTGTTGTTGTTGATGATGATGATCATCATAACATCAATTAGGGTTCCATCTATCTATTCAACCAACAAAGGCAGCCAAAAATTTCAGACCCCAAAAACAAAAACTAAACCAACAAATAAAAATGTTGAAAAAAATTGGGCAAAAATAGCAGCAAGCAAGAAAAGAAGAGAAGAAGAAAAACCCAAAAATGCAGACCAACGAATGGACACCAGAAAACAACAACAACAACAACAACAGCCTTCACATACTATATGTGAATAGATGTGAGTGAAGCTTGTCGGTTGGTTGGCTTACTGGTCGGTCCGTCGGTCGTTCGGTCGGGTCGTGTGTGTGTGTGAGTGTGTGTCGCCTGACTCGACATCTTTCAGTTTCTAGAAAAATAGCAGCAGCATAAAACAGAAACAAAAAAAAAAAAAAAAAAAAAATAGACTGATGCTCTGATGCTGATGAAATGGTAATGGTTGTTGTTTTCTTGCTTGCTTACTCAAATGACTCCATTTGCCAAAACACTCACACACACACACACACACACATGCACTCAACCTGCTGGCGGGCATATGGACGAGTACACACACACACACACACATCTATAGAGAGAGAGAGAGAGAGAGAGAGAGAGAGAGGGAGAGGGAGAGAACAGCCACCCTGGCGATGGTCCCTGCCAAGACTTTTCGAGTCTCGCAAGCCCGGCCTGACTTGGCTTGGCTTGGCTCGGCTTGGCAGGGAGAGATGAAAAATGTATCTCATTGATGTGGCTTTTTAACTTTTCATTATTTACCGCTAAAAGCATCTTTTAAAAATTTCAAATGGGTAGCAGCGCACAAGCAAAACACACACACACACACACACACACACACATGCACACTGGAGATATGTATGTATGGAGGACTGGCAGAGGCGATGAAACAAAATGGTTGACTGCGTTCAAAGTGCCCGCCCGCCATTTTGCCAGCGCTTTGATATCCGCGCCAGCAAGCAAAAACCCATCGCCCCAAAAAAGTGCCAGCAAGGCAACAGCATTCAGCATCCTTACCCCAGCCTGCCTGCCTGCCTGCCTGCCTGCCGGCATCGTCCTGCCGCCTTCAGCCTTCAACTCATTTAGCGGCTGCTCCGGCTGTCATGTTCCTTCTGCCATTTTTTTCCTCGTTCTTGTTGTATGCGCTCCTTGTGGCTCCTGCTTTGTTACTCACATCTTTATATTTTTTTACATACACATACATACAACTATATATATTTTTGTTTGCTTCTTCTAGTGCCTTCTCCATGCTACGCATTTGTTTATTTCCTTTCCTCTCGCGCTCCCTTTCCATCTCTCTTTATCTTTACTTTACTTTGAATGTGAAACGCACTTTTATTTCTTGTCGCGCTTAAACGCTTTAAAAGGCTCCCCTTCCACTCGCGCCTTGACTGACAAACTGACAAACTGACTGACTAACTGACTAACTGACTGAATGACGAACTGCAGCAGCACTCGCTGATGGCTGATGGCTGATGCCTGGACGGCTAACGGCTGAGTCTGAGACTGAGGCTGATTTCTGTGTGTGAGTGTGTGTATGTGTGTCGTGTAATTTAGCCTATTAGTTTCTTGGATGCTTTTACACACACACATACACTCACAAACGCACACACACCGACACTCAAGAAGCGCTCAGAAAGGTTCCACATACAGCTGCAGCGTTCAAATTTTAAAGAGGAACCCACCAAGGATGACAAAACAAGGAAAAAGAAATAAATAAAAACATTACACAACCAACCGTTAAGCTTAAGAATTAGAGCTCTATCGAATAGGCAACGAATCAATGTGCAATATTATTTGCTGGCTAAGTGAATGCATTCATCAGTGCAGTTCAGAGAACTTCTTCAAACACTCGCTATGTTTTTAAAGTATAAATACACATTAAGCCATTTGAATGCATTCATGGATGAACGAACATGAATACAAAGAAAAGTCAATAGTTAGCCAAATCAATTCCTTGAATATATTTGAAGTATTTTCTCGCTCTTGGCAAACCAATTATAATTCGAATGACAGTACAAATCGTACTCAAGCGTGAATACAAATTTCCTTTTCGAAAGAATTGCAGAGTGTGAATAAATATTGAATGAATCGAATAAGACAAAGCACTTCGAATGAAGTTAGCCAAAATATTGCTCTCTTATAATTATCGAACAGGAATTCAAATATGGAGGAAACTGAAAATCTTAAAGTTGGCCAAATAATTGGACATAGATTCATGAATTATTTGTATGAATCCTAAATGAAGCATTTGCATAATTATTTAAGAGTGGCTCAGCATTTAACTGTGAAAATGGAAAGCATTTAAAGAACTCACAAAAGGACTCGCCGATTCTCTAATAATTTATGACAATTAGAGAAGCGTGAATAAATTGTTTGAAGTATTCAAATGGTCGAACATTAAGTTATTAGCAAAACTCACGTTAAAGATGAAAGTTTTGTTTTGAGACCTATATATTAATCATCTAAATACATAAAACAAAGTGAGTGCCAACAGAAAAATTATACATAAGTATTAACAATCATCCTTCAATAAGAACATTTTCAAACGATATTGAATCATAGTTTATTGGATTCACATACAGAACACTCAAATATGTATACAGTTTATGCATTGAAACGAATGCCTCATGAATGAACTAATTAGAACGCCTAAATAAATCGGTTTTATAATTGAAAAGTCGGACAGTATCAACTCAAAGCTTGCCACATGACCGTAAAAAGATCTAAGCAGTACAAACAAGCTTTAAAAAGGTTGAAAATTCGATATTATTTATGAAAGTATTCTCATTAATCGACGCAAAGTCGAAAAAGTTAATGTTCCAAACTATTTGATTAACAAACATTGAAACTAATATTCAAATACACTCACGACTGCATTCACTTGCATCTTGCAAATACTCGGATTAATGTTGTGATTCAGAGAGATAGATAATGTGTCAATTGTGATTTTATTGGAATATTGCTGAACATTAACTTTTCGTGTTTGGCGGATGAACCAAGATTGTCAGATAATTTTCACAAATCTGTTCATTCCTCGACACGAAGAGTTTTGTGTTCAATATGAGCATCGAGTTAATTAACACATTTTCCAACACACAACAACACAGCAACAACGTGCAATCGTTACACAGCACTGAGAGGACAAGTCCTCTAAGCGAGCAAAGAAGTAGTATTTGTTTTTATATAATTCAAATATAACTTTGTGTCAAATATAACTTTTTTGGACGCTAGAAGGAACTGTCTGTAAGCAGCCCACAATATGACCCTAAAATGTCTAAAATAATCGAGATTTGCACTTCAAGTGAATAGAAAACGAACGCCAAATGGAAGGTCATTTAAAAAATATATATAATGATATTTGAAGATTTTCGCAAACACCTCCTCAGCTGATAGTTTTTAAGAGATAATTATTAGCGAGAACTCCAAAGGCTAATCATAAAGAATTAGCTGGCAATTTGAATGCTTAATTAAGTCATCGAATAATTCCAGTATATAGAACTGTATATGTATTGGATGGTCCAGTTAGAGCTGAAGTTATAGAGAATTTTTAAGTTGTGATTTATTCGTTAGTGCTAATTCACTTTTTGCCAAATATTACAATTTAATTCCAAGTTTTTATTAGCATTGTCAAGTAATATTCGTTAATGATTTTGGGAGTAGTACAAGTACGAGTAACGGTTCCCAGCGGTACGAGTCAGCAAGGAAGTCAGCCACAAAGCAAGTCAAAAAAACAAAAAAAAACAAAAAAAAATAAACCCAAAAGGCGAGCAACGCACATGAAACGAATGTTAAACACGACGTTTAAATGATTTTAATCTTTCGATTTAATTAGCATCATTTTAAAAAATTCAATTTCAGTTTTGCATTTTGCTATATTATTACAATACACACACACACACACACACACACACACACACGAACAGAAACACAAATACTTGCGCACTATGCCGAGCTGAGCGAAAGGCGTTGCTTTTTTTTTATTATTATTTTCTGTCTTCTCTGACTTGGGGGGCTGTTGGAGGCTGGGAAGGAGGCAGTGTTGAGGGGGTTGCGGATACGTGGCAGAAGCCGCGATATTACCTGACGGCATCGTCATTCTCGCCATCGCCTCCATCGTTGTCGTTGTTGTCGTTGTCGTCGCCTGCTCGTCCATGTGTTCTGCCCATTAATTTTTCAATCATACAATTTCCCAACGAGAGCGTTGAGGACGACGCTGAGAATGAGGATGAGGAAGAGAACGAGGATGGCTGCAGACATGACGGCTGTTGGCGGGCAATTCATGAAAGCAGCAACAGCAACAACAACATGATTATCAGGGACTCTCAACTAAAATCAAGTGCATGTCCCTTGATGCCAAAGATACACTCGAAACTTGGCTCGACGAGTACAACACCAACAACACCAACAACAACAAAAAGAAGAAAAAATAAAAATAAATATATGGAGAAATAGAAAAATGCTGCCCTGCTGTTTCCGGAAAAGTGCTCGGGGCGCACATATGTCAACTTTTTGCAGCGGCATCGCCATCCCGCTGCACGCACGCTTTGCGACAACTTTAGCGACAAGTTTTGAATGGCAACAACAACAACAACAACAACAGCAACAACAACATCATCGAGCAGCACTACTTGAAGAGTGGAAAAACTTGAAATTGGAAACTTTTGAATGTCCCTCTTATCAAAATCGTATAATTTGAATGTAATTTGCAACTGCAAAAAGGGCGACAGCAGGCAGCGTCCTCGTCCTCGTCCGCGTCCTCAACCTCGTCCTCGTCCTCGTCCTTAGCCAACGTCCGAGGGTTGGCCATGCGTAAAGGGCGGTGCCTGTCTCGTGCATTTTTTGTGGGGTGGCCTGATGTTTGCAGCACTGCGGTAAAGTCAAATGAAACGACAGGTTCCTAAATGCTTAATGTCCTTAAAGACAAAAGCTTTCAAGTTCTGAGTGACCCCTATCTCCTCACTCCGTTTGCCTTATTATCCTAGAACCCATAAAACATTTATGAGTGAAGGTCATATAGCAATGTCTAAACTTCAGGTTGAAAATCTACCTCTTTCCCCTCTTGCCAATATGGAATAGTTCGAAAACTCTAATCAGATATATTTATTAATATTAATATATTATATGTGTATGAAATCGAACTTGCCTACACTGATAGAAAAGTTGTGGTCTGCTTTTTACTGTTTTCTTCAGCTTCGAATCGAGCTTGAAATTTCAGGTACAAAGTCTATATTGATTGATCAAGCACAAAAATATCATTTAAGTTTTCAAATTATGTTTAAAGTAACCCCAAAAGAGTAATATAATTTCAACTTTTTTTTTGTTTAATTACTCAAGGAAGTTGTACGTTTTGAGAGAGACATAATATCTTACGCTAAGCTCTCAAAATTTGTGGTTCCTTGGAGCAACGTTTAATGGATCCAGCAACGATCTCAGCTTTGTTAACGATTGTGGAGATGTGAGGAATACAGGTCAATTTGAAATCAGGGCAGGTTGTATAATTGATTGTATAATTGACTAATTGAGATCTGGTCTCAAAATTTGTGATATGGGTATTCCTAGATTCTTTGATGATACGTTTAGTTAGTCCAGAAATGCGACTGTGTAGCTCTAAAGATTTCAATTCTATTTGAAATGAAAAGGATTTTCGACTATCGATATAGGTTGTCTGTCGTAGAAGGCACTCATCATGAAGGTATAAATATATATATGAGAGACGATTATCCAAATTTTAGGCCACTGCCAGGCTTTTTTTTCCGAATGTGTTGTAAAAAAAGAGATTAGTTTCAAAAATTAAGTGCTGAGTATACTGCTCGGATAAATTTATTTTCTGATTGCCAGGAATTATGATCCATCGATGGATAATTCGTCTCTTGTTAATATTCGTTTGGTGGCGATGTGACAAACATCTGAAATAAATACAGCTCCAATTGTCCGAATATTTATAATAACTTCCTATTTAAATTTGGAGATAAATTCCTCGATTCTTAATATCTTATTTCAGCTTTGGATAAATCTTAAAGGTCTACTTTGGAAATTAAATTATTAAATTATTAGATTAAAAGATTAGATTAAAAGAATGGAATGCACAATTTGCGGCTTTTAAAGGTATCACAAAACTGTTTAATTAAAGTTATCAACCGATTTTTTTCCAAACAAATGTTTGCCGACTTGTTTGTAAAATATTACAAAATTGTGTGTTAGCTTTTGGAAACATAGTATCTATTACGATCAGGCAGACGAAGAATCTGCCCGCAGTTAAAAAAGCTTAACCAAAAGAAACTTTACTATATTCTATTCGCCAATATATAGTATATTCTAGCAGCCTTATAATAGAATTGAAAAATGAAAAGAATTTGTAAACAATTTGCTTGTCTGTCTGGAGACAGAAATTTTATTTACAAATTTCGTAATAAATAAAAACATACTTTTGATTTTTCGATTATATAACGAAAGAGCTTACGGTTTATAGTTGGAAATTTGTAAAATTGTTTATTTTAGATTGAAAGAAAGATAGACAAACAGAAGAAGCTCTTCACAAGAAGCGTTTCGCCACTAGCATGGATCACCTAAAACTGATTTATGTTAGTTGCAAGTCAACTATATATTTGATTTCTTAACAAAAACCAATTTTCTAGAGGAGTGTTCGGCTATTTTACGATATCTGTGAATATCTGTGCTGCTATTGGTTAGTCCTTAGTCTCGGGCGGATTGCCACAAAACGAATTAAATCTCCTATTTACAAGTTGCTTAGCTGGAGCATTAAAAGCTAATAAGTTGATTTCGTGAAAGGCAATGGGAAAGCCACAAAGGGAAATACGCTTAAAGCGTCAACAGTCTATTCTCTGGCTGTCAGAGGAGACAAAGATGTTCATACCCGCTTAGGACAGCTAGCAAAGAGCGACTGTTGCTGCGGCTGTGGCTCCGGCTGTGTCTCCGGCTGTGTCTCCGGCTGTGTCTCCGGCTGTGGTTGCGGCAGCGACTGCGATTATAACGGATTAGCAAGCAGCAGGTACAATGCATATTTTCACATGACTGCCACACACCGCTCACCACTCACTGCTCACCCTTCACCCCATCCCTTCCCATCCCATCCCATTCCACCCCACCACACTTACTGCCGGCAAACAAATAGTGATGATGACAACAATTTAAAATCCATCAAGAGCACAAAAAAGGCCTCATTAAGTCAAGAGGGTGATGACTGTGGTGTGTGCTGAGAGAAATGGGGGAGGCGTGCTCTCTGTTGCCCAGAGAGGGGGGATGGGCGTTACATGCCGTATGGCCAAAGTTGTACTTCCCCCTCCCCCTCCCCGAGCCAGTGTCGAAAATGTAGGCATAAGACACAATAGTAATTATTGCCTAAATAATTGCAAATGATGAAGAAGCAGAAGAACAAGCAGGCGGCAAGCATTTGAACTCTTATTGAAAGCCCAGCAGATTGCGAACTCTGGAGAGGGGCTGCTCGATGGTGAGGGGTGAGGGGTGCGAGTTGCGGGTTGAGGGGCAGAACACACATGGTGGTCGCTGTCGCTGTTAGTTGGCTTTCGGTTATTCCCGCTCCGGTTGCTGTTGTTGTTGTTGTTGCTGTTCTTCCTCATGCCATCATGTCATCATTTGTCCAGCGGCGCTAAACACAAGTGCACTGCAATTGAGAAATGTTTCTGGTTCAATGATGGTGTGGTTATCGCCAGGCCGCAGCGACTCTTCGACACCCTATATTTCAATTACAATTAGAGAGATAGATAGGTAGAGATACTTGTACAGAGAAAAGGAGGATACAAAGCGCAAAAGAGGGGCTTACAAGAATTGTCAGGAAAAGGAACTCATTAGAATAAAAATAGTGTTGAGAAATACGCTAAAATCACAAGATATTTTTATGTAACAAACAAGGGCTTAAATGTGGGAAAAATACTATTACAATTAATATATTCAATAATGGAAAGTTGTGGACTTACGGCTGTTGGAAAATACTGAATAATGCAAAGTTGTTGTCTATTCTCCGTTCTCTCTAAGTTTCTCGAGAAGCATAAATCCCTTATTAAATTCTAGAATATTGATCATAAGCGGTTCATCTTAATTTGAATAGCTTCTTCAGAATTGAGAGCCGCTCCTATGTTGAGTTTTCGCAACTACAAAACTTTACAGCATTACAAATTCATTTAAAAACAGCATTTAGAGGTAATCAAAAATAAAGTAGAGTTATAAGACTGGCAAGACTGGGGCTTAAATGTGGAAAAAAGTGCTCTATCTGAGAATGTAAAGGTGTTAGCTTAACGCTTCCAGTGGTGCTAAAACGATAAGACAGTTGTTTTCCATCCTTATGCACAAATCTTGAGAAGTGCAAAAAAGTGCTTAAATGTGGGGAAAAAGCGCAAGGCATTAAAAATACTGCTGCTAAAAAATTTGAGAATGAAGAGATGTCGATTTAAATCATTCAGCAGTATTTCAAAACACATTAAAATAGTAATCCCGATGCTTGAGAGAAGACATATATCTGGCAATGGCTAGAAGCCGGCGAAAATTTAACAAAACTAAATTGGGTTTTATGTCTATGGATATGCACGAATCTTTGATGTATTCAAAGACGCAGCAGTGCTGGAAAATGGCTTAAAGAAATGAGCAATATCCAAACACATTCGTGCATACTTTCCTAAATCGATAAAACAAATCCACGCTTAGCGATATGAGAATTTAAAGAAAAGTCCAGCAATCTTCAGGAAAAAGAGAATCTAAAGATCCCCTCAATTTCTGGGGGACTGTAGCATGTTGAAGATTATTATTACTTTTAGTGGGGAGCATGTTGCCATAAATATTTGGTAACATCTTTTTGTACACTGGATGGAGGCTAACGGACATATCTGAGCTCCTAGCTACCTTTAGTGTACTAGTAGATGTTGACCAAGGCACAACGGGTAAATGCAATGGCTGGAGTTTCGAAGATAGGGTTACATTTAACAAACACTGTGCCTCATTTAACAATTGAAATCCAATACCCGCAAAACTGAGAGAAAAAGTGTCCTGCAAATCCCTTAATAAACGGCCAAGTTCAAACTAATCCAGGAGCCCATATGCTCAATTCATCTACAAAGGCGGACGGCACAAAACAAATCCCGCAAGCGGCACAGCAACAGAATCCGAATCAGGCTCAGACTCAGAGTCGTGTACGGGTCTGGACACACACAGACACATACACACACACACACACTCACACACACAGACACAGAGATGTAAGCCCAAACGCGCACGCTGAGTTCGTCATTCCGAATGACTGCCAACACCTCGGGGTGTCGCACTAAAACGCACAGTTGTCAGCCACACACACACACACAAACACACACATAGATACGAGTACTTGCAAATACAATATACAATGGAGCAAACTGATGGATGGATGGATGAATGGATATATGGCTGGCTGGTTGGCTGGCTGGCTGGCTGGCTGGACAACTGCGGAAATGCGTAAACCAGAACAAACCAAACCAATTTCCAATGCTCTGCATAGCTTTCTATTTTGTTCTGGGGGTTGGCTCTGCCTTCCCCTCTCCCCTCTTCCCGACCACCTACTACCTACTGCTCCCGTCTCGTCTCGACTCACCCCATACCCATACCCTTCCCTGTCCTGCCCTGCCCTGTCCGGACCAGCACATTCTGCAATGTGCAAGAGGCGATGCGTTGTGCGTTGTAATTTGAGCAGCGAATGGCAACTGAGGTTTCTGCCATTCATATTCGTATTCGTATTGGTGCTGGCCTGGAAATTGAAAAATGCACAAAATTGTAACAGCATTTGTAACAACAACAGCAACAACAACAACAACATGAAGAGGGAGAGACGATAACAGCAAATGAAGATCAAATGAATTGTTGAATTATGGCACAAAATTTGAAATCAATTTGTACATGTGTTCCATTGTCCTCCTCAAAACATGTTGTGGTGGGTGTGAATTGTTTTGTATTTGCATGTGTGTGTGCGTATTTGTGTGTGTGTGTGTGTGTGTGTGTGTGTGTGCGAATATTGTGAATATGCAAATTGAAAACGAAGATATCATTTTTGCATATTAGCAAAAATTGTTCAAGTATCTCTCACAATCACTAAGAAAGAGGTTCGAAGGGAAACCGCAAAACAATCACAAACTGTAAATGATGATGAAGTCCACGCTAGTGATGAAATCACATAATATTGTTACGTAGCTTTGCTCCTTTTCCCTAATTGAAACCAAAATAGAGGGCTTTGAGTAAGCTTAGCCAACAATTTACTTTAACAGATGCTGGAATCCTGGCTAGTGACGAAAGCACTCAATAATCTTAGGTAACATTGCTCTTCTTCCTTTATTGAATCCAAAATAGAGGGCGATGAGTTAGCTTAACCAACAATTTACTTTAATAGCTGCTGTTAGTCCACGCTAGTGATGAAATCACATAATTATCTTACTTAGCTATGCCCCTCTTCATTAATTGAAATCAAAATAGGGGGCTATGAATTAGCTTAACCAACAATAAACTTGAATAGATGCTGGTAATCCACGCTAGTGACGAAAGCACACAATAATCTTAGGTAATATTGCTCTTTTTCCTTTATTGAAACCAAAATATAGGGCGATGAGTTAGCTTAACCAACAATTTACTTGAATAGATGCTGGTAGTCCACGCTAGTGATGAAATCACATAATTATCTTACGTAGCTTTGCCCTTCTTCCTTAATTGAAACCAAAAGAGAGGGCTATGAGTTAGCTTAACCAACAATTTACTTTAATAGATGCTGGTAATCCAGGCTAGTGACAAAATCACATAAAAATCTTCGATAAAGTTGCCCTTCTTCCTTTATTGAAACCAAAATAGAGTGCAATGAGTAAGCTTAACCCACAATTAACTTGAATAGATGCTGGTAATCCATGCTAGCGACGAAAGTACATAATAGTCTCAGATTACGAACTCTGGCGAAGAGCTTTGACACGACCCGTCATTCAAAATGCGTCTATCTTCCTTGTATGAGTGATACGAACATTCTCTCAACACTTCGTTTCCAATAAGTAGAGCGACTACTTTAAAGGAAACAAATAGATCAACAATTAGATAGAATGGGCAACATTAACTTGGATTTATGTGTCAGAAGTCACCGAATTGGTCACTTTTGTATGTTTGTGAATTGATTGAGGGTTTCGGCCTAAAAAGCGGCAAACAAAACTGATTTTAGAGTAACACTTTTGTTTTGGAACTAAGCGCCATGCATCAATTATTGCTTGAATTCCATAACAGGAACAGACCCAGGACGGAATGGATTTGTACATTCAAAGTTTTATTTGCGATTTCTGAATGCATCCTTAAATAGCTTCACTCATTCCCCTAGCTTTGTGTTAAAAGTTAGGCGACTCGCTGTAAAACAGAACTTAGTATATGCGGAGAGTGAAAGAAAAAAACAGAACTTAGCATAGACGGAGAAAGAAAGTGTTGCTTTTAAATTCTACTGCTCTTCTAGTGGTATCCATAATGGTACTTATTAGCGGACAATCACATTTTCGTTGTCGGGCAAAAACAGAGATATGTACTAGGCACGAAGCAAATTTAATGGTGCGGTTAATGGACAACTGCCTTAATAGCTGCCATTGAAGGGCTCGTTGCTGCTCCTGCTGGACACGTTTCATTGCCTCCTGCAACATGCACAAACAGACACACACACACAAACATATGTGCAAACTGGAGACGATGGCGTGAACACTTCCGACATTTTAGAATGCGTCGTCGTCGTCGCCATCGCCATCGCCATCATCGTCATCAACATCCTGTTTGTTGTCCTCATATTGCCACATTGTAGGCTCACTTCGCCACCAAGCCACCAAGCCACCAGGCCACCAATCCACTTTTCACCGAGACACGTGTCCGTGCTTTGTGCGGCAGAAGCAGCGGCAGAGCAGCAGCAACAACAACATGCGCAAAATCAAAGAGTCAAAAGAAGTCAAAAAGCGTGTCACGTGTTGGCAGTTGTTGTTGTTGTTGCTGTTGAGTGTGTGTGTTGTTTGTGATTGCTAATTTTTCGCACATACTCGTGCGTATGTATACACACACACACACACACACACACATACATACATACATACATATGTATGTATGTATTTATGAACGCGTGTGCGTCCACACATACCTTTTGCTGCCAAGCTAAAAGCTTCCTAATTTGGCTCAGCATGATAAGCCTTAATTCTGAGTCCGAACCCTTCCCTCTCTCCTCTGGCTAGGATTTGCGCAAAAAGCGCTCACTAATTTTCAATTGCATTGCTTTGTCTGCGTGTGTGTAGGTGTAGGTGTACGTGTGTGTGTGAGCTTGTGTGTGGGCGTGTGTCGCTATGTGGGTCACGCTTTGTGCCACACAATCCATAAATTATTATTAAATGAAATCATTTTATTTTTCCTCCATGCACCCTACACTCCCCGAGCACTGCTGCTAGACGCACACACACACACTTCCTGCCAAGTCAATATTTTCGATTGCAAATCCAAAGGAGCTCACGCTGCCATACTGGTTTCATTTTACATAGTATATAAATTTTTATACCCTGTACCCGTAGGGTAAAAAGGGTATATTAGGTTTGTGCAAAGTATGTAACATGCAGAAGGAAGCATTTCCGACCCCATAAGGTATATATATTCTGAATCAGCATGACGAGAGAAATCAATCTAGACATGACCGTCCGTCTGTCCGTCTGTCTGCCTGTCCGTCCGTCTGGATGAACGCAAGGATCTCAGAAACTATAAAAGCTAGAATAACCAAAGTTGGTATCCAGATTCTCCTAGATCCGAGAAAGGACGAGTTTATTTTTTTTTTGCAGCTGCAGCATCAAGTTCGCTCTTCTTCTTCCTTTTGCTTCTGCTAGAGGCGCATATACCTCAGTGCCGGAAGTTTACTTGGGTACAGGGTATTACACTGTCGGGCTTGCTCGACTGTAGCGTTCTCTCTTGTTTTTTTAGAAATACACATAAATCTTAGCAGTCGGTTGTCGAGGTAGTTTAAGTATTCAATTATTTTTTTTTTTTTATTAACAAAATATAATATATTTTATATACAAATTGTTTATTATATTTTCCAATTACTATAGAATATGCTTCAAGATGATGATGTATGTAATTTAAATATGGCATCTCGTGGGGAGATCCTGTGGATAGTTTAAGAATTTAGAGAAAAGCTTTACCTTGTGGCTGCTCTTCTTCTCTGCTATAAACAAATGATGCGCCTTTATATAATTGTACTTAATGGTAGAAATAGTAACTCAGAAATATATATATTTATAAATATAAAATGGGTATTTGGAGACTATCTAACTGAACCGCATATCTGCTGGCTGATTTTCTCATTTTTTATAACTAAGGCCGTTCAGACTCGAAGCCAAACTACTGAAATTTTTTTTATGATTTTGGAACTAAGTAGTATAAAAATGTTCTCAATGTCTAGGTTTCGCAATTCTCATATCCCTTATAGATTTTCAAATTGTCCAAATTGAAAAGTTTCTCGAAAAATTTACGCATGTTCCATCGATGCATCAGGGTCTGAAAGGGATAGGATAGGATTTAAGAGAAGCATTGCATACTTTCTGGC
Organism: Scaptodrosophila lebanonensis; assembly: GCF_003285725.1. Classification (NCBI taxonomy): domain Eukaryota; kingdom Metazoa; phylum Arthropoda; class Insecta; order Diptera; family Drosophilidae; genus Scaptodrosophila; species Scaptodrosophila lebanonensis. The sequence continues at coordinate 746,887 of NW_022060598.1, read as the reverse complement.
TGCTAGGAAGGAAATTATTGGTTTATCTACTAGTAGAAGTAGCAGCTCATAGTATAGCAGTATATAAAATGAATATAGCGGACTCCAAGATGTATTGTCGAACCACTATTCAATTACTTTCTATCTATTGAACTGTCAAAGATTATCTTAAAAGGCTCACAGAAGACAAACCCTTTTTGGACGCTTTAGCACACTTTTAGAGAATATAAACAAATCTATATTTAAATTGAAAATGTCAATATAATATTTTCTGATGTTTTCATCCATAAGTTCCGCCGAAGAAGAACCAAAAGTATACCAAATAGGAACGAAATGGAAAATATCTATCTCTATCCATTTTATAACTAGAAAGGTTTCTTCTTTACTCGTATATAAATATATCCTTGATAATGGAGTCAGGTCCTTTGCTCGATAGGGACATGCGGCATAGCTCATTGGCAAGTCAGCGCGACCATGATGTGAGAGCTCACCTATATGGCATGGCATCGGTTATTGCTTCGATTTCCCACTCCCCTGCCCCCTCCCCTCCCCTCCTCCACCCTTCCCCCACTGCCTCTCTCTCCACTGGAGAGCACGCCTTTTATAATTCATTTTTTATTGTTCAATTAACTGTTACCTTTTCCGTGTTGGTAGTTTGAAAGGGGCGTGGCCACGGCTGAGTTCTTTGCTTGCTTGCTAGTGCCTGTGTCCTGTGTCCTGTTTGTGCTCCTGCTGCCGAGCAAGGGTCTGGATGCTGGCTCCGGTGGCTCCTTTTGTGTGCGTTAAGTGTGTTGTTTGTTGTGCCTTTTAGGTTGGACTATATAGGCACACACACGCTGCCTGCCCTCCTATGGTTCTATGGCTGCCTAATTGAATATATTCATGTTTCCATATTTTTCTACTGCTGCCCGGCATTATTATTTACGGCTCATTGTGTAAAGTACGCCCACGACCAGCCCATAATTGTGCCTATGTGTGTGTGTGTGATGTGTGTGTGTGTGCGAGTGTATGGGTGTGTGTGTGTTTTAATTGTACAATGAGCAATTTAGTTTTTTTTTTATTTTTTATTGCCATTAGTTATTTAATAACATTATTGTTTGATGTTATTGCGCAACTTTCATAGTCCATTTGAGAATATTTGCTTTCAGCAGTCGTCTACCCCTGCCCATGGTGATTGAACAGGCGTTGCAGGACCTGCTAGGACCTGTGCTATGATACAATGAAGGATTTCTGGAATACCGGGATGTAACACAGCCCGGAACTTATCAAAAGCAACCCAAACAAGGGACGACGAAAATCTATGGCATCCTTAAGCCGATCAGCTCAAAAGAGTGTGCGAGAGAGCCAGAGAGTAAGAGTAAGAGAGAGAGAGAGAGAGCGTGAGAAATTATGTCGCGCATTGTAAATGAGTTGGAATCACGATGCTCCACTGTTGTGCATTTAATGAGTTTCCAAAACAGTGAGCCTCGCATTTCAATTCAAATACAATAAACCACCAAATGGAAGCAAAAAGAGAAGCTCCACCTTAAACATGAAAGTAAACGCTGTCTCTTTTGTATTCTCCAGCCAATCCAACAACCAACCACACACCATATAGCGAAAGGATAAGGATTTTTGATTTTAAACACTCCCTATATCTAGTATGTGTGCTTAATAAAGTACAAGATATATTGAGTGCTTAGACTCAATAAATCTAAAGCGCAAAGAGACTCCACAGCCACGCACAGAGAAAGAGCTAATGAAATAGAGAGAAAGAGCGAGAGCGAGAGAGTAGAGATGGTTTGTATTACTGCGTACAGTTGTGACAGAATCAAAGCAAAGACTCTCACAAAAATAGAAATAAAAATGAACTTGTATTTTAAGTGACAAAGAGAGAATTAACATTCTTGTGAGAATATTTAAGTCTGTGCAGAGAAAGTCTTCACAGAAAGTCCACACAAAGAGCGAGTAAAGAGCGATGCAGAGAGAGTAGAGATGGTTTGTATTTGTATTGTGAGAGCATAAGTCCTTGCATCTCATGAAAATAAAATAAAAGAATTTTGTGCAACAGAGAGAGAGAGAGAGAACGAGAGTGGGAGAGCGTTAAAGGTTTTGGTCTTCCGCTGGGAAGGCCTGGAAGACTGGGTTAGCTTGCGTAACGCCTCGCGATTGGTGAGTGCAGATCCAGTGTTGTCAACTTAGCAACTACATTGGATTAGTTCTCACCGATGCCGAAGCGTGAGCCGCAACAACAAAACCGAACCGAACCGCATCCAAGCACTTTCCCCCCATTATACCATTATTAAAATTATTATTAGCATTATTTTTCAAAAAATGTCCACCGTCCACTATTGCCGTACATCTTCGATGACGTGGATATCGCGTCGTGCTCTTTCAAATACCTGATGAGATATTCACGTTGTTGAAATTGTGCGGCAAACTCGCAAGTGTCTTGGACTCTAGAGCTGTAGTTAGCTGATAAAGGAATTGCTATCATTATTAGCCTGTGGATGACGGTGCGGAGGTTTGGTTCCCTTTCATATAAACACAGATTCGTTCCTAGGTTATCAAATGTTCAAAACAATATATGTATTATACTCACTCCCACTGTTAACGCATTAATCGATTACACAAAATGTTTATAAAAAAAATATATATGTATGCATACATGTATGGGCGAAGTCAAAAAACCAACTTACATCAACCCAGAGCCTACCTTTGAGTTGACTTTGGCTAAATAGTGTGACCAGCTAAAGCGATTCTCTCTGTTGCTCTCCTGTTTCTCTATTTGAAATTCGGTATCTATGCGAAGATAAAACTTATACCCCTATCCGTCCAAGCGAATTGTTTGTTAAGAAAAAGCGAAGATTTAATTTAATTTAGTCAGGATAATTTATTCGAAAGCGCAGCTTGAATTAAACAATAGTATCTATCATACTGTTATGAGAAACGGACCGGTCTATAATTAGTGTGACCAGCTAAAGCGATTCTCTCTGTTGCTCTCCTGTTTCTCGATTTGAAATTAAGTATCTACGCGAAGAAGTAGATAAAACCTATACCCCTATCCGTAAAAACGAATTGTTTGTTAAGAAAAAACTAAGATTTAATTTAACTAGTCAGGATAATTAATTTAAAAGCGCAGCTTGAATTACACAAGAGTACTTATCAAGCTGTTATGAAACGGATATTGACAGAGAAACGGATAGGTTAAGTTAATTAATTAAAGTCTAACCATTCATCTTTCGTTTACAATTGTTATAAATATTTGATTGCTACTTTTAATTATTGACTGTCAATGGGCGTATGCAGCAGGTCGTAGCATTTGCGATTTGTGATTTTTTATAATCGATTGTTGATTTGCCTCTGCCAACCACTTGTGAAGACCGTTTTAATAAACTAGTCTGATTTTAGTATTTTTGGTCACAAATTCATAACTTGCTGGGGTGCATTTCGCCATTTCATATATTTCCGCGAAGGTCTCGACCAAATTCTGCCTATGTAGTGTCAAAATTGAAAAATCTAAATCAAGTAATCATAATACAAGTATTTCCCGATTTGTGTTTTGTGATTTCGATTGACATTTTTACCTCTCCGAATCACAAATCACAGCGGTCAGCAAGTGAAATCAGTAATGATCGATCACAAATCGAAAATCGCTACGACCTGCTGAACGCGTCCAATATATTATAAAAGTAGATTAGAAAGATTTTGAGAGAAACGTTGAACACAACCGGAAATTGTTACTCGAATTTGATATAAAAAGAAAGGCCTCGCTTGCAGTCCAATTGGTCAGCTTTTATCTTTCGGGTCAACTTTAAATCAGGCTTAAATGTTTTTTTAGTGTTTTATTATTTGTTCGTTGAGAGTAAGGAGCCATATATGTAGTTTGTTTTTGTTCTAGCCCGAGCCGAACGGCTGTCGACTGTTGGGGTCATTAATGAGCTGCTTGTATGCTTTTAATTTGCATATGTCTGTAAATGCCGAATCGATAGATAGATAGATGGGCTTTTGATTAATTAACATATACACGCATACACATGCCAAAGCCCACACACACACACACACACACATAACCGCCCACATACGCAGCCGTGACCATTGGCAGTACCAGAGCCAGCGTCCGAGCCAGGACCAGGACCAGAGCCATTGCCAGTGCCACATTCAACGCCATGGCCAAAAACCATAATTGATTGTCGATAATTCATGCGAGCTTAAATTGCCAATTGCATGCGGGGGCGGTGGCGATGGCGGTTGCGTTTTCAATCGGAGCAGCCGGACGGTGCATAAGTTTGGGTTAATAGCAAACATACATATATACACCATTCACATATCCACATATATGTACATGCATACACATCTATATATACATATCTACACACACACACATCTCGCATATATCTATATTGCATCTATTTATATATGTATGTATATGTGCATATGTATGTATATGTGGATATTTGTGCGCGTGAAGCCAACATGGCCGCTTCTACGTACTACATATAGTATATTGGCAAATTGGCTTTTGTGGGCACACATCTCTCCCTCCACCCCCCGCCCCCGACCCCTCTCCCGGGCCCCTTCGCATGAGTGTGTTTATTGAGTGGGCGTGTGTGTGAGTGTGTGAGTGTAGGATGTTGTTGTGTCCCGGCAGTTGAGGCCTTGGGGGTCATCATCAGTGGCTGTGCGAAAAATTGCGCAAAATACATCCCGAAAATGAATACCAAATTAAAATTGGCACATTTTCGCACAGCGACCAAATAAACTTCTTGTGCCCCCCCGCCCACAAAACTGATCGCCCACAGAACTCAGTTTAGAGTTACCAGCGCACAAGCAACTTTGACCCATTTCCACTGGCAACTGGCCACTCTAGTAAGTCAGCACTTTTTATTTATTTGATATATTAACAAATAATGCTAAATAAGAAAGCCTCAATAATAACTAACACAGCCATATGTTGTCAGAGACACTATAGACGTACACTACTAATAATACTAATAATACTAATAATAATAATAAATAGATAGTAGAGGAGAAAACTAAATTCTACTTAAGGTGAAGTAAGGCAGAAAGAAAAAAAGAAACCATTCTCCATAATGCCCTTTGATTAATACATGCATTCCTCTACAGAATGACAAGAATAATACTACCTACTAAGCCAGCTAATTGGATCGGGTTAGTCTATAAAATAATACACATATAATAGTATAGTAATAGTGGGATGTCTCAGGGCTCAGAGAACAAGAGAAACAAGAGGAGTTATAGTTCCCCTTTGAGAATGGAGCTTTAAAGAGAAACTTTGGTAGTCTTATAGAAATAATAAAAAAATTATATTTGCCGATCCTACAGATATTGCAATCGATATAGCTTTTTTTTAATTCAATTAAATGTTCTTATGAATTTACAAGTGCGGTGAAGATATCTAAATGTTAAGAGTACAGACAGCTTTGCCTTTTCTACTTAATTAAGCAAAATGGAGAAATATAAAATATTCAAAATCAAAATAAAAAATTTATAATATTTTAAATTGGGAACAAATAATGACTTAAACCTAACTTAATTCTAAACTAACTTAATACAAGCATTTTATTATTTATAAATTAAATTATTTCGGATATCTATATAGCTTAAATATAATAATTAAGAAGGTACACAAAACAGTATTCAAGAACAAAGTTTTGGGGGGAAGTCAAGCTATACTTACGAAAAAAAAGCCTCCTAAGTCTGAGACAGAACCTTTACCTTATAAACCCATTTCCCACAAAATTCCAATAAGCCGAAGAGAATTATCGTAGTCGTAGCAGACCCCAGTTAAAGGTACATATTGTAAGGTAGTGAGGGGCCATAGAGATTACTTTATCTATACCTTTATGCTAAACTATATCCGGACAACATTTCGTTATTAATTGCCATTCGATTTTGACTCATTCCGGAATGACAAAAGATAAATATATAATAAGATAAGATATATCATGGCGGTTGAATCGATTTTATGTTTTCATAGAAAGTCTGCAGAAAATAAAAGACCCCAGACGATATCGTTAACCAAAAATACATATTCGCGACAGAAAGTATTGAAGGCAACAGTCGTTAACGATAGTTTGTGAGTCATATACGTAACTTCGTTCTCGAAAGTTTCCCAACATACCCAATCAATGATTGTGCGAAAGTTTTTCCAAATCCCAAAAAGTACTCATCAATTGTTTCAAAAATAAATAAATAGTGCATGAATGCTGGAAAGAATTTTCATCTTGGCGAACCCTTTTCGAACCTTCTTCAAATGTTTTTGTTTCGAAAACTGTCCGCCAATGAGAACGTTCGTTTAAATGACGACCGCGAGAAGAACATTTCAAATCCAAATACAAGTATAAATGAATGAAGATGAAGAGAATTCTGAATACTGGGTACGTATGTAAGTGTATGTGTTCGGGATAAGCACAAATACAGAAAATACGAAATGTATATTCAAATTGTGCTGAAAAGTATAAAACTTAAGATAGTTTTTATTATAATCATGCCTTTACCTATAATTACAAGTATAACAATTAACAACCTATAGTCTTAGGCGGATCAGCGCCTAACCAGCCCGAACCAAGACTAACTTTCTAAATAGAACTTTGAGATGCTCAGCATCTTACAAATATTTCAACAAAAATTACACTTTCCAACCATAAACAACAAGTTTCTAAAAGGAACATGTGTAGCTAAATAAATAATGTCGTAACATTTGAACTCTTACTGAAAATATATTGAGTAGTATAAGAGATAAACTGATTTCTAATTAAAATTTGAATTAAAAATAGAAATAGACAATTCTAATGTACGGATCAATATACGTTCCTGATGCTTCCTGTACTGTGGACATCGAACCTATCGCCTATATTTAAACACAAGCCGTAGAAGTTAAGTTGTTGTAATAAGATCATTAAGTTTATTTGATAAATCCAAGTCCATGCTGTGCTCTATTTTTGTCAGAAGTAATGATGTGACGATTAAAATTTAATTTAAAATCAAAATGTGCGCCAAGCTGATGTCAGATGATGTCTGATTATTATATGGAATATTGTTATATCGTTGTACTTACAGTTAGTCGACAGTTTGGTTAAGCAATCAATTTATTTATTTCTGTCAACCTATCCTCGTGTATTGGACAGAAAGAATAAATCAAATAGAAGTTAAGTGGAACATTAATTGTAATATTGATTGATTGTTTTAATGCCCGCTTTCGTTACACTTCCTAACGCAATTATATAAGACGTATACTTTGTTTTCATAAATTTAAAAATTAGCAACAACATAATGGCAGCGATTATTGATCCAATTACAAATAATAAAGTTATTGGGAAAAATGCAACCCTTAAGTGGTGTAAAGTCCTGTTTAAAGTTTATACGAATAATGATTTGTGATTGTTTTCCGTTTCAGCACTCTAAGCTATTCAGACAGTCCTGCATGGCATTTAAAAACTTTTATTGTAACTGCTGAAGCTGGCCAGAAATGTGTTTGCAAATATCTAATATTTATATTGAGATATGTATAATTTGCGGCAGATAATTTGTGAAGGACACTCTTCCCAATTAGCTACCTAGATACTCTTATATCTAAGTGTGGGCGTCTTAAGCGATTGGTCTTCAAAGAAGAACTAGAGCTTTATTCAATCAATCAATCCTATTGCTGTCCGGTAAGCTTCTCAAGCTCAAGAATATTTGTATAAAGGAAATCTACAAGTATTATTGACTATTCATTTCAGCCATCAACTTACCGCGTGGCTATTATCTACAAGTATTTGTATACGGAGAGGATTGTGAGGCGCAACGGTTTTTGAGCTTGGACTGGATTGGCGCTTAGTTGTAAATGTGCCCGCTATGTAGTCGATGATTAATTCCATAAGGCACTTTGGCAGCTAAGAGCCCACAGTCTAAATACAACTGTTGAGGAGGAGGAGGAGGAGTCTAGAAGGCAGCTTAGAAGGCTGGGGGCGCGCGCTTCTGCTTCTGAAGTGGAAGGTCCTTCGGCTGTTATGTGAATATGTCTCTAACAACAATAACAGTCAAAAGGGTTCTTTCAATTCAAATGCATTCAAACATGTCCGGCCAGATGATATGCATTTAGTTTTATGTACATACATACTTGTATGTACAAGGAGACCGTTCGTGAAGGACACCTCCTGAAATGTGAAGTGCAAATGGTAGCCGAGTTAGAGTCATGCGTGCCCGACGTATAATGTTGTAATTAAACTGGAACTCGTTTCTCAACTGTCATTTTATTATTGGATATCAATAACAGTGAGAATGGGGTTCTGGATTAAGTTCAATAACTGACTATATACGCGGGTCAGACAACAACAACTGAAGCGTTTCGAAGAGCGGCATCAAACACAGCTGTGATTCACTCACTGGAGCTGCGTAGCATTGGAAAGTCGTGTCCAGTGACGTTGATCGCAGTTGTGTCCATCGCAGGAGCAGCAATCCGATGCCTCAATTAAACGAGCATGGAAATAAAGGTGTCCTACTTGTATATCCCAAAAATTGTGGCTCGTGTTCAGATTTTAAGTTGAAACGATAAACTTTAAATGGTACATAAATATATATGTATAGTACAAGTATATATAAATATATAATACATATATAAATCCTCCCGATGTACTGTGCAGCCTGCTTGGTAAGGACGTTACCAACTTTTAGTACGGCTAGGTCCAAGGTATTTTGCCAAGCTCCTCGTATTTTGCTTGCCTCGGAGGGTTACTCCCTCTGCTGCTTCTAGGTGGTATTTGGATATATAAAGGACCACAATGTCGTCCGCATATGTTGCAATTAAAACCTTCGAGGGATCCTCCATATATTCATAATTGAAAATATTATTGATGTAGACAGTCAAATTTAGATTATGTGGTGATCTTTGACATTCTAAAGTCTGTTCCAAAGTCTGCCTCTAAAAAAGTCCAAGCTAGTTCTCAAATATGTTAAAATGAAAAGTCCTTTATTTTTTTCTTTTATTGTATTTACTTTAATGAACATTTAAATTTAATAAACAAGGAAAACAAGGAAATTTTGTGATAATCAGTCAACTATCTGGCACAGTGCTCCTCAGAACTAAACACGGAATTACTGGGTAACATCAGCGTATCTTAAATTAGTGTATTATGTTAGCTATTGATATACAATGTTGATAATCGACTGATTGGTAATACTTGTCATATATACTCAAATATATGGTGTGGGCGGGAATGATGCAACATAAAGATTTGTTTTGTATAATGTCGGCTTTTTCTTAGGTTCTAAGTATTTGTTGTTTGTTTATGTTTATGTTGTTTTTAAATAAATTCTGTTTTTTTTTTCTGTAATACTCCTTTTGTCTTTTTTTTCATGTTATTCACGTTTTTTGTGATCAGGTTAGCCCATGGCCTTCTTGACACACAGTTTTTCGATCTGATCCGAATAAAATGAGTTGAAATTAATGCGATGTACGAGATTTAAGAAGCGATCGGTTGTATTATCTTTGGCTAGATCATTGATTTGTTTAAGGAAGGATATCAGCAGACCCGTAAACTCCAGATCAAATCGTTTCACCCGCTCTCCAAATGTGTCGGCTTGGTCCAGCGAGCTCTCACACTGCAAACATATCGAAAGAGTGGGTCAGGTAAAGAAATCGAGAAATTAAAATCAGTACAATGTGTAACTTGAGATAAATCATAAATATAATTTAGATAATAGTTAATAACATCTATATGTAAATATTCAAATGGAGCAGAGCGAAATAGTACTCCTCAATACGAACTAAAGGTCGTGACATTTTTGAATTCACTCGGCAAAAAGTAAAATACAATTATTTAAACTAAACGGCTTGATATATTTCTAAATAAAGATGAACTTATAATAATAATTCAACTCGTAATACAACCCCCACCACATTTCTCTGAATAGTGAGTTGGATAACAATTCTAGGAACAGAATTAGATAAATAAAGAAATTGCTTCAGCGTCATGCAAAAATAAAAACTGATTAGTTTTACAATGGAAGAAGAAACCGATTGTGACTGCAGATTAATATAAGCAGTTAGCGAAAATAAATAATAAATAAATGTGCTTGTCTATTTCGGGTGATACAGAACGGAAATCATAATTATCTTTAGGAATAAACGCAATTAAGGTTAAGCACAAAAGCAACATGAAGTGAGGCTATAGAAGGTTTATACCTGTTGCCGATTCGAGCAATCTTCAGAATCAGAATTATCCGTATTCTCGTCGTTGCTATCACAGACCATCGACTTGAGCTCAGCATCGAGAAAGAATCGTTGCGAGCGCTATTCATTTTATACAATGGTATAGGATATATATATAGAAAGATCGGAATATGGCGGGCAGGCAAGCGCACACGCACACACAAGCATTGGGAAGAGAGAAATACAATACATATGTACATATTTGTACGTACAAATCAATAAGATGTTAACTCAAAGCTCTTAAGGGTACCATAAGCAGCTTTTTGGGTAAGTTTTGGAGCCCACTCACCTGTATAAACTCGCAGAAGCCGAGACAAATCTTGCACAATTTAAATATGGCACGATTCAGATGTGATGATTCAGTTAGCATGCAGTTCTTTAGGCACAAGTCCAGGAAGTCCTGATGCAAGCTCAGCACATTGTCTACATTCTCCACTTTCTTCATTTTCTCGATGAAAATGTGCCAATTCGGCTCGATAATCTCAATCATCATGTAATACTCGAGATTCTGAATGGCGTTCATCATACGTTGGCGCAGTGTAAAGGCTGAGCGATACAGTTCGGCAGCATGTGGCGAGAACTTCTTGGTTATGGCATTCTCTTTCCAAATTCTGCAAAGTATTTAATGAGTCGGTGTTAAGATTGAATCGACCATCTGTGTATCTCGCATTCTACTTACTTGCAAAGCTGACGTTCAACGTGCTTGCAATAGAAAAGCTGGCGGAAGATCATCTGATATTTGGATATGGCGATATGATTGAGGACAAGCGAAACGGGCCATTTGACATCATAGCGGAAAGCAAAGCACTCCAGGCCACTCAAGTCGAGTCGAACTTTATCCTGCCAATACTCTATTAAGAGGAATATGAGTATAACAAAATAAAGACAGTATATACTATCAACTGACCTTCCTTCTTATTCATAATCTTGGACATTTGTGTAACCAAATCGTATGTCAAGAGCTCGCAGTGCAGATCATCCTTGTAGGGATCGTTGCGTGCAGACGACAAACGCAATGTTAGTCCTAGCAAATTTTCCAAAGTCATGGGCAACACCAGATCAACATTCTTGGCCAATTCATCTTCGCAGGCATCCATGAACTGCATGATAAAATCGCCCTGATTGAGCAGCAAGTATCGCTTTACCGACTGCAGATGTCCCATCAGATCGTTCTCGGTGAGCAGCACATCCAGCAACATGCGGGCGGCAAAGTAATAGGCGTCATTAATAACGAAAACGTGCTGTTCGTTGGTCGGATCAAACTGCAAATTCATCTCCTGTGTTGGCATCACACGCTTGCCACACTGTCGAATTACGTTCAAATATTTGCCGGTACGCAAAATTTTATCCGAGTATTTCTCTAAGAACGATGGAATGCGATCTCGTCGCACAGAGTACCTATTTGATGATAAATGATAAACACCTTAGTTATGATAAACGACTCCAAGTTCAATTAAATGTTAACTATAACGATTTTCAATGTTAATTACTGAGAGGATTAGTTTAGGTGAAGGCCAACTGACCGTTTTTCCCAGTAATCCGCCAGCTCGGGCAACTCATCGCATCGAATGCCCTCATTGTCTTCGACTAGGAACTCCTGATGTCGATCTACAATAATGCCCTTCTGTATCCAACGCTGAAGCACACGCATGTAGGGTACAGATGCTTTTTTGGTCAAACTGATGAGTGCCTCCTGGGAAGGTTTGTCGCCCTCTAGCCGTTTGATGCATGCACACAAATGGGTCAGGACAGCAGCACCCGTATAGTTTTCTATATGCATTTCCGTTAGACTGGCCCATATTTCCTCCATGACTAAAATGGTAGGGCGCAAATAGTACAGCATTTTCTGCATGGTTAGATGGTCCTTCAAATGTTCCTGTTCGATTTGAGCAAGCAGCACCTAAGGGATAAGGGAACTTTTGTTCAAAAGGTCACAAATTTATTGGATGCTCTAGCTACTTACATAATAGTCGCGCGTCAATTCCTCGAGTGCCGAGTTCAATGCACTACATACTTGACCATGTTCTTGGGTGGCACTTACAATCCTCTGTATGCCAATGTAGTGGGAAGCGAGTGGCAGAATTTCCAGCGCCAGCTCAGCCAGCGATTTGTCCACATTTTTATCGACTGAGAAATGCGTTTCATATTTGCCAATGCCATCGGCCTTGGGATCGGACTCCAATGGGACAATGAAGTCTCCGCGCACGCCCATCAGGCAGTAAATGAGTTCGGTAATAAGTTCACGCTGCTGAGTCTCGATGGGAATGCCGATTAGATCCGGCGCCGGCTTGCCTCCCTCCACTTTGTAGAAGTCCCACAGACCGTGAGTTCGGCATTCATCAGGAAAACAAGTGAATACACTGCCCATGGATTTGGAATTAATGACTATTATAGGCTTGAGTGTTGTCTCCTTTGGGCTGGCTTCCACATTGGCATTGCTTAGCGAGCGTTGGCTGGTCAGCGAGCTGCTGCTCACGGCACTGAGCACGCGCTCCTTAATCTGCGAGAAGCCACATCGGTTAAGTAATGGTGTATTAATGTTTATTGAACTTCCTTACCACACGCAATTCCCCTTGCACAGCCGCCTGATCGATGGCAGTTGAGATGGCTGACATTGTAGGGCTAGTTAGGTAATTATCCGGCTTGCGCTGACTCAGCGGTGTAGAGGTGGGGAAGTCTTGGGACTTGTTTGTACTGAGCATGATCGGGCGATCCTGTAGCTGGCTCGTCAAACTATTGTTGCTGCGGCTATGTGGTAGTGGTATGTCTGCGGACGTACGTGTCGAGCTATGGCGATCCACGGAATGTTGCCTGTGGGTCCCTACTCGTGAGCTGCTGGGATACTGACGTAACACCGAGTCCTCGTCACTGTGACGTTCGGTAAATAGGAGCAGTGCGAACATAGGGTCCATGCTGGCCAGCGAAAATATTATAAAACATACATATGTATGTACATACATAAGTGAAACACGCATGTAAGCTTGGCGCATTAACTTACCGCTCGAGGGTCTGTTTTATTTCGTCCAGCACCTCCTGGCAGTTTGGACGCTTGCGGCTAATAGATCTCAATAGTGACACCAGCTCGTTGTCTGATTTGCGACTACCTCGGGTGGCTCGAAACTCTCGCAAAATAGATTCAGGCGTCTTATACGAGCTAAGTAAAGTCAAAAATAATAAATTTCGATTAAACGGATTGCATCGCCTTTTTTTGGGCCGCAAAAAAACGTCACCTGTGCACTTTTTGCGAGTCACTCTACTTACCCTGACTCGGCAATTAGATTAGCCAGTACAAGACGTACTGGATCGGTGTCGCTCATGTTTTGGATGTATATTTGTTGGTGTAATTGTTAAATAAACGGTTTATTTAACTGTAATGCAATTCAAACACCAACAACAATTCGATTTCCTTACGCGCTTTAGCGACCCAGTTGACTGTTTTTTGCTGCTGCTCTCTCTCTCTCTTTCTTTCTTTCGTTTGTTTTTATATGGGGGATAAGTGTTGTCAACTGTTATCGATATTTATTGCGCGGTTAATTTAAGTGCAATATTCTTTGCAACAGGAATAAAAGTAATGCAAGTATATACATATTTGTATGTAACTAAACGCACAATAAAGGAAACTGCTTAATTGTAAAGTGGCAAAAATGAACTAAAATATACAAATTGGTGAAAGCTATAAATGAAGATGCGCGGCGTTTTTGATTCAACCTTTCAGTGTGTACACTTTAAAATTAAATCAAACACCTATTGCAATTGAATGACACGTACATACATACGTATGAGTACATTGTAAAAGAGCTTTTGCACGTTAAATAATGGCGCCCGCCCCTTTGTGTTCTCCAACAATGAGTGTCGAAATCGCATTTTTTCAGTATGAATGAAATGTCCATGTCCGCTAAGGGTACACACTCTTTTGTGCGCAGGCCCAGAACAGCTGTTTTGTTTAACACCCGCATTTAGTAGAATTTTTTGCAAACACAATTTTCGTGGCCGTGGGCATTGCATAGCTCCGGAACAGCAGTTTCGAAATCATTTCGACGACTGGCAGAGTCGCTCACAAGCAAATCAGGCCAACCATTCGAAGCTCCGTCATGTTTTCCCACCTGAAAAGTCAGCGTGTGAATTTGCAGCTGCTGCAGGAGGCCGCCCACAATGAGTTGGTGCAACACCTTGAGCGCATCGAGGGCTCCAAGGTCGTTGTGCTAGACAAGGCCTTGGTGTTGCCTCTTGGTCTAGTCACCGAAGTGAAGGTCTTTACGGAACGCAACATCAAATTGATTGTTCTGTCAGGAGAACTCGATGTGCCTAAAGATGTGACCAATATCATTTATATAGTACGGCCACAGGTGTCATTAATGGATCAAGTGGGAAATCATGTCATGAAGTTGGGTCAGCAGGGTCGCCAATTTCATATATTCTTTGTGCCACGTCGCTCATGCCTTTGTGAGAAACAGCTGGAAAACAAGGGTTACCTGTCCAGTTTCGGAAGCGTCGAGGAGCTTTCCTGGAACTTTCTTCCACTTGACGCGGATGTTGTCAGCATGGAACTGCCGCATGCGTATCGCGACGTGACGATCGATGGCGATACAACTTCGCTTTACCAGGCGGCCATGGGGCTGGTGCAGCTGCAACGCCTCTACGGCCGCATACCCAAGATTTATGGAAAGGGAGTGCAGGCGCAACGCGTCTGGGATCATGCTAAGCAACTCGCCATCAATGAGAAATCCCTTTACAATGGCGACAAGGGTGCCATTGATCAGCTCATACTGTTGGACCGTGGCATTGATTTGCTCACGCCACTGGCTACTCAGCTCACCTATGAGGGTCTAATCGACGAGCTCTTTGGTATTCAACAGAACAAATTGATGATGCCGGCTCATCATTTCCCTGCGAGCAACATTGGTATTGCTGGTGATTCCTTTGCAAAGCTGCTTGGCTTTCCGAACACCAAAATCATTTCACTGCACTCCGGCGAGGAAGGATATTCGGAGCTGCGCAACAAACACTTCAACGAGGTGATCCGCCTACTTGAACGTAAGGTCAAGGAGCTGAACATCGAAATGAACAAATATTCGCGTGAGCACTCAGTCCGACAGCTACACATATTTGTGGATAAACTGAAGATTCTGGAGGAGGAGAAACGCGCCATGTCCCAACACACAGAAATTGCGACACTCATACAGACCCAAGTGAATGAATACACGTTTGCCGAGGATGTAGCTGCCGAACAAGAGTTTATGGTCTGTGCGGACATCGACAAGACCAGCGTATACATTGAGGATCAGATAGCGCGCAAAAATGAACTACGAAATGTTTTACGACTGATTTGTCTGCAGTGTGCCGCCGCTTCAGGCCTCAAAGAGAAAGTGCTCAACAGCTATAAGCGCGACCTTGCTCAGGTCTATGGTCTAGAGGTTCTGCTGACGGTCAGTAATTTGGAAAAGGCGGGACTCCTCTACCCACAGACCGAGTCTCGGTCCTACGCCGTGCTGCGCAAAGTATGTGATGCTTTGGAAGTAAAAATTCCCCCCTTAATGCTCTCTGCTTTTTTTTTTATTTTTGAATGATAGACACTACGGCTGACTGTTGAGGACAGTGTCGAGGTGGAGCCAAAGGATATCAGCTATGTGCACAGCTTCTATGCGCCGCTAACTACGCGCCTAGTAGAGCTATCTCTCAAGCCCTTGGGCTGGCAGTCACTGAAGAGTCAAATTACCAATCTGCCCGGCCCGACCTTCGAAGATTTTCAGGCCCAACTGATTGGTATAGGAGGGCGGCATGTGGGCACCACGCCCAGCGAGGGTTCGCTGTTGCATGTGCCGCGTGTGGTGCTCGTCTGCTTTGTGGGCGGCTGCACCTTTGCTGAAATTGCTGCGCTACGCTTCCTCGCCGCCCAGGAGGACAACCATGTTGAGTTTGTGGTCGCTACCACCAATATCATCAACAAGCACACATTCCTCGACAGCGTGATGGGCTCGTGAAGACAACGACTGAGCCGGCTGGAGGCTCATCGGTTGTCCAGTGGCTGTGGCTTATCGCGCGGACGCAATGCATCTGGAACCCTAAGACCATGACAATTAGTTCCAAAGAATCGCACCAGTGCATCCGGATTGATTCAGAAGCATTAGCCTGATTGGCGCCATATACTATAATCAGATACAAATTCAAAATCAGATTCAGAGTGTATACTTGTATAAACCTATTTTTCTATCCTTTACATCATATACATGCCTATACATATGTATGTATGTACATAACTATTTGTATTATGCTATTTACCTATTTATACGTGTATAGTGTGTAAGTGCAAAAGCTTTGGATATATTATTTATTTGTAGATAAAACGTGTCTTGTGACCAAAACAAACCTTGTAACAAGTCTAACCAAATTGTATCTCTAATCGCAGTATATTCTGATGTACATATATAGCACATATGCGTACATATGTGTGTGCAGATTAATGTACGTACGAAGAATTTCCTTAAGTCGCTGCGGTAGGCCAGAGATTTTCGATTGGGGCTCTCAAGAGCTTTATGTATGTATATGTAGAAGCCCCTCCTAACCCTGCCCCAGAAAATGTCTTTGAAACCAATTTTTTCTCTAGTTATTTGAAAAGTCATGAGAAAAGGCCGATTCATTGAAAGCATGACTTGTGTTTGGAATATGTTAGCACATTCCACGAATACATATGTATACAATACAATATGTATATATGTACGAATACCTGTAAAAGAACAAAGATTTTTATGTTTAAGCTTATTACTCAATAAAAAAAAGTTCCGTTCATATTGTTTTGTTTTCTGGCTTCTACTGCTGGTATAACATTTCTATCCCATGATGATACGACGCCCTAATCAGGATTATAATAAAACTCTCCAATTAAACCTATAAAGATAAAACCCGATACTTATGACATTAGTCTCTTCCACTAAACAAAATGATTATTTATTTCCATTTCTTCTTTATCTACGAGAAACAATGTCTGGAATTTCGAATATTTCTGCGAAAATGCATTATCCTGTCACATTTTTGGACTTCTTAATACAAAAATGTTGTCTCAAAATTTAATCTCTTCTAAAAATGTATATTGTTTTCAGTTGACGAATTCTAAAGCAAAATACCCGCATATTAAGTGCTAGCCAACAGCTTCTCCTAACCATAATCTTTGATGCACTCAAATGTTTCCAGAATTCGAAAAATACTGATGACTCGTATGACGGTTGACATACAATATAACAAAACAAGTTGTATTTAAACGCCCTTTTAACTGACGTTATATTTAATCATTCCAATAATTTGATATAAAGTCAGATTGGTCAGTGAAAAAGCTTGGTGGATGTAATAATTTTTGTATTTTTTATTTACCTTTTTATTGACGTGTATCAATTTAATTGTTATTCGTTCTCCATTTGATCATAATTGCAAAAATACAATTTATTAATAGTTAAAACAAAATATTATTAATTCAAGCGGAATTAAAAAAAAAACAATTTTTTAAACATAAAAATATTACATATTATGTGTTGTTGCATTTTTCATTCTTTGTGTTTGTTTACCCGCAAGCGATGATGGCGAAGTATAGTTCTCCCACTCGCACGACGGAGGCGCTCTCACTCGCTCGCTTGGAAATTCATTTGATTACTACATACATACATACATATACATGCAATGGAGCAACTTAGCACTAGAATAATACACATTTCCATCGTTCTGGGAGGCCCCCCCAGGATCGAGGATGGAGCGAGAATTGCTCGTTATTGGATTTCGCTGCTGCCATTAATTATACAGTTATTTAATTAATTATGTACTAACGGAAATTATGTATGTGGTGTTGTGTTTACTTTGTTATCAACATCTTTCGTTCACTATAAATTTAATTGCTATAATTTTTGTTTGCTGTCGCATCTCGCACTTTATCGTCGCCTTCATGTTATTGTAAATAGTTAAATTTTAATTGTTGTAGTTTTACTTTTATGTTTGCACTTTCGCACATATATAATAAATGTTTATATAAATTTGTTGTTGTTATTTTAATTACTTTTATTATTTAGTTTTAATTGTTAACAGTGCGGCGCCGGTTAGCTTTCATTTCAGCAAACACTCTTACAAATGTATGAGTGTATGTATTATGTATGCATGTGGGTGTGTGTTTCTTTGTGATTTTTTGTTCTCGTTTGGAAACTAAAAGTGATGACGACAACAAAATTGAACATAAGAACTTATGGAGAAAACGCAATCTCAATCTCACATAATTTTAATTAATTAAACAATTAATTTTCTATACAATTTTTATTGTTTTGACTACGCATTTTGCATTAATTAAGTCTAAAATAGGGCTTATTTTAGATTATGTATTTCCATTTATATATATAATATATATAAACCTATATTTTCTCCTTTTCATTATTTATTAATATTTTTATAACAAACGAAACAAAATTATGTATAAGGTGTGTAACCAAATTGCATTCTGTGCTTGTTTTTTTTTATAATAGATTTGGCCATAAAATTGGATTTTGCTGCATTAATTATACTGCAGCAACCACAAAACAAATCAATGTATTATATTTAATGTAAAAAATACACATTTTATATTTTAGCGAGTCAAAATATGGAAACGACATATTTAACAAATTAGAGGGGGAAAAACAATGATTGTTTGTGTACGCGTGCGAGCAAAAACTATAATACAACACATAAATATGCATTCGTTCGAAATGAAAAGAAATAATAGAATAGAAGTCAGTCGGTCTGACAGTCTTTTGAGTGTGAACGCAATACTTTGCCTTATATACATTGAAATAATTTTGGAAGTGGCCATTAACAGCCCAAACACATTCATTTAAAGATCGATGTGCCTGAATATAAATGTATTTCTATTGTTGTTAGCAACCAGCCGGTCTCTTCAATGGCTTCGATTTAACAAATAGAACACGGCAAGTGTTATACGAAGGCGCCGAAACAATAAAGTGCTATCGATAATAGCGCTGACAATCGAAAATGCTGAGCGCATTAATTGATCTGATACGATTTTGAATTTGTATATATATGGTGTATATGTTTTTGCTGGCGCGTTAACAAATATAAATAGATATAGATATACAGTTTGCAAAAGCACACAGAAATTTTGTAACAAAAAAAATTCATATTAAATTATGATTATAATAATATCAATAAAACTTAAATATTTTATCCTTGTTTTTCTTTTCTTTCTTGTTTGTTGTATATGTGGGTGTTTGTGTGTTTGGTGTGTTATTTGTTATTGCAAATTGCTTGCAATTTCTTCTCTTTTAAATTATTTTTTCTGTTTTGTTTGTTATTGAAAGTTTGTTTTGTATGACAATTAGCCTTAATTTTTAAGTATTTATATTTATATATATTTATATATGTGTGTGTGTTGGTTTTTTAAATTTAGTGTTACTTTGTTATTTGATTTGATCCTTTAATACAAAACTATTGCAACTTGCTGTTGTTATCATTAGAAAATACTTGCTTGCTTGCTTATTTATGTCATTGTTGTCAATTTGTTTACTTTTTTGTTTTCGGAATTTTTAAAGGTTATCTTTTTCTCTTTTCGTTTTTTTTTTGTTTTGTTTTTTTCAACTTGGGCTACAAAAACAACTCTAACCGGATATCATGTGTGTGTTTTGTATGTGTAGACAGGCTTCCTCATATGGCTATTGTTGTTGTTAGGTTTGTGGCCTGTGTCTGGCTTTGTTAGTTGAATTTGTAGTTTTTGTTGTTACGGTTGGTTTAAAATTTCCATTAAAATTACAATAGTTTAAATTGCTATATGGTTGTTGTGTTTGTTGTAGTTGGTGTTTCTGCTGCTGCTTCTTCATCTGTTGTTGTTGTTGGAGTTGCTGTTGTTGCTGTGATTTATGTCTATGCTATAGCGAACCAGCCGGAAAACTTGTTGAACTATGGCTATGTGCTAAACTAATCATTGAACCCGACAGACTACCCTCCTCGTCCGGGTAGGTCTCACGTGATACTTCGGTTAGCGATAAATTGCTGGAATTGGTTACGAAATAATCAGTTTATTGTATAAGTATTATATCGCTTATATATTGTACGAGTTATTTAGTATACGAGTATGTACCTGAAACCTAAAGCTAGTGAATCATTATCAAAAGCTTCCAATTCTTTAGCATGCTTCTCATGTTTCATGCGCAAACGTTCGGCACGCTCCTGATTAAATTGCTGCAATTCGCCGGCCATCTGGAGTTGAAAAATAAAATCAATCAATATATTAATACTTGATAATAATGGAAGATAATGTAATGGTTACCTTATTTTCCAACAAACCACGACGCACGCTCACACGATTCTCGAGCTCGCGTCGCTCCCGATCGCGTTGCTCTTGCGCTTGCTTCTTGTTCTTGTTCTGATAGGCAGTGAGCATTTCCAGTTCGTATTCCAATTGCTCATTGGTACGTTGGCACTCAATCACTTGACTCTCGTCCAGTTTATAGCTTTGACTTTGGAACATATCCGCAATGCTTTGTTCGTACTGCAAATAGTTCAGAAGCAGTTGAGTTAAGACAGATGGATAGGCAGAGCGGCAGAAGATAGAAATGGATAATTACTTATAAATGGGAGACAGGGGTTGGGTTCTAAGAACTATTTAGCTTCGAATCAGTAATTATAATATCACTCCATTTGCGAAGGTAATCAGTTGAAAAATATTTTAATTTTTACCATTACTTTAGCGTCGTCATCCCAGAATTGCAATCGGGAGTTGACTTTTTATTTATAATATAAAAGATGAGGGTGAAAGTGTGATCTCCATACATTCCATCCGATTGCATACCAATCCACAACATTATTATTATCACAAACACTTGACTTTGTCGCATTTATATATATATTTTTTTTTAAATAGTTATATTTAACAATTATCGCCCTGCGAAATTCAAACAATACCCGTTACATCGGCTGTTCGGTTCAACTACACTCAGAGCTCGGCAAAGTTGTGCTCGGAATGTGTGGTGCAGTGACTTTAATTTGACTTTCGTTCGCACCCGACCAGCGTCGAGCTGCATAATCTGAGATAGCTGCACTACTTTGCATGCGATGGAAGCAGTTTCTTGATTTATGTTTAAAGTAAATTAATTTTCTCGGCAATTACATGCAATGAGCAGTTTCTGAAGGTTAGGGGAATTGCCCGCGCAGTTAGCTCTCAGCAATCAATTAACCCTCGAAAACCTTTTTCTAGTGATGCAGGACCAATGCCAGCCAATGTTGCGAGCCATTGTGCATACATTTCGAGTGCATACTTTTTCTCAGCTGTACCGTTTCTGAAGACAGAGAGCTGAATAAAATATAACCAGTTAGACACTAGATGGTTTTTAATAAGGAATCAATAAATACGATTGCTCTTTAATCGAGTGCCATGATTTGACAATGTCCACCCCGCATTGCTACCCAACTTTGCAAATCAGTTACAATCTACTT
Source organism: Scaptodrosophila lebanonensis (assembly GCF_003285725.1). Lineage (NCBI taxonomy): Eukaryota > Metazoa > Arthropoda > Insecta > Diptera > Drosophilidae > Scaptodrosophila > Scaptodrosophila lebanonensis. The sequence continues at coordinate 725,256 of NW_022060598.1, read as the reverse complement.
TGCATTCATTATATGGAAAGTAACGGAAATTGTAAAAGCATTTGGTAGGCTCTAGAATCATACCTGTTCGCCCAACAGCGTCATTTTGCGATGTTTCTCCTCCTTCAGTTGCTTGATAACCTCTTTCTGTTGCTCTTTGGGTGTCGTTTGCAGTACTTGGGCCTTGTAGCGTTTATATTGTTTTGTCTGTGTTTTACAAGTCTCCCGAAACTGTTTACGTATTTGTAATTCTTTTTGCTGTGGATGAAGTGGATGATCGAGTGTTATGCGAGCTATTATGGCAAATCTTATGGAGCTAGTTTACCTTAAGGCTCTTGGGCTGTTGTCTTAGTTCGAGCGCATGTTTGCGCACCAACTCTTTCTTAATGCGATCCATGTAGTCTTGTTGATTGTGCAACTCCGTGTCGTGTTGCTTGGTTATCTGTTAAATGTTGAATGCACTTGCTTGTGTGATATGTACGATATATGTGAAGTGATCTTAAACATACCTGCTCCTCGCGTAACATATGCACGCTTCTCTGTTGGCGATACTCCAACTCTTGTGTCTTTTCATGATGCTTTAGTAGCATGGCATGCGCTTGCTCCAACTGCTGCTGTTTCTTGCTGAGCTCCTACATACCAAAAATTAAGTGTTTAGTTAAGTTTCACAAGTGATAAGGAGTAATCGGAGTTCACAAGGAACTAAGTATTTAGACAGAGACTTTGAGTTCACAAAATTGAAAATTGAAATCAGGAACCTACATTTCATTTCGTAATTTTTTTGGAGCTGTACTTACGTCACGCAGAAGCTGATCTTCTAGCTCGTGCTGCATTATCATGCGTCTTCGTTTGAATTTACGCATTTCGAGCTCAATATATTGCTTCTGTGCCTGCAGCAAGCGTTGTTCTTCCTGCGCCTCGTACTGCTTCATAGTATCCTTTTGCGTCTGCAAGGTTAAATCACGCTGACGCTTTGGCGTTGACTCATCCATCGAGAGCTCGCGTTTCCAGCGCTCTTTGTTCGCTTTGTATTCTTTTTTGCGGTTCAAATCAAACGCCTTGCGATCGCCCTCTTGCTTCGCAGTAATCTCTTTGTGTAGTTTCTTTTCAGCTGCGGCCGTCTGCTTGGCGCGTCGCTCCACGTCCTGCTGATGCTTAGTCTACAAATGTAAAAAATGAGTGACATAATTGAAATAGTATTATCCAACTTACCTCTAGACGCTCCAGATCTCTGGTAAAACTATGCAACAAGGTTTCATATTCCTTGTCCAGTGCTCCCTTGTGCGTCTCCATTTCGACCTTGCATTTCTCCTCCAGTTTGAGGAGCGTGGCCTGATGCTCACGTCGCATGCGCTTGTAGCCAGACATTTGTTCGTGCATCTCCTCCTGTGAATATTTAAAGGAGTGCGTTAATTTATAAACACAATAAATAAATAAACAATATATGCATATGTAGCTTTCAAATGCCTATAGTTTTGGGTTGCACAGTGTTCAGCGGGAACTTACAAAACTGTTTCTAAACGCCAATTCAAGTTGTAGGTACAATTGCGTGCGCATTTTGCATTTAACCTCAAAATGCACTTACAACGGGAGCAACCAATCAAGCAATCAGGTGCAAAAAGGGGCAGGATTAGGATTTAGTTGCCAATTAACAATAAAACATAAAACTCAATACACGTTTGAACAATAACTAATTGCACCACCTCACAAAAATTCACTACATTAAATAAATGGTTTTCTTTGGTTTTTGCGCGAGATCGCAGCGTCAAATGCTAAAGCCAAGCTCGACTATCGATTTAAGCTCCACTATAATCTATCGAACTAACTTATTAAAGAATGGCCACTGTGAATTGTGCGTGTGGGGGTGGCTGGGTCAAGTGTTTCCATATACATTTATTTATTATTTTTTCTATTTTTGTTAGGTTGGGGAACAATGCAGCAAGATAACGGTAAATTGATAGAAACAGCTTACATTTTGGCAAACGCAATTGGCGTATTCTCATAACTATTGTAGAGAAGAAAAAAGCATATTGTGTATAGTTTGCAGCTTTTTTGTAAGTAATGACGGAGAAAGTAGAAAAGAAAAATGCAAAACGAAAAGGACAAATAGTATAAAATTAGAGTTATCCATCCACTTCGACGTTGGACATGATGGGGAGACGAAGATGTGAGAGCTTTTATATGGAGAATGTCAAAAGGGTAACAAACTAAAGTGAAAAAACTAAACAAATTTGAGCGCACCTTGCCGCATTTTGCTTTTTTTTCGCATTTATTTGTTAATATTCTTAAAAGCGTTCTCTCACACATCCACGCATATGTACATACAAACACACACATACACACTCGTTTGCAGTTTGCATTTACGATATTACACAAGGGCAATTTTTTGTATTTGCACCACGACCCTTGCCCCGGCTGTCATCATGTTGCTGGCCATCGTCAGGTGGAGGAGGAGCAGCAGCAGCCTCTGGATCAGGCACGTTGCCACAACAGCGACACAGTTGCGGACAGAAGAAGTTATAGCGCGCCTATTCGTGTTGCGGGAGTAAAAACAATAATAAATAACAACAAAGATCGTGAATGTAGTAGAGAGCAGAGTTAAAAACGGGGACAACTGACTAGGAACCAATGTCGAAGGCAACACAAGAAAAAGCCATGAGGAGGAAGCAGAATGTCATGACGACAGCGCCAACTACATATGAAGGGATTAACGTTCTTTTTAGCGCCTACATTTCTGAGCAAATCCCTGATGCGCAATGATTTGGAAGCAATGGACAGGTGCGCATGCTGCTGAGTGGTTAGTGATAAGTGGTAACTGGTTGTTAGTGACTGACTGCTGACAGGCTTAATGGTGATAATTGTAAACACGCACCTGCATGTGCTCCTTTTGCTGTTTGGTGACAATGCTGGTGGTGCGTATGGTGGCAAAATTGGATCCATGATCGTTCACCGCATTGGAGATGGTCTGTTGCGACGAGGCCGATGTGGCAGCATAGATAGCTGCCTGGGCTGCAGCCGTTGACAGATAACGCGGCTGAATAGTCGGCATGCGATCACCACAGGCGCCTGCCGCCGATGATGTTGCTGGAGAGCCGCCACTGTTGCTGCCAGTGGTGCCTGTGCTCAGTCCGTGTGACATGGATGCGGGCAGCGGCAGTACCGGCAACGGAGGCGCCGGTGCTGGCACAACAGACGCCGAGTTTGTAGGCGTTACATTGTTATTCATGCTGTGCATGATGTTCGGCAGCGGTGGCAGGTTACGTTGACGCGAGGAGTTGCGCGATACAACGCCAGCTCCCCCTGCCTGCTGGTGTGAATTAGCATTGTTCGACCAGCCCAACTGCTGCTGTTGCTGCTGCTGCTGGTGGTGGTGCATGGCCGCGGCCATCTGCTGATGATGATGCGCTCCAATATGGTGGTGATTCTGTGCCGCAGCCGGTATGGAATTCGATGAGGAGCTCTGCAAATTTCACAAAGTGAAGAATTCGTGCTAGTTCGGACCAGTGCTTGGATCAGGCATGCAACCCCTAATTTATATTCACCTGACTACTGGCCGCCGATACACCCATCGAGTGTATGGAGTGTTCTGAAGTAATACTATTACTTTTGCTGCTGTCGCCGCCTGCGTGGTCGTCCTGCTGATCGTCCATATCGCCCACAGCACTCTCCGTCTCGCATGTGTCCACCATGAGTATCTTCTTCATTTTCCGATAATTTAGGTTGTCGAGTTCCCGCACTGCCGACTTGGTGCGCGCAATCAGCTCCAGGAGCACAGTAACGGAACGCGGACGTGTTACATAGATATGCAAGAGCAGCTGGGCCGATGAAGGTCGTTCCGCGGGCATTTTCTTGAGACACAAGTCAACGAAGTTGCAAAATGCATCCGACCAATCATTCTTCTACACAATAACGCATCAAAAAAGAATTCGTCGTTCAAATTACTGAAATTAGTTTAATTAATTCTACTTACCGGTAATGCCGGCGACTCGTTCTGTGCTATATGATAGAGCGCCGACATGGCATTCATGTTGAAATAGGGCGGCTTGCGCTCGGCCAGCTCAATGCACGTTATGCCCAATGACCAGACATCCACTTTGCCGTCATACTGGCCCTCATCCATGGCCAGAATTACCTCGGGCGCCATCCAATAGGGTGTGCCTACGAAGCTATTGGCCGGACACTTAATGGCCGCACTGCCAAAGTCCGCCAGCTTAACGACACCATTATCTGTTAACAGAATGTTGCCCGCCTTGATATCACGATGAATACGCCCGAGAGTGTGCAGATAGCTGAGACCGCTGAGGACGCCAAGGCAAATGGCCGCTATCTCATCCTCGTGCAGTGGCTTTTTGTGAACCTCAATGATGTCAGAGGCCGAGCCGACGCAGTATTCCATCACTAACCACGCTGTCGATTCGCGCAGGTAGCAGCCTTTGTATTCAATGGTATTCGGATGATTCAATTGACGTAGGAAACTGTGTGTGTAGGACAGCAGGCGGAGGAGAGAGAGGTGTTTAGTATGAATATATACAATTTGCATGTCTAACAAGTCTAATAACAAACTAGCTGGAAATTCCGGAATTCGTTTATTGAAGGTATGTAGAGGATTATATAATTTTTTCAGAATAATACGGGCTTGGTTGCCAATATCCGGCCCCCAAGTTTCTCTGAAATTATGTTGTGAAGATACAAGTTTTCCGCAAATACATAAATATACGCTACATATAAATAATTCATTGATATATGAAATTCCTTGTATCGATTTTAGTTTTATTGATATTCGGAAACTTTTGTTCAACTCACCGTATCTCTTTGAGTATGTCTTGCCACTTCTCCTGACTCTGTTTACCCGTATACGACATCTTTTTGATGGCCACAATCTCTTTGTTGAGATTGCAGCGCGCATAGTAGACGGCACCGAATGACCCATGGCCGATTTCGCGCAAGTCCTCAAAGATCTTCTCTGGATCATGCTTGTTGAACAGATCGGCTATTTCCGGATCTTTAAGACTACCAGGACGTGCCGAAGGCATGGCTGTGTTTCATGTTATGCAGCTGACCTGAGGCAGCTTGCAATACTGGTGCGCTCTCTCAGTTATATTCTTTGGCCTCTCCACGGCCTGGTCACCGCTTCCTTCCTGTGGTGGTAGTTGTAGCGACGGCTTTGGCGGCTGCTCTGTGAAGTACCGAACGGAATCGAAAGTGTTAGCTGAGCATGACGAATGATAATGCCAGCTGTGACTCCACTGGGCTTCTACAATGCTTATCGTATCTGATATACATATATATATATGTGTTTTTTTTTTTTGCAAAGAAAAGTGCCCACCGAATGTACATTATGAAATTAAACATGACTATTCCACGAACACTATAAAACTGGTACATTTTCTTTATATCTATCTACACCCACACTAACACTAAGTTAGCGGTCATAGAGGTATTCGCTCTTGAAAGAAGATACAACCTATATAAATGGATACATTTGTTTGTTGGGATATACATATTTTATAATCTGATTGAAGTTTACATATCTGATCTGTTGTTTTTCAAGTCAATGTTTATGGATTTGTAATTTGAATTGTGGGGAACTAAATTGTAAGGGAAGTAGACGTCGTCGTTGTTTTCTCTGACATTTTGGTTGTCGTTATTGTTGGAGTCCGAAATAAAACACAACTGATTATCGAATCGCCCAAATGAATCACGTCTGGATCGTTCCAGCATGGCTCACACCCACACACAAAAAAAAACTACTGAACGCACACGAATATTATTCAGTAGTTCTCGTAGTGTATGTGTCCGACCTACTCTTATCAAAAAAAAAAAATGTACATACTTATACGTATGTATGTATGTATGTATTTTAGTTCTTTGTCGTTGCCAACTTCAGCAATTTCCTAGCGAAGACGATCAGCTGCGGTATTCGCTCTGGCTTGTTAACGCTTTTTCAAAGATAATGACGAGCTCTGCTAAATGGGCGCAGACACACACAAACACACATACAAGCGAATGACTGGCACACGCACCGACAACAAAAAGTAACGGCATCATCAGCGAATCATTTGAATTATTCGACTTTGTTTTAATGGTGATGGTAATGGCGGGGCGCGTGCTGTAACTTGGTTTTTCTTTATTTTTTGGCAAACATTCCAAGAAAAATTCAAGATTCATGCTTCGCTGTTTTGGAGCAGCGGCGGATATAAAAACATTCGTACATACATATGTATGTATGTATGTATATTCTATACATAGGGCACGAATTGAAACTTGCCTTGCACCGATAACGATAACCACATATGTATGTATGTAGTTCTATACTATGACAAATGTTTTCAATGGGTTTCATTAGGCCTAACAAGATACATAGACCACCACCACAGGAGTATCTGCGGAGCTCTGATATTCTATTTGTTTGTTTATAAGGTGGGTGGCGGGTGATGGGTTCAGGGCGGTTGGAGACTGCCCATTCCCGTTCACCATGGTCGCTTAAGCATTGCTGCTTAATTCACAATGGACAAGGTAATAGGAATTATGCAGTGTCTTTCCACAGTTGCCACCGCCGCTGCCGCCACTGTCGTCGCTACTGCAGTGCAGCAGCATAAAAAAGGGTTGCACGTATAATGACGTTGACGTCGACGCCGGCAGCGACAGAGGCGCATTCATTTGTCACTCTGTTGCAGAATGCATAGCTAGCGGCAGCGCGCGGGGGAATAGTCCGGAAGGGTAACTGCGTTACCGGCCGATACGCAACAGCAAGAAATCCGACCTTTTTAGTAAATTAAGCTTTCAATTGCTGTTGTGCTAATTATTAAACTATCTGTTGGCGATTTTTAAAAAGCGAAACACGCCTATTTTTTTACACATACACACACTTAACAGCCATGTCGCAGTTCGCACACACACACGCACTTGCACAGACACACACAAACGCAACACCGCCTATAGTTATTTGATGTTGTTTTGCATTTCGTATGATTTTTTTGTGTCTTTTTAGCGACGACGACGACGACACACATTCAATTGAATTTAGTACCGTTTTTGCCTTTTGTTTTGCGCTCTTTAATTTAATTTTATGCTGCGCTGCGCCTTTTTGTTGTTGATTTTTGCAGTAAATTTTCCTTAATTTGATTTGATTTTAGTTTATTTGCCGTCGTATTTTTTGGGTGCGGACAAAACACAAAAAAAAACATAAAGCAAAAGCCCACGACGGTGGTCGTCGTCATCGACGCGTTGTCTGAGCAGCGCTGCCAGCGCGGTCACTGCACGCTGTCGTACGTACATATACTGTGTTGTTGTTTTTGCGCTGGTTGATTAGTGACTTGGAGTCGGGACTGCGGCAAATTTTGTGATTTTTGTTCGTTGTATGCAGAAGAGTTCCTTTTATATAACCTTGGAATGAAGTCAATCCGAGGTTAAAGCTTGGATTAGTTGATTTTTGATAGAATTTCGGATATATCTCGAATATATTGTTTTGCTTGCATATTACACACACACACACTTATAGCCATGCACACCCACAGGAACACACGAAGAAGTTGAGCTCACACACACTCATGTGTGCGTACATACAATGTATTTGTCGTATCGTGCGTGCTCTTTCTCGCAATCAGGCAGCACGAGTGCTATGCGGCGCACACACACACATATACGCACATGCTCGAGGAGGTGTAGTTTTGTATGTAATAAAATTGTTGTTGCTATTGTCGTTTCCGAATTGAATTTGATATTTGATTTGAAATGCGCTTTGCAGTTCGCACATGAATTTCAATCAATTCTAATTCTAAAAACTGCACGGCACACTTACATACATACACACTAGGGTAGCGCGCCGCAGTAAAAATCAACACACACAACCGCACTCGCGTACGTACAAATATGAGCGCATTGAAATGAAAACGTGAAGAAGCAGCAGGCGAGACACACACACACAGTCCAAAAAAACTTAACACGCATAAAACTGCGAAAAACTACGAATTTTCCTTGAACTTATCGCCGCTTACATTTGCAATTGAATAATCGTTGCTAACTCAACAACGCGCACGGCTGCCTTTTGTTTTTGTATATGTATGCATTTTTTCTTTCATGCGTTTTCTTTCTTTCACGCTGCTGCTGCTCCGCTATGTTTCGTGCTTGCTCTTGGTGGTCTTATCGATAGTAAACATCGATATTTTTTCTCAAACTCCAATCCCAATGAACTCATTTTGTTCGTGCTTAGAGATGGTTGTTATAGATTGTCCTTCTACATCGATTCCTAAAGAGTTCGTGTTTTTAAAGGTTTGTATTTTAAGTGCATAAAGTCAGAGCTTGAGCAGATAGTCAAGGAAAATTGTGTAATTTAATAGTATCATGGTCTCGGTTTTCATTTGTCTGAAAATCTCTTGAATTGTTGAATGCAAAGATCAATGGCCATAAAAGTTAAGTCCCTAAAACAAAATTACTCAAAAACCAACCGAATAATATGTATATTGAGCAATTATCTTGTTTGAGAACTCAAAAGCGCATCTCCATTATCGATATTTTTTATATGCATTGAAACTTAGCGAGATGTGGACACACTAGAGCACGTTGAGCGCAGTGCTGCCTATATACAATAAATTTAGTGATGTCCAATGGCGGTTGCAAATTAAATATCGAAGGTTTGTTGGAATGTATTTTTAAATTATTTTTGTCCCGGAATATATCAATATATAAGAATCAATTAAGACTGTAAGCAATAGAAATACAAATGCGGTGTTTAATGTCAATTGGTCTTATGCAGAAAAGTATTGAAAGGTACAATCAGATGGTTTCATGTTGAAAGTAGTGCAAATGTCCTTGTGCCCCGTAAGTTTGGCTATCCTTATTTGGAGCAGTTGCGAGGAAATTTAAATATGCTGAAGGTCCAGGAATGCCAAAATAGTAATTGCTGGCTGGTAGCTTTTCCTGTGTAGTTGGTATCGCCTCTTCAGGATTGTCTGGATAGTTAACCCAAAACCGTGATGAACTTCCGGGCACCGTCCCGGCACCCCCCTCACCATTGTCATCGACATTATTTCCATTGTCTGACGGACTGAAATTATCTTCGATTGCTGTCGTGTTAGCATCAGTAGCTTCTTCGTATTTGCGCTCCGCCACCCGTTCCCCTCCTCCCCTCTCTTGTCTATCTGTATTTTGCTTAAAGGAGGTATCTGCAAAGTGTTGGAGAGAAACCAATTGTACGGCAATTAGTCAAAAGATTACGTATTTTACCACTAGGCTGTGCGTACTGATAGACGAGCTGGTCACTAAGCTGTGCTGGCGGCTGCGAGCGGCGTGCTTGTTGCTGTGCCTGCGCTGGTGGACGTCGTGGCGGCGGCGGAGGTGGTGGTGGTGATGCCTGAGGTGGAGCGGACCCACCATCATAGTCATAGTCATAGTCCTGGGGTGTGGGGGGTGCCAACTTTTGAGCGTAGTACGTGCTCAATGGACGTGGAAATGGCCGCACACGTCTAGGCGTCGACGCAGCAACAGGAGGTGGTGGGTCGCTGTAGTCTGCATCGTAAACGAAGGGTAGGTAGCCCGATTTGTGGAAGTCATATGGCCGCCAGCCGCCTCCATAAATGGGTGGTCGGCGTCTGGGTGGGAGTGGTGGCGGTGGTGGCGGGGCTGGAGTGGTTGTCGTTGTGGTTGTTCTCGCTGGACGTCTCGTTGTCTTGGCGGCGAGAATAGTTTTTGTTATGTCTACCTTCGCACTAGACAGTTGGGCGCTCTTTTGGAGGAGGTTGCGCAACAACAAGCCGAAGTCTATGGTGACTGTGCCGCGCTTTTCCCGCTCTCGGTCTCGCTCCAAATCCAGCTCTGACTGCGACTTCTGGCCTGCAACCAGGTGATGGTAAAGGGATACCAGGAGCAGCAGTGTAAGGCAAACTCTTTGCAGACTCAGCATCCTGTTCGGTTTGGTGGTGGAGATCGTGGCTGTGGTGGACCGTTCAGAGTGCCGTTTCAATCAGAACTGCGTGCTCGCTGCCTGGACCGCCTTGACTTGATCGCGCGGATTAAGTGGCCAATGCTCTAACGAGTTTAACGGGTTAGTGGTGGTTGTCGTGGTTATCAACGGGTTCTCCGCGTGGCTACAATTACTTTTGCACTACTTTTTTCCCCCAATAGATCGCAAAATCAAAATGCAGACAAACTGTGCATTAACTTTGGTATACTCGGTGCAGTCCACAGTGGGAAGAACAGTGGGAAAATCTCCTCAATTACAAAACCTCCAAAGCCTCACAGCATGGATTTCATTTCTGAGCACTCATATTCTGAATACTGGAAGTGGAAAGCATTTAGATGGTTTGTCCAAGGGCAATGAAATTATTTAGAGTTTCAGTGTTGGATTCTTTTGAGCTCTTTTTCATAGAAGTTAATCTTGAAAAACTATTTCCTATGAAGCGTTGAAAAAACAGAGACAGTCTTTTTATATTTTACTTTTCAAAACTCAATACTTGTACACATACTTGTATTTTTGATATCTACCTCAAGAAATGAAAATTTGTATGTCCTCTGCGGAAAGAAAAATTTATCAGCTGCGTTGAAATCTTTTGTAAAGAACTTATTTTTGGCTTTACACTTCTTGGTGGACGAGTGCATCCATAACAACGTCTCGCCTTCTTTCTCCAAAGTCACGCTCCTCCAGTCACAGATATTCATTTTTCCTAGATTGATAGTATCCACTTCTTCAGGCCAGGCAGTTGTGTCGAATTCCTTAGTTTCCGTCTTCGGTTCTTACTGGGCCGTATATTTATTTTTCATTTGTTTTTCACTTTATTTTCTTTCAGTCAAGTAGATTCGGTCTAAGGATAACATATTTATTATTATCTTTATTATTAAAGGAAATACTTGAGATTAAAGGCAATATACTCTCTCGAAACACAATTTCACTTGTTGGGTTCATTTTCTTTTGCATTTAAGCCAGATTTAGTCCCATGGTGTGTTGGCCGCTATTGCTTGATCTCATAATAATATGAATTTTCAGCTTTGCCTTCGCTTTTGCATTTATTTTTGTGATTTTATTTCATGTTTATGCATTTTTCGAGTAATTAACTGACAAATCGCAAACTCATACACGAGTACTCGAATACAATACTTATATATATTGGTGTAGTTGGCATTCGCTTCGTGTTTGGTTGTAGCCGTGTTTCTGGGTCTGTGGGCTGATTGGCTGGTGGGTTATTGGTGGGTTCATGGAATTGCCCGAAAGCAATGCCACATTCTCGTCATTAGAGACATGTGTTGTCTGCAAACAAGTTAAGAAGTGTGGTGTCGAATTCGACGGTTTGATGTTGACGTTAAAAGTATAATTGCATTGATTATTCTAATGGTTGATCAGTTAATTTGTTTGGTCCAACTGTGAGTAACAATTTGTACATTTTTGGATGTGAGACATTAGTGTTAGAGACAACATTTTCAGCCTTATATTTCCTTTCTTAGCCACTGAACCTCTATCGACGTAGTTCTTCAATTTATTATGCCCACAATTTCTTGCGCCCCACATCGAGTATAGCTAAGTAAGACTCGAAAAACAGCACAAATTGCTGCTAAAAAACAAGAGAGAACGCTACAGTCGAGCAAGCCCGACAGTGTAATACCCTGTACCCAGGTAAACTTCCGTCACTGAGTTATATGCGCCCAAAGCAGCATCAAAAAGAGGAAGAAGAAGAGCGAACTTGTTGTTGCAGTTTGGGGAGGTTGTACTGGCGAGAATTTGTTTCGCTAAAAACTTTTCTTAGAATTGACCGAATTGAATAAAAATTTAAACAACAGTAGATAATTATATATAAATTATGTGCGCAAAGTTTAGTTTAGGTAGCATTTTAAATGTGGACGCTATTGACGAACTTCTGTAGCGTGGAAGGGGGGGAAAATTAAAAAAAATAAAATAAACTCGTTCTTTCTCGGACCTAGGAGAATCTGGATGCCAACTTTGGTTATTCTAGCTTTTATAGTTTCTGAGATCCTTGCGTTCATCCAGACGGACGGACGGACAGACGGACGGACATGTCTAGATCGATTTCTCTCGTCATGCTGATTCAGAATATATATACTTTATGGGGTCGGAGATGATTCGTACTGCATGTAACATACTTTGCACAAAAACTAATATACCCTTTTTACCCTACGGGTACAGGGTATAAAAAAAAACTTAAGACTACGCGCTAAATTTATATTTTCGAAATTATTTCTGAGTTGACAAGGAAGAAAGAAGCATGTCCAACCCCATAAAGTATACTTACATATATATTCTTAATCAGCATGAATGTTTGTCTGGATGAACGCCTGGATTTCGTAAACGGCTGAGCCCATATTGACCAAACTTAGTATTAAGACTCTCCTAATATCCAGGCAACACGAGTTTGTTTAATTTTTTTGTTCACTCTTCCCCCACTCAGCGGCGCAAGTTTTTCGTGTTTGTCGTTTGCTTTTTTTTTGTTAATGAAATGAATAAAACGATTAATGCTTAAACATACACATATATCTATTTAATTTCAACAGCAAAAGCCTTAAGTCACACAATCTTAAGAAAATGCATTGGCATACACATACATACACAGATATGTATGTATTAAGGTAGTAAGTCGATCAAAGTAAGTATAGGAGATGAGTGATCTTATCCGCCGGCTTAGATAAAAGAAGAAGAAAATAACAAAGAATTTGGCAATATGGCTATCCATTAGGGAAAGTTGGTGCACAGATATTCGTAGGCATACTCGAAGACCAGCAATAGAATGGCACCGCCCGGACCCAAACGCATAATCTTTGGCACCAGACCCTTGTAGAGGGCACGGAAGCCTTCCTCGTTGTACACCAATGCCATAGAGCTGAGGGTGCCACGATATTTGATCACGCCCTGCACGGGCTGGGGGCCCTGGATGCGCGACTTGGCCACATCGAAGGGTATGTTGACGAAGCAGGCCAGTGTTCCGGCTATAAAGCCAATGCAGACCTTGCGCAAGAACTCCAATGTGTGATCCTCGGAGGGTGGCACTACATTCTTCACACTGTGATAGAAACCGAAGTAGACCATGTTGAAGACCCCATTGCGTCCCATAGTTGCGGTCAGGCCCTTGTTGAGGCCACTCAGTCCGAATCCATCGCGCTGCACAATCTCTCGAGCGACCGCATAGGTGCCGACCATCTTCTTCTGACGGTCCGCCTGCTGCGCCACCTTCACCACCTCGAACGGATTGACGGCAATGGCCTCGATGGTGCCGGCCGTCAGACCAGCCAGCGAGAAAGTGAGCGGCGTCGGCTGTGGTGAGCCGAACTGGAAGAACTGTTTCGTCTGCTCGAAGGTCAGGAACTTAATGGCGCGTTTCGGGGTCTCGGCCAATATGGGTGGCAAAATTCCCTTCCAGAAAGAGGAGATGCCCTCCTGCCGATACATCTTGGCGAAGCAATCAAAGACCCCATTGTAGTGCACCTGTAAATAAAAAGAAGCAGGCAATCGAACTTTATTACATCACCATTAAATCGGTAGTAAATGGGGGAAAGCAAAACTAGTCTGCTACGACAACCGCCTGCATTCATTCATTTTTTTTTCTTTTTTTTTTGAATCTCTCTCATTTTTTTCACATTTCTGATGAAATAAAAAGAGTGAAAATCTAAAACTGGAAAATAATTTATTGCAAATTGCGTGCATTGTGTTTAATAATATTTTGTTGCGTTGCGCCGCTTTGCCCCAAATTCATGTTTTCTGTGTTAATTTATTCGTTGCATCTATTTTTAAAACCCACACATTTTTCTTACGCATATAAGTATAGTATGTATATTAATCAAAAGAGAAAATGATAAAAAAAATTGGAAAAGTGTAAAAAAGTAAAGCACTTTTGGGTCCAAGTAGCTGTATCGATAAACTAAACAAAGGACATTTGTTGGGAGTTAAATAAAACACTCTAGAGATCACAGCAGATCCGATGAGAATTATGTCCACCTGATTCCAGTGTTGTAGTTTCCAAAGTAGAACAAAAATTAAGATTTTCGTAATGAATTCAAACTAATTTTTGCGCTCTTATCTGCTGAAATGCTTACCTACTTTAAGATTAAACACATTTAAAACGTGATAAAAAATCAGTTATAGATTTTGTGGATGAATAATAACTGAACCGTTTTCATCTTCAAGCAGCCAATTAACTTAATCAGTCCTTTGAGAAGACCCTTCGTGTAATCGGAACACACTAGACAAGACTCACTGGTTCTGGTTCTAGAGATCTTAAATATCTACACACGCTGATAGAAAAAATAAGCAAATTTAGCCCAAAAGAGGGGAAGGGTTAGGGCAAAAGCACTTATGGGAAAAGAGTGATACTCAGTTATTGTGTTGCCTAATAATAGTAGTTTGTCAAAGAGTACAAATGCTTTTTGGTGCCAAATCTGGCGGTCTGTGGCTGAATAAAAACTTAAAAGTTTTCACCTTTAAGCAGTTAAGCAACTTTATCAGCCGTTTGTGAAAATCCCTAGTGAGCGTGTGTAGATTTAGATGTAGATAACAGCTAACTCACTCACAGATTCTAATCCAGCTTATTCAGCTTAAGAGCTTCCATTTTTATACACGAAAAGTGTGCAAATTTAACCCATAAATGGGGGAATTTACGAAAGAATGCTGATCTGAAAAACATCAAAAAGCATCCCCAATTCTGTTGATTAACAAGAGGAAATTTGTACGGATTTAAAAAAACACAAGCCCTTGTTACTGTCTGATTTGCCAGTAGTACTTCAAAAATTAGGGTATCAATGGTGTTTAGGAAAATAATCAAGAAACACTGAAAAAACTTGGTAATGGTGAAGAAACTGTTTGGGTCTCACATAAAAAAGAACAATGAATAGCAGGATAGATTTAGAAGTTGTAGCTACGCGATAGAACATATGAGAAAGATTCGTTAATGGATCAAGTTATGTTAGCGAGGGGAATTTATGTTTTTCTGGAGAAGCTCACGATATTTTTTTATGTTCAAGCTGTTCCACAATTTTCGATCTATTATTATATAGTAGAATACACCAAATTCTGATTTAACACGGTTTGAATATTAAAAATGTTATATATGGTTACACTTTATTCCATTTAGCACGATTCAAAATAACATATGATCTATGACTTTTTTACACGACTTTTTCTGGGACCAATCTAGCGTGTAAAAACAGAATTAGGTTTAGTATAGTTAGTATTGCAAATATTGTCTGTGTATATAGTTGTTTTTGCTATAGTTAGACCAAACAAAGTTGGCCCAAATCGAGTGTGAATGTGTACTGAGTTCAGTAGCGAAATACACTTAAGACTAGAGTAAATACATCTCGTTTATTCAATAGATTAGATACAACTTAACTTGGCCTTATGGGTGCAATTAAGTATGCTTTGAATGGTTTATAGGCAAAGAAGGGGATGCAATTACTTGCAAGAAATTAAATCTATTCTTCCTATTTTACTTTGTTATGAAGCAAATACTTTCCAATTCCCACTGCCAAAAACGAATGTATGGATGGATATTAATCAGGATTAGTGCATCAAAATGAATATCTAAATGGATAGATGGAGGATATTTTCACCACAATTATTGTCTAGATAGATAGATGGAGGATATTTGTCAAGATGGATGGATGTTAATCGAGATTAGCGCAAAAAGATCTTGAGCCAACAAAAATGTTGATTCTCAATAATAACTTACATATGATATTTAAGACAAAAGCTTTGCAAGTGATGTTATTAAAAACAAGTCTGGCACTTTTGAATCTAACTTGAAGCATAGCTCAGGAAAGTTCAGTGGATTTTACCTCAATTCTCAGAAACTATATTTTCTTTGCTACGAAAAATGAAATCTAAGAGGGCAGAACAATAAAGATGTTAGCTGCAACAACTATTCGGTGGAAATATTATGTCAGGCCGCTAATTACAGCCGAAAATATCATCCGACAAACGGGCAGAGAATATAAAATCCGAATTTCGAATAGTAACTACAACAACAACGGGTCGTTCTATGCTTATGAGGGTAAGTGTGGTCGCTGATAAGAAATCGAGCTGAGGCTAATGCCAGACACGATAACGCGTTTACCGTCTGCTCTCATTGTACTTCTCTGGGCCGCATTAAATATATCCACACAGGGCGATACACACTCGTACATATCAGGGTGTTTGTTTGTATATCGTACATACTTACACATGTACTCTTATGTATATATGTATAGCTACTGTGCCTCAACGTGGTTGTTGGTAAGGCTTAGGAGGGAAGGGAAGAGACTGCCTGCTGCGTATCTGTATTGGTATGTTGAGCAGAAATTTTGGCCGTGCTTGGTTGTTGGGTGTGTGCGTGTGCGTCTGAGTGTTTACTGACCTTGAGGTGCCCTTTGGTTCAATACAAGTAGAGTGTTAGAGTCGCGCGAGGTCGACTCTTGTATACCCTTTAATCGTTTCTGTGACAGCTAACTGATGAGGTACGCCTATTCTAATCAAGCTTCCGAATATAGTCAAACATTATTTAAAACTCATACGAGAAAGTGCTTAGTTGGGTCACAAAATTGCTGCACCAATGGTTCCCATAAAGTGCACCGATTTCAATGAAACTTTAGAATAGAATTAGAATTTACGAAATTTAGTTAAGCTATCTTCAGATGCAAAAGTTGTTTGTACTAAGAGTTAGTTTAGCTACAATCGTTGCTATGACAGCTTTATAATATCAGCATATAGTTCAGCACATAGTCAAACCCACAAATACAAAATAGGTACAAATATCGTTAAAAAAATAAACAAGCTATATATAATTATTTCGCTGTGTGTGTTTTAAAATAAACTCTCGTTACATACAGATAGAACAAGTCTATATACCTAGTTTTATGCATGCAGCTAGTATGGTTTAAAAGTTATCGATGTTCATACAGGCGGACGAAGGTACAAACGGACAGACAGTGGAGAATATGTACATAGCTTTAACATGAGGTCTGCCATCTACTGTCTGTTACATACATTTCCGCTTTTTAATATACCCTTTCACCCTTGCAATATAGGGCATAATATTAATAATAAAAAACAATAAACGCAAACTGTGCTCCATTTGACAATTGTACACAATAAATAGTGGTGCCATATCTCTATGGTCGCGTTGTATACATTTGCTTGATTCCTATGGCCTATCGATTTGAAGCAGGCATAAAAGCTAATGATTTGAGAGAGGGAAAGGGAAGGAGAGAGAGAGAGAGAGAGCGAAGGTCGACTTACCTCACCAGTGGCCGTTGGCCGGGCCTGAATCTGCATGCGTGTCTTAACCACATCCAACGGCTGCATGATGCACACCTCTAGGAAACCGGCAGAGCCGCCGGCCAGCACTTGAAAGGCGGCCCGTCGAGCCGGCGAGATCTCGTGCCCCATGACCTGTTGGGCGCTGGCCATCGTTTGTGTTTGTGTCGACGGACGCTGCTGGAGCAAAACAAACCGGGATTGAGAACGAAAATGAAAACGGAAGCGAAAAGCGAACAAGTCTAAAGGTATAATAATAATAATAACAACAACGAAATACCACGACGAACAAAATTAGTACACAAATAATTTTGTGTGCTTTTAGTTTTGTGTTTGATGCAATGCTCACTTCTTTTTTTTTTTTGTATTTCAAAATTTGTTTGTATCTATTCACACCGGCCTGCTGCTTCCAACAGTAAGCGTATAAATGCTTATAGATATACTTGTATATGTATCTGTATCTGTATCTGTATCTGTGTGTGCCTGTGTGGAACAGCAACAAATTCTTAAACACAACAACAAAAAGAGACAAAAAAAAAACAATAATCAATTGGACAGCCGTCGCTGTCGTCGGTCTCTGTCTCGACGTCGCCGAACGCTTTGAGCACAAGAATCGCACTGAAATCGAAATTGAAAACGAAGCGAAAAAAAAAGAAATTGAAATTCAAGCGTCGGAGGCCAAGTATGACAGAACGGAACAGAGCAGAGCAGAACAGAGCAGACCACCCCAGACCCGACCCGTGCTCATCATGACAGTCCGTCTGCTGGACTCGTCAGGAGCGGTTGGTTCGAGGGGGTGCGAGCGAGTGAGCGGCCGACCGACCGGTAATTGGCCAGCAAACAATGACGATGCGTCAATTTTGTCACGCCAAGCGTTAAGCTTTCGCTCGTCGTCGGGCGTCGAGCGGCCGACGACCGGTGGCTGCGATAACCAGTCAGCCAGCCAGCGGTCATGGGGGGAGCGAGGCGGGTGGCGTCTACAACCACCGCCAACAATGCGGCGCGTGCTGGAAGCTTTTTCCATACAAAGTTCATTGTTTTTTTTCTTCTCTTAATTAAAAGCTTTTAGCGATCGCAGCAGTCGTGTTGGCGATCGTCAAGGCAAGTAAAAGCTCGATAGCCACGACTCATTTATTCATGGATAAGATTCAAGATTCGATATGCACCGATGTGCATAATTGGATTCATACTAGATATTATTGTAATTTTATTCGATTTTTCCCACTTAGGCTTTCATAGCTTATAAGGTTTTTTTTAATAAAATTTCTGTATATTCTTTTCCTATGTCGACAGCCAATGTTTGAAATAAAATATAAATAAATAAAAAAATAAATAATTCAAATCATTTCTAACACAGTCTCCGCCATGCCAAAACAAATAGTTTAAAATTAAAAAAATCTAATTATTTGTAAAATTTGTGTAGAATTTATGTAAGCTCAAATTTGACAATTACTTGTCCAGAATATAATGGATAATAGAAATTAATGCATAAGTTGAAATGCATATAGGGTATAAAACATATAAGTATAAGCAGTAGTATCAAAAAAATGTATATTATATAAAATTTGTCAAACATTAATTCTAACTTTATAAAACTATAAGCTATAGAGTTGAAATTGAGTCACCAATAATACAAATAAAGTGTTGTTATTTATAATTATTTCGATTCGCTGGTTAAAAAAATTGTTTTTAGTATTTAATATTTCGGTATATAGAAGGTCGATTAGCTGCTTAAAAAGTATAACATATTTATATTTTGTGTTAAATTAATCTTTGCTCTTAGTAATTAAGCATAATCAATATTCATACTCAAAAAGTAATACAAATATTTAGCCAAACGTATTGCTAAATGATTTCGTTACAACAATGAAAAAAGGTTTTCATATTTAAGCAGTTAAGCTGCCTTTCAGAAAGGGCCTGAGTAAATTTGAAAACAATGTTATTTACTTGAATGGCTTTGCGTGAAGTTGATCGTTTTTGTCAGAAACGGTAAGGTAACAATATTAATTAAATACGAATTGTGCTATAAGAATACAAATAATTCTGTTTTTACACGGTATTTTTTACACGGTTTTGATTTAACACGGTTTGAAAATTAAAAATTTTTATTCCATTTAGCACGATTCAAAATAACACAAAATAAATAAACACATAAAATAAAATGAACATAAATCCTTGTTTGCTAACTGATTTTAATAGGTTTTAAAGATAAGGAACGAAACTACCGTGTAAAAACAGAATTAGGTATATCATAATTCCCTTAAAGTATATCATTTATGTTTAGCCTTTGAATTTATGAACGAACATTTTAAATTTTGATTAAATTGATAGAAAAATGTGTGTAATTGAAGCCGAAAAAAGTGGAATATTCAAGTCTGTTTGGAAATTTTGAGGACGATGGCACACGGAACTGATTGCTCCTGGAGCAATTGTGGACAGACCAGATGCCCAGATTGTTCACAGAACACCAATATTTCTATAGGCTTTTCCACCTTGTTCTTAATTTTTCCATACACTAATAATTATATAGTCTTGTAAATATGTGTTTTAATTGAAGTGATGTTCCTTAGACGTTGCCAAACTATAGAATGGAAATGGCCAATGATCAGCTGGAACGACTTAATGCTGCCCAGACATAGCACTTAGAAGGCAATCTACGTATGGAGGTGGTCCTCTTAATTAAGACAAATGAATACTTCACACTTTGCTAATGCCATGGCATCTCCGAATGGATGTCTATCGATGGAGCCACTAGCCATTAACTGGCTGGCTTATGGGCCAACGTTCATTCTACGATCTTGACAATGTCAGACAAAAGACAAACAAATCTTTTGACATTGGCTGAGGTTGCGACATCTACTCGTACATATCGTAGTCGCAGTCTGGATGGGATCTTGGCATCATCTTCCATACTCGTATCTCTGCCTACGATGTCAATTTGTATCTTGATTAGTTTATTGTTCATAGTGCGTTGTATGCGGCGCATCAATCAGGGGAGACAAAACAGAAACAGAAACAAAAACAAAAACAGAAACTCATGCCACCAAAAAATATGAAGTTGAGAGTGTCCGACCCGTGGGCCATTTATGGATGGATGCTTGGATGCTTGGTTAGATGGACGGCTGTGGACTGTGGCTTCGATTGAGGACAACTTTCATTTACATAAAATGCATTCTACAAGTATAACAAATTGACAGAACAAATTGTTGGTGTCAAAAATGTGTTTGTGTGTGTCGGGGGCTGTCGGGCTTTTAAAATGTATGATTTACATACATTTCTACGTCTTTCTTTCTTCTTTTTAAACAAATTTTTTTTTTGTAACACACAGCTTTTCCAACTTTTCACCTAACTGCGGCGCAGCGTGTATGTTTGAGTGCGTTTTATGATTGTCCAAATATTTCTCTCGCTCCTAATTATGGGCACGAGTTTGCGTGACCGACACTTGTGTGGAATTTAAGATACACTCTAAAAAAAAGAAATGTTTGCAAATCCTTCAAATGTAGAAATTGAGAAATTTTGGAAAACGTCGACTCTACGCATTTTTTTGTCACCTATTTAAGACAAAATTTATAATCTGGACTTCGTTATTAATCTCCAATTGGACAATTGTTAACAGCTGAAATGGTCCTCTTCCAGTCCAGTCCCTCCAAATGCAGAACTTTCTTGGCTATTGATTCTGGCCGTTTTTTTTTTACCTTCTTGTTGGAGACTGTGAAAAATTGTAACACGAGGCTAACATTTGTACATAATTCTCTCGTTACCGTGATAATAGATGAGCATTAATAAGAATCAGCAAAATCTGGCTATTGATTCTGGCTTGGGCACTTTTTCAGCTGCTTCGTTGAGGTTTGAACTGGCTCGAACGGTAAGAGCCAAGTTGCTAATATTTGCAACAGACTGAGCGGTTTTGCAAAATTCCAATAGCAATCGGTTTTTATTTTTTATGTGGCGTCTTATTGGAGGTTGTGAAAAATTGAAACACGAAAAGGCAAAAGGCTAAAATTTGGACCTAGTTTTCCCTTCACATTGTAAATAAGTACAAGTAGATGAGCATTTCAAAGAGTCCGAAGCACTGTTTATGTACAACATTGTCGCATGTGAGCCACTTTTTTCATTAGCAGCCAACATCCGATTCAAAAGTGGATTGATTTCAATTCGTTTTAAAAAATACCTTTTTTTGATAATGCATATGGTGCCCGTAAATCGATTTTCTTTCCACATACAGGTTTAATACTCTTTTGTGGCCAATTAGAAGCTCTTGAGCGATGCTTTGGCTGCGGACAGTCTGACTGTCGGCTTCTATAATGTCCGGTGGAAAGATCGGCTTTCAATTCGAAGTTTCCGGAATGGAAGCTTTGAAACAAAAATTGCCAATAAATATTGTAAGCATTGTTTTCTTGCTTTCAGGTCGATTCATAATAATAAAATATAAAAATTAAATAAAAGTAAAACGAATTATGAAAACAATTGAACTCACAAATTGCTGGACCCATAAAGAATTGTCACAGGACTTCTTTTAAGAGAAGCCCAAGCATAAATCAGTGTGACCAATGCTTTACAAATTATATCATATTGAAGAGGACTCACTTAGAAAGTGGCTTTCTTGTTCTCCAATTTGTTGAAGTAAATAATTTACAAGATTTGCAATTTGCAAGAAACGGGCTGTGATTTCTAATAAAAAAGAGAACTTTGTTTTTCGACATGGTTAGCAATAAGCAAGTATTTTTCCTGGTGTATATATTTGGACTTTACGAACTTTATAATAAAGTGCTTTAACACCTGGGGAAGCAGCAATTGCGGCCCGCATCTGGGAACAGAACAGAAACGCAAATTTAAAACGCATTAGAACGCCATTAAAAGGCAATTAAAACTTAACAAACAAATTATTGAACGAATTTTCCAATTCGAATACTACGAGTATAGCATTGTTGTTAAGTCACGCAAGTGGCTGCTGTCTGATTGGAGTGAGAAGTACGCCAAAATCAAAATAAAAATCGGACAATCGCCGTAGATTTTATTCTGTTTCAGAATGAAAATTCCTCATGAATGAATGGGGAACAATTTTCAATTTCTCACTAGGAATACAAATAGGCAAAGGCGAGGAAGAAGAAGCAGCAGCAGAGGAAAACAAATTCACATCTTTGCGCACCGCTGGAGATCGCAGGGCAGCGAGAATGAGAACCAAAAACAACAGCGACTGGAAACGGAATGATTTTATTTTGTAATTAGGCATAGTTTTACGAGCGATGCAACTGCGATATAGCGCCGATTGATCGATCAAAACTTCTTCATGCAAGCTCATAAATCATTTTTTCCCTAACTCCCCCCGCCACTCTGCCACAAAAAAATAAAGTTCTTTAGGCCAGAGTTGGAGTTGGATCGAGCGGCCGGACAAGTGAGAACTCACGACCGCCCGTGGCCCTCCAATTGTCTGTCAAAGGCTATTAACCCCATTTGGCGTTCCACTTGTTCCACGCGCCCCCTTTGGCACAGAAAACCAAAACAAAAAAAAACAAAAAAAAAAAACAAAATACTACATACTACTCGTATAAAAACTAGTTTGTCCAAATTGTTTTTCCAAACACACACGCACACCAAAAAAGTGTAAGCGGAACGCAAAACCCACAACAAAGGAACCTGACGCACTTTGATATTAAAAGTCTCATGCCGCATGCAATGTGTGTTCATGTTTTGATCGTGCAACTCAAGCGAAACAACAACAACAACAACACCAACAACAACAACAACAAACTGTTGGAATACTAACCACAAAGACGTCGCTGCTCAGTTAGAGTGTTTTGATTAATGTCAGTTTTGACAGCTGCCCATCAATGTTCTAGACTTGTTGTTGGACTTGAAACTGTAGCTCTCATTCTGATGCTTCTTCTTCTTCTAAATCTTTACCTTTCTGTTGTTGTTGTTGTTGTTGTTAGTGTAATGGAAAGCACTCAGCGTTGAGGTGGTGAGGAGAAAAGCTTTTAATCGATCGTTTACAATCGTGTGACAAATAGTGTAATGGAAAAGGGATTATTCGACACAGGAAATTGGTTTCCAATACTCGTACATAAGTACTTGTATGTACACACAAATGGATGGCTTTATAGACAAGAAAGTGCTTGCTTCTCACGAACATATACATACATATGTATGTGTGTACATATGAAATGATGAATTATTATAGGCTGCCGCCATGAAATGTTATTATACTCTATTGTTTACTCTGTATCCGAGGTGCTACCAGAGGGCATACCACAAAGTTTAGATGCCAAACATATTTACCAGGCAGACAGACCCCATGTTATAACTACATTCGTGATCTCACATATACTATATGCATGAGACGAATGGATATAGACACATTCATCTGTTCATATATCCCACTGTTTGAACACATAGAATTTTTGAATCATCACAGCTTAGGACACCCCTCATTGGTTTGTGAACTTGTTCTATCCATAGGCAGACCAAGTTTTATTTACCAACCATATATAGGCGTATTATTTTATTGAAACGATCTGTGAAAAATTTCACTCTGAAGCTGATACATATTTTGTCTATAAAGATGTCTTAAGCAAGTCTTGAATTTAGAAGTTCTTTATTATGGCTCATGATATTCTGAAGTTTCATCAAAATCGGTTCCTTATATCAGGAAATCAAGCATCTTACTATCTGAGACTTTGTTGTTAATAAAGATATGTATCATAGGGAACTTTGGTATTCTTTAGTTTTTCCAGCTTCATCAAACTATATACTGTTTCCGCTTACAATTCTTATCGGTTTTAGCTGCAGCACCATTTTCTTCACAACTCACATGCGGAATTCGACAAATTTGTGTGCAAATTATTTGCATGTCTGACCAAACCTTTAAGGTCGCTGGCAACAGTAGACATGGGAGAAATTGAGAAATATTTAATGCCTACTCTACCCAGTTTTCAGACCTTTACCTTCACATTATTTTATACAACAACATAATAGTATGTTAATAAAGATTTGTTCTCTAAATTCAATTTTCGGTATTTTTCCAAGCAGCTAAGATAAGATAAGATATATCTGTTAGACCTGGAACGCCATGGTCAGTGCGGGATTCAGTTACATTTCTGTTAACAGGTTCACAAATTGTTGTCTAAGATTGACTTCAAATTTGAATATGTTCTAGAAATGATGAAGCCTAGAAGAAAACCTAGAAGGTCCTAATTTTGCTGGCTAGGTTTTTGGAGGATCGTGAAAACATTTTGCTTATGGAACTTGGCAAGGAGCTTGAATAGGTGAGTAATATGGCCTCAGCAGATTAGACCAAAAGTTTAACCAAACTGTTGATTTTTCATTCACATTTTCTCGCTTGCTAACAACTATTTTCTTAAAAACAAACCACATTTCTAGACTAGAGTCTAGAACCCTCGATCTACTGTTTAAAGTAGTTGTAGGAATTCGCGCTTTGGTCAACTTCATAACTGAGTCTTGTTTTATCTCAGCAGTTTGTATCTATTTGGAAATTGGAAGCGTATTCACTTAGTGGTGTGTTTCTCTGTCATTACGTACATTTAGTTGGCCTCTCATTTGTGTGACCTAGTGGCCAATTGGGGCCCAAACGTCCGACAAATGCAACTTGCTTACCCACTGAACTCCACAACCTGCTCAGAACCAGTTGCAAAGTGCGATGTGCGGTCTGCTTTGTGTGATTCGCCAAATGAAAGTAAGTTGTAAGTGAGTGAGTACCTAATTACGAGTATGTACACTCAGAGAAAAAAGACAGATTTTTATATAAAATGTTTAAGCAATAAACATGTATTTTAATCTGGACCTCCCCTGGGACTGAAATGAATTAATTGTCAAATCTATTTAACCTATTTAATGATTGTCCACGATGGATGCTAATACAGAAAATAATTTTTGTATTTATTTTATTTGAAACTGCTAACTTTGCAAACAACAATATAAATATATATACAAGAAAATAATCATAATAATAATAATGACAAAAAGAAAAACCTAAAAATATGCAAAAGAATTCAAGATATCATAAAGTATAACTAAGAAAGAAACTCAAAAAGTGAAACAAGTAGAAGAGTAAGACTCGTGAATGCAACTCAAATGGACTAGAGTTTTCGAGTGGGTTATCAGCTATTAGCTTCAGTTGTTTTGGACTATATTAAGGAACATGGGTCAAGTAGGTGTGTTTGTTGAGCTAATCATGATATGAAAATAGAGTCAGTTCCCATTTTCCATTTGTCGCCATCGAATTTATTTGCTTTTTCAAGTTTAAATATATAAAAGTAAATTGTATTACCATTGTACGATGAAATTGCCCCTAAATATCAAGCGAGATAGAGCACGTTACTTTTCTATCAATGGTATGCAAATATTGGAAAAGTGCTTGCTTAGAAAGGGTGTATTATGTTTGTAGAAAAGAAAATAAAGTGGAAGAAAAGAAGTAGAAGGAAAAATACCTTTTTGCCGTGAATCCAAACCCATTCATCACGATTTTTGATCAAAAAAACGAAAGAATGTACTTCAATGTGTATATTATTAAGTACAGTATAACCTCAATAAGCCCGACAGCTAGAGCTGCGTTAGTCTTCGACGCAACAACAATTCCAAAGAAATTATGTAAACAGTATATACTAAATAGGGAAAAAAATGAAACCACAGATCTTACAGCGTCTACAATGAGCACGAAATGGTTGTTTGAGCTATCGAGCTTGCACTGTATTTGGATGCTTAGAACAATGTGTATAAGTTTATGATAATTACTTGTAGATTCGTGCTTGATTTTGATTTTAGAATGAAAATACTTGATGGTTTCTTGAAGTGTACTTGTCTGTGCTGGCACATGTGCGTGTGCCAGTAATTCGGAGGTCTGAAGACTATAAAGACTCGGTTTGTCACCAGCGCCTCTCCATTTAATCGAGCGAGTGAGGCGCATGCGAATGGACGTGACAGCGATACTGATGGCCTTGCTGAGCGGCGTGCTTACCCAGCAGCAGCCGATGAGGGCCAACCGACCGCTCTGGATACTGGAGGATCAGTTGGCGAAGCGCGAGCGTGAGAATCGGCAGGAGTTGCTGGAAACGAGCACAACGCTGGAGCCGCCGCGACAGGCGCGCTACATGGAGCCGGCGTCCATAACGTTTCTGGTGCGCCAAGGCGCACCACAGGCCGCCACTGGGCAGTCGCAGCCACTGCCACTGGCACTGTCGCTGCCCCAGCCAGTGGCACAGCCACGCCACATGCTGCCACGACGTCTACAGCTGCCACATAGCTACGTGCAGCAGCGCCGCCACAGCCACAAACCAGCGGCGGTGGCGCAACGGCGACGACAGCCAATGGCGCTGCCCATCTTTGACAGTGCACCGGGGGATAATGCGCTGCCCATGGCCGATCAGTATCCACTATTTGTGTACAATGGCACCAGGGGTGAGCTGATAGTGAACACTATGCTGAGCACTCAGCGATATCCGATGAAGGAGCCGGTGCCGGGGCAGGTGCTCTATCCGCCATCGACACCCATGTTCCGGCCCAAGCCAATTGTGGAGCGTTTCCGTTTTCCGGGTCATCGGGAACTCCTCAATCTGACGCTGATACCCTTCTACGCCCATGAAGCTATCAGCCCGCCCACCAGCCTGATGCTATCAACCAGACCCCCTCCCCCACACACCACCACCGATGCCACGCCCCACGAGACTCAGCTGCCGCGCAGCCACCGCAAACGGAAACGCAAGAAGGCCAAGCAATATACCGCCTACCACTCGCCACAGGAAGTGCAATGGCAGCCAACGTTGCCAGCTTCCTTGCAGACCACTCGCCATCATCGCCACAACCACCGCCAGCCCACCGATTCGAATGAGAGCAGCCAGAGCCTGGGTCTGGAACTGGAGCTAGGCAGCTTGGAGCAGGAAATCGAACAACTGCAGCAGCAACTGCTGCCATCCAAGGAGCCAGAGCTAGTCCAGACCACCACCAGCAGTCCGCCATCCAGTTTCCACATCGTATATGTCGATGAGAGTCTCGAGCGCCCACACACCGGAGCCCCATCCGAGCAGCCAGAGAGCACAACCATCACACCACCCGTTCAGCGCCAGAGCTCGCGTTATGCCGGGAAGCGTGAGTTCTACGCCTTTCCCGTTTACACGCTTGGCAAGCTGCTCCAAGAACCCGGGAGCATCATCAGCAGGAACAGTGTTGGAAGCCCTTTTAGGGGTGATGCTTCTACGGAGCATGAACCGAACAACACCTGGTTTATTTTGAATTCCCGGTGAGTAACTTGGCAAATGGTCCTGATTTTGAACTGAACTCAATGGGTTTTGTTTCTCTGTAGCTACAAGGGACCGCATCACAGCTCCCAGACATACGGGAAAACCAAATACTATACCTCCAAGTACACGCAGAATGCAATTAATTTAAAAACGTAGGGTGGTCGTTGATGATGAATAGATGTACAAAAGGAAGTTTGATACTCGATTTCCACAAAACGAATAAAATAATAGTAGTCGATAGCAAATCTTCCAAATACTTTCTATAAGAAGACTTTAAAAGATTAACTGTATGGAAAAACTATACGATTTTTGAATGATATTTATATTTATATCATATAATTTTTGAACAAATAAAAAATACGACATTATAGATAAATGCGGACTGATACTTATATTTTGCAATTTCCAAATAACTTACATGAGTACTTTTTTCTTTTCTAGTAATTTATGTTGCTGTTACAGGAACACAAGACATTTTCTTAGTATAACACTTTTTCCCACCAAACATTTTGTGATATCTTCTTTTGATTCTAGTTTTAAGGGCAAAATACGAAAAAGGTATGACTTCTCAGAATTATTTCCCATCGACTGTTTCGTAAGATAAACAGATGAGCAAGTGGATAATTTCCTATCGACTGTTTCGTCAGGTTCTTTTGACACATAAGAAATTTTGTCTTCGTAGAATCATTTCCTTACAAAAAAGGAAGAAGCATACTTAAGACTTTTTGCGGTTTGTAGTGAGTTTTTATATCAGTCTGTTCTTTAGAGTCAAAATACGATGTGGCCGAGTAATAGAGTTACGAATATCTCCCGCTATCCCAGTCTCTGTTAAGTTCGAAGTATAGTTGAGTTCAGTTTGTGTGATTATAGTCTCTTCTTCAAAGTCCAAAGATGATGATGCTAAGCCATGGAATTACGAATATCTCTCGCTTTCCAGCTCCCTTTTAAGTTATACAATTCACTTGATATGTGCATTGAGAATGTAAAAGAAGTTTGTTCTTAGTTCGAAGCATAGTTCAGTTTAGTTTTTCAGATTAGTCCACCCCGCCCTATCTAACTGAAATGCGATCAAAAGATGATGCTAAGAAATGGAGTTACTTGCTCTTCCACTCTCTGGTAAGTCCGCAGAATAGTTGAGTTCAGTTTGTGTGATTATAGTCTCTTCTTCCAAGTCCAAAGATGATGATGCTAAGCCATGAAGCTACGAATATCTCCCGCTCTCTTTTAAGTTATATAATTCAGTTGATGGGCCATTAGAACTACGTGTGAGATATGTGCATTGAGAATGTAAAAGAAGTTTGTTCTTAGTTTGAAGCATAGTTCAGTTTAGTTTTTCAGATTAGTCCACCCCGCTCAATCTGACTGAAATGTGATCAAAAGATGATGCTAAGAAATGGAGTTACTTGCTCTCCCGCTCTCTTTTAAGTTACACAATTGAATTGTTCGTGTGCGAGTTGATGGGCCATTAGAATCACGCTCATTAACGCCTCTCAAGAAATGCATTTGTGAGATGCGCGCATTGGGAATGCGCGACCCAAACGCATTCTAACTGGAACAGTTTGGTTTACAGCTCATAAAAGCGATAATAAATTCCTGAGCAAAGCCCCGTGTGGCTTAAGGCGAGTCCATTGTGTGTATGTGTGTCTAGAAAGTTGCCATAAAACATAAGCTTAGACAACTCAATAGAGCCAAAGAGGTGGAGGGGGGGGGGGGGGGGGGGGGGAATACCAAAGTCTTCACTTGCAGGGTCGCTTTGATTGCATAATCGTTGCAAAAATAAATAAATAAAGTTTAGGACTCTTTGACCCAATTTTGTTGCTGACCGCACAAAACAAAACGAATTTCCCAGCCAATGTGTTAAAAAGCAAAAAATGTTGTACAACAAACATGGCGAGAAAAAGTCATCAACAAGTTTTATGGCCAATTCATTGCCAACGCCCAATGGTCCCAATGGATGAACAGTCCGCCCTTTTAAGAAACGCCGCAACAACAAAACAACAACAACAGCAGCAGCAGCGACTAGAGACGAAGTCTGAGACTGAGACTGAGGCCAAGACCCAGACCGAGTTCAGCCCAGCCCACCTGGGCCGAAGTTCTTGCTGCAACGTGCCGTCATTCATTCAATCATTTAGTCAATGATGTGGCTTTCTATTCTAAACATGCGTTCATTATTATTATTGATTTCCCAGCTTATTTTTCGCTCTTACGACTCTTTTTTTTTTTTTTGTAGATTTTTCCAAGCCTGCAATTAATTTTCTTGTTGTTCTATCCAAGAAAAAAAAAAACAAAACGAAAAAGCATACGAAGACAACTAAAAATGTTGGCAGTTGAAGAGAACGAGTGAGAACGAAGGTGAGAGAGAGAGAGAGAGAGAAGAGAAACAGTCGAAGAAGCATGCGCGCTGCTGTGGCTTTCATGTTTTACGATCATTGCTGTTGGGCAGACAATTGATCTGCCCGTCCCATGGCCCATGGGGGCGTCCATCCATCCATCCATCCATGCAGCTGTCCATCAGCTGCCCCGCAAGCGGGCAGATGGCGCGCGTATAAAAGCTCGCCGTCTAACTATTTTTCGTTTTAAAAGAACTGCAGCTGCGCATGCGTGTGTGCCGCGAAGACGCGACTCTGTTTAGTGCAACCAGAACGAGCTTCATTTATTTATTTATTTTTATTTTTTTTTAAGTAATCTCCGCGCGCTGACTTTTCTGTGTGCGCATATCCTGTCGCAAAGGATAGACTAACAAGAATAGTGAACGGTGTCAAGAGTTCGTGAAAACAGAGACAAAATGTGGCAGTTTTTTGTGGTATGTGCTCGACAATTGTCATCTAAGTTGTGTTTTTTTCTCCGCCATTACATAAAAGTGCAAATCGGAATGCTTGAATCAACAAGCCACTAAAAAGGGCAAATCCTTGCAAAAAATCCCTAAGCCGTTCCAAATCTCCATTGAAGTGAGCTAAGGATAATCAATTTGATAAGAATTTGACTCCATAAAGGCAGATAGGCGTTCAATGTTAAGTAAGGACTTGTTCTTATTCGTGTACCCGAAACTATAGAAGGTGTTGCCAAAAAACAGAGCCGGGTTCGTTGATTTGTCTATTTGTGGATCCTGTCTATAGCTCTTAGAAGGTGCCAAAGATATAAATTATATATCAGTTATGTAGGTCATTATTTTCTCAATTTTTTTTAATAGGCGCTACAGAAAAAGACAGCTCGCATAGTGCTAATTAATCTTGTCTGGGTTGACGCAGCACCTGTTCTTGTTCCTGCTGTGTAATTTAGGTTTTTAGATCAACTTTGTTAAATGAAGAATACATGAATATGCCTATAAAACTCTTTATTTGATTATACCAGGCATAGGAAAGCAGGCTGTTACGTATTTTCCATCAATCTAATGCAACGAACATATTAGTCATTAATCGTTTTGGGACATTCCTAATGTTCCAAACGAAAAAAGTAAATATCCTACCACATCTCAAATCTTCTCTCAGTCTCTCTTCTTAGCCAACATATGTAATCCAAAGTTTTATTGCTTTCTTTGGCATTAATCTCTTGCTCAGCTTTATAGCTTGGGACGATGTCAAGAATTACTTTCAAAATTAATAATATAGACGGAATCGAATACTTTTAGGTCTTAAGTACCTCAAGAACTGTATAGCCAAGGGGTATGAGGAGTCAAAGGTAACGCTGTGTAGAACTTTTTTTTTAGATTAGAGCGAACTCATAGTTACAAATAAATTCAAACGTGCAGTATTGAGCATTCAAGTTATAATAAAACTGTACTCTACAATTTTATTAACGTTCAACATAACCTTTATTTTGTTATAATATTTTATAGTATAAACAATTTTAATCTACGGGGCTAGCGAGAAGAAACGCTGTTTCGAATCGTACAACTTAAATGCTCCGTAAAGTACTATGATTAAACATGTTGTATTCAGAGCTGTAGGAAAAATCTGGTGCCGCGGGAATCCCCTCATTTTCTCCTTCGATCGGCTTTGTAGTCCGTCTGTTTGTTTTAATGGTGAGACTAGAGATGAAACTATATGCATATACAGAGCTAGACCAAATATAAATATTCTATATCTCTCATATATGCGTTATTATTTTCAAATAAATCTAAAGATATGATCAACGTTGAAGATGAAATATTTTGTGGATGTAGACATAATTCTACGGGAATGGTAGGAGTAAGGTGAAGGAGCTAAATATTAATATCTCGATAACGTAAAAATAATGCTGGATCCATGGATTTCATGGATCAAACGTGAAAAATGTCCAAAATAGCTTGAATAGGAGTTGCGGGAACTACGAGTACTACTATACTTGCGATGGTCGTCATTAACAGAAACAATTAAAAAGCTATAAACATTAGATGTTCCGATCAGTCAGTATTGGAAGCCTTTTATCAATTGTAACAACAAAGTCGTTTAGACTGATTTTAATTGTTTCTAATTGAACATGAATTTTTCACTTTATTTTTTTGGCTTTTCTTTCGTTCTTGCGATCTGTTCTTTTAGTTTATTGGCGTTCTATGGACATTGCCAGCGGCAAATGCGTTTTGGTGGCCTCAAACCGCACCAACCACAACGTAAGTGGCACAGGATGTGGGGCCTTGTTTAATAATCTAGCTGAACCCTTCTATGTTTCCACACAGCGAAGCACCCGCATCCGCACCCGCACCCGCGATGATGCAGCAAATCCCGCTCACCTATTTCCGCACCTATACGTACCAGCCGCTGCCGGGTAGTCCGCTAAGCTTTCCATTCTTTGGCTTTGGGGCGGCGCAGACACCGCTCTTGTCGAGTCCACGCTACGATCCGTATGCCATAACCAGCTATGCCGCCGCCAGACGCCACGATGCGGGCAAACCGGGCGTGACGCCGCCAGCGCTCTCCAGCAGTCCACCGATTAGCAGCACAACTACAGCGGCACCCACGACGACCACCACACCGACGACTACCACTACGAGCACCACAACAACGACGACGACTACTCCTGCACCACCGACTACAACGAGCAGCACAGAGCTGCCACCACTGCCGCCCCGTTTCGCCTACCAGTCGGACTATCCCACGTACAGTCGACGGGTGAATAATCTGTATAATGCCCGACCGCAATACCCGTATCCGGAGTACTTCAACTATCAGCCGCAGAGCACCACCCTGATGGACAAGAGTGGCACTCGCATTCAGTTTGTGCCCTGCATGTGTCCGGTGAGCGTCGCCGCCATGCCGCCGAGCTCTGCTGCCAGTGGCTCAGGTGTCACCATCAGTTCCACGGCTGACTCCGCATCTGCGGAGAGCGCCGCACAAATGCAGGCTCGCAACATGGAGGACGATGATGAGGATGTTGCTGCCCAGGCTCTGACTCAGGCTCAGGCTCAGGCACAGGCTCCAGCTCTGACAGCAGTCACTGGCGAGCAAAATGCTCCTTCGACGCCGGCCAATCCGGCCGGCAACACCACGGCCAGACCCAAATTGCTGATTGAGGCACAGGACACCACGCCGGCCGTGGACTCAAATAGTCTCGTCTAGTTGCAGCCTCCTTAGCATCTAGTTGTTAGAAAGCCTAGACTGATTCGATCGACATCGTATAGCAGAGTTCTCAAACGATATACCAGCCGGTATTTGGCCGGAACTTTTTTTTCTTACCCACCTGGATAGTTTAATTTATTTTAGCCTAATCGGATGCTACCGATTTGAACGCAAAACTTAATTAGAACAAATGCTAATAAATACTGTATGAAATAAATACTAATATTTAATACTAAAAGCCTAGGATTGTAAAAATTAAAGTAAATAAATAAAATGCTTCACCATTTGTCACAAATGTTTGCCACACTTTTCAACGGGCTGTTTCTCTTTAGCAACATAATAAATACAGTGGGCGCTAAAAGTCTACATATGACCCCAATTTCCAAACTGTTAAATCTTTGTAAGAATACATATGAAGTTTATGATTTGCCGTTTTCTTTCATAAAAAGAGAAAAGTTACGAAACTGCATAATTATTTTATTAACAAATACCTTTGGTTCTGCCAGGTAGCAAAATATGGGGTCGTATGTAGACTTTTGGCGCCCACTGTAAGCATCATAAAAGTATATAAAACAAGAGAGAATGTTACTTTAAATCCAAAACAAAAAAGCCTGCTGTGCTATATGCTTTAGAGAAGTAAAATCATGAAGAAAATCTAATACCTTTTCCCAGAATCGATCGATTTGGATGACATTTAAAATGATAATTAATTTAATTATTATTATCAATGTACATTAATGTAAATTTCTGAATCAATTGTACTTATTTATTTTTATATATTTTTTCTATAAAACCTTAACAGTTTGCCGAGTAATTGTAAATAGTGGAATTCGAAATATATGTATATATATACATATTTAATATGTTCTAATCGCGATTTATGGTAACCACACGTATATAGTAGTTTTACTAACTAATAATCTCTTTTGCGAAACATAAAACCATGAACGTAAAACGAAGCTTGCTAATAGTCCTTTGAGCCTTGCCGGGTAGACTCAAATGAATTATTCAGTTGATGTCTCCTCTTTGAAGAGCTTTCTGGGTTCTTGTCCTGACTAGGACTATCCAAACCCAACGCATGCGCAGTATACACACACATAATCAAGGGCGTAGCCAGCTTTTACCAAAGGGGGGGCCCAAAAAATTAAAATTTTGATTAAATAATGCCCGATGCATTTAAAAAATAATTTATGCATATGATCGATGAAAAAACTTCAACAAATTCAACGCAGATCCATCTTAAGGCGAAATAGAGCGTCATAATAATGAACGTGTGGTCGACTTTATATGGAAAAATTTTTTCTAGGGGGGTGCAACGGCCCCCCCCCCTCCCCCCCCCTGCGTACGCCCTAGCACATAATATATGTATGTATGAAATACCTGAAATGATTTCTTTTCGAAAGTGCACAATAAATTCGTATATCGAAATTTTCAAAGAAACTAGAGCCAGGGCTGCAAGCATTATCATAGCTAAGAAATTTTTGTAAGACACAAAAAGGATAAATATATTGTAGGTTATTATATATATATATATGTTTCTATTTTTTTAATAGACTTTAAAGCTTAAATAACTTTATATGTGTATTACATAAAAGAAAAAAATGGCACAAATTGGAGACTTAGGCGACTTTTCTTTATACTTTGTCTTCAATTATGCTTCATAGCCAATATACCCCTGTTTACAACCGAAAACGCTTTTTTTTTGGACAGAACAAGAAGAGGGACATTCTATCTGTTAAAAAGTTGTTCATTTCATTTTTTTTTCCCCCATTCTTAATCCCACGCCTTTTCGTAATGAAAGATTCTTTGAGCCAGAAGCTGATTTTTACGAAACTCTACGCATATTATATCATAAAATAATATATAGAACCGAGTGCACAGAACTGTTTTTTGGCAATAGCTTAAGATATTTTTAATAAACACGATTGATTCAAAACAAAGCCACTAAGCCTACAACTTGTGCTTCAAGTGCGTATTCTTAGGAGATCTTTTCACGCACTTATGCTGATGATGATCTAATCATGGCTTTTGCTAACAAAGTCTAGAATTAATTATGCAAGATTGAACATTTGAATAAAATGAATTTACTTTATCACTCAATAGGTCTGCGAATTAAATAAGCTCCAATCCATGGGGAACAACAGCGAGGCCAGCATCAAGGCACGATCTTAACCCATTTCAAAATCGTTGGACCATCATTTCTCACAATCCGTGTATGGATGGGAAGTACTATAATATTTTGAACGATTTCTTTAAAATGTAGTTAACTTAATGCCAAAACGAATGTGATCGATTCTCAACAGAAATATTAAAAAAAATATGGGCTGATTGAAAGAAATAAGAGTGACAAAGTTGACAATTTATTGGTGTCAAATTATTTAAAAATATGCTTATAAAGCTTATAAAGCTTATAAAGAGAAAAGTTTTTGGCACTTTTCATGACACCTATATAAAGTACGAAGGTGGTATATGGTTTATAATAAACTTGATGTGCATGTAGCTCAGACAAGTCTACATACAAAATTTGGTGCTGCTAGTTGTATTATTTGAAAAGTTCTCGGTGTTCATACGCTCGGACAAATGAACATGTCTATTTCAAATAACATTACTAAGTATATCTCTATTGTGCTAATCTTAAAGCATCATTTGTCTACGACTGTTTATACTCTTTCAAAAAATCTTTAATTGAGCGAGAAAAAAGATCCCCATTGTTAATCTTGTAAGGTTTGCATAAAACTAAAGAGAGAATCAGCATTTTAGTTCCTTCCAAAAAGGATGTACTGTAACACAAAATTATTTCGCGGACCTAACCAATTCACAATGTCTCTGTCCGACATTCGAAATAAGCCGCGTTTGGAGAGCTTCAGTTGCAGTGTTCAGAGAACTGCACTGCATAAGAATTTTCGAGCGGAAACCTTTTCCTGCTCATGCGTATGCATCGCTTGAGAGCTTTCTGAAGCTGAGCTTTTGCACCAGGGCTGCACCTGCTGTTGGCTGGAAATCCACCCCCGTGAGGGCACATTTCGCATTAAATATCGATTGTTCGGCTTGCATGCGAGGCGCAGGACTCGATGCTCCGACTGCGCAGTCGCCGCTCCTTTTGGAGGCAACGAGTCGCTCGTGCGGTCACCGCCACTTGCAGTCGTTTGTGAGCGTTCGTAGCGCCAAGTACTCTTCAGTTGCTTGCGCCCAGAACAAACAGAACAGCAAATTTCTAACCTGGTTCGAGTCAAGTCCAAAAATTCCACAATAGCAGAAGAAAAAAAAATCATTAGAACTTTTTTTTTGTTGTTGTGTCGGCATTCGAATTATTTATTTTTTTTCAGTGCGTGTACAAATACAAATGTTGAAGAAAAACATAAACACAGTGCAAAGAGTCTTAAACCGAAATCAATTTACGAAAATAATTTTTTTTTTGATTTAATTTTCAATTTAGTCATTTGTTGTGTCAGTTAAACAAAAAAAAAAGAAAATCGTTTTGTGTTGCTGTTTAACATTTTTGCGCAACGCACGAGAGTCAGTCACAGGGAGTTCGCGACTGATAGAGAAGGAGCAAGGAGGGAGTGGGAGTGAGAGTGGGAGAGGGAGAGAGAGAGGGCTGTTTGTGTCGATGTGTGTCCTGTAAGTGTGCGTGCGCAATGCTGCATTGTTCGCTCACGCAGCGTTATGTCGCTTCAGCTGACTCCAATTCCAATTCAAAGTGTTTTTTTTTTTTTTTTTTTTAAATTGAAGCAAGCACAAAAGTAATGCCGTGCTGAATCGATGAGCATAGCGGTAACGATGACGATAGGATTGAATAGCAAAGCAAACAATTTGGGGCATACTTTGAGTGTGTAAAGCGTTTACATTTCTTGGGCTTAAGACGCTGAACTCGGTTTGAAATAAATGGCATTGAATACAGTCTCTCTTTAGAAATGTTCAAGTTCTTTAAGTTCGTGACAGTTTCGAGTTAACAACCTAGTACCAACAGGTTCTCTTAAAGGCATGCTATGCTGAGCGTTAATCGTTTATGCTGCAATAGCTCGAGCGCAGGAGATTTGGAAAACAATAAGACCAAGACCAATACCATTGGCGAGTAGGCGAACTGACGAGTAGCGCACATGTGCCTGTACTTTGCTTCTGCTCTCTCTTGCTCTCTCTCCTCTCTCTCGCCGTCATTCTCAATTCAGTGCTCGCTCTCTATCTCTCGCAGCACACTTGGTTGCTTCTACTACGTTCCACAATAAAATACTACTACGTTCGACGCACGCACACACACACACACGCACTCATACAATGTGTGCTAGTGTGCTTGTGTGTGTGTGTGTGTGTATGCGTGTACACTTTGTAGTTGAATTTCGTGTCCGTTGCACAGTTTTGGGGGCAGCGTAAACGAAAACGAGGAAAAGTTTCCATTGTTTCTTGTTTTCTTTATTGTTAATGCAGAGTTGCCTTAATTTTTTCTTAATTTTATTTGCCTGATTATTCCTCATGCTTGTGTGACACAGTTGAGAGCAAATAACTGAAAAAGAGAGAAATCAAACAAAAAGCAACAGCAACAGCAAAAACAACAATCGAAAACGTGTTAAAACACACGCACACACGCACACTCTCACACCAAATTCAGAGGAAAAGCGAAGACAGAAGAAATAAACAGTAGAGCGTATTAGAGCGAAGAGCCAGTGGTAAAGAAAATGTGCGCGTCGTTGCGTCGTAATTTGTTGCTGCAAGGCCTTTTGGCTGTTGTCGTTGTCATTGGCACGGTGCAGGTGAGTCATACTATCTGAACAAACATAGCTATATACATAGATAATATACATATACTATATATATATATCTACATACGAGTATGCCTATGCGTATCTGTGTGTGTGTGTTTGTGTGTTTGTGTGAGAGAATGGGCAGAGACACGAGCCGAGCACACCTGTGCTTTGGTGTGTGTGTGTGTGTGCCTTTAGGCCAAGTATTTCATATGCAGCCGCAAAGTATGCTACGCAATGTGTTTCACAGTAATCGAGTGAACAAACACACACACACACATACATACACTTGCACACACAGGACACGAGTGTGCGCAAATATTGGCTTAATTAAACAATTTTTTGGCCGCTACCGCAGCGGCAGCAGCAACAGCAACAACAGCAGTAGGCGTCAAAAGTAAGCACACACACTAATACACACGCACATCATTTACACGCACACAACGCTTTCGCACACATATACACATGTATACTTTTGTGTAGCATACTTTTTTGGTGCCCAGCCAATTTGCATATAAAAGCAGCCACAAGCAGCTACAGCCGCCTGCTTAGTTGCCGCGCATGCCACACTGCCATGCTACCATGCTACCAAGCTGCCAAGCTGCCATCCTGCGATCCTACCATCTCATCAGCCTGCCTACGTGTGCCTGGCTACCCCTCCTGCATGCTGGCCAACTCTTTTACCGCTGAAGCAGCCGTTTAGAATATGCTTTTGTTTTGGGCTCCTTTGTTTAATGGCAGGCGTTTGCTTTGCGTTTGCTTTTCTTTTTTTTTATTTGCCACACGCACACATACGAGTACACACACACTCATTCACTGTTCTATATACCCATATCTAATTAATGACATTTTCGGTGCACATATGAGTATGTAGGTGTATTTAATGGCAAGAACGGTTCAAAAGACTGAATTAATTTGAATTCGGCCCTCCTGCCCATTTTTAACAATATAAAAATATAAAATGAAAATTCCCAACTGTCTATTCTTGCTTGTTCCCCACATACCTTTGAATATCAAAGAGACAGCAGAAATTCAAATCCTATTTACTCATTCCATCTCCTACTGCTTAACAAAATGATAATACATACATTGGAGGGGAGAAAAAAAAAACAGTTCAATCAGAATTCAGAAATTCGAAAAATAAACTCTTTTATGAAACAATTATTTGCGCTTCATTGCTTCATTGAAAATAGCTGCCAGGCCATTTCGGCCAACTTTGAATTTCAATTCGATGGAAGAAATATGAAATATTCAGAGAACTCAAATGTAAGTGTGAGCGTTTTTTCTTCTCCTTTTAAATAAAGCTAAATGAAAAGCCTTTGAAGCTACAAAACTTTATCAACTAATCGAATACGACTCTTTTAAAGTTGAAGCTTCGGTTAATGTAAACGAAATCAGTTAAAGGCGACCGAATAAATAGAAAAACAAACTTTTTTAAGACAAGTAAAGACTTGTTAATGCTCAATAGTATGTTTATCTACACTTCCTCACAATAAAGAGAAGCAGAAGGTAGTTCAATGAACTGCATAGCCCTTTCTTCAAAAGTTCAAACAGAACTTCTTAGTACAACTAACAGCGACATTTATTATTTAATCAATATATATTTTAAGCTTCACATTAAGAAGAACGACAAGCACATTATTAAATGAAGCAGATCTGCAAACAGAAATCCCACTCAGTCCAATTTTTGCAGTAATAGCAACAGGAGGGGAATAGAGCCTGCAAATCTTTGGGAAAATTTTAATATGTATTTACAGTTGATTTAAAATAAATAAAGCAGTAATATGGCAATGATTTCATGTTTATCCGGCTGAAGGTATTTAGGGAATTGTCTTTGGCAATAATTTATTCACGAATAAGTCGTTAAGTTCATTCACATATGTATCTTAAGCGGCTTAAATTGAAATATTGATGAAATAATCATTTTATTTAAGTTGTTGTAATTGCGAGTGTAATAGTCAGTATTTACAGGGAAAATATTACTGTACTTGTCTGTCAGTCAATTAAGTCAGGCGATGTTTCTCTTTTGCTTCTAATGTCAAATGATGGCCACTGACACAGTTTTCCATAATAAATGCAGTGAGGACGTGAACCCGGTTCCGGCTAAAGCGTAGGTGTTCACTAGTTGATGGAAAACAAAATTATGTTGTTTATTCTGAATAAATCAAATAAGCCATTGGCGCTCAACGACCCACAATTTGCACAGACAACCAAAGGTTTTCTGAGAACTAAAGCGACAGTTCTAGGACATTACTCTTATAATGTAATTTAATTTTGATTCGTTCAGTCAGTCTGCCACACTCTGTGCTTAAAGTTATGGCCGCACATTATTTTTCCATATGCGCTTAACTGAAATGCCTTCTTCGTCGTCGTCGTCCTCGTCTTTTTTTTATTATTTCAAAACAATTTGCGTGACCCCAGCAATACAAGAATACAGTGCCCGTTCCGAATAGAAACTGACCCGACCACCCGTTGGACTTCGACATTGTCGACGTGCTTGCCTTACCAATTTCGACGTTTGTAAAATGATTCAAAGCAATTTGTCTGGCCATACACAAATACGAGTACACACACAAACAGACACATATAGTACACATATGCACTTATACGAGGTCTGTTCAAAAGAAATGGTGAATTTTGAATTTTTTGAAAAGTATTTATTTATTCATCAATATGCAGTTTTGTCCCCTTTAAATTAATTCCCCCAGATATAATGCACTTCTTCCAATCCTCGAAGCACTTCTGAAATGCGCTTTTCGGTATGGCCACCAGCTCGTTATTTGATTCTACCTTTATCTCATCAATTGTGGCAAAACGCTTTCCTTTCACTGGTCTCTTCAGTTTAGGGGAATTGGAAAAAGTCGCAGGGAAGCAAATCTGATGAGACATGATAACGTTGTTGTTTTTGGCCAAAAAATCAGGAGCAACGACATTGCTTTTGCTCAAAATATAGCAATTTCGGAAGAAACGTTTCATGCCGAAAACATTCGAGAAAATTGCATGGCTTGAGCCGATTGATATGCCAAGATCCTCTGCAACTTCCCTAATGGTGATTCGACAATTTTCCAAAATAATTATTTTCACTGTTTCGATGTTTTCTCTGTTGGGTGTGGACGCGGACAACATCTTCTCGGACTTTTGTAAACAGTTTTTTAAGACAAAGTGGACTCACCGAACGCCACAGTCAACATTTCAAGTGCCTTGGAGCACTTTTTTCCATTTTTAACGCAAAATTTAATACATATTCTTTGATCCAATTTCTTTTTTGTCAAAAGTCAACAAAGACGTGACAAACCTTTTCAGTTAGCAACAGCAAACTACCAATCCAACATACTTATAATAACCATATGTGTACCAACAAAAAAAAATCGATAATCGAATTCGAATTGAATCGAAATCGATAATTCAAAATGCACCTTTTCTTTTGAACAGACCTCGCATATATTCATGTGTACATATGAGTGTAGACGCAGGTAGGGCGAGTTGGGGGAGATGGGGGGGGGGGGGGGGGGGGGGAGGAAACACACTTGCATGTCATACCAAGCGAAAGCCCTATCTAATTCATATTTCTGTTTGAAAATACAAAAAAAAGGCAAAACAAATGGCAAGAGCATGGGGGTGGCGAGGCGTGCTTGTGGGAGGGTGTGGGAGGGTGGTGGTGGTGGGTCGTTCACACGTCATTGCAGGCAGGACTCAAACCATTTATAATGGGGCATTTAAGCTGCTTCTTTAAGTTGTCTGCCCCGCACTCGTACGAGTGGTGGGCCTCCACCAAGGACCGCTTGTTTTGTATGCAGCCTGCAATTTGTTTGCGCTTCACTTCAGTGTGTGTGTGTGTGAGCTGATACTTTAATGCCGCTATTCAAGATGGTTGTTGATGTAGTTGTTGTTGCTGTTGCTGTTGCTGTATTGCCAGCAATTTATGGCAAAGCGCCTGCTCTCCTACTCCTGCTGTTTGATATGAAATGCGCGAACTGTGACTCGGACTGTGACTGACCCGAAGGCAGTAGAGGGCATTTGGGAGGTGACTCAGTCCTGCTCCTGCCCCTGCTCCTGCTGCTGCTGTAAGCCGATCCACACAAGTTACCGTTATAGGTCGACAAGCCTGCCTGCCCGCCTGTCTGTCAGTCTGTTGTTGTTGCTACTGGTTGCTTAGCTACACTTTTATTCCAGCCTTTTGCTTGCATTTCAATTTTAGTTGCTCGCCCATTCTGTTTTTTTTTTGTTTTTTTGTTTTTTTGTTTCTAAGGACTCATGAACTCGTATGCTCGTGGGTGACATGAGTCATGCTCACGCACGTTGACATGCACGCAATGCCACCACACATCACACTCACACACTCACACACCCACACACCCACACCCAATAGCCACTCACTCATGAGTTTTGCGGCAAAACACCCCATGAAGCCTCGAGCTTCGAGCTTCGAGCATCGAGCATCCATTCAACCATCCATA
Organism: Scaptodrosophila lebanonensis; assembly: GCF_003285725.1. NCBI lineage: Eukaryota > Metazoa > Arthropoda > Insecta > Diptera > Drosophilidae > Scaptodrosophila > Scaptodrosophila lebanonensis. The sequence goes on along the minus strand of NW_022060598.1, from coordinate 683,067 downwards.
CGACACAATACGACCAAACAGGGCACAGCACACACAATCCACACACAATCCGTACAAAATCCAGCCAGATACTAGACCGCCTCAGCCGTCGTATGGTTAAGCCATATTGGGCTCGCCTCTGATTGCCTGCGCATTGATTGCCATAATCCCCCTCTTGTTGATGCCCACTCAAAAGGTTGTCCTAGTACCATTTCTAATTCTATTTCCATTTTTTTCTATTTCTATTTCTATTTGTATTTTCATTTTTATGTTTATTTACTCTTGCCAGCCATAGTACAGCGTGTTTAATTGCAGCCATACATCCCGAATGCCCTTCAACTCATTGCTCCAGATGAGTGCTCCCATCACATTCGTCGACAGCTCTGCCTGGCACAGATTATTAAATACATACAAGTATATACTCGCATGTAGTCGCTTGTAGACGCTTAAGCGCAGATAAATGGATTTTAGTACCACTTTATGTCCGACTAACAGTTCTTGAAGGAATTTCATTTTCTCACTGTCTAGTTAGCGTTTAGGGAAAATATTAAAAAGTTGATTTGCTTTTTAAAGATTTCGATGGCAAATAGACTCTACAGTTAAAGTTTTATTTTTTGGGTGAATACAGCAACTGATTCATTGATTTTATTCGAGTCACTTAGATATAAACTACATATAGACGCCTTTTCCATCCACGGTTTTTATTTATTTATGAAGGACCTCCATTTGTGACTGACTTAGTTTATCAGAATCGATTACAGCTTGTCAGCTACGAATGGTATTTGAGGATCAAATCAAAGGGATTAATCCATATCCTATCTTTTTATTATTATTTTTATATTTACATTGTTCTTTTTCTTGCTGTTCTTTGTTAACTATAACTAAATTTAAAAAAAAAATTTCGTAAAACAAATAGGTTAAGCTTATCTCTGGTCGCACCTTTAGAAAGCAAAGAGGTATCCTCTGAGTAATCAGCCACTGACTATTAGCCATTGATATTATTTTAAGAAGGGTGCATTAAGTCCTTTGGAGAAAATGGTGATAGGAAATCTCTGACTACTTGTACTTACGGTTGCCGGATTGGAGATTTTCCGCTTGCTCTTTCTGCGTCTTACTTCATCGACGTAAGCTCCTTTCTCTTGAGTAGAATTAAGTTGTCTCCTTTAGTAACTATTTTATTTTTATAGTCTTAGGTCTATGTATAATGTCTCCGATCACATATGACTAGGAATCAGGGCATAGCTGGCCAAATGGCAAATAAAATTCTCCCATATTTCTTTTTTAAGTTAATATTATAACATAATATTATTCTACATCTTTATTGTAATATTATATATTATATATATCGTATATATTATATAAGACATCTTAAGTGAAATCTGCATCGGCAGCACAATTTGTTGATTTATTAAAATAATATTTTAAAAAGCACTTCTATAATAGATTGTCTTTTGAAAGGAATGGGAAATATATAAAATTTTTTATAAATGAATTGGTCATTATCTTATTTAATTTTAAAAGAGGAAGTTATAAGTCGCTCAGATAAAGCTAGACACTAACTGTGGCTAAGAGAGCTCGCCAGATAGGGTTGTCGGCTGTTCTCTAAGCATGTCGGGTAGGGAGTTTTGAATAATTGTTAGACAATGTCGGAGAATACTCCAATAAGTTTAGGCAGCACTCGAAGTAATTATAATCAAGTCAAACGTTTTCGAGTAAAGTAATCGAAGCGTAGATATATCGGAAGAAAGAACTAAGAGCTAAGCAAGAGAGAGAAAGTTCTAGTCCAAGCAACACTGACAGCTTAATGCCCTGTACTCAGAAAAACTTCCGACACTGAGTTGTATGCATTATTATCAGTGTGCAGAGCAGAAGGAAACGGAAGCAGTAAAGCGAATCAGCGCAGTAGTTCGCTTTCAATTCTTAAGCTCTCCACTCAGTGCAAAGTACGAGTATGTGTATGTTTTGAGACCCATTGCAAAACTTCTTTCTCTTCAAGAATTGCCATGGCATTATAGCCGTTGCTAGTACTTATAAATCATACGACCAAATTACTGTTTCCAAGGTATTTACCAATCGATGAGTCCAAGTTATGGCGCTTGTTGTGCTCATTGCTGGATGTGTGGGTGCGGGGGGGAGAGGGTGGCTATGGATTACTTGTCAGTGGTTAATGCTTTGGTTGTCAGTTCGTTGTTGTTGTTGTTGCTGCTGTTGTTGCTGTTCATGTAGTTCTTATCTGCTCTGTTGGCGAGTTTCGTGCATTTAATCAAGGCTCAACGTTTTTGTTGTGGGCGGCATTGAAAGCATGCACTTAGTTTCTGACGCAGTCACTCAAACATGTGCATGCATTCAATCGGAGGGATTTCTGAAAAAGCAGTGAATGGGGTGGGGGAGGGGGAGGGGGAGGAGAGGATGAGGGGCTTGTTCATGGAAAGAACTGCCATTGAGGCAGTAGTGTAGTGGTGTAGTCACTCAGTTAGTCAGTCAGTTAGTCAGTCAGTTAGTCAGTCAGCCATTCAATGGCCCGCCCACAACATTTGTCAGTCTTCGCAATCCCAAACAACTTTGTCAACGTCGTCCTGTTTTTGTTATTATTGTTGTTGTTTCTGTAGTTGTTTCTGTAGTTGCTGCTGCTATTGGCGTTGTCGTCGTTTGTTGTCGTTTTACTGCCTGACTGACGATTGTCCCTCTCCATCCTTGAGCCTCGCTTGCGTTCCTCGCATACATTCATTAGTTGTGGTGTCCATGCAAAAACACACTCACCCTCATCCTTAACCCGTTCCCCTCCCCCTCTACACCCACCTACAATGCACTGTGCACTGACCCCACTTCCTTTCAATTTCCCCCCGCCTGCCACTATAGCGAGCGAGCAATCCTTTTGCCTTTGCTTTGGCCCGAGTCTTATTTGTATATCTATCTATCTATGTATGTGTGTGTGTGCTTGTGTGTGTTTGTCCTTCTGCTACGTTTCGCTTTGGTTAGCTTCGTATTCGTTTCAGGTTTTTTTTCCACAATTCTGCTCTCTCCTGCCTTGTACAGGCTTTGGTTTTCTCTTTTATTTTTGTTGCTTGCGTTTTTGTATTTTTATGCGAGCTTGGCCAGCTCGGTTCGCTCGCTCACAATGTCAGTGCGCTAGCCGCTTTTGTGGTTCGTGGTCGTGGCATGTGTGCCTCTTGGCCCGCACCCGCACCCGCGCCCTCGCCCCCACCTCTTCCTCCCTCTATCCTGCCGCTCACTCACCCGCTGCGTGTATCCCTTTGTCGTATCCATATCCCGTATCCAGTTACAAAGCATTCACGCTTCAATGATTTTTTCGATTATGCATTTTGCTCATTTCAACGTTGGCACGTTGTCGTTGACAAAGGGCAGCCGGCAATACGCCCCCATCCGCCTCGACACCCACACCCACACCCACACCCGTAGCCACCTCCTGCCTCCTTGGTCCTTGCTCAATGCTCTGCACTGACTGTTGGCTCGCTGCCTTTGAATGTGCTAGCCTGCCACAGCTTTGTTTTAGGGTAATGTCGTCCTCGTCTGTGGCATCATCGATAACTGGCCGCACACACTCAGATTGTGGGTGTGTGTGTGTGCCTGGGCTGTTAAGTGCCTGGCAGTTGTTTAAATTAAGGTTAAGTGTTAGCATGGCAATGCAGCTAGAAATCTTTATGGCCGTTGCCTCAGAATATGCGGCAATAAAAGATTATTGAATGCATCGCACTGGAAGTTTGTCAGTTTTTTTTCTTTTTTTTTTTTTGATCGAAAGGAAGTTTCAATGCTAGACCCGCACATGGGTCAACAGCACTTGTGGTACCCAAGACACAAAAGGCTGTCACCCATACACAGAGAGAATAAATTACGGATTTCGAACAAATACAAATAATTTGCAATTCCAATTCCAAAACTGTGTCCCATCTCGGCCTGAATCAGAGAAAGGTGCAACGAGGAAATGAATTAGGAATTCCAACCAATTGAGCCACATCTAGGCTTAAATCAGAGCAGCTTGAATTAGAAAGCGAAATGTATTTACGATTCAAAAGTACACGCTTATTCGATTGCTAAATTCGCTATGCATCCCCTTTCCACGGCACAGTCTTGCAACTAAAATAAGTTTTGTTTTAATAATCATACCTACGGCATAAATTGTTATGATTTTTCCACCGATCGTTCCTATGTAGCTATATAGAATAATTATATTATATATGTTCTGTAATAAACTTGATATGCATGTAGCTAAGACAAATCGATTTGCAAGGTTTGGTATCCTTAGCTGTTATGGTTCAAAAGTTATTGGGGTTCATACATACGAACAGACTGATAGATAGGCATGTTCATATACTTGTAGATTCATTTCATAAATTACCTTTACTATCGCTCATTCAACCTGTTGCATAGATTTTGGCTTCTCCTTTGATTCTGCACTTCTTCATACTTTCCTAAAGAGCCTTTAGTTTTTTTTTTTTATCAGTGTTTCGACTATGAATACACAATCGAAATCGCTGCGTATGTTCCTTCATATATGCAACGACCCTAACGACATTAAGAGGGCGAGGTGCTGGCAGCCCTGTGTGCCCGCTCGATGGTGATGGTGATGATGATGAAGACTGCGATGATAATAATGTTTATGATGACTCACACAATTGAGCAAATGAAGCAGAATGAATGGCAAACGAAATGAAAGAAACGAATCGTATAAAAGTGGTGCTGGGCAGACAAAGGTGTAGGACACAGTGCCAACAAAAATAGACAGCGAAACCAGTGACTGAGCCTAAGCCACAACCCACAGCTGACGGCCCATGGCTCATGGCCCACGGCCCTCAAAGCCACAGTCCCAATCTTGGCAATAGCAAGAAAAATAGGGACAAGGATGCGGGCTCCAAAGCCGAAAGCCATTTCAAATATACAGTCGCACACACACACACACACACATACACATTTACCCACAACACATTACCAAACGGAAGTCTTGGGTTTTAAGTTGAGAACGAAGCAGGCTGCCTTGTCTTGGGTTTCGGGACGCCATTTTGTAAGAGTTTGTCCGGGTTCGTGGTGCGAAAGGGTGCACCAAGTGGCAGCAGACGCGCGGCTTTAACTAATGCAAACAAACGGATAGACGGACAAAGCGACAGTGGGACGGACGATGACGAGGCCTGCGACACGAAATAGAATGGCACATAAAGTGGGCTGCATTGATAGCTTCCGTTGAGAGTTGGCGCCCAACATGGGGCCCAGCAACAACGACAACGACAACGACAACGGCACCCGACAAACGACAAGAACGAAAATGACGATGACTATGACGATGGGGAGGACACACTAAAAATAAAAGTTGCCTTCGTTTGCTGTTTGTATTGCATGTCGGCTCGACGACGCGGTGCGGTAAGTAATGTTTTATACATTTGTATAGCCAGCAATAGTAAGAATAAAAGTTTTCGTTCGACTGGGGTTGCTACCCCACCAATGCTCCAGCACAAGAGCAAAGCAAGGCAGTGCCAGTGCCAGTGCCAGTACCATTACCAGAGGCAGCAACAGAGACAACGTGCGAAGCACTGAAATTGTGGCAGGTGCTTGAATTTGGAATTTTGTTGACTGAGGTTGAACGACTTTTCTTGTTGTTTTGGTTTTGGCAAGCACCACCCGATGCCCATCTGCCCTCCGTCCTCCTCTCTTGGCTTGCAGCGCCGAAGCCCTGAAGCCCTGCACTTCACCCCTATGTCAATGCATTATTTGTTTGAGTGGTTTGTGTGTGTGAGTATGGGTGTGTGTGTGTGTGTGTTGGATGGGACGAGTGTGCTGATTACATTTGAGTAGCATGACATTTTTTCAATTCACGTCTTGCTCCGAGTCACGTCTTGGGCTCTGGCCCATGCATACTCGTACGTTGAAAATGAAGCTTGACTTGACTTGACTTTTCCGGGCGAATTGTTTTGCCGTCGAACGTTGAACGTTGAACGTCGATTGGCGAATGGCAAATGGCAAACAGCAGGCAGCAGGCAGCATCATTATCGATGCTGTCATTAGTAATGGATCGAGTTTGAATTGCACAAAAAGAAAATACAAGTGGAATGAATCCCACCGGTTGCCTAAACAGCCCAGCACTCCAATCAAAGGTGTGTGTTCCCATAAATTATGCCACAACACTAACACACTCCACACTCACTCACACACCCAGGTGTTGCTCAGACAATGCAGGCACCTCGCTTCTTTCCCCACCCAAGTGCTTCCAATACTATACTTGTACATCGATGGAAATTGGAAATGCTGCAGCATTTTCAAACGCCAATCATACCACCCTACTCGTATTACTGAGAAGCCAAAAAGGCTCATTACACAAGCTACCGGCGAATCAATTGATGGACGATACCTAAATAATAAAACTTGTCAGCATTCAACGCAATGTATTGATCAAGCGATACCTACTCGAGATTGTGGAGTATCGATAGTATTTTATAAATAATATATGTAAGTCATTACTTTAATAAAATTGTGATGCAAAAAGAAATCGTTCTCTGTGATTTCTCCAATTTAATGTTCGACAGCTTTTCAGTTCAAGAAACTTCATCAACTCTGGAATAGTTTCAATAGTTTAATGATTTTCGATACATTAGTTTTTGATACTTCTTTTGCGATTCGAATGCATCAATCGTTAATTGGGCCTAATGTCAATATGTGTCTAAATTATTGCTTTGCGATTAAGTATGAATTGTCTACACATGTACGATGCTCTTACTGTCAATTAATTGATTGTCGATGTCAATCAGGTATCTGATTTATTTGTAAAGCAATTTGTAACATTCAAAAAATATTGATGTGTTATCACAAAAGCTGTTGATTGCTTTGATAAATGAAACGTTGAAAATAAATCTGGAGTGGATAATAAAAAACTAAAAGCTAGTTGGGATAAAAAATTATTTTTTAAATTCAATAAAAATACATTTTTGGTCGATGGTGTGGTTTTTTTGTCCTTTGCTGCCTAGATACGGGTAGGTTTTTATTTACGAATATGCATAGCATAATGAATTTTATTCAGCAGAGGGATATGCATCTATATACTTAGCTAGATGTAGGTGTACGAGTACGAGTACGAGTGTATATGTGTAAGTATTTCTGCGAATAAATATGCACTGCTAATTACGTGACCCAATTAAATCCGAGCACACACATACCTCTAGACACACTCCTACACCCACAAACATGTCCACACACACACACACACACACACGCAATCATACATAGAGCAGTCACTCATTCAGCAGTGAGTCAGTCAGTCAGTCAGTCAGAATTTGCTTTGGTTTTTTTGAGAAAAAAAAAAAAAAAAACAAATCGACAAAAATTCTGTTATTGCGTTCATTTTCTGTTGATGCTCAAAAAAAAAACAAAAAAAGCCCGGCCCGAACGTTTCCCACATGAAAATATTTATTTGAAATGTGCGCCAGGAAATACATTTGGAAATGGCAGCAGGCGCCGGCATCAAAATTCGTGTTTGCGCCTTTTTTGTGCGCCCAGGAAAATCCAATTTTATTTGCATTTTCATTAACAGCAAATAATAAAACGGAAATATGATTTTTATGCCCAACTCCTCATCCTCGTCCTCATCCACAACCTCGACAGCCTGGCAGCAGCTGGTCGCAGCACCAGCACGCAACACCCATAGATCCATGGTACACGGCGACTCATCTTTACAGCAGACACACGTCCGCCATTTTCAACTGCCGTGCCATCCCATTACAGCTTGCATTTCCGTTTTAACTTTTTGTTGCTGTTTGCTGGTGTTGCTGTTGCTCTTCTTGTTGTTGCTGTTGTTGTTTTTTGGTGATTATAAGCAATTTGTGTTATAAAATCGCAATATTGCATTTTCAGCATCACTTCCTTTATGACCTCGGCCCCAACCACCCAACCACCCAGCCACCCATTTGCCCAACTATTTTTCGGCAACTGCTGGCAATGGCAGCTTCTGAAATGGCAATCTTGCTAGCATTGCTGGCATTTTTGGAAATCAACCCTCCCCCCCCACATGACAAGCAAACGCCTTTCTTCTGTCCATCATCTGTTGCTGTGCTGTGCTGTGTTTGAAAAGAAAGAGGCCCAATTTTGGCTTCGGCTTGGCATTGAACGCCTAAAGAGTTCAACTAACGACTATATTTCGATCAAAACTGAATTCTGCAATGAAGCTATAAATGCGGAAGGGGGGCTCCCTAGAAAAGGGATTCAAGGGGTTTTACTCACAATCTATCGCTTTAGTTTGGTTGCATTTCTGTGTTAGTCGGCCGGAGGTGTAAACTTTCTGAATAGTCGTTTCTTTTTGTTTTGGTTTCCCAATCAATTTTTAAGAAATTGTTTAGCTCACAAATTTTTCGAAATACTTGCGTTTATGCAGACGGGAGAACGGACGAACAGGTGCTAAGGCTGAGGCTGATTTTCTCACCAACTAGCCGAAGTAGTTGTAGGAAAGATTTTTAAAAATTGATTTGCCAAGCACTGTTTTCCAGTTGCCAGCACTCAGAATATAGTATAGTTGATTTGATATTGGAATATTGTTGCTAGGACATTACAAACATTACAAACCACCACATTGGTGAATAAAATAATTGTTCAGAAATGAAGAACATGTGTGAACTCTTTTTTTTAGGCTCCAGTATGGCTTTATAGAGGCGAACTTTGTTCTCCAGACTGGTTTGAAATATTCGGCCCATCTTTATATGGTTTTTCCATGTAAATCTAGTATCAAGATGCAAGCCAAGATACTTCACAGAGTTAAATAAAACTTTTGGGCAATCACCCTTTCTTAATGTAAATGTTTTTTGAACGGGTTTTGGGCATTTACTTTTATCTTCCAACGGAAAAACCAGGCATCAATAATTTCGAATTCGGACTGTAGATGCTGAGAAGCTTCCTCTTCTGATGAGATGAGAACTGTGACATGTTTTTCTTACTTCCCAGCTTGAAAGTTGACTTACAATCGAAAACCCTGAACAGTGCCATCATTTACTTTGTTTACTCGTATATTGTTGTAGTAATGAGCGGCTGATCGGACAAGTTGTGTGAACTCGTATATACAGATATTAGACATTGTTGGTTTTGGGTTAACAGCAACTTGTCGGGCAGAAGGTAAGAATTTCCAAAAGCAGCAGACAGCACAAAGTCCAAAGCACAATCAAAAGCCAATCCCCAAACGACAAAAACTTCACTGACACTTTAATACAACGTTGCTGCGGCTATACCCGTAGCTATAGCTAAAGCTGCAGCCGATTTCGTCGTCGTCGTCGCCGTCGTCGTCATCATCATTGTGGCATCTGATGGCGTCTCATGGCATCGCATGGCATATATTCCCCAAATCCCATTTGGCTATCAGCAGAGTGTCAGCTGGGGCTGGATTGGGTATGGGCTGGGGTATGGGTTTGGGTTGGGAGCTCGTTGCCGATGGATGTGGTGCCTCATCAAAGCTCGGAAGCGAAAACCCGAAAACCCAAAACCGTTTGAGGGTGATAAAAAGTGGAAAGGCATTGGGGTGAGTTGTTGGTTGTTCGTTGGGTGCTGTGGTCCTGGGAGTCAAGTGAGGCGCAATATTTGTGACATAAAATTTGCTATTAAATTAAATTTTATTCGCACATTCATTCAAAATACAAGAACAACAACAACGACAGCAGCAGCAGCAGCAGCAGCATCAACAACAAGGATAGCAGAGGAGCAAACACCAGAAATGACAGTGACAACAAATAGTATACATAGTATGTTGCAACATTTTTTCTCTGATGTTTCTTCTTTTTTGTTTTGTCCCCCCCCTTTTTTTTTTTTTTTTTTTTTGTCCCTGTTTTGTTTTCGAGCTCCCCCCTTCGTTACAAAAATTGACTTGATGTCAAGTTTTATGACCGCGTTCGCAGATAATGAAATTTATATATACATACACAAATATATATGCAGACATGTAGACAGACAGACAGACAGACAGATAGGCAGGCAGGCACAGATAGACTGTCGAATAGACAAGCGCAGAGACACTGAGAAGGGTGGATAGGCAATCAGACAGTAACAGACTGAAATATATACCCATATAGTCAGACAGGCCATTACACACATATATCAAATATGAAGTTCAGTGGGCGTGAGTCAGGGAAGCTGGAAACAGAAGGTTAATAATCATCTATTCACATGTCAGCTGGCTTTTGAATTGTAAATCAAAATGCAAAACGAATAACTCCATTAAGGCGCAACAAAACATAATCAGCGCAGACCAATGAATCAATTCTCTATCGACTCTCGATATGAACACGAACAAAGTTGCCTTAAAGAAGAGACATGATATATAACGATTTACTAAATAGAAAGAAAAAAGTGTTTTTTTAATCGGAATAAAGTAAAAAGCTTTGTAGCAATATGGAAATAAAGTATACTCTCTGAACTATTCTGAACCTGATTCTATATTCAGTTTCTGCACAACAAAATCGTTGACGAAGATAACTTAGTGGAGAAATGCTTGTGACTAACTCCAGACGAAGACTGTGATCAAATATGTAGTCCGATTGGGTTTCAAGCATAAAAGTACTGAGCTAGTGACGTCACAAGTTACATTTTCATTTTACACAAAAACTTATAAACAGATAAAGGAACACTAAAGAAAAAAAGATTGTGAAACTCGGGCTCCATTGTGTCAAAGGGCTGGAGGCAGACAGCGACGAGAGAGATAAAAAGTTCGAGAAATATTTATCTAATATATAGTCTAATCTAATTGAATAATAATTAAAGAGGTTGAGAAATATTTGATAAATAGAGAGCAACATGATAAAATATGCTAAGCATCAGCATTTATTGTAGTTTTATTTATTTATTTGTTTTATTAATACTATTATGTTGCGAATCGGCCTGCAGATTGACAATTTTTTTATATATATAAGACCACTCCTACGGAATTGTGAGACTGTAAATAATTTTTTTAAATCATGCTTTATGCGATGATGGGAACGCCGTGATCCAGGTCCCTTTCGGCTTATCAATTTTAGTTGTTTCAAATAATTGGAGCGCTACCAAGTTCATCCCATACATTACGAATGCTTACGGAGCTTAATACTCAGTAGTACTGAAACAATTCTAAAATAAAAACGATTTTTTTTATTTCAAATTGCAGCTTACGAGCAAGCTCAGATCTCACGTTCTTAGTCTTTCCCACAACTCGTTTGTGCGTTCTTGTTTTTGGGGCGAAATTTTCGTAATTCGTTTGGGGAATTTAAACATTTCAGCAATGCTGGTTCTTTTTGTTGTTGTTTTTGGTTTCTAGATTCCTGTTTTGCTGTTGTTGTTTGTTGTTGTTTGTTCTTGTATGTAGTTAAGAGCATGAGAATGAGAATGCGAATAGCACTCAGATGCCTTGCTGCATGTCTATCCACAAATTGGTGCGTGGATTTTATGTTGTGCTCGAATGATTCACATAATTCCCAGTTGCTTGTTGAGACCGATTAAAGAGTAATCTACTTTCGGTCTAACCACAAGGATGGCATCAATGCAATGTGTACAGCCATACTCTCGTACAGTTTGTTTTCTAAATATGCCAAAAATGTTTGGCTTCGTCGCCACTCTTAGAGAAAAGATGCGTGTGGCGCCTCCGGCAAATGTTACTGCTCTGCTCTACTCTGATCCCCCCCGTAGTATCAACCCTGTGTCTGTTGCGGTTTTATTTCGTGCCATGCTGACATATAACCACATCCAAAAGCGAACGAGCCAAGCTGATGTTGTCGAGCCAAAACGCACATTGTTGGCGTACTGGGTCCCGTTGCTGTTGCTGTTGCTGTTGCTGTCGACGTCGCACTTAATAAAATAATGTTGTATGCGTTGCGGCGCATAATGGCTGCCCCCAGTGCACACGCACACTCACACAACATTCTCATACACACACACACACACACACACACACACACACATGCAAATTCGTGTGCGTTTGGTGTCAACTGTAATTGTGTTTGTTGGCAGAGTCGCAGAGGCAGGCAGCAGCATGATGCATATATGATGCTGCTGGCTTTGTCCGGATTCGGCCAGTCAGTCAGCGAGTCAGTTAGTCAGTCAGCGAGTGAGTTAGTCAGTCAGGCGGGTCAGGCGGGCTGGTCGGGCAGCTTGTGTACTCGTATGCAAGTGAGTTGGGCAGGAGTCGCGTGGGTCGCTCTATTAAATTGTGTTGTTTGTGGTGGAAAATTGCCAGCTATGCGCCAGCTGTGGCGGCACATTAATGGCCAGGGTGTGAGGGGGCAGTGCGTCCCATCTGTGTGCGTACGAGTATGCACGAGTATGTGTGTTTATGCCTTTGTCACTTGGGTTCTATTAGGCACAAGTACACAGGCCAGGCCACTCACTCACTCACGCACTCACACAGTTGCATACAAAGACGACATGGTACTTTATCGTTTAAATATTTCAAGTGTGCGTTACACACACACACACACACACACTCACACACACACACACATATGCACACTATCAACAGCATGACGACGCATTTCGACACAAGCAAGCAATTGCACATGTCTATGAGGCGCCATTCAGCTCTCGGTATGGTACATTATGTCCCACTTGTATGCGACAATGGCCAGCAACAGTACAGCTAGAGCGAAAGAGAAGGAGAGAGAAGGCGAGGAAGAGAGAGTCATCAATTTTCCCAGCACATGCCACAGCATCAAATGGCAAGACAAATTTTTAGTGCAACAGCCAAAGTAATGACTTTTTAACAACGCTCTTGCCGTCTAGTTTGTAGTGCGTGTGGCGCCCTCTGGCATGCACCACATGTGCGTCTATATGTGTGTATGTGTGTGCGTGTGCGCCCTACCCTGCTACCACCTCATATAAAAGTCAACTGCCATTTAGGCGCTGATTTGTGCGCTTTATTATCTCAAGCTAAAGCTGTGTGCGCTGTGCTGGCCCGACTGTACTAGCGCCGATAAACATTTATCGATAACGCACTGCAAGGCAGCACTGCATGGCTGTGTACACGCAATAAAATCAATTTTATGTCTTTATAAAGCATCACATTGGCACAATTTATGAGCCAAACACAAACATTCGCGCACACACACAAACCCAGAACCTCAGAAAAAAGTATAGTGTGTTGTATGGATGGAGGAGCGTTGGCGCCATTCGAGCGTTAAATTTGATCAAGTTGACTGCGAGCTTATGCGAGTATATAAATGAACAAAAATATGCTTATATTAGCTGCTTAGCACAAATTTGCCTAGGACCAGCGGCTACATGCATGCACAAATCTGACCCATTTGCCCAGCTAGGGGCCCGATTGCTTGGGCAAGGATTACGAGCCACATTTTGGGCTCATATATATAGTATGTATATAAAACGGCACACGGGGCAGCTCGTCGTGTGAGCAACCAAGCAGCAAACAAGCCAGCACACACATAAATATATATGTATGTATGTATGTATATTAAGAGAAAAATAAAAAGCTTTAGAGGCAACATCATAAATTTTGTTAACCAAATGCGTCGGCAACTTCAATGTAAAAGCGTAAATTTAGCAGCAAAGCGTGCGACGCGGGGCGTGGCCAAGTATTCAATTTTATTTTTAAATAACAAATTTACGTGCGTGCTTGTGTGTAGGGAAAGGCAACAAGGCGAATAGGCAGACGATCGGCGGGTGGGCGGTCGGTCGGTCGGTCGGTCGGTTTGTCGTTCGAAATCAAAGCACTTGCGCCTTTCTCTTCCACATATTTGCGTTATTTTGATGTCAACCCGCTCGTATATTCCACTCTATTCATTATTTCAGTGAAAAATTGTGCTCAAAATATATATAAATAATAATAAAGGAAAATAATCGTTGCAGATAAAGTGCGTCAGAAAAAAATAGAAATAATAAAAAAGCAGAGAGAGGTATTTTTGTCAAGCGCTCAAAAGTATGCTACAACATTTTATTCATTGTTTGCCCAAACGCTGCGCCAACAGCCACCATCGCGAACGTATGAATGTGTGCCTGTGTGCCTATGTGAGTGTGTGTGCGTTTCTGATTTTTAACGTAAATAGCGCGCCATTGATATTGAGAATCGAATGGAATGGGAGGGGATGCAAGTGTCATATTATGAGAGTTCTGGGTAAGGCATAAAAAATATATTGCTGCCATCACAATCCCTTACTCACACCAGCCACCCACCCATTCATACTCACACAAACACACACACACACACATACAACTATATGTTTGTACATATCGGGGTCGGCAACCGTTTTAGTTTCCAGCACTCGAAGCGGCACAAATACTGTGATTGAGTGTCGACTGCATCTGTTGTGATTTTGCGGTTGACAGTCAAGCACATTTGTTTGCCAAAAAGAGTGTGTTCACATATGTATATGTGTGTGTGTGTGTGTTTGTGAGTGAGTGTATTTGTCTGCTTGTGTGCTCGCATCCCTCGACCTACTAAAGGCTTCTGTCGGCCAATTGTTGTTTGAGTTGTGGCCATGGCTCTATTTTAAATTGCTTTTTAATATCGTATCCCAATGATACGGAAAATTAAGTGGTTAACACTGACCCAGGAAGTCGGCCTCTTTCGACCCCAAAGGGAAGAAGTAATTAAAATGTTTGCCCAAGTGTGGTTTCATTAAAGAGAATGCACAGAGAATCAAGAAATATATTATGTGTCGACAACTTTTATTTTTGAGTGATATTTTTCAACATACTCGTATTGCTTTAATATTTCAACTTTGATTCAATTTGGCTCTTGTTTTTGCGAGATTCCTATTTGAAAAGGGCGGCATTTCACATTTATTTTCAGATAAAGAAATGAAATTGTATTATAAGTTCTATGCAATCTTTTATCTACCTTTTAATCTTTCAGTTTGTTGCCATTCTTATATACTTGTAAAATAATGTGTTTTATGATTATGATACAAAATTCTCGGCTATGGCTAAACATTTTTCAAGTACTTTATACTTGATTCACGATTGCTTTATATTTTGATACGGCTTCGTAAGAGTTACGAATCAGAGTATTTCCGTTAATCATGGTTGATACAAGCCTCACTGAGCCATAGCCGTTATTATACCCAGTTGGGTAATATTTCAATATTAGAATAATTATCGAAAGTTTTGTTTGATTTACATACTCGTACTTCGATGGAAAATCTTTGTAGATTTATGAACTGCTTCAATAAAAATGTTTGACACTCAGAGAAATGCAATTCATTTCCTTTCTTTGTCAGACAATCGACGTGTTGCTCTACAGAAGGAATGTAGAGGTATAAGTTGGCTGGCATAAATGGTTAGGGCTGCTAAATTGTTTAAGAACGGCATTCGGCATTTTTTCATATTTTTTTCATTTTTCATATATTAAGTTGTTATGGATGGAAATCTGTTGTCTGTACTCTGTCACTTTTCTATTGCTCTGGACGATGAAAAAAAGTGTATTTGTTTTATGTCCAAATATAAAAGCAGAATGTAATAGTTTGTAAATCCATTACAAAACTGAACGAATTGCTGCAACAGAGCAAATCTGCCAATTAACTGATTAATTTATTCAGTCAGCTGCGAAAGCACATCTCACCTGTTCACCTGTTTATAAAATTTCTCTTATGTCTGAGACTATTTTTTTTAACATTTCTCAGCTTTCTTCAATTAATGTGATTTCCCCTTTAATGAATCCTTGAATAGCGATAGCATTTGATAACTTCTGGGTAGATCTTCGACTAGCTGATCATCTTCAATTCGAAATTGTGAGCTGCACTCTAAAGAGCAGCGTTCGATAGTAGTTGGATGTTGCGTTGAATTTCATTTTATCAGTCATTTCAATATCCATTCAGACAACACTTTGATCAAACAAACTCTGCAGCACTCTGACCAAATCCATTAATCGTTATACACACACACACACACACCCACACACACCATACAAATCCATACAAATTTTCTGTTGCACTAGTGGTTGTTGTAGTTGTGGCTGCTTTCCAAAAAAAAAAAAAAAAACAAAAAAAAAAGAAAATACATGCAAGGCAAACCAAACCAAACCGCACTGAACCGAACCGAACCAAGCCAGGTCCGAAACCCATGCTCAACTAAACTTTTAGCTCTCCCCTTCCAATCAGCCCCGAACGGTAACTTTTCTCTGCCACTTACCACTTTGTGTGTGTTGTGTGTGTGCGAAACGTTGTTGGCAAAATATTTATTTTGACGTGTTTTTAATTTAAATTTTGCCTTTTCCATGCTTCGTTTCGTATGCTCAGAGGTTGCTGTTGGTGTTGTCCTGCCTGCCTGCCTGCCTGCCTTCTGTTATTTTTTGTGTATTGTTTAGTTATTTCGCCTATTTGCATTTATCTTGGCTGGCCTTTGCCTCTCGTTTTGACGTCTCCTTTTGGCCCTGCTGTTCCGTGTTTCTTTCTTCTTCGGGGTTATTTTATAACGTTTCCCTTTCGCTGTCTTTTGCTTTGTTAGGTCCACAGTTTTGCCCTTTTTGTTATTTGGGGCATAGGAAATTACGAAAGCAGAAATAATTTTGTACGAAAACATTTTTCATGTTTATTGTGGAATGGTCGTCTCGTCTCGTCATCTTCATCTTCGTCTTCATCGGCGCAGTTCATGTCGATGTTGAGGTCCTTCGATGTAAGTGTATCAGTGTGTTTGTTTGTTTGTTTGTTTGTTTGCTTGCTTGTGTGTGTGTGTGTGTGTTTGAAGCATAATGTTGTTGTACTCTTGGTTGATTCTTTTGCTCGGCTTGTTGCTCGTTGACCGGCGCATATTAAATGGCAACGGAAGACGGCTCCTTCCTCCACACATATCAACACGCACCACACACCAGCCGGAGGCTGTTTTAATATGCATGCAGGATGGGGGAGCGGGGGGAGGAGAGGCAAGTAAGTGGAGAGAAAGAAACTTGTAGTTTTTCGTAACTGAGTGGCAGTCTCTGATTTGCTTTCATAATTGAACCGAATTTATTTAAATGACTCCAATGAGCTTTTGTTTCGCCATTTACCTTAAATGCTCCAAGGGGGAGAAGAGTGGAGCGGCAAAACAGGAGGAAGAAGAACGTTTTACTGGCTTTTCCTTTTGCATTCCACAATTTTTGTTGCTGTAGGCGCTGAAGTTTTAGGTTAAGTCGCTGGCTTAAAATTAAGCCAATAGGGCTTGCATTTTTCATGAGACAAACTTTGGCTGAAATTGAGTTTGAAATTGAGACTTAAATTTCATAGTTGCCATGGCCAGAGGAGGGTGGTGGCGGCAGCTGTCTGGAATTTAGCTCAGCACTGTACGTATTGAAGCCTTATTGATTGATTGATAAGCGAAAGAATACAATGCTCGTACATTTTCCTTGAAATCAATTCAATTTAATCTCTTACAATATTCAACGTACAGAATCTTCTTCTCTTCACGCACACGCACACGTACTCGTACTTACTTAAAATTTATGGGAATTCGTAGAAAGTTTAATCGGAAAAGGAAAACATTTCACTCATTTTTCGTTTTTTTTTTTTTTTTGTTTTTTTTTTTGTTCACAATTCTCCAGGCATGTGGCATTCAAACAATTTTGTGCTTCATTAATTCTCTGTGTGGCCAATAGGATTGCCAGAGCATTAAATGCTGTGCAGTGAACATTTTCAATATATATACGAGTATACGAGAACACACTTATAAGCTCTTTGGGTAACTCAACAGAGTGGGAGAGACTGAGAAAATGGGCGACACCTGCTGATATTGATGATGAAGAAATGAAAATAGTTTAAATACCCTTCATGTCTCGAAATACAGAGAAGCTTTTAGGCTAACTTTTTATTTATTCTGACAAATAACTGTCAATAAACTTGAGGTTTTATCCTAAAAAATATGCATTAAAAAATTAAAAAGGAAAAATTACAAAAAAATTAAAATTAACAGTATTACAATCATTGTTTAAAGAAAGTAAAGATTTTAAAGTGCAACAACAAATATTATTCTGATTTTAATTTTGGAAGAACAGATGTTCAGACGAACGACTTATTTGGCTTTTCCTTGGAATCATATTCTACTTAAAAACAAATATACAAATTATTAAAAGTCTTACTGAAAGATAGAAGATCACAGGGAGCTTCATCTAAAATAAATCAGGTTTCTCACAGTCCAAATCCTGGAAAATTGTAAACCTTTGGTTTTTTTTTAAAGAATTTTGAAACTTTTGCTCTTAATTTAAAAAACAAAAATTTTAAATGTTTATTAAAATTAAACTTTGAATTAAAAGCGATTTGTTAAACAGCTTAAGCTATGGTTAGACATCTAATCATTTTTACACAAATTTATCGGATTTTTTAAGACGGCTCTGCTATGTAAGTTGCAAACAAAATTGTTGCATAGAATTGTCGTTCATTTTCATTGAATTCTGAACAATTGTGTCTGACCATAGCTTCGAGTTAGGTATGCATGTTGTCTTTTAAATAAAACCAAAATCCAACTAAGAAGAACTGGCTAGGTTTTTACTCACGCCACCACAGTTGCGGTAACTATCTTTCTTGAGTTCGTTTTATCTCCATCTCCCTCCCTCTCTCTCTCTCTCTCTCACTCCATCTTGCTCCCTTTCCACTTCTTCTTCTGTCATTTGTTCTTTATCTTGTGCCATCATGGCACGCAAAATGTTTCTTAAACTTTTGTTGGCTGCTATTACTTTACGTTTCTTTTCTTTTCGTTTCGTTTTGTTTCTGTTCGTTTCTTGTTGTTGGCCTTGTGTGGTGGCAACAACAATAACATTTGGTTGTGTTGCGGCAGGGCGGTGTGGTGGATTTCGCGCGCGCTCTGTCTTGTGGTAGGTTCAGAGCACACACCCAAGCTAACGGCGCCTACCCGGTCCCCCTCTTACCACCACAACCCCGCACATGTCTTAACCCCATCATTGTGCGTTCGCTGCTCACAAGTCCGCCATACGCGCGGCTCATCGTTTTTATTCAAGTGCGGTGTTGTTGTTGTTGTTGTTGATGTTGTTGTAGAACGGGTGTTTGTGTGTGTTTGTATGTGTGTGTGTGTGCCTGGGGGTGCTCGTTCGCTGCTCGTCTATTTTATACAAATTATTTCGAATTTATTTCGGGCTACCTGTGCGAACGTTTGCCTGCCCTGCCACTTACTATCTCTCCCTCTCTCTCTCTCTCTCTCTCTCTCTGTCTCCTCTCACTCCACCTCTACCTCTTTTTCTGGCGTTCGCTCCTTCGGCGTGTGTTTGGGTGTGTGAGTGAGTGTGTAAAATATTGTAGTATACTTTTATGCTGTTTTACAAAAAACCAATTTCAAGCATTCATTCAAGGTGCTACGGGATTTGGCTCGCAGCAACATTGATGGCAATGGAATTGTGCAGAGAGTGGTGGAGTAGAGTAGAATAGAGTAGAGGAGTAGGTAGGGTCGGGTAGGTATAGTGACCAGGCAGTGTAGGTCGCAAGCAGCTGCTGTTGATGCGCTCCAAATGTGCATATTTGCGTCTGCACTCTGCCGCTGCCCAAAGGCATTAAAGAGTGTATGTGTGTGCGCACGTACATACAAATATGTATTAAAAAAAAAACAAGTACTCGGTCCAAAAATTGATCACGTCGAATGGCCATGTCCATGACAGTGATAAAAATATAGCTATAATATTGCTGGCGCACCCAAAGACAATGCATTTGGATTTAACAAATGCGTAAAATGTTCGTGCAAGCTGATCCAAATGCTCTTAAGGGTATATTACTTTATTTCACTGGATTTCTAAGGGATTGCAGAATGTACGTGAAACATATGGAGTTTAAACTAAATACCAATAGATTAATGAATGTAGATATATCGGCCGATTGATTCTCATATTGTAGTCGTATTGTTAACCAGTTTACAGAATAAGAATGTATTAACTGAACGCAACTTGATGATCGACGCTACGACTTTAAGGCTTGATAACTTGAAGAAATGACGATTAGACTTAACATATAATAGGCCAGAAAAGCTAAACAGTGTCGAGGAACTATGGGCAAAATTTAACACTAACCACTAACCTAAAAGGTACAAGAATACACTCAAAGAAAACTATTATTTCTCGTCAGATGAATATTCAAGAATAACAAGTAAAATATTAACAAACACCGACTTTAGATTTACTGCAGTGAATGCTTTTTTTTGTCATTTTAATGTTTCGAGGATGATTCTGAAGAATAAGATTAGGAATAGAATTTCAGCTATTTGGACTAAATGAGGTACGTTAAGGAAGTTTATTCATGGATGCCATTGTCAGAACTGGAACAAATTGAAATGGGATCATTCGGGAAGCATCAGCTTTCAAATGGAAAAAGAATAATCAAAATCGGTTCACCTACTCGAATGTGCTGAGGTATAAAACATAAAAAACAGTAATAAAAATCCTCCTTTTTGAAGTCGGTTAAAAAGGAATTTTCACGAACGAGATATCGTCAGATTTGATCGAATATGACAAAGCTATTATCGACTCGTTGGTTATTCAAATGCGCTTACCTAGCTGGGGAGATGAGAGAAAAAACTAAAGATTACTTCATTTTAGGCATTTAGTTTGCTTTGTAATAATTTGCAGGTCAACTTGAACAGAAAAGGCGACTTACGAGTTATGCCAAAGATGCAATCCAGTTCGCTTAATGGAAAAAGAACACAAGAGTCTGCCACACACACACGCACACACACACACACACACATGCGCACATTCAGTTTCGCTGACAGTTACGTGGCGTCGTCTCTACAGAGCGACGTCCAACGACAGGCAGCATCTGGCATTCCTTCAGTCCCCGTTCAGTGCGTGTTGTGTGTGTGGGGGGTGAGGGGTGGGGGTAGCTCTAGTGTGTGTGTGTGTGTGATGGCGAAGAGGAGGGGGTTGGGGGAAGCGGTGTTGCTTTTTCGGTCGCCCATCGTCCGTCGTTCGCTTTTCGTTTACCAATTTTCCAACTCTGTCGTTGTTGTAGCTCTCCGCTTGTTCGTCGCTGGTTTGTTGGTTTGTTGTGCTTCTTCTTTATTTTAAATACGCTTCAAATTTACTTTTATACGCTTTTAATTTGCGCACACTTTGTAGTTGTTGCTGTTCGTGTTCGTATTCGTGTTGCTCTTCCCGTTGTTGATGTTTAAGGTCTGAGCCGGAAGGGGTGCAAATGGGGTCGATGCTATTAATGCCTTTTTGGTACGGAGCGGATGTTGTTGTTGCTGTGTTAATTAGGAAATTGGCACAGTTTGGCCATGTGCCTGACTCGACTCGACTCGACTCGACCCGGCTTGACGGGATTGAAATGGAATGGAAAGGGGCTTGCCGGGTCGAATCAGAGCGAATTTATGTAGCTAGGTAACCAGCTCTGCTCCAGCCTGTTTAAATTGTCGGCGGCCACGGCCACGGCTGTTCTGGAAAATTACTCGAGTGCTTTAAGAAACTAATCCTTGGGGATTTGTTAATATATGAAAACGAAATTAAGAACGAAAGAAATAAAATGTATTATTATTCATCGGTCTTAACTTTATTATACTTAATTATAAGTGGTGGTAAGCGGGATCTCGCAGAGCTTCTGAGTAGTTCGTTTAATTTGCATACATTTGCGTAAAAATATGTGTTCCATTGGAAATTTATGATTTCTTTTAAATTCATATTAATTTTGTGTTAAAAATTAACAATTATAGTAAAAAGACCATACTTATACTACTACTATTTAAAACACTGTCTTGAATTTTAAACTAAACAAGTAAAATTTTCACAAAAAAATAAAACCTGCTTCGAACCTAATGTAGGGAATACTTTTTCTGAAGTAACAGCAGGAATAGAATTTTCAGCTATTTGGACTAAATGAAGCTTAAAGTAGTTTTCTCATGTATGGCATTGTCAGAGCTGGGAAGCATCAGTTACAAAAAGAATCATCAAAATCGGTTCACCCAGTCGAATGTTCTGAGGTAACAAAAAACAGAGTGCTGTGAATATATTTTTTTAACGAGCACTGAGAATATAACTGCAAGCTACTTTCCTTCAATATCCGTTTGCCACGTTTCTGATGACTTCTCAGTGGCAGAGCGGGTAGTTATTTTAAATAAAACTATGCTCATTGCAACTGACTTTATTGAATGGGCGGTAAAAGTTGCTTAACCTCATAAAAACGAGCTCGAGTCCAGTACACAGACACCAACACCAATACAAATACCAACTCCATAACCATAACGATTCGGCGAACAAATTCGTGTTAAATACAAACCGCATACTGCTGTGCCCCCCCCCCAAAAAAAAAGTAAGTGAAGCAGTAGCCGTAGCGGCAGCAACAAAAAATAAAAAAATAAAAAAAGGCCAGTGGCAGACCGACAAAAATGAAAATATCGATTTTATTTTATTGACACAAAAATTGCGCCTTGAAATATGCAATGCAAAAGTGGAAAATACGTACGAAATGGAAATGGGAATGGCAAGTGCAGGGTAATGGCAGGGAGGAAGGGGTCTACGGGGGTAGGGTGTTCGTAGAAAGGTGATTGTGTGATGCGGCGAGACGGGGCCGGAGAGTGTCAAAAGCGTACACATACACACGTGCACAAAAAGATAAGAGTCATAAAAAGACACAGCAATGCTCACACACACACACACTAGCAGACAGTGTTGCCTAATTTTTAGATGAAAAAAAACTGTTTTTCACGGAAACAAGAGAAAAATTAAGCTAAAAAATATTACAAAGAAGCGTAAAAAATGCTAAATTACTTTATACAAAAAATTGTTAAACTAAAAACATATTTTACAACGTTTTTTCATCATCTGATGATGAACAGTTAATATTAAATTATTAAATTAATATAAAATTCTGCTGAAACGCTTAAGTTTTAAATAGAGGTGTCATGGACAAGTATTGATAAAAAATAATGATGAAGCTGCCATATTTCCACTTTTTCACATAAATATTGCCAAGCTTACAAAAGCGTATTTATAAAAACCCAGAATTCCCGAATTTCAATTTTTGACGGGGAAAAAAAGCCAAATTGGCAACACTGGACTGAAGCCTAGCGTTGTCAGCGACGCTTTGGGTTTTTTCTTGAACTCAACGAGCGGCGAACGGCGAAATGCGAACGGCATGGCAAGCAAGCGAATAGCGGTTAACCCACAAAGGACGCAACGAGTGCGAGCGAAAGAAGAGACTAACTAACGATTATGATGATGACGACAAAAGCAATGCGCGACTCGACGCGACGCGTCGGCATCGAGAAACGTCAGCAGCAGCAGCATAAAAATGCCAAAATAAATGACACTGCGACAAAGTAAACTTCCTTCGGACGACACTCTGCTTCCACTCCCCCATACCCCACGCTTCATCCACCATATCTCCCCCCAACCGACGCGACGGGCCAACGAACTGAAATGAGCAGCAACAACAAGAAGAAGAGAAAAACACATTTTGGGTGGCGAAAGGAAATTACGCGCTGAGGGTTGTCATTCTTCTTGTTCTTTTGCTTGTTGTTGTGGTTGTTGTCTTGCGTTTAATGTGCTCTGTGGGTGTGGGTATGGGTGTGTGTGTGTGTGTGTGTGTGGATTTGGAGTAATGCAGACTTTACAGATTACAGCAACAACGGCACAACTAAAGATGTCGCAATAAAGCCATTCCGAATGTAATGAATGAGCAGCGAACAATAAGGACAACGGCAATGAAATGCCAAGCCAGCAGCAACAACAACAGCACCACCAAAAAAAGAAAAAGAAACAGTGGCAGCTTTTGCCGAGCAAGGCGACAACCCTGTCAAAAGGGCGGCCATAGCAAGGCTTTGCCTACAACTCTCTCCCAATTATATACACAAACAAACGTTGCTATGCAAATGCATTGTGGCCAAAGGATGCGAAACACGCATTTGTGGGCAACAAGGAGTTATGAGAATAAGTACAAGTAGTACAAAATATTGCGCAATATTTGGCAAGCAATTTTCATTACTTTCATTGATTGCCCTCTTACACTCTTCGCTCCCAAAAATGGATAGTATTAGAATGTGAAGCAAATATAGAAGGCAATTCTATGTGGTTGATTTTACAATCTATTCGGAGTTCTGGTCTCTCGGGGGACGAGGGATGCACCACATATATATCGATAACAATCGACATTCCTCTCGATCGTGGCTCGATAAGTAAATACTAGGGTTGTTAATGAAGTACAATGCATCAATATTTCACACAAGCGATATATAGTCAAGTGCCATCTATTGTATTCCGATAAGTCACATTGATTTTTTTTCGCTATTTATGTGGAATTTATATTTAGGTTTAATTCTTGCGCCTCCAATAAGATTCCGTTTGCTTTTTAATTCCTTTTGATATTAAGCTTTCGGACCTCCATGGTCAGAACGATTCGAATTAATATTTATTTTTATGAAGCATTTCCCAAGCAACTGCTTAGATTTTCAAGAAAAAAACTGCTGCGCAGAAGTGTGAGATTTTTTAGAATACTTGATAAGAATGGCTGACTATAAACTAAATAATCTGGTAACTAGAATATTTAATTATTTTTATTGTTTGGCCGGCTCGAGGTCAGAGTAAGAAAAACCAATTTATTTAATTTTCTTTTCTTTTTCCGATATATTTCGGTTACGCCACGGTAACCGTCTTCAGGGCAATTATTTAAGCAAGTCTGCTCTGTTTGACTTGGAGTTACTAAAGTCAAACAGAGCAGACTTGCTTAAATAATTGCCCTGAAGACGGTTACCGTGGCGTAACCGAAATATATCGGAAAAAGAAAAGAAAATTAAATAAATTGGTTTTTCTTACTCTGACCTCGAGCCGGCCAAACAATAAAAATAACTATGAGGAAGGTCACCAAAATACTCAACAATAGAATATTTAATGTTAAGTACAGGGTTATTCTACCTCACTTTTTTTATTATAAATACTACTTTTATGAATGTAGTAGGTGGAAAATCTTTGCAAAGCCATAAACTCGCACAAGCGCCTCGCCTTGACTCCTAGCTTAGTTTTTCAAGGTCTCATAAAGCACAATTTTGTGTGTAATGATGTGTGTGTGTGTGTGTGTGTTGGTGTAGAGGGGTGGAATGTGTCCAGCGCTCAAAAGCAGGCAATAGTTTTGTTCATGGCCACGCTTTTGTTGATGGCTCATGTAATTTTGAAATGTTTATCAAACAAAGGGCCCAACAGAGCTTGCCAGTCATAAAAAGTGATAACAAACAATGACGTACAATGCCACAACCACACCCACACCGACCCACCCACCACCAAACACCACCCACAATCATACCCATCCATACGTAGGAACCTTTGCCTCCCGAGAATTCTTGCCATTTGTGTGCTTTTTATCGCAGGCTCCTCCGCTCCTTTGGGCCACCAACTAAACTTTATAATTGCTAAGCATTCAAGTGTCCGACTGCTGCTGTGCTGTGCTGAGCTGTTGTTGTTGTTGTTGTATGCACAGCGAGAAATTGCATATTTTGTCATTATGAACTTGTTAACGCGCTCGCACAGAGGCACCGATTACGCAGTCATTGCAGAGGGGGGGAGTCGCAGTGGCAGTCACTAAAAATTACGTCAATTAAACGTAATTGTGCTAATTTTAGTCGCCAGCAAAATATGCGCAAATATTCTCGGCATTGGCCGGACCTGAGGCACAAACTACTACTACTCGCAGTAACTACTACTGGCAGTAATGGTAGAGCGTGTTTAAATAAGAAAACAAAATGGCGTCAAGTTCCATTCTATTCCCCTTTTTTGTTGTTTTTTTTTCGTCAGCATACTCAGCCCGCAAAGGGTGTTGGGGTCTCTGAGTAAACACAAATGAAAACAAACGCAAACTAAAAAAAAGTTCTCTCCTCTACTCACCTCTATTATTATTTTTTTTTTTTGCTGCACGCTGCACAAAAATGAAGCTCATTTCCTTTTATCAAAATGAAGTTTGTTGTTATTGTTGTTGGTGTTGCTGTTTTTTTTTCCTTTGTAGTAGTTGTAGTGTTAGGGCGTGTGCTCTGACTGGTCCAGCACCTCCAGCTGTCCGGCCAATGCTTGAAGGTGTCGTCCAAACAGAATGACAAAAACGAGCAAAATGAAAAGTTTTGTGACCTTTGGAAACAGAAAGGAGCAGAAAGCAAAAAATCAGATGAACAAAAAAAACAAATATAACAAGCAGGAATGGGAATATGAAGAGGTGAGGCAGAGGCAGGAAAGAAGGTAGCACGCAACGATAAAATGAAAGTTCGTGTGCAAGGTGTAAAAGTTGGCAGCTAAGTTCATAAAAGGTACAATTTTAATTTATTTTATTTACTTTTCGCTACAAAATATACGTACAGTGGAAATCAGTGCAGAGAGCCAAACAAAACGAAAACGAAACGAAATGAAACGAGTCGAAAATTTAATCATAAAAGTGCCAAAAGTTTTAAATTGAAAATTAGAGAAATGAGCTTGGCCCCATCCCAGTCGTTGGTTGTCTCAGGTTGTCCACTGAGCTAGTACTATATATTCTCTTCGTTTGTCCGAGTCTCATCTCAGAGTCACAGTCAGAGTCAGAGGTGACAGAGGTGGCAAGAAAAAGGTGAAGATGGTGAAGCAGAGCGCAGCTACTGGGCGTGGTCGCCACAGCCCCAGCCACAGCCACAGCTACAGTGATTAAGCGTTGTCGCCTCCAAAGTTGGTGCAACAATGGCGACCGGGGCAAATGATTTGCTGAGAATGCAGCCAAGATAGCTAGCAGTAGGTGGGACAAACTTTTCGCAATGAGCATAAGGAGAGCACTAGATAAGGAAATTGCTCGACTTTCTTTGTGTGGGGCGGGGGGCAAAGGGTTGTCGGAGCAAGTGACTTACTGACTCTTGAATAGAGTCAACGAAGTGGGACATCCAGGTGTGGCTGGCAGATTGCGAAAGCCATCTGTTTATGATGTTCAGCATTACCTTAAATGAGCTCATTTTGTCGAGCATTGCTTCAATCTAACGGATGCGACAGTGTAGCATTAAATATGTCCGATTTTCTTAGCTGAGTTGGCTAACGACTGCACACTTTGTTGGACAGTATAAATATTTTTGAGAGAGATATCTCTTACTTTGAATTCAAAACAAATACTCGTCAATAAATCATAAGCTTAGCACTAGCTCTTATGTCATATCTTTAGTAAACATTACAATACAGTATCATTTGCTTAGCTGCCCCGACACTTGGCTGAAATCTACTTTTGCAGCATTAGGAGTTGATTTCGTATGAATATAATTAGGTTTTTAGTCATTTTCTTTGAATATTAAGAAAGTTAGCTGAGCCATCTATGAACATTGTTTTTCATCTAAAATGGCAATGTGCAACAAATTATTTCAGCTTTACAATTGTCCCAGATCAACAATTAATAATATTATTAAAAATCAAGCCAAAAACCAACAATCTGCAGTGCTCGAAAATCGAGTGAATTTTGTCAAAAAATAATCCTTCATCTTGATGGTGGAATGAAGAAGTACAATCTAAAACTATTGCTCTTTCGGGAAAAAGCAAAAACTCACACTACTGTAGAAGGATGTGAAAATATTATTTTTTTCACCACATACAACTAATCTAATGCAACCGCAACTGCAAATCGCTGCAAATCGTTTAGTTTTATTTTTATTTACATGCCAAAAAATAATTGTATAAAAACCGCAAGATATACAAATTTTACTTAAAAAATAATGTTATGTTGGCTGCCTTTTTAGAATAGCTGCCTCAAAAGTCTGTGCAAAGTATTGGAAGCTAAGCAAATTATACTGTATATATTATTAACATCATCAAGAAAAACATTTTATGTATGGAAATAGCTTTGCGACTCTTTGAAAGTATCACATAAATTTATTTTATTTTATTTATTTTATTGTATGTTTAATTCTAAAGTGAAAGTATTGCTTTCGAAAAGATTGAGATTGAAGAATCAGATTATCTAGTCTGCACAAACAGAACGAGCAGAACGACAGATTCGACTCGTTACGACAAGTGTTGCAAATTACAATCAACTCTAAAACTATTTTCCCCAAATTAAAATCAAGTTTAGTTTCAAATGCCAGAGCTAATTTGTCTAGAGCCCTCCTCTGCACTTCTCATAACAAGCACTTAATTCGTTTTGTGTGATTTCTCTCATCTGGAGTTGTCAGAAAAAGTTGCAGACGACTTCAGATTTTGGTATTAGTACTCAGGCGGATTTAAAATCTGGAGAACATGTGCCACATATTAATGCACAACTTCGAAACTTGGCAAGCAGCTGGCAACGCACACACACACACACACACACACACACGCACTTGGAGAGCCAAGGCCAGCAGCGAACTTGAAGCACTCTAGTACTCAAGTAAGCAAGCAAGCTTCATGTGGAAAAGTTAAAACTTTTGCCCATCCCCCCCCACAAACAAAATCCATTTACGCCAAGTAGCAGGCACCACTCCTCCGAATCCGCATCCGCACATGCCCCCGTTCACGGCCAACCCCACCATCCAACAGTTTATAATGGCATGGCACGCAAAAGCAGAAAAAATTACGCGCAAGCATATAAAGAATTTAATTAAAGTTCATTTGGTTGCCGCTCTTTTTTTTCTACTCCTGCCTCTACTTCTGCTTCAGCTTCAGCTTCTTCGTCTACCTTCTCTTTTTTATATCTATTTTTTTTCTGCTGTTGCCTTTATTTTTCTGTTGAACGCCTCTGTGCTGGAGGCGTTGAAGGCACCGCTGCTTCTGTCACTTCCGCCTCAAGTAATTGCACTTCATCATCATCATTTTGTGTTTGAGTCTTGAGACAGCCAGCCAGGCAGCCAGCCGGACCCGGCCCGTTCGCAACACCTCGCTGCTTCCGTGCTCAACACCTCGATGCCATTAGGCAGGCGCCTGAGTCGCGTCGAGTCGCGTCGGGCTCTGGAGGTGAAACAAATGAGGCTTTCAAATTTTATCTACGATTCTTCGTCTCCTGCATAATCTCGACGCTGTCTGATTCATTCACTTCTATGTATATACACTACTATATATGTATGTATATATGTACACTCGTATGTATGTATGTATGTGTGGCAAGTAATTCATTTCCTATAATGAAAAATACTGCAATCGATTAACCTGATTAAATGCATGCATGCGATATCAATGCGTTGCGTACAATCAAGATAAAGCGACACAATCGCTTTCAGTTTTTTTTTTTTTACTAAAAATCCCACAAGTTGTATTGAGTAGGGCCGTAAAGAACAGTTTCTAATTAAATGGGGAATTTATTTTTGGGGAATTTAGAGTGACTTAAAAGCTATGCCTATTTATAGTGCTCGTTATTAAAGTTCAGCGATTAATTCTCTATGAAATTTCTTTAAGTTATGTTTCATTATTTATCCACAATAATAATTCAATTTCTACCAACAATCTTGTTTGGTTTTAAAGAAGCTCTGCAATTAACTCTGTCTTGAGAAATCAATACGATTATTATGCATTGATACGTATCGATATATTGAGTAATTTTTTTATGTAATTATGATGAAAAGCTGTAGTGGAAGGAATATTTACATTTATTGATTGTCAGTAGTTGTGTAAAAAATATATAAGCATTAATTTTTTCTCAGTACTCATATATTTACTATGGTATGAATAAGTTTCGATGTTATACTCAGTACTCATAAAATGAAGTTTTCTATCATTTTCTAACCAAAGTTGATAGCTTGTTAAGCCATCTAACGCCTCATAAATACAAAAGTATTGAAAACTAGTTTCATATTTTACTTAGTACTCATATATTTTCTGTGGTATCGCTGAATATGTTTCGATATTATACTCACTACTCATTAAATTTCGATAGTTTTCTAACCAAAGCTGATAGCTTGTTAAAAAAGTACTGAAAACTAGTTTCATATTTTACTCAGTACTCAATGAATGCATTTCCCATATTTTTGAAGGAAACTGGAACACTTACTAAATATAAAGATATTGAAATACATCGTTGGGATGTGTATATATCTCCTAATACATACGTATCGTTAAATACGTATTGAGTGAATTGTTCGTCTGCTTGCTTCTCATTGAGCGGCCTACAAAAATGATTGAAGATTGCCGATTCATAATACGGGTAGTTGTATATTTATTTTTGAAATCATTTGCGATGCTTTGAGCACAGTGTGTGGTATCGTAAGTGCAGTGTGGTATTTATTTGTCCACTGTGCCACACAACTGCCAAACACTTTTCACACTTAATTAAGGCGCATGGGAGTTAAGCACTTCCTCACATCGATGCGCATCAGAATCAATGGCGCAAGTTTTTGCTTTGGAGCGGACTTCGTACGCTCGAGTACTCAGTCTCAGGCACCTTTGTTGCGCGTTGCTTTTCTTTTTTTCTTCTTGCAAAAGTTTTAAATTGCATGCATTTGTGTGTGCGTGCGCGCGCGTGTGTGTGTGTGTGTGAGTCCCCACTGTGTGTAGCGCTGTCAGCGTTTTTGCCAAATTGCGCATACGCTGCGTATGCCAACTTACGCTTTCGCCTCTCTGGCTTTTCGTCTCCATGGCTGCGTGTAATTTATGCACACAAGTCTGTCGTCTTCGCAATATACTTAAATACACACACACAGACACACACACACACTCGGCTTAGCATTGCATTTTACCACTAATGCCAGCAGCTCTACCCTATTCCCCTGCCTTTGTCTGCCATCTGTGCGTTTAATTCATTGACTTCGCTTTACGGAGATAATGAGAAAAACGCAAACGTTGTTGGCAAAAAGAAAGCACCAAGAGGAGCCAAAGCGCAGAGAGTGAGAGAGAGAGAGAGAGAGAGAGAGAGGGAGTGGGAGAGAGACAAACAAAAACAAAAGCTGCTGGTAACTAGCTGGGCAAAGGCAATGCCAAAAGCTGATTTAATGAACTACCCCAGTAACCTGTACCTAACCCGGCTCGAGCCCGCCATTCAATCACCAAGGCAAACGACCGCCAGAACACCACTCCCCTCCTTCGCCACCTCTCCCCTCAAAAGAGATTCTGGGTCGTACATGCCAGCTATCTGCTTGTAAGTAGTAAGCTGCTAATTCATGGCTGAGCGCCTCAATGAGTGTGTGTGTGTGTGAGTGTGTGTGTGTGTGTGCAAGGCTGTCAGTCAGTCAGTATGGCAGTCTGTCAGTCAGCCAGCCAGCCAGCCAGCCAGCCAGCCAACCAGTCAGCCAGTCAGTTAAGCAATGAGTGGCTGCTCGAAACTGTCGTAATGAGTGTGAAATGCTTAACGCTTAAGTCGTCGCCTTAGAAACAACGACAGATAGCTTGGATGGGAGAGGGGGGATGGAGATGGGGATGGGGGGAAGTCGTTCATCAAAGCGCATTTTATAAACGCCATTTGAAACACTGCTGTGCCTCGCTGTGGCGCATCTAATTATCAGTTAGACAGCCAGTTAATCAGTCAGTTATTCGTGGCAGCCAACTTAAACATTTTTGCACTCACTACCTGCAACACCTGCACTATAAGCACAGCCGATTTGGATTCTGATTATGATTCATTGATCGGTCACTCGATAGCCAGCTCCACTTGGTCAAGCTGTCAAGGCCAAGCCCAAAGCTGCAGCACAACTCGAGCGCCTCAGCACAATGCAAGTACTTATATAAGTAGCTACCAGCTACTATATACTTATATATGTATGTAACTGAAGCTGAAGCTGTCAGTTGCCGCTTTGCTGTAGCAAGCAGAAGCACTTGGCAGCCACTCCAGTTATTCCACTCAGTGCAGCAGGAGTTTCACGAAAATTATATTATTATATCAAATATATATTATGCATACAACTTGCACATAAATTTAAATGCCAGCACTGCAAAACGTAACTGTAACGCAAAGAGAAAATGAGCAAATGAAATAAATACTGCATACTCGTACATATAGTTACATATAGTTTGTACTGCTTACAGGTATTATTCTAATGAGGAGCTCACAAATCTGTTGCTCAAATAGTGGATAGAAAATGGCGGCAAAGTAGTGCCGAAAGCTTGATTTATTCATTTTTATATCTATTCAATTATGAACGGAGTAATGGCAGATACTATTACGGATATGCTCGTGCTACTCTGTACATCTAGGAAGCGGATGATTGGTTATTACTTACAAAATCTTTATTTATTAGTTAAAAAATATTTCTTCCTTTTTTTAGAAAAACTCTCTTCTGAAATGGCCTTCAGTACCTTCTTCGAATCTTCTAAGCCTTGTCAATTTATTAAAGCCAGAAGTCAAATCATGGTTTGTTCTTGTAAACGGATTTGCGTCTCTGCAGTGTTGCAGAGTTTTTATACCCTGTACCCAAAGGGTACAAGGGTATATTAGTTTTGTGCGAGTGCACATGGAACACACAGAAGGAGGCTTGGTAGACCCCACAAAGTATATATATTCTTGATCAGCATGACAAGCCGAGTCGATATAGCCATGTCCGTCTGTCCGTCTGTCCGTCTGTCCGTCTGTCTGTCTGTCTGTCTGTCTGTATGAACGCAAGGATCTCCGAAAGTATAAGAGCTAGAATAACCAAACTTGGTATACAGATTCTCCTGAGACCGAGAAAGGACGAGTTTGTTCATTTTTTCTGATCCACCCCCCCACTCCCCCCCTATTAACGATTTTCTATAACTCCCGTAATTCTTGGAATTTTGAACTGAAATTTGGTAGACACATCCAGTTAGTAATTGTATATCCGTATACCAAGTTTCATTATGATAGAATGATTGGAAAGAAAGTTATAGCCATATAACCAGGCCCAATGCACACATACATACATATGTACAGTACACAAACACGCATAAGGCACGATTCTGATGTAAATGTAAATGTATCTATGCATGCATGGAATATTTAGTTAATTAATTAAATTAATTTAGTTAATTAATTAAATTAAATTAATTAATTAAATTAAATTAATTAATTAATTTAATTTAATTAATTAAATTACTTTTTTGTGGGGTGGTACAGGGTATTTAAGAGTTGAGCCTGCTCGACTTTAGCATTCCTTTCTTGTTTTTTTTTGTAGAACCAAACGAGGCATATAAGTTCCCTTAAAATGGTATTGACTGCTGCATTAGAAAGGCCAAGAGCATCTAAGCAATGCCTCTTGTTATCAAGCAATTGCTGAAGATCTCGAACCACCATTTCTTTTTGATTTGTTTAACATGTTGTTCATCGTCTTTGACGATTTTATGCTATTCATAAACCACTGCAACCTCTTTAAACAAAATATAACCAACCTCTTTCTTTTGAATTATGGCATTTATTGTAAAAATCGAAAAAAAAAATCACTTTTAGATGCGCACAAAAAACACAAGTCCACATATTTATGTAAGCAATGGAAAAAATAAAGAAAAAGTAAATAAATAAAATAATTTCGTATTGTCTCAAGCTTAGTCACTTTTCATCGAACCCAGGACAGGCAGATGGACACATATGTACATATGTCTATACCGACTTGTCTTCAGACACACATTATAAAATAAATATACACATAACAGATTCGGACATTCAGACGCTGATAATCTATCAATTAGTAATGACATAAGTCACACATATCAGAAAAAAAAAATAGAATGGATACAATTTCTATTATACACATAAAGCTAATATATACTAGATAGTTGTAGAAATGAATTAAAAGTTATAAATTATTACTGTGCCTTGCTACTGTTTCGCCGAGTCAGGCAATTTTCAATAAACCCAGTCAGCTGATGTTTGCCGAGCCAGGCCGAGCCGTGCCGAGCACTCTAGACAGGCGGCTGATGATGATAAAGTATCAAAGGGTTAACTTTTCTCTAGGTGGTATTGCAAAATATTTTGCTGGCTTAGCTGCTGCTTGAGAAGTAAATTGAAAATGCTTTTCATTTGGCTTATATTCTAAAATGAAAATGAAAATAAAAATTAGTCGATGTCAGTTTTTGGAGTGGCAAGCAAAGTACACAGCAAACATGATGAGTGAGTGGGTGAGTGGGTGAGTGGGTGGATGGGTGTGGGGCGAGTATGTTGAAAAAGTTCTCAACTGTCTGGGTGGTAAGCATTAACTTCGAAGTGTTGTCGACGTCTTAATATTTGTACAAAGAAAACGAAACACACACACACACACACATACATGTTAAATTGTTGTTTTTCTTGTTGCTTTTCTTTGCTGGGCGCTGGCTGCTGCTGCTGCTGCTGCTTCCGTTTCCAATTTAATTTTAACGTGAGCCAAAGTTATGCCGAAAAGTATGCAGCACACACATAAAGCATGTGCACAGACACACACACACACACACACACACACACATAAATCTCGCATATTTGGAAATGCCAACTCTTACACAGACACACACGCACACACACACATATGCGTGCCTGCATACATACATATGCAAATATGCCCCACGCAGCTTTTATGACCAAACATTTAACTTTGTTAGCGCTGCGGCCGGCACCAGACACACACACACACACACACACACACACACAAATAAACACACACACGCACATACAGTACACTCGTATGTATGAACATGCATACATCAAATTGTGCACATACATATTTACAGTTCAACTTTCGTATAACGAACTTTGCAGCTGTATGTTTTGAACTTCTTCTTCTTCTTCTTTCGCTGAGCTTTTAAAACCTTTTTCCTGAACTGAAACTGAGTAACAATTTCATTTTAATTATGACATATGGGAGGAAGAGTACACCTTCTTCTTCTTCTACTTCTGCTTCGTGTATGCCTGCCAACTCACGAAAATTCCAACACAAGAAATTCGTTTTTTCCAATTACTATAATTGCAATACTTGTACAATCGGTAGAATATATTTCGAAAAATATTTGTCGAATATATGTTATAATCATCAAGGGCCGTCTTGGATTTAAGCTTACGATACCTGTGATCAGCATCGGCTTGAGGAATGACGATGCATCGATACTTTTCTATAACTTTTATGCTTAGCATGAATTACTTTAATTATGGTTTCCAATAAATTTTATATATTATATTCCTATAAATTTCCCTTTGGAAGACATAAAGCATCCACAGTTGCCGCCTATGTTTTCGTTAATTGAAAATATCGATTACTATCGATATTGAAAAATTAAGATAAATAAAGATAAATCGACATTGTTCTATTATGCTAAGCACATCCTATTATTATTATAACTACAAGTATGCGTTGCAAAGTAATTCTTTAGCTTTATTTCTATAAACCTCTTGGAAGTCTTTAAGGAAAATTGATGTTTAGTTATTTGTTAGTTTAAAATATCGATTACTACCGATACATGCCCTAAAGTTGATTTTACAAAATAATGATAAGCGGATGCAGTTCTTCTATGCTTAGCGCAACTTACTAAGTAATATTTTTATACCCTGTACCCGTAGGGTAAAAAGGGTATATTAGGTTTGTGCAAAGTATGTAACATATAGAAGGAAGCATCTTCGACCCCATAAAGTATATATATTCTTGATCAGCATGACGAGAGAAATCGATCTAGACATGTCCGTCCGTCTGTCCGTCTGTCCGTCCGTCTGGATGAACGCGAGGATCTCAGAAACTATAAAAGCTAGAATAACCAAAGTTGGCATCCAGATTCTCCTAGGTCCGAGTAAGGACGAGTTTATGTTTTTTTTTTTTTTTATTTCCCCCCCCTTCCCCCGCTACAGAATTTCGTCAATAGCGTCCACATTTCAAATGCTACCTAAACCAAACTTTGCACACATAATTTATATATAATTGTCTACTGTTGTATAAAATTTTATTTAATTCGGTCAGTTCTAAGAAAAGTTATTCGCAAAACAAATCCTCGCCAGTACAACCCCTCCAAACTGCAGCAACAAGTTCGCTCTTCTTCTTCCTCTTTTTGCTGCTGCTTTGGGCGCATATAACTCAGTGACGGAAGTTTACCTGGGTACAGGGTATTACACTGTCGGGCTTGCTCGACTGTAGCGTTCTCTCTTGTTATTACTATGTTTTTCAAAGTAATTCTCAACCGCTATTTCTATACACTACTTTGAAGACTTTAAGAACAATTGGTGTCTAGTTTTTTGTTAGTTTAAGATATCGATTGCTATCCATTGCCTTGATATGAAGATAAATCAATGCAGTTCCATTAAGCTTAGAACTACTTTATTATTATTATTATTACTATGTTTGGTAAAACAATTCTTTAGCTTTATTTCTATAAGCCCCTTTGAAGACTTTAAAGAAAATTGACGTCTAGTTTTTTGTAAGCTTAAGATGTTGATTACTAGAGATATTACTATGCCTTGATACCTTGTGTTTGCCGCAAGATATTATTTTCTTACATTAAAATTTCTTTTACGTTTTATTTGGCAAGCACTGAGCCGATGTTTAATCATATTTTTAAAACAACATTTTCATTTATGGAAATTAGTCGATACATGAACTCTTTAATAAAGAATTAGCATTAAATGCAATCCAATATCTTTTCTATTTATTGCCATTTGTATTTCCCATATAGAGACTGGACTGTTGCAATATTTGCCAACTTGAACATGATGATGATGATGATCGGCATTGCAGGCAGCGGGGTCTACTAACTTACATTTCATTTGATGCTTGCAGGCCAGATACTCAGCTCTCTCTCGCTCTCTCTCTCTTGTTGCCGTGGACTTCATTTTGTTTTGCATTTCTCGCTCAATGGCCTTAAAAGCCGTTCAGCCGTGTGGCGCTGTGGCTGTCGCTGCCTCTACCGCTGCTGCTGCCGCTGCCACTGCTACTGTCGACGTCGCAGCCTCAGTTGCTGCCATGTAGAGTCACTTAATTAGTTTTTACAGTTAATTGAATTGCAATGCTTCGTCATGGACGGTATAAAGGAGAGCAGAGCAGAGCAGAACCGAGCAGAGCAGAGCAGAGCAGCGTCCACAGAGTTGGGTCGTGGTCCTGGGCTCGACACTTCCTGCAGGGCCATTAGCCAGCGCCCAAAAGCATGCAACAACAATTTTATGCTTTAATGGCTGCCAACAATTTTGCAATGAATTCAATTAGCCAGCGCCCAAACAGGCCAATGGCGACACACAAACACATGCAAACACACACACACACGCATAGGCATATAGACGCATATAAAAGCCAACCACTGACAGCCTCAGTCTCCTCTCTTTGCCATTTTCATTTGATAGTTTTAAAATATTTTTGATTAGAGGCAGGCCTAGCTGTATTTTGTCGTCCATTGTGCGACCAATTTGTGACTAATTTTACGCCAATGTGGGCGTATATTTTGCTACAAACTGTACCACACACACACACACACACACACACACACACACACACACTGATACACACATAGACAGAGTGGACGCATTAAGTTTGGGCCTGTAAAATTAATCACATTTATTATGGTGCCTTTTCTGCGCTTTTAAGCTCAGCAATTTGTGTGCAGCTGTGAAAAGTTTTCGTTGTTTTATATTTTAATTCCTCTTTTTTCCTGTGGTTATATTTTAATGCGTCATGCTAAATTTCTGCTTAGTATTTGCAATATTTATGACATATTGTGTATGGCTGGCACTGTGTGTGTATGCCTGTGTGTTTGAGTAATCGCATGTGGTTTTATTTCATGTGGGCTTTTACATTGTTTCAATTGGGGGTTTTCAGTTTATATTTAGGTATTTTGATGGTATCTATTGTGGTGTGTAATTGTGCTGATTGGTTTGCTGATTCAGCGTTAATTTAGCGCATTTCATTTGTCATGATGTGGATGGTGGCTGTTAATATTTTGCAATCATCCACAATACTATACTTGCCCATCCACTGATGATTATGATCAGACCTTTTTCCATACAAATTTGAATGCCATTAGTTTGTGAAGGGAAGTGCATTTTTAGGTGAATATACGAGTATGTATGTATGTGTATTCAAATAAACAGAATAATATTCACAAATATTGCAAAATATATTATATTTCAGAAGTAAACGATAAATGGAACCTAGTTGTTAATAAGGCATTGAGTTTTTTCAAGAAACATTTTTTGTTCATTTCAATTGCAATTCCATTTTTTAGTTTCAACTTCTTTCAATTAAATCGAATTGAATTTAGGACTCTCTTTTTCTATTTTAGGTGATTTATTCAATAGGTTTTTATAGCTTTATTTTAAGTAGCCATTCAGTTTTGGATAATGTAATTATTTTCCTCATTAAACGAGTTTTGAGATGAGAAACAAGGGATTTGAGGTTGTATTCGATGCCGTACTCGATATTTATATTTGAAACTCGCTTAATACTTTTAAAATATGATACCGATATATTGATATTCGCTCATTACTTTTAGAAATACGATACTTGATACTATAATCGACAGTTTCCTCGATATTTTCACTAATACTATACCTTTTTACTCGATATTATTCTCGATGCTGTATTATTTATATTTGATACTCGCTCACTACTTTTAGAAATACGATACTTGATACTATAATCAACCGTTTTTCCTAGATATTTTAGGTAATACAATTCCTTTTACTCCACCTCTATACCCGATATTATACCCGAAGTTATATTAGGTATTAATGAATGGAATTCAGTCACATACACGTAAGAGTACGTAAGAGTACCAATGATTGAAAATTTACATTTCACCCCCACTTTAATTCCCAAATTACCGCTGCAAATTACTCAATCTCATTGCTCCTCCTACTCCGTCCACTTCACAGTCAATTAGCTTAAAATTGAATTCTGGAACGGCGTGCGCCAAATCGACATTTGATGAAACGCACAGGACATGTCATGACATGGCATGGCATGGCATGCCCCCGAATTGACCCAACATTTCGAGCACCACATTAAGTGTCCAGAATATGCAGAGGCGACTAATCGCTGACAAGGGGCAGAATGGGAGAGAATCTGAAAAAAAAGAAACCAGAGCCAAAGTTGGGTAATCTAATTTTGAAAAGTTCTATAATTGAAACGAAAACGCTCGGCGCAAAGTTTCAAATGGGAGCAGATAGCAAGCAAGTGTGTAGAGGTAGAGGTAGAGGCAGGACTTGAAGAAGAAAAAGAACTGAGGGAGCAGCAGCAGAAAGAAAAACTGAATGAGCGCTAAATCAATTAGAAGAGGCCAAAACGCTTGTGCCGAAAGAATGGACGGACAGCCGATGGGCCAGACAGAGAGCCAAAGAGCCGAACGGATAGTTGTGAGTGGAAAATGCAATCAACTGATAGAATTGAAATTGAAATGCCATGCAACGATGATGAACTGCGGCCTGATTGGTGGTGGTTGCCAGTCGCACTAGACTGCAACTTATCGAATGGTCGAGTGAATGGGTCGATAAGTGGCTGCACCTCCACCATTTAAGGGTGCTACGTGCGCCCACATTAATGAGGTGGCAGCCCAAACAGGCTTGTTCAGACAGCGATTTAATTCGAAGGTGGAAGGTCAAAGCTATAGGAATATCTTAATATTATTTCAAAAAGAGAACCACCTTAATAAATCATTCGGTTATTGTTGGCAATGCAAAATAAACATAAACCAGCAATTAAATATTAATTAACATAAATAATAATAAACGTATAACTACTTCTTGTAGTAACTGTGAATGCAGAAATCATTAATTTAGGTCTTATACGTTTTTTTTTTGTATCATTTTTATTCAAATGGTTTTATTTATTTTATTTCTTTAAATGCAATAAATATTGGTATAATTTTCTTATTTGATTGAATCAGTATATTATTTATGTCTATTTTATTAATAATTGCTTTATAATTTATTTTTATAGAAGAGCCTGCAAGTCTCCATTTCATATAGTTTCGCATAGATATATAGTTATTTAGGCTATAAGAAGGTTTATATTAAACTTCTTCTCCCGACCTTGACTTCTCGAATTATCTATCGATAATTATAAAAATTGATATATTTTATCTATCTATCGATAATTATTTATAATTAAGATATTTGATTCGAAATGCAAGTATTATTTACCAAAACCCAATTGACAATCAAAGCAGTTGCATCAATTCAGAAAGAATTAAGAACTAATTCGAGAGGAAGTTGAGCAAGAAATGCCGCTTTGATATTCGAAATATATACATATATATCATTATAGCAACTCATCTGAAAAAAATGTATTCAAAATGTATAATTGTTTTCAACTTGGAAATTAGCATGAAAATATCCCTCTTTTTATGTACAATTGTGCTTAAATGAGGAACTTCTGTAGAAGGCAACGCAATGGTTAAGAAAATAGATAGGTTGTTGAAAATAGGTTGAACAAATAAATAAAAAATGCATGAAGTTTTTATTGGCAGTAATATTAAGTTAATGTTGTATAATTGGTGCTCGTAAATGCCAATCACTAGATAAGATACTTAAAAAAAGGCAATCATCATCACAACGAAAAGGTTGCGTTCTGCAGTTTCCTATGCTGTATGCAAGAAATTGATAAAAGAAGGGACAGTGTCATAAATGTGAATTGTTCATTTAATGTGTTTACTATTTATGTTTTGATCGGATAATGAATTGAACTGAACAACCCTTTACAGTTAGAGAGGCAGCTGCGACACACATTGAAGTCGCTACTAATATTATCATTTCGCCCGAAAAATAAAATGATTAAGGAACAATACAATTGATGTAAGCAGTTACGAATAGGTATAGAAAATTATGCTCTACCTAATCAAGTAAATGAAAAAATTGAACTAGAATTAAAATAGTGGAAAAATGCCAAAAAGAGATCGCAAACTCACGCGAGTGTTTGTTTACCTTTTTGTACTCAGCTTCGTGCGCAACAATAATTCGACTGAAACTGATCGTTCACTTAAAATAAGAACAAGCATCTAGGGTTTAAAGGTTGAAAAGCAGAAATTGAAAATATAAATAATTAGTGAGTAGAAATAATTGGTTGTGGCGATTAATCTTGTAAATAAAACAGACTCCTAAGTTGACTTTAAATATTCTTACAAGTGCAATCTTTTGAATGGGGCGCAGATATTTATTCATCAATACTTGAAGATAAAATTTAAATATATTTTAAATGGCTTTTATATTTATTTTGATTTAATTAAAATGTAATATGAAAATGGGCGGCCAAATGACATTTCAATAGGCTTACGACTTAACTATTTCAATAAAGTAAAAGCATAACTGAACTGGAAAAAAATGTACAAAAACAACATGGAAAGGTAGGTGCCACGCCCATATTGAAGCCCATAGACAGACAGCTGGCAAATGTAATTAAAACTGCTTTCGACAACGTCAATTAGTGTGTGAAGGCAACTCACACACACACACATACACAGGCACACGCATCTCTACAGATGCACGAAATAGTTGGTTGAAAAATGTTGTTGCATACTTGCAGGCACTTGTGTGTGAAAATTAATTTAAATTCGCATGAAGCACGAGGCCGAGGCATGAGGTACACGGCAGCAGACAGCGCACAACGCCAGCCGCCAAGCACCAGGCACCGGGCACAGGGCACAGGGCACAAGGCATGACGCATGTGGGCATGTGGTAGATGCTGGAGACAGGCATGTCACAATGTGGCTACGACCTGGACGAAGAGGGGTATCAGGTTTCAGGTTACATAGAAAGCATTTCTTTGCCTTTTGTGTTTAGAGGTAAACTTTGTGCTGGCAACTGAAATAAAGTTGCTCTTGCCTTTTGAAATATACGTTTCGTATTTTTCTTGCAACTTCTTTGGTCTTTTCTTTTGTGTGTGTGTGTGTGTGTGTGTGTGTGTGTGTGTGTGTGTGTGTGTGTGTGTGCGGGTGTGGGTACGACTCGAATGCCATCGAGTACACAAATAAGTATCGGCCCAACCACCACTAGTGCCCAAAAAATTCCCCAAACTAGTTCACTTTATTGGCTGGCTGCAGGCGTTCAGAGCTTGTGGCTGTATTTTAGTGCCCAAGTGTTGTGTGTGAATGCTGAGTCATCAAGTGCTCACCACAACAACAGCAACAACAAATTGTGTACGCTTTGACACTCGAAATTGAGGCAACACACAACCTGACGAAAAATTAAATGGCAAAAGCGAAATGCACAAAAAAGGCAATGGCCACACCCCCAGTCTCAAGTCATGAGTGGCAAAAACGTAAAAAACTCATAAATAATGCCAAGTGTGCATATGTGTGTGTAGATGTGCCGATGTGTCGGTGTGTGTGTGTGTATAGATATTTTGTTGTTGTCACTTTTTATGCGCCAGCAACGGCGACAACTTTAAGCGAGCAAGCCCAACCCAAGCGAAACGAAACGAAACGAAACCAACCCACAGCGAACACAGGCCAGCCCCGACCCCAAACTTTGACTTGAACAGCTACTACTTAGTCAGCAGAAGTGCCGACCATATAGCTATGTATACACACACACACACACACACACACACACACACACACACACACACACACACACACACACACACACACACACACACACACACACACACACACACACACACACACACACACACACACACACACACACACACACACACACACACACACACACACACACACACACACACACACACACACACACACAAACACACTCTACCCGTATTTGTCATGCTATTTTTCACTATTTGTTTTGAATCCGCTACGTGTTGTTTTCATGCCTGCTCGCATTTAACATGCAAAGCATAATTTCTGCATATATTTTTTACTTTTCCCATCTTGTTGTTGTTGTTGTTGTTGCTGTCCACTCTGTGCAGCTCCTATGCTCCAACAACCCAACAACTTCTTTGTACGTTCATTCTTGCGTTCGTTCGTTCGTTCGTTTGTTTGTTCGCTCGTTTATTTGCTGCTCTGCCGTTTCGTCTCTCGCTCGCTCTTTATCTAGTCTTTGGCCATTTCTCTGCGATTTGGCGTACAATAAATTTGCGCTTCTTCTTCTTCTAGTCTCACCCTCCAAGCTTCCAACTACCAACTACCAGCTCCCAGCTCCACCTTCCTGCCATTCACGCGCTCGCATTAAAATTGTATTTGTCTGAGCTTTGTTTTTTGTGTTGCCTACTTTCGGGAGCCAGCGAAAAAGAAGCCGAAAATGAAAATGAAGAGAAAAAGAAGCAAACGTATTACGTGTGTTTGTTATTATAACGCAATTTCCGTTTTTGCGTTTTCGGTTTTTGGTTTTTCATTTTTTGTTTTTTGTTTTTTTTTTGCTTTTTTTCTTGCATTGCCAACTTTTGCATTTAAGTGTCGCACGTTTTCGTTTCTTGCCTCTCCGACTCTCTGACTCTCCGCAACCCCCTTTTGGCCGCTGTTGGCTTGTTTTCGTTGAAGCGAAATTAAAATATCATAAATTTGAGTTAATTACGGTCGAGTAAACATTAACATAATTGTCGTTCTCGGTCTTGGTCTTGGCTTGGTTCCCTCCGCCCGTCGCCCGTCGTCCTCTCTCCAGGGCCCGCTGCTCGCTGCGCATTATAAGTAGCATGTACTTATGTCCAAGTCTTGGTCCTCGTCTTCCATAAGAGTTTCCTCCTGTTGTGCCTGATTGCCGCCGCCCCCTCTCCCTCTGTGTGTCAACATTATTATTTGCTGCCAAGTATTTTTCATAACTTGACTGCCAGCAACAGAGTTTAAAGGTCCCCACTGTGATAGCTTGAGGCGTAATTTGAAGACAACTTTAACTTGGAATTTGTTTCAAAACTAACACAATGTCGTCGGCGCATAAATAAAATAGCTAGCTGACACTATTATTCACATCAGCGCTCCCATCCCGACAGCTATCAAGTAGGTATGTGTATTTGAATCAAAATGTTCGCTACTTGAGTTGCATTCCTCGAATTCGTTAGCACACTGCTACTGCCTATGGCTGGCGTGTCTGCCTTGTTTCCACCATTGCTCCCACCCCCCAGGCCACATTGTTTGCATTCTTGGGCTGGGAATTATGATTTCGCAATGCAAACGAAACAGAAAACCCTTACCTTACCTTACCTTACCTTGACCAATTGTCGTCATGCTGGGCCAAGAGAAATTTCTTAAATGTGAATTGCTCGTTTGTGTCTTTGTCGTGTCCTCAATCGATTTTTGGATTAGCTCGCTTGTCTCTTTTCGCAATAAGCGCACAGAAAGCATTCCACAGCAAGCACAAT
The DNA here is from genome assembly GCF_003285725.1 of Scaptodrosophila lebanonensis. Lineage (NCBI taxonomy): Eukaryota > Metazoa > Arthropoda > Insecta > Diptera > Drosophilidae > Scaptodrosophila > Scaptodrosophila lebanonensis. The sequence goes on along the minus strand of NW_022060598.1, from coordinate 639,207 downwards.
TAGATACAAACAAATTTATATACTATATATATGCTTGATTAATACGCCGAAAAGGGTGTTTGCCATTACTTTGTGTACAATTGAAAATTCTTAGCTCTCTTCTTCTTCTTCTTAGTTGAAATTTTTTAGCGTCAAATTCACTTTGAACTAAAATCCAATTTTATAATTAAATTTTGTGGCCATGCACATTTTCAATTCATTTTATTAGCAATCTATTATTATTGTATCTATTGTTTAGATTTCTTTTCAAGCAATTCTTCAAGCGAAATACGTTCTCCATCATCTTAATCGTTAATTGTCTTAATTGATTATAAAAAGTGTCGTTTTCTTTATAAATCAATTTGGCCACCTCTTTGGTTGCCTTTGTCATTTGTAATTAATTTTAGACTCCCAATCCGATTTGCTGGAAACTTGACATTTTAAATGCAAATTACAATAATTTCGTTGGCTTTAAAATTAAAATTGTTTGCTGAATTGTTGAACAGCATTAATTATTCGCTCAAGTTTTATATTTTAAGCCTAGCAAGAAATTGAACAGCCATTACAATTTCTCAGCCACATAATGTGAAGAATGACAAGTTTTTAAAAATTATTATTCAATTATTTTATGTCGAAAAGCATAGGCTTTAACAGGAAAGAAGCAAAAGTTCCGGCAGCTTATGCTTCACGGCTCAGAGATTCCGGAGATAACTTCTTGAGAGCATTAAAGAAAAAAACAAAATTGTGAAATGCATAATCAGTTGTGCATCTTTTTAGGAGAAGGGGGACAAAATTTCAACAAAAAAGGGCAGAGATAATCGATGGCTTGATGAACACAAAACCAAGGACAGTCCAACGATAAAGACTACTTGGCGGCAGTTTGCTTAAGTATGGTGGCAGACCCAGGTTAGGAGCCCAGTTTAAGTCACGCAGAGAAAAAAAAATGGAACCGACTTAATCTGATTCGAAAGCGTTTTGTAATGCAGGCAAACACACGTGCAGTATTCCACAGGGCATATAACTGAATTATGCAGTGGCTTAGTATAGGGCTCAATTCTTTGGACCAACGTTTAAAGAAATCTTACCCTAGTTTACGAAAGAAGAGATGTGAAAATTGAAGTTCAATTTGGAATCAATCATGTCGAAAAAAGATAACAAATAATAATGGTGCACCAGCAGTACCTTTTGAGTCCTGCATCCAATTCCAGAACGTTAAAGGAATTTTCACAGAATCTGCCTGCATTTTTGCTGAGAATGGATCATTTAGTAGAAATGTAAAATTCCGCAGTTTTGTTGTTGTTAATCCTGTTTCTAATCAGCGATTAATTGTTTAGTTCAATTTTTTTTTTAAATTTAATATCTATGCCATTTAACAAGTTAATTATTCGAAGGAAGAACATTATATTAAAGTTTTCCGCTTTCTAAAATGCTCGTTATGTCAACTCTGATTTCAATTCCTATTTAATATCATTATTAGCACTTTACATACAAGTTTATTAATTTGGCGATAGCCAGAGGACTACCCACTATTTAACCATAAATATATGCAAACACTGAACAAATAGAAATAATAGTTCCATTTAGCAGATCATTTCGATTAGTGAGTCTCACTGCCTGATGAACGCAATTTACAAAACATGATTGCAAAAACACAAACTGGCAAATAGTGCGATGGCCGAAGGCGATTTGTAGCTGTGCCCTAGCAATGTACATACTACTCGTATGTATTTTGTGCCCAATTCACATTAAATAAAACGGAATTGCAAAACGTTTGAAATGCGTAAACGTGGTGTTCAGTTAAAACTAAACAGCAATCGCAAACAATAGCGTGAATGTAATAGCCTTATGTGAAGATAAAAAGATACTGGATAAAAAATGATTCGCTTATAACTTAAAACTTAAAACGAACCGAAAATGAAAACTACATATAATAATTTAGTTGCTGTAGCTTCGGAGTAGGTGGGAAGGGGAAAAAGGGTTAAAAAATCATAACAAATAAAATAAACTAGCGTTGCTTGATGCTAGTGCCTATGTTTATGTTAATCTGGGCTCAGCCTTTTCCGAAATCTAGGCGCTCATAAAGACAGACGGGCAGACAAACAGACAAATAGATTAAAGAAGATGGCAAAATTATTTGACTAATCATGTATTAATCACATAATAATTACATATAATTTAAGTTATCGATGATACTGTTACTTTATAAATCTCATTATACCCTTTCTATCATTCAGCTAGAGGGTATTAAAAAAGGTTCTCGCAAATCATAATCCTCTACTGAATGAACTCACTGACTTAACACTTTGTAACATTTTCAGATTTATAGACTTTGGTTACGAAATTACAAAATTATAATTTGCAAAACGTTTCCGTATGTTTATTTTATTGTGAATTTCTGTGAATTTCAATCGAATATAAAATAAATTATATTTTGTTACATACACATATAGATTTTCTCGTTGCATTTCATTTACATAGCAACTGATTCAGCAATCGTGGCAGCGCAAAATAATATTTTTACACCACATAGGTGATGGCAAAAAAAGATAGAAAATATTTTGTTATTCTGCAGTTAAATGAAATGAAGCAAATGGAATCATTTTATTGGCATTAATGATTACAAATAAAACTGACAAATTCAATTCAACATTTAATTGCCAAAGGGGGTTGGTTGGTGGAATTGTTATTGCAATTATTTCACCAGAGTTAGTAACAAAAATTGCTCAATAAAAGGAAGCAAATTCAGTTCGACAGCTTAAGCATATTCTATCAGGTCTAGTGGAATAGTAACTATTTGTTGAATTTATTTATTTGTTGTATTGGAAATCTGTGTTTAGTTAAGCAGACACGGTTGGGTTTTAATCAATTATTTACTTAATGGCCGAACTACTCGTACTTTTCAATTAATTTCTACTTCAATTTGTTCACTTTTTTTAAAACATTTTTAATTTACAAGTGTGGTCGTAGAGTTTTCTACTTAATTGAACAAAATCTAGAGACATGAAAAGTTTTTTAACAATAATATTTAAATGACAACGTAAAGCGGGAAAAATTTTGCAAAAAAAAAAAAACAGAAAGCTTAATGATTTAAGTTAATTTAATGCTAAGCTTTATAGACATTTTTTTTTAAATATTTTTAAGCCAGATATGTATAATTTATATGCAGGTATGTGGGTTACATACATCTATTATAGGGGGGCACTCCTTTCCGCGACTAATTCAACTTTTGCTATTTGGTGTAAATCTGTAGTCGAGAAGTGCCAGGAAAGATTATAGATTATTTAAAGTATTTCATTTTGGATGACTTGAGTGGGAAGACAGCCGGCCGGCTTACTAACCCAAATAGTGAAATGATTTCGCTATATGTCTACAAGTGAACATAATGTGATGTTAAATTGTAAAACTTTTGCCCCGTATATGAATGTTAAATATTATGTTATGTCCTAATCTGCAGGCGGATTCATAATAATAAAAAAAGTAATTTAAAAAAAAAAACAATTTGCAGCATCAGCATAAACAGGGGCCCCTTAGCAGATAACAGCTTAAGAAATGTATCTATATATATATACAGGGTGCGCCATCTTTTATGTCGGTATGTAAACATTGAATATCTTTGAAAATAAACAACCGATTTTCAAGTATGAGATATTTTTATTTAATTTGGTTTTGTACAATTTCTTTAACACTGGTCTACTCAAGTCAATCGGTTCACTAATGACAAAGTTATTCAATTTTTACATACCGACATAAAAGATGGCGCACTCTGTATATATACATTATATATATATATATATACAAGTATATTGTTTTCTATGCTAAGACACTGCCTATTTATTACAGCATTTTATGCTTTGCATAATGCTCTCATAATGCATTTGGAAACAATCATCAGCAGATGTACTTTTTACAACTGCCTTTCTGCATTCGATTTACTCGTAGTGTTTATTTTTCAAATCCATTTTTCTGCCTATTTTTCATGATGTGCGAGTGTTTTGCTGGCAATCTCAGCAAATAAGTATGCGTTCGAACAGACATAATAGTTTTGAACTTTTCCCGCATGTGTGTGTGTGTGTGCGTGTGTGTGTGCGTGTGCGTGTGTGTGTGCGTGTGTGTGTTTGTGGGTGTTTCAGTTTAGTTGTGGTTTTTCCGCCTCAATGCGGCCATAAATACTATTCGGCTAATGGCGTTAGTGCTTTTGTAGCTGCAGTTACCAGCGTTAGTTGTGGCGTTGAGCAAAATTAAAGTATTCCCCATGGCGTGTCAAGTGAACTTTACGCGACATGCGCAACAAAATGGCCGCAACATTTTTTAACGCGCGCGCCTGTTGGCATGCTACAATATTGTACACTCTTTTGTATGCCCGACTTGTTTGCCTGCCATCAGCCATCAGGCACTCGCCGTAGCGCCCCGTTGCCCATCTCGGTGTATGGCCCTAGCATACGCTTGGCTGGTGGCTCGCTTGTCGTTGTCATATGAACCGTTATGGGCAAACACAAAGTTGCCTTTACCGTCGTTGCTTGTTGCCGTCGCATGTTGACACGCCCACTTTTTTCTTCACTCACTTCATCATCAGGCGGCAAAAGGCGACTAAGCCAGACGGGCAGCACACAGCACACATAGTCACAACACACAACACATAGTACATAGGACACGTGGACGCTATGCTATGCTATGCGAGTGTGTGTGTGTGTGAGTGTGTGATTAAGTCTTTTTTTTCGGGGCGGGCATCTGAAATAACAACACACGATATACAACGCACAACACAAGCTTTGATTGCAACAGCAACATCATCAACAGCACCAGGCACCAGCACCAGCACCAGCAGGAGCCGAAGCAGCAACAACAAGGATACCAACAAGGACTCGCTGTGTTGTGAAATGGAGGCGTTAGCCTTTTGCACTGTTGCTTGCTAGCCCAGGCGGCTTCTCTCCCTCTCTCCCTTTCTCTGTCAACCTGTGTGCATGTGTGTGTGTTTGTATATCGCTTTTTATATACATATGTGTGTGTGTGTGTGTGTTGAGCATTTTGGCATTTGACGCTGGCCCATTGCTGCAACTTCCGTTTCCGCTTACACTGCAATGTCCATTGCAGTCACCATGCCCGCGAGCATATGCGAGGTGTGTTTAAAAAAACAACCGGAATTTTTGCAAAGCATTTTTGTATTTTGTATTTTTGTTTTTCTTTTTTTTTTCATCTGCAACGATGAAATGTGAAACGAAAACTTTTGTAATGGCTTGCAGCGCGACATGGCTGTAAGTTGCTTCCATTTTTTGAGCAAGTCTTTAAAATAGAACGCGTTTCTTTAAAGCAGCATCGCCTTTTAGCCCTTTTAATGTGGCTGTATCAGCAATGAGGCAAGGATATTGACACGGCGACAATTTTATCAAATCTTCAAGAAGTATTACCCCTACAACCTGCTTCAAGTTCATAATTGATTGTACTATATGATTGGAAGGATACCAAGGATACAAATTGCTGTTCAGACAAAGCATTAAGTTACCAAGAAAAGCAATAACCAATAGAGGCGTTCGCGAAGAAGTATTAATATGTAACAGCTATTTAGGAAAAAGTTTAGCGCTGTGAGATATATAGGACAAAATTTAATGACAAAATAGCGATGGGAAAACTTAGAAAATATTTAATTCTGTTGGATATTTATTTATTTTTTTTATTCTATAACGTCAATTTTAAATTGTGCAGGATTGTTTATTGTTTGTAAAAAGGGCCACTTTTTCCCTTTTCCTTGTATGTAACGAATTACATTTCTTAATATATTTACTTTATTTATCGTAAAGCAATCGCATCGTTCACCCAAAAAAATAGTAATAAAATAAAAAAAGGGATTTTAGTTGTACGTGAATCTCAAATCTCTACTCACGTATAAACAATTACCTTTCAATTGTTAAAGGACACTGCAGCGTTTTAAGGTAATTTTTAAATAAAAGTTGAATTGGAAAATATTAGACAAATTTAATAAATTGCAAAAAATAAATACATATTTGAATTACTTCAAATACTCTTCTCAATAACTATCAACACACTTCATGGCAGCTTAAAAGCCAATACAACACAAAAACTTATCTAATTCTTTGGGGCAGCTCTTATGGTACTTCAAGCGGTGAACGGCACTAATAAGTTTTCTTTTTAATTTGTAGAGAAAAAAAGTTGTGGGAAAGTTTTAATATGTTTTTGATTAAACAGACTCATTGATTTATGGCGATAGTTTCATGACAGTGCTTGTATTCTTTTCAATATTAATTAATTAGTTTTTCCGTTTCGCCTTCTTTAGGAAGTCTGCTGTTCTTTACTATAGACGAATAGCCTAGTCCAATTTATTGATTTCGTTACATTTGTTGTTTTAATTGATTTGTTTTTATTTTAGCTTTGTATTTTGTCGGTTTTGTTACATTTCGTTTTTTATGGCAAAAATTGAGAAGAACGCTTGCAAAATTGGAACATTTTGAACATTCTGTTACATTTTAAGCACATCTCGAATGCGCAAGTGTGTGAGTGTCTGTCCGTTTGTCTGTCAGTCTGTTTGTTTGTTTGTTTGTTTGATTTTGATTTTGTCTTGACTGCCAGCGACGTTGCCTGACGATGACTCATGCAATGCTGCTTCTGCTCCTGCTTCTCCAGCTACTGGGGTCCTGGTCCTGCGCATCTACTTGTGTCTTTCTGTTTCTTTGTGGCTCCTTCGCCACACGGCTGTTGCCTTTTGTTTCCTTCGTCTTTGCTTTTTGCCACGTTTTCCGCTTTCAACTTGTGGAAATGTGGCAGTCAACATGCACGGCACGACTCGGCATGACGTGGCATGGCTTGGCATCACTTGCAGCTCTAACACACCACCACCAACCATTCAACCTCCCAACCACCCATTCGCCCACTTGTCTGGCCCCGTAGCCAATTTTAAAAATGCACACGCCAAATGTATGCATTGCATTATTGAAATCCTTTATGGGGCAAGACAACAAATGGAGCGGTGGCTGAGAGAACTCCAGTTGAAGGAAACTGCAGTAAAATACTATATTGTAACCATTAAACCTATAAGCCTGCTATTCAAATCTTCTTGAGCAGAGCATTGTTTAGACTATTCTACTATTTGCTTGCCTAAAACCAAATTTTTAGTATCTTTCAAGCTTGCAAAGAAAGTTAAGGGCAACCAGGTTCAAAGTTCATTTCATTATAAATGCAGTGAGGTACACGAAAAATGCGAAAGTTTGAAGTCAATCGATTGCAAGTAAGGATTTATTTTCTGTGTCCGTTAAAAGGAGGACTCGGTGCTTAATTACAATTCAATCAGGAGTTTTAGAACTGTGGGTGGTTTAGGATTCGAAAAGTTCTACTGACATGTTGGTTCTCGATTCTTCGTTCTACTTGTTACAAAAAACTGTTTGCAAGCAGCTCTTCTTTACAGATGAAAAGACATTCAATTTAGGGGGCCTTAAGAACAATAAACTTTTAATAAAGTAATCTCTATGTGAAAAGGAGGAATTACAAGGATGAATGGGCTATATAAAATATCATAAGATGCAACGATTCTATATTTTTAGACAGAATTAAGCGCCACGGCCACTGGACGCTGTTATGAACAGGCTAGCTCGATCAAATCACTCAAATATATTTCAAATATATCTAAGATGTGCTATGGTAATCAGGCGAGCTTATGCGGACAATAAGCAATCAAAGGGAATATATTATTTTGGAAAGTAAGTTGTTATTGCAGTTCAATGCAGAAATCATGACTAGCTATCTAAGCAAATAACAAACTTTTCTTTATGGTTGAAAACGAATTGGCAGGCTTTAAGGATGCACATCGAAGCTGCGAAATGTGTTCCTTTTAAATAGGTTGAGGAACTTATAGCGAATAAAAAATAAATGGACCAGAGACTACAAATAATGTAGACTATACCAATATCCTTATTTTAGTATTATTATTCATCATGATTTAAAAACTTCAATTTTTATTCCTTCTCTCACAATAAAATGATTAATTTATAATTAAAATAAAAACCCAAGATGTAACTGTCGTCGCCTTTTTCATAAGGAATAAGGACAATATTTATATATATCCCTAAACAATAACCTATTGTACAGTTTTGGGCTAAAAAAAATCACTAAAATAATATTTTCAGCCAAAATTACAGCTTGAATTTTATATTTGATCAAAAAAATAAAACTTAAAGAATGTTCACTATCTGATGAGTTTTAATTTTTTGCTTAAACATAATGATTAATCGTTGAGTTCTAACGAATAACTCAAAATTAATCATTAAATTGTGAGAGAACGAATAAAATTAAATAATAATCATAATAATGTTGATGTCGAGTAAAGAATTGCTAATTAAACTTTCACTATTATCTTTTTTTTTCCTTCATTAAATCATTAAATAGAGTTCCATAATATGCTTCTCTGCTGCACATATTTTTCTGCCAATTCGAGGAATTTCAGCTTTCATTTCGCATTTCATTTCTGTAATTTACTTTTGTAACGATTTTAAGTTCACGGCTTAATAAACCGAAGAATTTCTGTATTAACGACTCACTGTGCTCTTTATTTGATTAATTGATATAATTTTTGATGTTGGCTTCTCTTTTTTTTTTTTTGGCTTCTTTCTTTTACCGCCCATTGGTTGACAATTCGATGGAATTCCGTTGTCAGTTGGCGTTTAAGCGACAGAGATATGTGCCGCATAATTGTCGCATAACTTCAATGTTTAACACACAAACACACGTCACGTACAACCTGTGCGTGTGGTGTGTGTGTGTATGTGTGTGTGTGTGTGTGCGAAACAGCAGGCCGCCTTTGTTGTGTTTCTGTGTTTACCGAGTGTTGTGCGGAGGGGAAGGGGGGCCGATGGGCCAATGGGGGGAAAAGCGTTGCACGGGCACTCCATGCAGTGTCGACAAGCGCAGCCGACATTATTATTGCGTCACTCTTGTTTGTTGTTGCTGTTGTTGTTGTTGCTGGCATATGTTGGCAGGGTGTCATTGTAAACAGCGGCAGTAACAATAATAGCAGTAGCAGTAACAACAACAGCAACAACAAAGCCGATTGAAATAATGACAACAACGACAATGAAAATTTACACACACACACACACGCGTGTGCAAAAATTTTTGTGCAACGAATAGCACCAACAACAACAACATGAATAAGAAGAAGAAGGACAATAGCAATAACAATGCTTGTGTGTGCATGCAAGGCAAAAGGATATTGACTTTTGTTGCAAATTTGCATGCACACACACACACACTCACACACACACACTGTAAATTATTAGATTGCCAGGAAAAATGTTTCATGTCATAAGCAACACGACAATGGACACGAACAGCATATGAACATACATACTTGTATATGTATACAGAGATATACTTGTACATATGCATATATGTTTCTGATGTTTCTATATACATACAAGTATGTGTGTGTATGTATGTGTTTTCTTGTGCATTGTTGAAGGCGAGACGTTAGGTCGCTGCGGTGATCGGAGACGATGCCGTTCCCGTTCCCGTTGCCATTGCCGTTGCCGCTTTTTGCAAACTTAATTACTTTTGAAATAGTTGAGCGCACACACAACCACACAAGTTGGAGGGAGAGAGAGAGAGAGAGAGAGAGAGAGCCTGACACCGACACCCTAACACATAAATAATAGCATTTTGAGGCTGACGGACAAGGCACATGTGCCATGTGGCAAAAAGTCAGGAAGCGGCCAAAGTGAAATGAAAACGAAAATTTGTGCTGCATACGTTGAGGCGCACACGCCATTGTTACAAGCTACGTACACACACATGCACACACACACACACACACATCGACCCATGCATAGTATCATCTACACATATGTATTTATTAGCATGGCTTTCAGGCTAGCCCGGCAACGGAAGTAAACTTTAATGGAATTCCATGTGACGCCATATGAGCGGCGACCGAGATCGCTGCCAACCCATCACTCTGTGTGTAGTGTATTGCGCGCGTGTGTGTGTGTGTGTCAACGTTGTGCATTTGTTAATTTCGCAACAGCCTAACTCGATTTCGTCGACGAGTCTTCGAGCCCTTGCCTGCAAGCAATTCTCTTCAAAGTTGCCACAATTTGCAGCGCCATCTGTTGGTGGCCATGCCCTCTAGTAGTGTTGTTGTTAGTAGTAATGGTGTTGGTGGTGCCAGCACTGCAAATTGGAAAATTAGGTTCCGATTTGCGTCGCAACGGCTGCTGACTATAATTGAGATTAGCGGCGGGCAATCAGCGTCACGAATTGAAACTGCTCTTAATTCCTATACGAGAACCTTTTCAAAGCATATCACATTTTGCAGCACCACTGTGGTTTCTCTGCATTTCTCAGTCAAGCTTACACCTACACATACGAGTACATCTGCTAATTGGCTCTTTATTATAATTCATTATGCTAGAGACAGTGCTTGTGTTCCGCATTTTATAGCCAAGCAACGCAAATATATATTTAGAGCCATCTCTGCTACTTGCCTAAGACTTTGAGCAGCTTATGGAAATTAAAAGCGCATAAGCTTCTACTTGTATTGAATAGCAGTTTCAAGAAGGTCTTCCATTAGAACTATTTATATAATATGGATTTCCTTACTACCTACGTAAAAAATGTGTAAATATATGATTGCGATATTAATTTACTATTAATTGATTGGAATTGACAAAATGAGCAAAATAATAGATCTATAGAGGCGAGTTCTAGATTCAATTCTATATTTCTAGAATCGATTTATACAACCAAAAATATCAACTAAATCCAAGAATGGACTTGAAAAAGTTAATTTTCTGTTGTTGCCGATCCAGCATTAAAAACCCTCACATAAGAAAAATATATTATATGAATATATTGTACGACTGTCGTCGAATCAACATTTGCTTTCAATCGACCTCGATTTTGAAATGTATTTGCAGTTCAATTAATATTTTTGTGTACTTAAGCGCTTCTATTGTATGTGAAAAGTATTATGTGGGCTGAGTTTTCGAATGAAGCCGGCTTTTAATTCAATGGGTGTATTTGTACGCAATTGGCATTATTTTTAGAACTTAATTTTTCTCCCAACTCTCAACTCAATGGAAACAAAGCCCAAGCAGACATGAAATGTTCGGCTCGAGTGAACTGAAAGCTTTCAATTGATGCCTTCAATCTATGCGAAGGAATAATTTCTTCAATATTCGTATTCGGCACTTTTATTCGGTGATGATTGAAAATCACAAATACATTCAAACCAATTCTGTCTGTGCTTTGCAGAACTTCATAACTGGCTGTCAAAGCTTGAACAGACATATATAGAGACCCACATTTAGGCTGATTGCTCTTCTTTTTTGTTTTGTGCCCTTTTGTTGGTTGGTTTGAAAATGCCTTAAAAGCCAAATGCAATAATATGCAAACGTGTGTCTGTCTGTGTGTGTGTGTGTGTGTGTGAATAGAATATCGGAATTGTATGACTGCAGGCAATCTATATCTATATCTGTCCAGATAGGTGTGAGTGGGTCTGTGTGTCTGTCTGTTTTTCGTTTGTTGAAAGGAAAAAGAATGAAATGTAAGCCAAACAATGATCAACAACGAACGAGAAAAGCGCAAAAAAAAAAAACAAAACGAATGGCCATTGCCTGGAAAATTGTAATGACAAGCAATCCAAGCAAACGCTCACAGCTTACAAACTGCAATTAGTTGGCAAGTAACAAGCGTTAGAAGAAAAAGAAAAAAACAAAAAAAGCACAGAATACTATTAGATACTCGGAACTTGTCATTGTAGTTGGATTTGAGTTTGGATGAGTAGTGGCAGCCGGCTTGCTTATGCATCCGCAACACTCTTTTTAAACTACATACGAGTATACTCGTATATAGTACGAGACATACATACAGATACATATGTATCTATGTCCTTTCGATTGTTGTTGTTCTCATTGTTTTTCCCAAACACACACAGACACGCGTACGAGTATGTGTGAGGAGCGCCATATCGACAGCTTAAGTTGAGATTTGTGCCATTCTCTGATGACGCACAAAAGCGCACAAAAAGCAAAGCGGCGTCGACACAAATGTCTTCTACTTATATTTAGATTATATATATATAAATGTTTATATGTATATATGTATGTATATGCCATATAAGTATATATACACATAAACGCTAAAAGCATCATTATAAACATCAAAAGCTTACTTCTCGCTCACCCAAAAGAAAGGGACATTGCTTGGCATAAATGTCAGTGTGTATGAGTGTGTGTGTCTGTGTCTGTGTCAGAGTGTGTGTGTTTCCAAAGATTTGAATGCGATTGTAATCAGCAGCGTATTGTTTCCTATCAAGTAGCGAGCGGAAATTCATTTGAAACGACAACGGAGAAATTGCCAAAAGGTACACAAGCGAGCATTCAAAATCCAAATCGTATCGAAAAAATTAACAATATGTTGATTGATTTCCAGGGATTATATTTTGCATTTATCAGGCATTCGTTTTAAGAAATGTGCTGATGTTAATATACAAAAAAAAGAAGCTCATTTAACATTCGTAGGGATTATTGCGGGCCGACTTGCCTGGCACTTAGATGAGCATTAACTGATCTTTTAAAAATAAGCTGCTTTCAGACACAATAGATGCACCATGGCGTCTGACGAACTCTAGATCGAACGCTGGGTAGTCAGTTGAAAATGTGATATTATTAGAAGTCGTAGTGACGCGCAGGACTCCCCATAAACAGTTGCCCAAAAAACAATAGCATTTGAAAAACTGAACTATTAACTATTGTCTTAAAATATGCTAACACTGCAATAATTTTTAGAAAAATAAAAGACACAACAAAATTATTGTGCAATCATTATCAAAAATAATAGTTGATACGGTCATGTGAAAGGTTTATCGGAGTAGGGCTTCCTCGTCATCCATTGGTATCCCTTTTTGATAGCTACGACTTCTTTGTCGAGTGCCAAAAAGTTAAAAGCCAAACACTTTGGGTTTCGTAACTTCATTTTGAAAGAACTTTTAAATCAAAGTCTTCTTGTACACTGACTTCAGCTTAAAGCAGTGCATTAGAAGTTTCAAGTAAAGGCTTAGCTGGCATGTGCTTACAAAATGGGCTTATCTTAATAAGAGAGGGCATGAGTATGTTTAGAAAAATATGAAGAAAGTGTAATATTGTGCATACTCGTATATGCAGAAATCAAAAATGTTTTATGACTCATTACCCTGGACAATCAGCTGACTTTTGACCAGAAACTTAACATAAAGGGTCTTAAAACACATGTAAGTTAATAACTCGCGCCTACATTCTCGCAAAAATATATAATATATAAAATATATTTGATATATAATCTATCACAGACTGATGAAAGCTACTCTGCAAAAATGCGGTGAAAGCCATAAGAACCTACAGAGTACAATCCACAATCATGCTCTTAGGATCTTTCGTTGCATATTCAAATTCATTATTGCAATTTTTATACATTGTTTTGCCTCGAAATGAATTTTTTTTAATCAAAATAGGATTATGCATCATTTATGTACTATTATTTATTTATTATAAATAGCTTAAAACTATAATAGGCGATGAAAATATTTAATGATTTGTAATGCTTGCATAAATACTGACATTTGTTTTGTAAATAAAACAATTTGCACATTGTTTTCGTTTCTTTAAATTGAATTTTGTTTCATTTTCACACAACATGCTATAATTTGCTTTGATATACTTAGTAAAGCTTTTCATTCCCAAATAGAAACTAGTTTTCTTCTTTAAACGCCTTTCCAATCATTTTCAGCCCCCCTGACAACGAAACGTGTGTATTGTGTAAACAGTTCTTTGGTTTGACATCTCAAGCAGGCGATGCTGTCTAATCATAGAAAGCTGTTTCGGCTTTTAGGGTGTGTCAGAGTATGTGTGTGTGTGTGTGTGTGTGTGTGTGCATGTGTGCGTGTATACACTCGTTTAGATAAGTATGTGCGTATGCATCGGGCATCATTTTTTATCTCCCAGGCACGCCCGCAAACGGCGCCCTGCCTAATGGCGCACAATGTGGCGTATGATTAATGTCTGCCCCGATGCCATTTCGTGCCTTAATATGTGTCTTAACATAAGTATGCGCATATGTACGTGCGTGCCTTTGTATTGCATTAAGTATACGTATACACACACACAATACATTGAGGAATATTAAGCATTCGCCCTTATACTACTTATACACAAAATATCTCAGTATTTCTATGATTTTCTGATATTCTTCCTCTCCACAAGCAGCTTCTTTAAGCAAATCAATGCACACTCTACTCGTATGTCTGTGCCAGATAATCGAAACAATTCTGCCAACTGCCCAACTCAATGTCTTTCTCCGCTAAAAATGGAAAAGAAAAAGCAGGAGAAGTGAGAAAAGACGAAATCAGTAGAGGCTTCTAATTGCCGTCGAGTCGACTTCGAAGTCTAAGCAACAGCAATAACTATACGAGTACATGTATTTAAAAGTGTTTAGCGGGCGCAAAAATTTTAAAACAGCTTCATTAATCAAAATTATTTTTTGGTTGAAGTTAACGACTTTTAGATTGAATTTCAGGCTATTTATATTTGTTAAAATGTATTGTTAAGGTGCTAAACCTGTATTCACGGATTCAATGCTTATATAAAATATAGAACATAGAATTTTAGATTGATTTTATTTTTATTAGAATCGACTTTTCCTGTCCGCTAATTGTTGTTCATGCAATAAATTATATGCAACATAAAGTTAGTTGCAGCGCTAGGCATAAGTTTATTGTAAATAAAGAAAATATAATTGAAAAGGTGAAAGAGTTGAGCTCATTATGTTCGCATTTGTGGACCTTAAAGCCGGATATTTCATTGGTTTTATATTTTGTTTCAGGTACCATTTAATTTTTTTCTATAGAGCTAGGCAGACGTATTGTTTGAAGTCATTTAGCAGCCACTTACTGCCTGCATTTAGCAATAAATACACTTTATTATTAACTTTTAACTTAACTTCTTTTATAAATAATATTCAAATTAGATATTATTGTAATTTGATTAGACATCTCCTACTTAGGCTTTCCTAGCTCATATGGTTTTTTCAAATAATTTTTATATTTTATTTTTCTATCTGGACAGTCAATGTTTGTTGGCATAAATATAAATAAGTAAATAAACATTGAGCCACTAGTCTCATAAAATAAACTCGTTATACAAGTACATATAAGCAACTTGGAAATAATTGGATGGAGTCTTATGTTTAGATTTAGTTTAACAATTATTTCATTAATTTTCACATATAATTTCAATTATGCTTTTGCTAAGTTTATAAATCTTTTGAGTGCTTCAACTAATAGAAGGTTGTTTTTTATTCATGATTTTCGTTACAAGAATGAAATGTAAAATCTTTCTGCCTAGAGTCTAGAGACGCTTGAAATGCATTTCAAGAGCTTTGAATCGCTTATCCCCAATTAAAATATGCAATAATTGCCAATAAATGTGTACTTAAATGCTCATTTCATTAAAAGGGCACACACACACACATACTTAGATTAAGTATTTCGAATCAATTATTAATAACCTGGCAGTCGAGTGCAATGCCATTGGTTGGAATTTTCAAATACGTGGATATTTTCCATTTAGATCAAAGTGTTTGGGGCTTAAAGCAAAGACAAACAAAATAATAATAATAACTGTACTGTACTGTACTGTACGTGTTAATTTCCGATTTGAGAGTTTAACAATGCAACTACTTATACGTATTTGCCATTTGACAAACGAGGAGCTTAAGCGCGCACTCGTATTCAATTTGTAAGATGCATCTGCAACAATCTATATCTATTGTTTCCCCTTTGCTTTCATTCGAACAGGCCGCCTCCCCGCGCTGGGAACCACAAATCGCCGTGCTCTGCGAGGCTGGCCAAATCTATCAGCCGCAATATCTATCGGAGGAGGGACGCTGGGTTACGGATCTGAGCAAGAAGACAACGGGCGCCACATGTTTGCGTGATAAAATGGATTTGCTTGATTACTGCAAGAAGGTAAGTGCATATTCAGATGCTGTTGGTACAGTAAAGACTCGCATTTGGCGGAAAGTTGGCTTAAAAGGTTTCCCCAAAGCAACAGAGAGAGAGAGAGAGAGAGAGAGAGAGAGAGAGAGAGAGAAACGTAACAGAAAATTGCATTGAATGCCCCTTTCTTGAGGCAACTCAGACTTGCAAGTTCCTGCTTGCGGCTGCGGCTACGGCTGCTTATATCGGTTGATGTGGCACGTGCCCCATTCGTATGCCATAATGCGCTGTTGATTGAATTGAAGCCGCATGAAAATTGCTATTTGCATTCACTTTTGCATTTACATTGATATTAAAAATGCTGGCGCGGTGCGGTTGTTGGATGGCTGCTGTGGCCGAGATTGCGCATACGCCACGTGGTCGGCCTCCCCTCCACTCCCCACAACATTGGCAGGCAAATGTAATTTAACGGGCAAGCTAACGTTGAAGTGGCCACTCAAAATGCAACAGCAGTATTCCTCGCAAAAACGGGTGCACAGGTGGGGTAGTCTGGAGTAGTCTGGGCTTTGGGTGGCAACAACGTACAGTACCAGTACAGTACAAAAAGCAATAAATCAGAAGGTGGCAGAAGCACAAAAGCAAACAACACCAACAACAGCGAACAACGATGAGAGCCATAGGAATACGCGCTTGACTTGGGGCTATGTGTTTAAAGACACGTATACCCAGTCGGAAGTACATAGTCGTAGCTGTGCTAAAACTGCACTAGATTTTCATTTCCAAGCAGTTATTCCAAAAAAATAAATAATGGTAAAAACAAATATAGATCGATCGATCGCTTCGAAAGTAATAAAGTTCCCTCAGTAAAGCCTTCTTTCTTTTACGCGAATACTTTTTCTTGCTTTTAACTATATATCTTCATGCTTTCCGATGAGTTTCCAATCAGCTATCCCCACATAAAATAATATGAGCATCAAGAGTAAAGAAGTTCCATCAGTAAAATCTTCTTTCTTTTACGCGAATACTTTTTCTTGGTTTTAACTATATATATCTTCATGCATTCCGATGAGCTTGAAAAAGTTTTAATATTATTAAAAATATTTTTGAAAGTATATAACTTCATTTTAAAAAGAAATCGACTAATGCAAGTTCGAAAAATGTCCCAATAGAGTTATTAATATTTTTGAAATTTGTAGGTATTTAAGAGAAAAATTATAAACGATAGCCAATTATCGTTTCCTCTAGCTGAATTATTAAATGGTCTGCTAAAAAGATTTGGCGACAAGTGAGCTCGTTTTTTGCATTATATTTTAAGGAGCAAATAAACATATTCTTTATACTTTTGCGAACTTGTATGTTAAATCTTTGAAATTACCTTGCAAATAGTCGTATACAAGTATTTTCATATTAACATACGCTTTGGCGAGACTCAGACGTATGAGTTTGTTTTTCTCACTGATGTATGGTTTCTTACGTGAGATTCTTTAAGTGAGAAATTTATTATGGTTTGTCCTGTGAGCATTGGAATCCAAACTTTCGTTGCTATTTCCGCGGCCGTTGATTGGGTATTCTTTTTAATTTTCTGCAAAATCCAATGTTCGGTTGTGGGTGACAGTTTCGCAATTTTTCCGCCTTAATCTTTTATCGAGCCGTTATTTTTATAATTAATTATTATTGCTTGAATTGTTGTTTGTGAATTTTCAGCTTTTTCCGAAATATCCCTTTCGTAATGGTAATTAATAATTAATTTTTGCAAGTCTACACGGGTACGAGCTTTGTGCCATTCATCTTTTTAGAAGCTGTCGAAAAAGTGATCACAATTTTGCAAATTTTTTTCTAAGCAGGACAACCGTAAAGAAAAAAGTAAACCAACTGCTTAATATTATTAGATATTTATGTCATTTTTATAGGCTTTTTATTCCTATAGCTTTATTTTAGTTTAAGTTATCTTTTGTATTGATTTTTTGTTTTCTTTTTCTTATACATCGACTGCATTGTTTGTCGATGAAATAAATAAATAAAATAAAAATCAAAATAAATAAATAAATACAAGTATATAAGACAATTTGCAAGGTAATTACAAAGATTATTTATCTATTTCGGATTATACTTTTACAGCAGTATTGCCTTTTATTGAAGGTGGATCTGTGTATATATTTAATGTCTGTAAGTTATTTTTTTTGTTGCTTTGCGTCACAGAAATACGTTGTTTATTGTTGACATTGGTATCGTGGGTGGAGCAAGTGTATTGTATTCTGTATTTCATAAGTTTCTCAGGCAATCGAGCGTTACTGTATTTCTTACTTAAGGCATGCAATTTTCTGAAATGGAAATGAGAAGATGATGAAAAGAAATCCGAGCGATACGCAAATTGAAACACTTCATACTTCATATGCCCGTACCGGTCGCTGCTGTGCGTCGACAAAACTGCAGGAAGAAGACCTACTGGGTGTTTGTAAGTGTGTGTTGGTGCGTGTGTGCGTGCGCTTGTATGTATTTGCTTGGCTTGTTGTGCTTGCGCAACAATTTAATTTGCATTGCGTTGAAAGCGTTTACATTGAGACAACATTAAACGAACACTTAATTAATTTTCCATTAATTTTCTCTTTGGCGTTTTTTTTTGTTGTTGTTGTTGTTGTTGCCATCCTATTTGTTGTTATTTTCTTTCATTCTTCACTTCGTGTCCCCGCTTTGTGTTGTCACATGACGCACAAGCAGACACACATACTATACACACCAGCACACTTGTGCTTCCATAAATTGAGCTGCCGCCATGCGACATTGGCCCTTCATTATGGGCATCGTGGCTTTTGCCTTTTTCCTTTTCCCTTTTTAATTAAATCTGCTGGCAGCTAATGTAACTTGGTAATTTGTATCCACACACGCACTCTCATAAAATGTTCAGCCATAAGTACATTATATCGAATGCGTCAGTGTCATTGTGCATTGCACTGCACAGCCTTGGATAGGCTTTTACATCAATGTGTGGCAATGGGTGGCATGGGAGGGCTGTGGGGGGCAGTGGGGGGCTGCCTTATGAGTGGCATATGGGACTGCGTTAAGTGACATGTGCGGCATCAAATAAAATCAGACAAGTTGTTGTCATCGGCAGCGTCATTGTCATTGTCTCGTCTCGTCTCGTTTCGTCTCGTCTCGATGGCTTGCCGGCATATGCTGCGTATACGCAATATTAAATAACTTGTATTTTCATTACCATTGTGTGCGAGTCTTTCTCTTTTATATTATACTCTCCATTGTTATTTCAATGCTAATTAATCTCTTGCCATTGCCGATTGCCATTGGGTAATGGGGAATTTAATGGCGTTACGCATACGACGTGTTTGTCAGGCTTGCCATCTGCTTGCGAGTCGCCAAATTGATCGATAATACGTTAATTCAATGATTCTGTTTCCACTGTTTACACTGTTGGCTGTGATTGACAAAGTCAAGATGTGCCTTTTTATGTGTGTCTCGAGCCAAATGTGGCGCAAGAGGCATTGATTTCATTTGCTCTCCTCCAGCTGCTTGTTATTTCTTACAACATTGAATTGCTTTTCTTAGGTGCGAGCTCTAACTTGCAACTAATGGAATATTAAGAAGTAGAGCTGGAGAAACATCGATGTTTACCCACATCGATGTTTCGATGATTCAAGAGGATGAACATCGGTTTATCGATGCATCGAACTTCTACTAACGAATTTTCACAAAGGATTTATTGATGTTTAAACATATGAACCTTCATTTTGATTTGTCATATTTAAAAAGCGAAGGTTTTTTATTTAATACAAAAAAAAAGGTTTCAAAACAAACGATATTTTCACAAGCTCAAAGAATATAACAAAAAACCAATAAAAGTAGAAAACACGAAAATAAAAATAAAATATAATAAAACAACGATGTTTAAATAAAATATCTTAACATCGATGTTTCGTCCAGCACTGTTAAGAAGACTATTTTCTGTTTATAGCAGAAATCCCTGCCTACAAGTATATATGGCCAAAATGTTTTTGTTCCAGACCAATCCAAATCATTTTAACTTGCTTATTTTAAGCTTTTAATTAAGTGTAAATAAAAACCATTGTCTCATTCGTGTCAGTTGAGTTGTTGAAGTAGAGAGACGTGCTGAGTGTGCTCGTGCTAAAATAAGATGTAGAGTTAAACGAGTGTTCAATGATCATAACCTACCTAATATTAGTTGCACAAATAAAGCATTAAACATACGAAGGAGAGTGTGTAATTTATTTGGAGCAAGACTTCGACAACCCACGCCCTACTACTTTGGGGCTCAAATGTTTGCCGCCCTCCATGTATATGAAAAAGAACGTATTTGCAATATTTTTTAATTTCATAATAAACAGTTTAACATTCTAACGAATAATTTGATCAACTTATTACAACAGAAAATGTGTCACGCTCATTTTCACAGAAAATTGTGTAACTTAATTCCCCCCGAGGAGTAAATTGTGTATATTTGGATTTTGTTGTCTGTCAAAGCTGCCAGATAGGAACCATTTGGCGTGCTCACAGGACAAATATCGTAGACCACTTCATTCACTGGCAACGTCTGGACGCGCTCCTCACGCCGCACATCGTGCAATATCAGCTGTTTGCTGTCCTGCAGATAGCCAGCGACCAATGTATTCGACTCAACGCCCAGCTGGGTGGCCCGGGTCATGACTGGAGTGGCCTTATCGCCAAAGATAGTTGCCTTTATTTCAAACACCATCGATCCATCGATCTTGACAAGTTTACCAAGAATAAAACGTGATTGCGGATATTGGCGATTGGAGCGCACTGAAATCAGCAGCGTGTCCTGAGACACGTCGTAGTGCATGGATGAAAATGGACCCTCAATGTTGATGCGGGACGGCACAGGCGTCTCATTAATGTACTCATAGAAGATGAGCTGTGTAAATTGGCAGACCAGAAAGCCACCGTTGCAGAAAGTCTTGTTTGCCGGCACCGATGCTATATCCATCACAGGGCTTAGGCAATCACCAGCTATCAAGCCATTGAGCGTTGTGCCGGGAGAGCGCACATCATAAACGTAGGTAACGCCTATAAAGTCTCCCACATATAGAATATGCTCGCGCTCATTGCGACCCATGGCGCAGGACCAAAGCATTTTATCGTTCGTCGAGAAGACGGCGCTGCATTGACGCGTACGTATATCGAAAATTTTAACGCGCGTCTCACGACTGGCTACGGCCAACATATTCTGATCGGCACTGAAGGAAACATCGCGCACCTGCATATCCGAAGTGGGTAGAAAATGTAGCGGCTTGAAGGTGGGCGGATCGATGAAGCGCATCCCGTAGCCGGGAAACAGACTCTGCGAGCAAGAGCTCTTCTGCGAAGCAACCAGAGTGGAATGCTGGGACGAATAGAGCAGGACTCGACAACCCTGCTCACGTGTTATTTCAAAGTTCTTCTCCATATGCAGCCTGTACTTGGGCAGCAGCTCCAGTGGCTTGCGGCTCAGGTCGCCTGCTACTGCCTCGGTAAACGCACCCCGACCTCCGCCGGCCATTTGTACGGCAGCTAACTCGGTAGTTAGGGATTGTGTGCGACGCTTTTCCGCATCTAGCTCGTTGCGCAAGCGATGCTCCTCGCTGCGATCAATAGCTCGCAAACTGCTAGCGTAGAGGTAGCGTATGTCTCGATTAAACGCCTCCTTTTTGCATTTAGGGCAGACCCGCACACCTGAGTTGTGCATGCTCTCCGTCAGCCAGCGCCTTATGCAGTTTTCGCCGAACAGATGGCCACAGCGGAGTGAGACGAGTCGATGCTCGCCGGACGTTTCCCACGACTCGAAGCATATCGAGCATGTCCTGCCGTCATCTTCGTCATCACTGGAGTTCTGGTGGAGTCCTGCAATGGTGGTGTCACCATTGGATAAACGCTGGCGCTTGTTTGGTGGCGAGGGTGTCCCAATTTCTGCCCTTTTTGCACTCCGTTCTTCGCTCATGTCGATCGCTTGTTTATTAACTATTTTAATGTGTTCGTCGTGTATGAGTTGGATTTGTCAATTTCATTTATTTTTAAATGTTTGAATGTACACTCGTGTGTATGTACGTATGGATCTGTGCCTATGCGATGTATGTATATATTTCTATTTGACAGGCCATATCAATCAATTGCAATTGTATTTATCGATAATTGATGCACTTCAATGCGAATAATGATAAATCGACAAATTAGTTTGGCTATCGCACAACATACGTCATTGTGCGCCACAAACGGGCGCCACATAGAGGCCCGTCTCACACACACACACACACAAACACACTCAGCGACAACCAGATGTGGATGCCACTGCCCATGGCAGCGACACAACCCTTTGGGCATGCCCGTCATCGTCATCATATATGTATAATGAGCCATGCGAAACGTCAAAATTGTCGCATTTGATTTTGACATGCAAATTTGTAGCCTGCCGCCGACGTTGTTGCTCTTGTTGTTGTTTAGTTGTTGTTGCTGTTGTTGGTTGTGGTGGTGGCGGTGGTTGCTTCTGGTTCTGCTGCTGCTGCTGCTGCTGGTGCTGGTGCTGCTGTTATTTTGCCACAACATAAATCAAATTATACGGTCATGCATATGCAGGGACACACACACACTCACACACCTATACATGTACAAATATAATACATACATACATATCTATATTCATACACATATGTATGTATGTATGCATATTATATAAATTGTATAAAGTATCGTATTGGTTTTTCATTTGCATTTTATTTGCCATCATCGCATCTGTCAGCCAACAATTTATACGCCACGTTGTGTTTGTCACACACACACACACACACACACACACACACACTTACAAATACAACTACGCCATATGCATATACAATTTTCGTATATATTTAAATAGATTTTTATGTGCATGCATGTACATGTATTCCTCATGCATGCATAATTATGTTAATTTATTTATTAAGCTTAATTTATGTGGGCATGTTTTTGATTTCATGTTTTTGACAGCCAGAGCTAGCCAAAAAAAAAAAAAGAAGAAACAAAAAATAAAAGAGGCGAACCAGAGAGAGAAATGCATAATAAAATTAAATGCCATGATAATACGAGCATGCATAATTGAAGCGCCAGTGCCGATGTCGATGTCGATGCCGATTCTGTTGGGACTGCGGCATTATGACGGCTGACGAACAGCAGTATTGCTCTGAAGGAATGCGAACGAAAACAAAAAACACAAAAAGCCAAAAAAAAAAAACCAACCGCATTTTGCGCACATTGTTTTTCTTTTTTTTTTTGTCCTACTTTTTTGAGTCAACAGTATTCAGATTATATCTACAATATTAGCATACGAAAGTTGACATGAAAATGAAGGGAAGGGAAGGAAAGGCATTTGCTTTGGTTCACTTTTCGTTGGCATTTTCTTTTTATAATTATACTAATTATGTATGTACATATGTATCCTACATACATTTCACAAATCAGGACATTAAGGACATTTTTGTAAAATAATACTAACTAGTTAAACATTAAACTATCCTCGCTCCACAGTCGTCCATCAGCTAAAATTTCTTGTGTATGCATCGTTCCCACAAGAGCTATAAAAATAAAGTTATCCTACGAAGACTGATTTTCGATGGAAGCTATACAAAATATTTATGTTATTTAGGTTTTGAAAAAATCTTAGTCTACATATGCATAAGACAAGTCCACATGCCAAGTTTGGTGTCTCTAGCTGTTATTGTTCAAAAGTTATTGGCGTTCATACAGACGGACTTGCTGACGAGAGACATGTACATATATGTCGATTCGTCTCTTCTTGCTGTGGGGTCCTTTTGCCTTTTACACACATTTGACTAACACAAATTTGATTAGACTTTCAGACACGGGGCATACAAAATAATTAGCATGAGTTACAGATTTAATTATTTCATAAAAATTTGTAAACTTTTATAGAAAATGCATGCGTAAATTCATAATTTAGAGTCCAAAGAGAAACATTATGAAGCAGCAGAGGCCTTAGCGATAATTTTCAAAAGTATGCACATGTATGCCTGGGAGTGGAATTTAAAAAAAAAGAACGAATTCACACTGAATCTGCCCGCACATCTAAGGACTGCTTAGACATATATATTTTAAGTTCTCTCAGTCCGCAGATATTTTAACAGACATTATTTATATAGCGTTCTTTTTTATATAATTTGATTGTTTCTGGCGCGCTATGTCTTTAAAATAGACTGTACTTTCTCTGGGAATAAAAAAGAATTTTAGCTTTATGGCGAAATGTGCTCGATTTGGAGTGAAAATAGTTTAGTTATTCAGGAACTGCGTTTTTTGCTGCAGCATTTGGCCTTAAGTTCAGTAATCAGTCTAGTCAAATAAGGCCATAAGTGGAGCAAAGAATTCGTGTTGAACAGTAAGCAGCACTTCCAACTTGTGTGTGTGTGTGCGTGTGTTTGTGTGAAGGGAATATCAGTGGCGTTCGTTTGCTAATGATATCCATTGGCAATGTGAGTGACATGCATGCGCATGGCTTGCACATTAGGGCCAAGTTAGGTAGGGCCGGCCACTTTCAAAAACAGGCACAAGTGCAACGTGTGCGCAAAATCTCGGACCAATCTGCTGGCTACAAAGCAACGCCAGAGCCATTGATGAGCCCCAAAAATAAACCAGAGAGCAAACAACTAGCCCGAAAATCCGTCCATTAACTGCTTGGCACACTGCAAGTAAACTTGAAACTGCCAACAACCAGCAACCATCAACCAATAGCCAACTGGTAACTGGCAACGTAAGCAGAATCAAGCTGTGCAACGCCAACAGGGCCGACCAGGTGGCGTATACGTCATATTTGTGCCATAACTGAGACTAAGGATGCGGCAGGTTGGAGCTAGAAAAACGTCAAAGTAAAGGAAAATTGCATGTGTGGAGTGACGCGCTAGTATCGTTATGTTTGTTTGTTGTTATGATTGTTTACACAAGCGCCACACATGCACACGAAAACACACACACGGACACACACACACACACATGTACATATATTCATAATGCGCTTACTGCTCTGAGGCAGCGACAGACGCATGCCTGGACTTGACTTGACTTGCATTTTGGTGTTGACATGGCACAGGTTTCTGTCGTCCTCGTCTGCGTCGTCGTCGAAACAGTGTGACAGCAACAACAACCATCACGACAACAACCACAAGCAGAGCTGGTGCACAGCTTTTCTGCACACGTAGACGAGCAACGCCCACAGCGACACGTACACACAATTTCCAATCCCATCTGCATATGTACACTCAGCCCACCACCAGGCCACCATCAGCTCACCACTGCACCACTTCGTGTTTGCCACTGCGACGTTGTGTGGCATCAATAGCCTTGAACTGTGCGTAAGTTTGTGCGTGTGGGCAGGTGTGGGGGCACCACTAACGAATCCCAATCCCGACAGCGGCAACAGCACCAGCGCTGCCAGCCAACCAGTTTTTGGCCATTAATGTCAAGCGCTTGCGAACAGCGAACTTGCGAACTGAAAACTGAAAACTGCAAACTGTTGGCTCCACTGGCCGTAACTGGAAATTGATGAAGGCGAACGTGAAGGTGCCACGAACGTGTCCAAAAATGCAGCATGGCAAGTAAATTGCAAGTGGGTTTAGAGATGAGTGGCTGGCAAACGTGAGTCACAGCCAGTCTTGCAGCTTAACTATGATCAGGAAATCCATAGAGCGTTAAGTGGCGTGCAAACTGTGCCTGAATCAATAAATATAACTACCGTAAATACATCATACAAATAGATCTCAGCTTAGAGAACTAAAAAATGTGCCAAGCCAATCGATTTTATACTTTTCTAGCTTCTAATGTGTACACATGGATGACACTTTTTCTTTAGCTGACTCGAGTTCTGAATTGGCTTCAATAATAAGCAAACAGAGGGAAACAAACAAACAAGCAGTCTGTTTATTTGTGATGAAAAGTTTCCACATCTTTCTTGTTACCAGAACGAAATAAACGTTTATGAATTGCTTTAGAATGTTTAACCAACGATCGAACAGAATGGTTAAGGGATATTCGAGAGTCGTCTCCCCGTTTCTTAATTACAAGTAGTTTTTAAAAAAAGCCAAAAGGCAACAGCTTTGAAAAAACATTTGGCGGACTGGGCCTTATTTTAATTTTTCAGAGGGATGCATTAACTATTGGTATTAACTGATAATTGTTTTCACAAAAAGTGAAGTTAAGTGATGTTCCCTTTTTTTTTCAACAAACAAAAAAATGATGATAGAAATATGAATTTTTCCATTTTGCGTGGCTCAATGCTTAACACAGATCAAGAATTATATAGTAATTACCTTTTAAAGAGCCCTCTGAGTTTAATAATAATAATAATAATAGTGCAAAGGCAAGTGCCTTTGAGTTCTTTTGAAGTACGAGCATGTTTTTCCGAATGCCATTCCTTTCATGAATGTTTAATACTTTTTGGCTGGATTTTCATTCATTTGTAAAGGTTTTTGTTTCTGTTGAAATCAATTTTTATTTTCAATTCAGCTCTCTATATATCGATTTGAGGTTGCTGGTGTGGCTTAAAAAGGGATGGGATGCACGCATTATAGCCTTCTTTTGTAGCCATTTGTTCGCTTCATTTCATGCAATAGCCCAACAGTCACTTACATTATAGTTCATATATATTGTGGTGCTATATTAAAATGAATGTAAGGTTTTGTAGTTGGTAGCATCCTACTTGTATTTACAAAAGATTTTCAAATAAAACTGAATACATTTTTTCACTTCCACTTACTTTTTGCTTGCACAACATACTTGTATATATTTATTGTAGCTTAGAGGCTGTGGAAGACATTGCGAGAAACTGGTTTCTTCCAAAACTTAAAGATGAAATCTGTATTAACAGATAATCTCTATAAATACAAAGGGAAACAACGGTTCCTTGCGGCCATGCACTCCATTCAGTTGGCGTTTATTTACTAAATTCGTTTTGTTTCTTTTCTGCCCTTTGCCTGCCAAATGAATAATTAATACGATAAGCTATAATGTATAATTTATACACTTACATTAAGTAGGCATGGTCTTATATTTATGTTGACCAGTTTAGACGTTCGTTAGCACAAACTATATTCCAAAGCATATTTTGCATGGATTTAATGTTCTCTATCTACTATCTAACTCTAGTATTCTCTGCTATTATGACATTAAAAATTGGTTCTGTTCCCTCTTTTGTAACTGTAAATTGGTTTTTAATTTTTAAGAACTTTTTAGACACTAATATTTGTCGTAATTGTCTGAAACTATTGTCTGCGAATTTGCTATAAGCGTGAAATATTTCGCATAGTTTTGGGAAATCGTTTTTGCTTCAGTTACATATCTGTAATGAGGAATCTAATATCCATAGCTGTTTAGTTATAAAAAGTTTTGTTAAAAGCGATTGATTACAAAATATTTCAGAGTTTCTGAAACTTTACTTTTGTGTCGATAAGTTTTGTATTAACTGCGTGCTTGTGGCACGCGCCCATCTCTGCTTGGGCTGCTTTTTATGGGGAGTGTGCAGTTTTTCTTAACCATTTGCTGCGTTTTTTCCGTGCACTGTGCGCCATTTTAATTTGGCTATTTGCGTGCAATTTCGCCCTCACTCACACACACACACACACACACAGGAACTCGCACACATAGACAGTAGTATGCTTGCTGGCGTGTTTTTGGCTGCGGCTACGACGGCGGCCGCGTTTCGCATTTCGAACACAGTTTACGCTCACTTAATTTTCCAACACACACACACACACACACACACTCATACACATACAGAGGAGCTTCCCTGCACCGCAATAACACCACCACTACCATGCAGTAGCAGCAGCAGCAGCGGCAGCAGAATTTTTTGAACAATTTCAGTCGCAGCGCGCTGCTGTGTTTGCTTTTCGCTTTTTGCGTTGCTCGCAAATAAATCAAACCGCACAAAAGTATGCTACAGTTTTTGAGCGCGCACAAAAATTTTGACGTTTTTCTTGCCCGGCAGCGGCGGCCCCATGAAATTAATTTAAAATTGGATGGAAAAATAGAAAGAAACAAAAAATATATATATACATATATAGAAAAAAATGCGAAATAAAAATAGCGTAGACCGTAAAAACAATCAGTTAAAAATAGTAACCTGTTGTAGACTTTTTATTCGTGCTGCGCATTTGGCCTTTGTTGCGCTTTTGCGCTCGAGAGCCGCCGCCACACTTCAAACCCTCATTGCAATTTAACATATTTATTTAAATGTGCCCTGGCTTGTTGTGTTTTCACTTTTCACTTCCCTTCGCTCGACTCCCCTTCCCACCAGTTTCGTTTCGTCGCACTCGCCCACTGCTATTTGTTTACCTGCATAATTCAAATGGAAATTAATTAATTTGCAGCTACTTAAATTTGAAATGTTTGCAGGTCGAGTGACGCGTACGGACTGAGTTTGTTTGTTTTGCGCATATTTATTTGAACTGCACAAACACACTCACACACACACCCATACCCACTCACATACATGTAGCAGCACTTTTGTTATTTGGTTTGGGTAATGAGTTTAATTACACGTCCATTGCCCGAGGGTTTGCGGCTCTACAATTTGTGCCTACACAGGAAACGTGAGAGCCCCAATCATTTGTTCAACATTGCAACATGACCATCTGCTGTGTAGTAGTCATTAGCATATACGACAAAATTGTTGTTGCTGCTGCCATACATTTGCATTTGCCAACTCCATAAAAGCAAATTGCATTTCAAGCTTATTTTCTGAATGCGGTTCGTGTTTCCACTGAAAATGCTGGCTCTAATTAATTGACTGCCATTCATAAATAGGCCCATTAAAAGACTATCTATCACGATGAATACGTAATTTGTCTACAATTTGAAAAACAATAATTATTTCTTTAGATCCATACAAATAACTTAATACTTGTATATAGAAACTTAGCTGGTAACGAAATGTTACAAATATATTCACATATTAAAGGATTTGTGTTCTATATATGAACAAAATTACTACTTTGATTTTGTGAAACAATACTTAACGCTCATTCGTATAACCCGACCACATCAACCAACAACTTTTTCGAGAGTCAGTATTACTGATTTAAAATCTCATGTTTTATCATACTAGTAGAAAATGAGCATTTCATCTTCAACATAAATTACCTTGAATACCACAGAATGCTCGCAAACTACGTCCAATAGACCAATGCAAACGAAAGGTGCGTATAGAAACGCTGCACGATTCAAATCAGCACTTGAAGTATTTCGCCTTGCACTTCGAAGACTATCTCGTTGATCTGTGAGCTATGGAAAATCACCAATAGAGGAGGGGTTTGGGGGCGGTTTTTGGAAAAAATCTCGTACTGCGTACAAATATATTTAAGGCACTCGTGCACAACATTTCTTGTCTCTGGCTCTTACAGTCTCTGAGATCTAGGTGTTCATACGGACGGACAGATATGGCTAAGTCGACCTGTCGTGTCATGCTGATCAAGAATATGTAGTATGTTTTACATTTTTCACTTTGCAAAAACCGTATATAAAGAATTTGATTTCAATAATATATTAGGGACGCCTGGCTTAGCTCAGTGAGATAGTGGGAATCTCCCAATATAAGTTCGTTCCTTGAGTAGGCACTCGGGTCAAATCATGCCGCATCCATCATGACAGAAGCATGATTAAATAATACATGCTAATATAATTACAAAGTGTGTACGTTAGTAGCGTGAGAAACCAATGTAACTTTTCTATCTTTTTGAAAGTGTTGATTTGTTGTCGCGCATTTTAGTTCGACCTAAATTCATGCAGGACACTGTTCGCTTTTCTTTAACGATATTAAAACAAATTTGGTGTATCGCAGCTAGCTGAATATTTTCAATCATTTACGCTCGAAATTTTCAACAATACTTAACGCTTATATTATAGAAAATTTTCTCACTAACATCACAAAACGTACAAAACACAAATATAATATGGCCGACAAACCAAAACGCCCACTATCTGCTTACATGCTGTTTCTGCAGAGCGCACGCGAGTCAATCAAGCGCGAGAATCCTGGCATTACGGTTACTGAGGTCGCGAAGCGCGCTGGCGAACTCTGGCGCGCAATGAAGGACAAGTCTGTGTGGGTGGCAAAGGCAGCCAAGGCCAAGAATGCTTACGATCGTGCCATGAGACAGTTCCAGGCGAATGCTGGCAGCAATGCAGCCAAAGCTCGTGGTGCCAAGAAGCGCCGCGCAAAGCCAGCGAAGAAACCATTGAAAAAGGGCAAGAGGGCTCAGCCCCAGGACGAGAGCGACTAAAAGAACAACAGTGGACCTGGACAATTGTCGTCAGATGTTAATATTTATCTACTCCAAGCTAAACACCCATCCACCCGATTCCACCCCCATCAAATAACCTACAAAAATCATTATACAACAACAAAGATCCGATTAAAAATTGCGTTAGCGTTAGCCAGCTTCAATTGCCGCCTTAAGAAAAATCACTGCTGTTTCTATTTTTTCAAGACTCTAACTCCAACTCTAGGTTTGTGCAAATCTGGGGCAGTTTGTGCCTAAGAAATATATTTATACTCTACATGAAATGTAGAAGAGTATATTAGGTTTGCGGAAGGTGAAACATGTAACCCCATAAAGTATATATCTTCTTGATCAAGACGAGTCGATCTTTGTCTGCCCGTCCGTCCGTCCGTCCGTCCGACCGTATGAACACCTGCATCTCAGAGACTATAAGAGCTAGAGACACCAAAATTTCCAAAAAGATGGCTTATGTGTGTACGCTGGATTTTTCCAATAAAAGGAAATACTATGCATTGCTGGGCAACCTTTAAGAATTAGTTTTGTTCAATTCGTTTAAAGTGACGCCCATTTGTTGTGCCGCAGGGCGTTTTCTTTTATCTAAAATCGTGTATTTCTATGTATTTTTCGTGTTGTGTACTAAGACGCAGACCCATTGGAGGCTGGTGGTAATGCTAAATAAACAGCAGACCAGTCGCGCTCTATGCGGATTAATGAACAGCAAACTGAAGCCAATCGCCCACTGATTTACGAGTGTACAGTGTCAATTGATCCGGTCGCCCTTAGATGTCCATGCCCGCCCGCTGCCTCTGGGGCAACGGCAGCAAAAACAAAAGCTTAGCATGCCAAATGAAATCAAATTCAACAACTTAACGCCATCATGATGATGGCATCATCATTATCACCCTCATTGCTGATGTATAGTATACGAGTATTGTCTGTTGTCTGTTGTCATCTGTGCTCAGTGGAGCAAAGTAACTTGTTTATTTTGGTAGACGAAGCCAATTGTTTTGGGCCAAGTTGGGGGCATCTAAGTCAGTGTACAAAAGAATCGCCTACAGTGTATTAAACATAACTAAAGTAAGTGCTTTCCCGTGAGTGTGTGCGTGTATATGTGTGGCTGTCGTTGCTGTAAATGTGGGTAGCCAGCGGGTATGCTGCCGCAACTGTCACTGCCCCTGCCACTACGGCCACTGTCGCATCATTAAAGCGAGTAAATTGCATTTTGAAACATAAATCGCATCCAAATTCAATTAACTGCATTAACTGTGAATGGCAGAGCGCTTTGAAACTGTTACTGTAACTGAAGCTGCTCTCTATACTTGTAGTAGTGCGGTCGGGATGCTGGGGTCGGGGTCAACAGTTCGGGTGCGAGACTGGTTTCTTGCTTCGATACATTTGTAAGCTCATTTGGCACAAAATCTCATTAACTGCCTGCCCCTCCTTCCTTCCTTCCTTCATTCCATCCATCCTTCCATCCTCCACAACACAACACAACACTGATGAGGCTGTTGACGCTGGCGCCGAATTCACAGACGATGGCCCCCGTCCGTGTCCATGGCAGAAGCAAAGGCAAAGGCAACGCTCCTGATAATTAGTAACGTTTGTAATTGAATATAGCAAAGCGTTATGATGTTGCCATTTACTTCTTCTTCTTTCCACGCCTCCTCCCCCCCCCACTCCCCCCTGCCAAGTCTATGTGTATATCAGAGCTCTTATCAATGAATCGTGGCGTGTGCGGGGAAACCAGTTTAATGGCCCACCATAGAAATATCTAATACTTGAATTTTTATTTTCCCCACTCACTCACTGTACTTTAATGCCTTCTTCCCTGCGCTCCACATTATAAGTCCACTTGCTCTTTATTTCATTTTTATTTTCATTTTGCTTCTCTAGACAAAAGCCATGCAATGAAGGAAAAATAACCTTTCAGTGGAGTACTTTTTCTTATCAAATCAGAGCGGCTAGCATGTTATTTATAATATTTATTTTTAGAGAAAATCTTCCTTTTTCTGAAGCCCACGGGGTTCTCAAAGCTTTTGTGAAAAAGTGGAAAAAATAAACAACTCTTTAGAAGCAGTATTGTAAAACTCCAGGGAAAAAGGAATGACTTTGTAATGAATATTTATTTAAAAAGCAAAGGCAACAATAAAACTGAAGGCTGAAAATATACCACACGTGTTCTATATTTCTGCATGAATTGTGGATAAAAATTCAATTAAATAAAATATATTGTTATCTATACAAATTATTAATATGAAGAAGAACCATTTCATTTCCATATGAATAGAAACTATACCTGCAGGTAACAGTTAAACTTATAATAGGCAACATTTATAGCAGATCTGGCATAAATATTTTAATATAGGTAAAAAAAAAATAGAATTAGAATAGCAAATAATTTGTAAAATGAAGTTACTCCCAAGAGTATGTATAGTTTAGTACTTATAACATGATCTCTTCTAAATGTGTAAATTGAAAGAAACAAAATTGTATTGAATAACTAACAAGTAACTGTATTTTTATACCCTGTACCCGTAGGGTAAAAAGGGTATATTAGGTTTGTGCAAAGTATGTAACATACAGAAGGAAGCAACTCCGACCCCATAAAGTATATATATTCTTGATCAGCATGACGAGAGAAATCGATCTAGACATGTCCGTCCGTCTGTCCGTCCGTCTGTCCGTCCGTCTGTCCGTCTGTCTGTCCGTCTGGATGAACGCGAGGATCTCAGAAACTATAAAAGCTATAATAACCAAAGTTGGCATCCAGATTCTCCTAGGTCCGAGACAGGACGAGTTTATTTTTTTTTTTTAATTTTCCCCCCCTTCCCCCGCTACAGAATTTCGTCAATAGCGTCCACATTTCAAATGCTACCTAAACCAAACTTTGCACACATAATTTATATATAATTGTCTACTGTTGTTCAACATTTTATTCAATTTATTCTGTCAATTCTAAGAAAAGTTATTAGCGAAACAAATTCTCGCCAGCCCCCAACAACCCCACCAAACTGCAGCAACAAGTTCGCTCGTCTTCTTCCTCTTTTTGCTGCTGCTATGGGCGCATATAACTCAGTGACAGAAGTTTACCTGGGTACAGGGTATTACACTGTCGGGCTTGCTCGACTGTAGCGTTCTCTCTTGTTTAACTTATTTGTGTGGAAATTATTTGGCTGTCCGAACGTGGCTTTAGTTACTTACCAGTGCTGCAATGATGAGTTTCGCAATTAACGCACAGTGGCTTACAATTTATTGCGAACACATTGACTACTTTGTTTGCTCAGTTATACTATATATATACCCATATTTTCATATTCTCATTTATATATTTATATGTATGAAACACTTGAATTTATTGCTGTTGGCACCTTTTTGTTTGCAGCTATAATTTTAAATTGATTGCAGGCGATGCATTACTAAAATCAATTCGTTAATTACACGCTGCAGCGACATTTGTAATCAAAACCTATGAGCTATGTACACACACACACACACACACACACACACAGACACAAATGTCCAAGTGCAGACTGCCTGCCCAGTTTTGGGGTGGCTCTTGTGTTTACATGTACACCAAAGGGCATTAATATAGACACGACGCTTGAAGAGATACACAAACATGAACGCCCGGTTCAATTGCATTTGGCCAGTGGCTATACTACTATGCTATGTATATGTATATGTTGTTGCTGTTGTTGTTGTTGTTGCTGTTAGTGGCGCTGTTTCTGTGCAAAATCGCGTGGCACATCATTACAACATCGTCTGTAATTGGCACTTCAGCTCAAGTAGGCAGTAAATATGAGCACAGCTCGCCAACAGGCCACTCAGGTGAAAGGACAGACACACACACACACACACCAATGCAGAGGCACATACATGTACATGTACGTACGTACGTGTATATGCATACAAGTATATTGTTGCCCTATCATCGACCGTCTTTGGTTGGCCAACTATTTATGTGAAATGTTTATAATTAAATACCGCAGAGTCATTTAAATTCAGTGAACAGGCAAAAAGTAGTTTAGGTAAACAATCAGGCAGCCATATACGTACACACGTATGCTCCTCCATACTTGTAGCTAAATATAGTAGCTCAGCACAAACACAAGCACACACACACACACACACAAACACACATACACGTGTAGGTATACAGACTCACAAGGGCTGCCATTAGACCACTCTGGTCTGTTAACAAATGGGCTCATTTTACTGCTAAGCCGCTCGCTTAAATGGCTGCCAAATTGCACAGCACTGCCACTGCCTGTTAAGCAGAGGCAGTTTAGCGAGGAGGGGGCCGGTAAGGTCGGTAAGGCATCCATTTTGTTTGCGTACCCTCCTGCTGGGCCGCTGCTCCTGCTCCTTCTCCTACTGCTGCTGCTGCTGCTGCTGCCGTTGTGCAGCGGGCCAGGCTCTAATTCAATTGTAAAGCGCAAAGCGTGGCAACATTGTTTGTAATTTTCCTAGCCAGTTATGGTAAACGCGCTTGCCCACACATAATGCCCATTAATGGTGATATATGTATGTCTATGTGTACGTCTGCGTGAGTATAAGTGTGTTCTCTAGTCTGTGTTCTCTTTAGAGCGCTGGGACAAGTTAAGCCGACACGGGAACAACTCGTCGAACAACTGCATAAATATGCATTCGGGTCGTAAAATGTTGTTAACTGCATGTGTTCCCCTCCCCATCGAAGTTCGCGCAAATCAATTAGAAGGATGGACTTTTGGGCAGCACAGAGTCCAAAACGGACAAACAGAGCGGTAATTAGGCAAAGCAGTAAAGTGGCTTCATATCTGCATCGCTGTATAATTTTTGAACAAAACCAATTAGGAAGTACTTACGAAATTATTTACCACTCCTTGAAATCTTTTTTTTTTTATATATATACAAGTATATATATATATTTTTGCTAAGAATCGGGCTGCAAAAATTGGCGATAACAAAACAGTTAACTATTGCAGAAGCGGCAAACTTACTAAATGTACAAAAAAAATATAAATGCCTACCCCTCGAAAATTTTCCTTCTTTATTAAAACGAAAATTAAATATATCTGGCTTGTTAAGTCGAAAAGGTAAAGAACAATTAATTGTGCAATAAAACATATTCAAGAGTCACTCTTTATGAACATTTTTTTCTAACATGATTTCGAAGTAAATACCAAGAACCTGCTAGAATAAAATGGCAATACGTTCACAACAATACAAAAATATGTTGCTTCTGAATCGACTCAAGACGGTCTAAAAGCGATTTTCTCCAAAACGGAAGATAATACTGGGATATGCAATACAATCGCATAACTGATCCCATGCCACCTCTGTCTAAAGACAATTTAAAGATTTGCAAATCATTTACCCGATAATTCTATTTACGTATAATACTATCTGCTTAAGCTGATTCCTACATACAGTGATGAAAAAAAACATACAAATTTTTTCCTTCAGAATAGAATTATTTTTACAAAATATTTATCAAATTACATGCTTAAATTAAAAAAAAAAAAAAAACAAGCTTCGTGAAAATTTCGATTGCGAAAAAAGTCTATTTTTAGTTTAGTTTTAGTTTAAACTGAAGAGAATACATTTTTAAATTCCAAGAAACCAACAATATATTAAACTTGTGGTTATTACTAATTTTTGGAGACACCGATAGATTGCACCAGTTCGGCATAAATTGAGAGGGATCAATGGTCGGCGCTTTTTGCCATAAATCGTGTCCATTTTTCAACTTAAGCCCAGACATTTTCTTTTTGAATATCCCCCTTGGATGCGTGTTCTGTGGGATTGAGGGTCATTTCATCAAAGAAACTTTGTTCTCTTGGAACCATTTTTTTTCTAAACTTGCGTTTAGGGTCATTATCTTGCATTAACTTCTATATTAACGCCAGTTCTGCCTCAGCGTAAGGAAGCATTGTGCTGTTAAGCATATCCATGTAATCCATAGTGCCGGAAGTGGAAAAATATTCCTATATATTAAGCTTTATAATTTTTAAAGCACATTCCCGACCATGAGCTTTATTTTTGGGTCAAATATTTCAGCCGAAGTACGTATGTATTAAAACGAAATCACAAGTACCTTTAACCAATTAGTTGATCGGAAATTGAAGACTGAAGTTTTTAGTGAAGAACTGAATGTCGTTTCCATTATTTTGTCCATCAATGTATATACAAGCTGTGCTATAAATATTAGTCGTTTATACTAAGTTAAGGCATCAGTTAATTCACATCGAATATTTGCGTTCGCGTCAATCCAAATAGTTGTAGTTGGGTGCGCTCTCAACTCAACTCAAATTTTGAGACGAATTTAGAGCACAAATAAAAAAAAAAGTACACCTATGGGTGTGTTTTTGTGGGTGGAACGTGTTTACTATACTTTGCTCTTTTGGCAAAGGACGCAAAACAACAACTAAAAAGCCACGCAACGAAACTTTGAACTAACAAAACATGTCAGAGCCAAACCCAAAGGCCGCAGCACAAAAGCAACATAGGGACAGCAACAATAACAGCAAGAAAAATAGCAGCAACAACAACGACATCGTTTAACTTTTTCGGTTCGCATTGTGCCGTGTTGTGTACAACGAGGCGTATGAAGAATTATTTTTACAATTTCAATGTCAACGCGTCGAGCGCTGTACGGTGAGCGTTGAGCGTGCCATGAGCCGCAGGCCACAGGCCAAGCGAAGGCCAAATGATAGGTAGAGTTTGTGGGAGGCAGAGTGGGAGGAATGGGCGTTTTGTGCCATTCACAACCAAACCAACAAGTCCTTATAAATTTATACGCAGCTTATTTTCATTCAAGCATATCGTCTTTGTCGTCGCTGCGAGACATTCTCGTGGGCGTGGCAAAAAAAAAAAAAACTCTAAGCCGTAAAATGTAAACTGAAATTGAAACGAGGCGCGGCACGGCGCAGCGCAATGCGCACAGCTGCCTGTGGCATCCCTACAGCCCCCACCTCCCCAGTCGTGGGAATTGTGTACTGCCCAGGCCGAACGAAATGCAAATAGAAGGCTACCACACAACGATTGAGCGCTGCCTGCCTCTGACTCTGCTTCTGATTCTGCCACACGCACACGAATCCCGCCACTGCCGCTGCCCCAACTCAATGCCACATTAAAAAATCATTTTCAATAACGCGCTCGGCTGCTGTGCTGCATCCACATCCACATCCACAACCCCACAACCCCACCACCACCAGCAACACCCACTTTCCGAGCTTAAAAAGCTGTCGCCAATGTCGATTCTTTGCATATCGCATGCTTTGCCGCACGTGTTGAGCGCCACATCGCGCTCTCTGTGGCAGCGTTTTCCATTTCTGGTTTATAGCTCGTTTATAGCTATACCCCGAAGTGGGCGTACCAGAATCCCGCCAATAATGTAGAGCGGCTGCTTTAAACTCATGACGAGGCAAGTCAACGAAATCATCTGGGTAGAGCTCATCACATTTGCAATTTGTAATTATTTTTGCGAGCTATAGATTTGTCTTTAAATACAAATAGGATTTTTTTCCACATATGTCAACCAAACTGGACAAAATTATTAATTTTCTCTTTTTCTATAATTTAAAAAAAAAAACAAATTTTAAATATTTTTAATATACTCTAAGCATATAGAGCAAGAGTAGATAACTTAATTAATTATGCTCATTAATTTATAATTTCGAAGCAAATAATAATAATAATATCAAGAACAAAATTCTTTTTTTCTAATTTTTAAAATACATATATTTTGAAAATACTCTAAGCATTGTAAGTTCTAAACGTCTGTTGAAGACAGAAAAAATAAAAAGAATAAAATTAGTTTTTCATTTTCTACCATTTCTAAAATGTTATTTTGTCGCCTATTTTTTAAATAGTCTAGTCATATTTTTAGATAACTTCATTAATTATGCTCATTAAGTTATAATTTCGAAACATTTCTTGAAGACAGAAAATATCAAGAACTCTGTGCCAAGCTGTGACTAAATTATTATTCTCTGTTTCTATATATATATATATGTTTTTTATTTTTTTTTTGGGGCTATCTCTTTTTAAA
This sequence comes from Scaptodrosophila lebanonensis, assembly GCF_003285725.1. Lineage (NCBI taxonomy): Eukaryota > Metazoa > Arthropoda > Insecta > Diptera > Drosophilidae > Scaptodrosophila > Scaptodrosophila lebanonensis. The sequence goes on along the minus strand of NW_022060598.1, from coordinate 600,941 downwards.
ATACTTGTAGCAATATATGCTTTATTAATTAATACTTTATTAATAGTGTTCATTAAATGATACGTTCTAAGACATAACATATTAGGGACTGTCTTTTTCTATAACTTTATGTTTTTCTATAACTTTTAATATATTAGATTGTTGTATATTTTTAAAATACTTGCAATCATATTTGTTAATTATGTTTATTAAATTGAAAGTTCTAAGCAATTCTTGAACACAGAAAATATCAAGAACAAAATTATTTTTCTGTTTTTCTATAATTAATTAAATTATTTTTTATTTTTTTTAAATACTCTAAGCTTATAGAGTAAGAGTAAATAACTTCATACGTTATGCTCATTTTACTTTCGAAAAACCTCTTAAAATATCAAGAACAAAATTGATTTTTGTTTTTTTCTATAATTTTTAAAATTATTTTATTATATTAATTACGATGCAAAACACCTCTTGAAGACAGACAATATCAAGAACGAAATTATTTTTCTCCTTTTCTAGAATTTTTTAAATTGTACTTTATTAGTCTATTGGTAAAATACTTGTAGCAAAATATGCTTAGATCAGTTCAGTAATTATGTTCAAGAACTACAAGTAATTTGAAAATGCTTAGTGGACGTGGCTTGTTGAGTATTGTGTGAAAAGCAATTGTATAGCCATGGGGGAATGTTTATGAGGAAATACCTAGAACAAAGTAGGTGGCAGTTGGTTTTTGTTCATTCTCTGGCACTGGCACTGGCACAGGCACTGGCACAGGCAATGACACAGGCAGTGGCAGTGGCTGGCTCCGAGTTTGTGCGTCATCTGCTTGGATAACCGAAATAATTGCATGTTGACCAAATGTATAACGTTCGGTCGACATTGAGATGCAACAATGGCAGTCGTAGTTGTGAGAAATTCATTAGAAGCTGTCAACGTTACGTATGCGCAATATTTGTGTCAGACATAACGCATACGCAGTGTAGGCAGCCGCATGCAGGAATTTTAGCAAAAGCTTGCACGACATAATTAGAATTGTTGAAGTTGACAGGAGTGTGGGCGAGTAGAAGTGTGTGTATGGGGGAGGGGAGGGGAGGGGAGGGGCGGCGGATCTGCGGTGATATAACTGTACCTGAAGTCTAGCTATTAAGCCGTGTAAATGCGTGTCAATGCAAATGCATATGTAAATGTGTGTGTGTGTTTGTGTGTTTGTGAGACTTTCAATGCCACACACACACACGCACACACTGCACTACAGTTGTTGTCGTTGTCGTTGTCGTTGTGGCTGTTGCTTGTAATCCCAAATGATGCTGCTTGAGCACACTGCCCAAGTGAGCGTACAACAATATTTTAACGATGTACCCCAAAAATAAAACGCCAAGGACGTTGTGGATGAGCGACGAGCGAGGACTACAATGCTGATGTGGATATGATGATGACAATGTTCAATATGGGTATGGCAGAGCGTTAGTGTGTTAGTCTGTGTGTGTTTTGTGTGTCATTAAATGTTTTGTTATTGTTGGTGTACCTGCCGCTCTGCTGCTTTTTACAAAAACTTGTATAATTGCATTGCACAAGGATAAGCGATGAATGGCAACAATAGGAGCCAACAAAATAATGAAACAATGACTGTCAGGCATAGGCGATGCATATATGTATGTATGTATACATATATATATATATATATATATATATATATATACATATGTGTGCGTGTGTGTGTGTGAGCGAGTAGACAAAAGCAAAATGTCAAGTTTAATTGTTTGTCTGTCATTAGCGCAAATGCAGTCGAGCGTGTGTTTGTGCTTTTGCTAATTTTGTGCAATTAAATTTGCTTTTCATTTTACTTTCCCACATACAATATAACTGTATACGTGTGTGTGTGTGTGTGTGCTTAACAAAGGAATCAAATACTGTTACAATAACTTTTGCTGCGTGCATTTGCGGTGGGGCTCTCTCGAGCGAACCACTTAAACAGCATCACGCTCGGTTGAATATGTTTTGATTAAGCCAAGTAGAACGAACACATTTTAGCCAAGCTAAGGGTGTAACAAGGGGCAAGCTGCGCGGACGATAAGAGGGGTAGGGGGGATAGGGGGGATGGAGGTGACGTGCTTGGGTGGCAAAACAACCGCATGAACATATACATACGTATAGTATGCTCGACTATAGTATACATATGTGGGATTGTGTGTGCACCACACACTCGGTAGGCACGTTTATATACTCGACCAACCAAACAAATGCGCGTGTTCGCACACACACATACACAGACGGCTTGTGTGTGTGTGTGTGTGCTGGTCAGGCCGTGAGTTTGTGAATGACGTGACGTTCTTGTTGTTGTTCCAGTTGTTGCCATTTCGCGCGCTGCTGATGACATGCCCTTTTACATTCCTTCAAAAATAGGGAACAGCAACAGCCACAGCGGAAGTGTGTGCGTAAGTGTGTGTATGTGTGTGTGTTAGCGCCATCCACACATTCAAGTCTTTCTTGGCCCAGCGCACGCAATCCGTGGAATGCAGCAGCCACATACAAAATGCACCCTAGGCTCTAGCTGAAGGTAAAAAATATATAAAAATTATTGGAACGCACTTGATTCGAACTCGAGCGAGGACTGTCTCTGAAGAGGGACATCAGCTCATAAACCTTGAGTTCTCACGCAGGCTTGTTTGTGATCGTGCGTTTGAGTTGGATTATTCAAAAATATGAAATACGATCGTCATCCACTTATGGGTATTTGAATGGACAGGCTGTTCTCATCTTTTAACTTATTTCTTCCAAAATATTAAGGCAGCATAAAATCATTATTTAGTTTCATCTAACGAGTTTATTTAATTTAGAAATCTATTTACATAAATCTATCATACTTATTGTATAAATATGAAAATATGTTTTGGTTAGTTTTGCATACTTGTACACTCGTATGTTATAAAGCAATTTTTCTGAAAAACTTGAAAACAACATTTTTTTGAAACAACAAAAATAATTCTTAAGCGCAATTTGAGATTCAAATTTCAGCATGCAGTTTTCCAAATGAAAAGCACTTCATTTTTCGAAGAAACTTAAACTGATTATAAAACAGTTTGTCCTGCCTGTCTGGTGTTTCAATACAGCCCAAGCGATAAGAGCTGGGCAGCTGAAATTTGGGAAAATCGACCTCAAACGATCTCCAAAGATTGTGTTCAAATTCTTCATCTTCACTTGAACTGTAAGCTTGCTTAGCTTACCCAAAAAAATGATACAAAATGGGTCCGTTTTGAAAAAGTCGACCCCCAAAAAAAGGACATTTGAAATATGGAAAGGAAAAAGAAATAAATCAAGGTCAAATGGAATGAGCTAGGCAGCTTAAATTTGAGTTAAAGTTTCCTTTCCAATTACCGATGAACACTGAGTTCCAATTTGGCTCCAAGTTGGGAAAAGGGGCTTTGTATGAAACAACTGAATTTTTAACCAATTACTTGTAATATACTTGTATAATTTTTTTATATTTCTTTAGTTCTGGAATAGAAAAGTAATATCATATTAAAACATACAATAACTTGAGCCGTTACTGTCATTTGTTCAGCTTCTTAACTCGAACGTTTTTGCGCATTAACGCATGATCGTTTATATAATATATGTGTTATTTAATCCCAGACAAGACGAAATAAAATAGTTGGTAGCTTTTTAATTAAATTTTCCTGCTGCTCTCACCTTTAACTTGCAATTTTTTAACTGGCATGGCTGTGTATTTATTTTAAGTTCAACTTTTCGCAAATGTGTCACACCTGCCAACACTTAACCACCAACTACGGCTTTGGCTTGAACACCAACTCCAACACCAACACCAACAACAACGAAGCACAACTCAACTCAATTGAAGTCAACTGGACTGAATTTAACCCCCAGTAGCTGACCACAGTGCCATTATGGGTTTATATACTGTGGAGAGTGACAGCATGAGGCCTTGCTTCGTTGACTAAGGCCGGAAGGGTGGGGGCTGGCGGCTGGCGGCTGGGGGTTGGGCGATCGTGGGGGCTTTTTGTTTCTTGTTGGTTTTGGGGGCTTTGGGGTTTTGGTTTTCAGTTTGACTTGACATGCATCAGCATCATTATTTTGTGCTTTTAATGTTTTATTTAGACTTGCTGCCAACAGCTATACACACACACACGCACACACACACATGGACTGGACTGCGTTGTGGGGGCTCTGCTGTCTGGCCTGACTGACTCAGTGGCTGCTTGGCTGCTTGGCTGACTGAATAAATGAATGACTGCCTGACTGCCTGACTGGCTACGTGACGTTTTCACTCGTTTTGTGTGCGAACTGCGCCATTTTCAACGAACCACTCAAACAACATTTAAAAAGGCCTCATTTTGTTGTTGCTCTGCTGTTGTTGGTCTTGTTGGTGTTCTACTCAGCACATAATTGTTTGAAACAAATGTAGTGCACACACATAGATGTACTCGTACGTACATATACATACATGTATATTATATATAGCACGTGCATACATATGTGTGGGATATTTTATTAGGCCATTCATGGAGTCAGTCATTTAGTCAGTCAATCAAACTTGACAGGCAATTAAAGTTTCACTGACCGTTGCAGCAAGGCAGCAAACAAAGAACCGAAAACCCCATCAAATGGTTACCCAAATAAATAAACCACAACCGAATGCTAAACACATACATATGTACCCGGCAGTACTGGGATATGAACTGTTTCACTGTTTCACCATTAAAGGGCGTTTTGAAATTATTTTACATAACAAATGTGGCAGAAAAGTGGGTTTTTAGAAGATCAATTAATAAATTATTTAAAGCTTGATTTTCGAATGTTTCCAATAAATAATTCAATGTTGTTATATTTGGATTTAAGTCTGGAGCACGGGCCGGTCAGTGCACAGGTTGGAGAGGGACGTGAAGAAAATAGCCTTTTGTAAACGTCTTCTTCAATACTTTCAGAAGATCCTCTATATAATATAATCTTTTAATACAAAAATTGTAGTTGATATTACCTATATGAATGGCTTTTTCCCACATAATGCTGTCGCCCTTTCATGGAGCTAACCAATGCTTTTAAAAAGAATACCTTAAGCAGAGCTCATTCCAAACTTAGCTGGCATTTGATGGCTTTAAGACCAAAGACTCGATAAAATAGCGCAGAATTCGAACGCCTCTATATCTTTGGTTATCCTTAAATTGTCTTTAATTAATTCGTTTTTTAATCACTAACTCACGCTTTAATTGTTGGCTTCTTAGAAAATTCGGAATACGCCAAGACAGAATATAATTCGTTATTATTTATTTATGTATTATATTTCTGTGTGAACTGTCGACATTAAGAAATATAACTGTTATAAGAAAACCTTATAAGCTTGGAATCTAATCACGTTTTTCAACTGAACTTCACTTTCAATTGAAAAGATTTAGTGGAAGACACGCGCTTCTCTCAACACAAGAAATAAATAAACATATTTATGTTTTGTTTTGGCTAATTCTGAATTATTGACTAGCAAAGGATCGCTCTAGCTAGACTGCAGTACTGCAGGGTACAAATGGGCATACATGTTTGCTATTCGAACTCTTTTATTTGTTGTTTGTGTCGACTTTTGGGCAACAAATTCGTGCTCAGCACATTTTCATGGCTTGTCGATGAACGATGATGATGACATTTCAGTTTCAAGCCTTCACAATCCAACAATGCGGATGTGTGTGGTTATGTGTGTGTGTGTGCGTGTGGTTCAGACACATGTACATATAAATCGAGTCAAGGCGTTAGTAATCGAAGCTCTTCGAATAGTCGTTGTTGTTGTTCTTCTTCTTCTCCTTCTTGTTCTTCTTCACCTTCTGCCTTCGCCTCTCTCATTTACATCGAGTGTTTTCCAGAAATGTCACACACACACACACGCACGCAAACGCACGCAAACGCACGCAAACACACACACACGACACCCGCACTTGAAAAAATGAGCGTACGCCTAAAAGCATGCAACAAAACGCATGCCAACACTTCTGGGCTACACTTGAAGTTCTTTATGCTTATAATATATTCGTATATGGCACTTATACGGATATATATGTATTTGCGAGTATGTGTGGGTGGTTCGCTATAAAAATAGCACAATTATTATACACAATGAGAGGTACCTTTGTGCTGTATGTGTGTGTGCGTGTGTGTGTGCGTGTGTGTGGGCTTAAGAGTACGTGCTTGTATCGCTGCATGGCCAATCGAAGTTTATGTTTTCCAATAGGTTGTTGGCAAGCAGCTATTTAATTTGGGTTAACACGCCCAGTTGCGTAAAGGAGGGCAGTAAATGGAATGAAAATAATGCAGCAGTTTACAGTTTTGTGAGAGCTAAGAGGGGTGAGAGCGACTGAGTGTAAAGCTGAGAATATTTCCAAAATATTTGCTGTCAAATAATACAAATGAATTGTACTTTGATAGCCATAAATATACGAGTAAGGAATGCGAACACAAATCTCATACCTGTACGCAAACGTTGCTCTGCAAATGCAGCCTATTTGAAGAGCCCTTTAAATTAGGTCTTATTTTTCATTTTGTTTTCTTTTTTCCCATTCTATTTTAAGCGTCCTATGCTGTTGTGGTTGAAAGTTTACTTAAGAAATGCCAAGCAGGGAAAAGTATAAGTATATAAAACACAATTACAGAAAACCATAAAGCAGAACACTTTTAAATAATTGTGTGTGCGCGAGCTGTTAAGACCAATTGTGTGCTACTTTAATAACTGAACAATTCATTGTTAATGCTTTTCGTAGCATACCATGCTTTATCAGGCTGTTTGTTCACCTCTTTCTATCAAGCTTAAGAACAGTGAAAACTCTCTTAATGGAAACCTCTCTTAGGGGTCACTTTTTCTAGAAAATTCGTTTGCTCTACTAAGTATTTAAGTATCCTCTTAGGTGAACACTACCCTTGGGTGGGCAAAATTTGGCTGACGTTGAGTGTCCGGCCAAGAGGGCGGAATGGCTTGTAAATGGCACTGTTTCATTGAACAGTTTTATACAACTTCCCTTTACCTTCTTCTCATTGCAGGCTTATCCTAATCGAGATATCACCAATATTGTGGAGTCATCGCACTATCAGAAAATTGGTGGCTGGTGCCGTCAGGGCGCCTTGAACGCGGCCAAGTGTAAGGGAGCCCATCGCTGGATCAAACCATTCCGTTGTCTAGGTAAGTACTGATCAGAATTCTGAGTCGAACAGTTTCTACAATGCTGTGGATCGCATGCCACATTTTCCATCGACATCGCCAATGCCACGTTTGGCTTCAGAAGGACCATTCCAATCGGATGCACTGCTGGTGCCCGAGGGCTGTCTCTTCGATCATATACACAACGCTTCGCGCTGCTGGCCCTTCGTGCGATGGAATCAGACAGGAGCGGCCGCCTGCCAGGAGCGTGGCATGCAGATGCGCAGCTTTGCGATGCTACTGCCCTGCGGCATTTCCCTCTTCTCGGGCGTCGAGTTCGTCTGCTGCCCCAAGCACTTCAAGAGTAAGTAGTTGGCTAATAGCCTTTTACAATTTTCTGGCTAACTAGCTCACTTGATTTGCACAGCCGATGAGATTCGCGTGAAGAAGACCGATTTACCCGTAATGCCTCCAGCACAAATCTCCAGCACCAACGACGAACTGAACGCCAATGATGATGAGGACAACAACGACTCGAATTACTCGAAGGATGGCAACGACGACGAGCTGGACGACGAAGATGATCTGATGGGGGATGACGAGGAGGATGAAATGGTGGCTGATGAGGCAGCGGCGGCGGGCACTGGCGTTGGTGCCGATGCAAATAGCGGGGCGTTGGATGACATCAATGCGGAGTACGATAGCGGCGAGGATAGCGACAATTATGAGGATGATGGCGCTGGTGCTGAGAGTGATATGGGCGGTGCCGATAGCTGGGATCAGAATGGCAGTTCGAGTGGCGTGAAGCCGCCTGTGTTGAAGACCACCTCCTCATCGCCAGCCACAGTTGTGGCCTCCGCCTCGGCCACAGATGCGGACAAGTCCAAGACCATGGATGCAGATGCTGCCATCAAGCTCGATGCTAATGTCGTCACCGGCACACCACAGCTTTCGGCTGCTGCTGCTGCCGCCGCTGCGGCTGCAGCTGCTTCAGTCGGTGGTGCTGGCGGTGCTCCTCCGTCAACGGCCCAGCCCACATCCGATCCATACTTCACGCACTTCGACCCCCACTACGAGCATCAGAGCTACAAAGTAAGTCAGAAAGTAAGTGTTAACCTTGACGGCGCAGGTTTATTTATCCAAGAAAAACAAAACGTATTCTAAACAAAGGAAGCCCAACAGCGCCTTGAGGAATCACATCGCGAGAAGGTCACCCGAGTGATGAAGGACTGGTCTGACCTAGAGGAGAAGTACCAGGATATGCGACTGGCCGACCCCAAAGCAGCCCAGAGCTTCAAACAGCGCATGACGGCACGCTTCCAGGTTTGTGGTCTTCGCCCTCAGGCGGCTGGCACCATTCGAAAAAAAAACCAAAAAAAAAAAAGTCCAGTAGTTAGCTACTTGTATTGTGCCTCCTCTATTTCTTACATCTCTATCTCTATGAATAGTCAATGTTTATATATATATATATATACATACATAACTATATTAAAATATATATATATAGATGTGTGTGCGTGTGCGTCTGCTTGACTTTCCTGTGTGCGTCTGCCTCTGTCTGCAGGGTTCGATAATCGCACGATCACAACATGTGCTGCTATCGACCCTCAAGTAGTCGTAGTCTGCCTTACTACTTTGTAGTCATTATCGTTATCGCTATCGCTATCGTTATCATTTTCATTTTCATTTCATTGTCATGTTTGTACATACATATTGTATTTATAATTTTCATGCTTTCTCTATGTTGTATGTTTGTGTCTGTACGTCTCTCACACTCACTCACTCTCTCTCTCTGTCTGTCTCTCACGTTCTCACTCTTTATCGCTTTGTAGCTGTTGTTTATTATCCTTTGCTTCCCCCTACTGACCCGTTTCCAACCTCAGAACTTTCTTTGTTGTGTATCCATGTATGGCAAATGGGAGCGAAAGAGGCATCAGATTATAACAATATCAATAACAAAAAAATACAAAAACAACCATTATACTTACATTCAAATACATTAACCAAGTACCGCTAACAACAACAGCAACAGTAAAAACAATCAAAAAAATTAGCGATTACTCGTATAGTACAAAGTGCTTTGTAGTTGAACTGATTGGCTTTAATGTATAACCCTTAGTTGACGCATTCTTATTTCTATCTAACCAATTAGTGCTAACTAAAAATTTCAAACAAGCAACAAATACTGACACCTCCGGACCGAACAACTCATGTTATCGGACGAGTAACGAGTGACAGCGAACGAGTACTGAGTTAATAAGAGTTTTTCTTAAAATTCGAATCCTTACCAACACTGAGCAAGCAAACTTACCCTGAAAGATAACAAGTAGAGATAGAACTGAATCAGGACTATATACGAATAGGAACAAGCACCTTGAATAATCGTCGTCATCGATTTGTTCTAGTGATGGGTGCAGATAGTGATAGTAATAGAATTTATAGTTTAGTAAAAAAAAGAAGAGTGGAAACATACGAAAAATCCATACAGATCTATAACAATCAGGAAATGTACAATTTAAGATGGAAAGAAGGAAAGCAATGACAAAAATAGCGAGTGACAACCAATGATTAACGAGTTACCAAAGAGCCAATGGTTCTACACTTACCAAAGAGCCTTAGCCTGATAAATAGCGAGTAGAGACAGAAGCCAATCAGGAAGTAGAAGGAAAGCTATGACAAAAATAGCGAGTGACAAATTATTAGATTAGATAGATTTTATATGTGTAAAGCTTACCAACACTTAGCAAGCAAACTAAAACAAGAAACTGAAAACAAGAAATGTATAAATTAAGATTGATAGCAGGACCAATGACGAGTAACGAGTCATTTAGAATGATTTTGAATTTATTTTCTTTCAACCAAACTGAACCTTTCAGTTAGGACGTAGAAATTCAAATAAGAAGCATTAATTGTTCTTCGAACAGGTCCCGATTATAACTCACTGCAGGTTTATTTAATCAAGTAATCAATCTAATCAATAGATTAGGGACGTAAAATCTAGATAAATTTTAATCGAATCACGAAATTCCAGCTTTAAGAGGAGTCGAAGAAAAGTGCGTTACTAAAATAGCTCTTGGATGTATAAAAGCTGATTAAACTGATTAAATGTTAAACGCTTAACCACAACTTAGAACCAAGAGTAACGAATTACGAGTACAGAGACAATGTATAATACCCATGCTGACTTGCTGCTGCCTAACTGCTATTATTGATTATGAAAGTGCCTTAAAATTGCATTTTATAGAGTATTGTGTAAAAAGCATAAGCTAGCAAAATACTTGTAGTGTATGCAAATGCTATTTATATATATGCCTATATGCTGCTAAATTTTACGCCCAACTAAGCCGTTGACGGCTCAAGAAAGACTAACGATTATTGGAATCCCTGTGCAAATACTTAAGAATTCATACTTGTGGATTAAAAAAAAAGAGAAAATGAGAAAATAAATGATTTAGCTCTATGGCTTATGTGGGTTTTAGGAAACTGTAAGACTTATTTACATATTTGGTAAACCTTAAAAAAGAAGAAAAGATATCGCATAATGGGAGTTTAAAGAAACCCGTCTTACAGAGTTCATTACATATTTTGTAAATTAAAAAAAAAATATATATATATATAAAATAAATGATATAGCTCTATGGCTTATGGGAGTTTTAGGAAACTTTGTACGTGTATTTGGCAAATATTTGGCATTCATTTGAGTCAGTCGGCCGGCCATCACCTCTATCTGTATCTGTATATCTTTCAACTGCCCATATTCATATACATACGTATAGTTGTCATAACACTCGTTAATTGCACCAGACTGTGCCCAGTTCAGCAGCACTCTCCTTGTCCAGCCACGATTCACAGCAGCCATAGCACCGCCAAAACCACCTAACCAACTAAACCAAACCAAACCAAACCAAACCATACTTAACTCAACTAACCGAACTAACCAACCAAACAACTAACCAAACAACCACAAACTGTACATTTGGTCACAAAATTAGACAATTAGCGAAAAAAAAAGCGAAATGCAATCGAAATTGAAAATAAAAACGAAACAAAACAAAAACAAACGAATTTGAGAAGCGAATTCCTCATGCTGATAATCTTTCTCTCTTGGTGTGCAATACGTCTTTATATGGGAATGTAATTTTAGACTTCTGTTCAGGCACTCGAGGAAGAAGGCAACGCCGAGAAGCATCAGCTGGCGGCCATGCACCAGCAGCGAGTCCTTGCCCATATCAATCAGCGGAAGCGGGAGGCCATGACCTGTTACACACAGGCCCTCACAGAGCAGCCCCCGAATGTGAGTATTCAGATCGGCTAATGGCTGGCGACTAATTGAGTTTATTTCTCCCTCTCTCTCACACACACACACACACACACACACACACACACACACACACACACACACACGCACACACACACATCCTCGTCGTCGTCCAGGCCCATCATGTTGAGAAGTGTTTGCAAAAGTTGTTGCGCGCCCTGCATAAGGATCGTGCGCATGCCTTGGCCCACTACCGCCATCTGCTGAACTCGGGCGGACCCGGCGGTCTGGAGGCAGCCGCCTCGGAGCGACCCCGCACTCTGGAACGCCTCATCGACATCGATCGTGCCGTCAACCAGTCCATGACTATGCTGAAGCGCTATCCGGAGCTGTCTGCCAAGATTGCACAACTCATGAATGATTATATTTTGGCTTTGCGCAGCAAGGACGACATACCCGGCTCCTCGCTGGGCATGAGCGAGGACGCTGAGGCTGGCATACTCGACAAGTATCGCATCGAGATTGAGCGCAAGGTGGCGGAGAAGGAGCGACTCCGGCTCGCCGAGAAGCAACGCAAGGAACAGCGCGCCGCCGAACGTGAGAAGCTGCGTGAGGAGAAGCTGCGCATGGAGGCTAAGAAGGTCGACGATATGCTCAAGTCGCAGCAGGCCGAGCAACAGCAACAGCAGCAGCAGCAAGTCCAGCAACAGCAACAACAACAGCAGCAGCAGCAGCAACAACAACAGCAGCAACAACAACAACAGCTGGACAAGAGCGGCAACAGCAAGGAGATCAGCGTAGATGGTGGTCTGGTAACTGCGGCCAATTTCAATCTCGATACGACAAAGAGCGAGAAGGAGTTGGCCGATGCTGAGTATGCCGAGGCCACAGTCAGGTGAGAAAAGCCTCAAACTATTTTCCAATTTTCACGCAAAACGAAAGCTACGCAAATCATTTGAACATCAACTCATTTCTTGCAACTGCAAATGATTTCTAACTTAAGAATTGCTGGTATTTTTAATTGAAATTCAACAACTACATAGTTGTGCAAATTATTTGCCTGCCTGACCACAGCTACAGACTTTTGCAAACATTTTGGCATCATTTTTCCCTTAGCCTTGAAGCAGTTCAGTGATCTACTTACTATATTTAAGAAATTGTCACACGACTTTCAGCTAATGGCTTAACATATACTTGAGAGAGAGCAATGTAGGTTGAATGCAGAGTAAGAAATTTAATTGCAACTCATACAACACTCTGCAATAAATTCCAACAGCTACATCGAAGCTATCCATTTGTGGGGGCTTTCTTTAAATAATAAAATTTTTTATTTCATATTGCATTTTTCCCCTTTCATTTTCATCCCTTTTTAAAACGACTTTAAAAAAGGAGCAGGTTCTCAATTCCACTGTATTTTTTTTTATTAAATCGGCACTTATATACAAGTAACACCCTTTTTAATTTCGCACTCTTGTAATTTCTACTGTGTAGAAATATCATTCGCTTTTTCATTGTAACTTTAAAAAAATGTTTTCTTTACAATCTTCTTTATCGTCTTCAAAATAATGTGCTTTAAATGCAATGCCAGCTTATGCTTTGCAGGCCTTAAAATCATCTTCTAAAATGTCCTTCGTAGTTCTTCTTCTCCAGCCTCTTGAGATGAGTAGTTTTACGCAAACTAGACACAAAACACTTAAATAACATTCCTTGTTAGCAGTTAGGTCTGGCGGAAGGAATTCATTATGCACAACACCATGATATTCAAAGAATATATCTTTCATATCTGAACATATCTTTGACGATGTTCGCTCGATGGATCGTACAAGTATATAGTTATTGTGGATTTTATCTTGCCAGTGTAATCAGGAAGCTTTGTTTCTTCGACTTCAAAGCGACTCTGTTTTTCCAAATAATTTAGTATTTTTGAAACTAAACAAACCACAAGAGTCCTCTTAAAATGGTGATGACATTGTTTTCAATCCACTTTTTTTGGAGCACCAGTTCTTTGATTTACCCAACATTTTGTACATCAGTTGATGGTCTTGGTCGTCTTGGATGTAGCTGTAGATGCTCTTCAACGCTTTCTGGACCCTCTTTGAAAAGTTTATACCAATCATAAGCTGGTGTTTGCCTCTTTATCGAAAAACTTCAAGCCCACAATGAAGAAAATTGAGTGAACAAGGAAAGTGCTGCTAGCTTAAAAATAAAAATATTTGTTCCTATGGATCACCCGCACGATTTCATGATCATATTGTTAGTGTACATATAAACTATAAAAAGCTTTTTTTTTCAAAAATGTTTGTGAATTATTATAATAGTGTAGTGTTGATTGTAAAATGTGTGAAGCCTACAAGTAAAGCTGTCTTTATTCTCTACCAAATCAAAAATTTGATAGCTTACAAAAAAGATTTAAACATATGTCTTAAAATATTCTTCATCTGTCAGCTAAGATCACACACTCATACACGAATGCGAAAAAGTTGGATGTTTTCGATATTTTGTGAAGCCCTCCCCCCACTGAGTGCTTTCATATGAATTGTGTGTAAGGATTTTATCCTGTGTGATAGCCAGTATAAAAAAATCAAATACCTTACGAAATAAATTCAAATTGGTATTAAAAAGCGAACATGCGAAAATGTGGAAAATAAAGTAAAGAAAAGAAAAGGATCGCTACTTGTTTATAATATTGTTCCATTAATAGATACTTGAGAACCAGTATATATTACGGAATTGTTTACACAAATTTCTTGCTTGCTAAAAAGCTAACAAAACATTCTCTTTCTTTCAACGCTCTTCATTTTGCACGCTCCACACTGCAGCAGCACCAAGGTGCAGACCGTGCTGCCGACGGTTGATGACGATGCCGTACAGCGTGCGGTCGAGGATGTGGCCGCTGCCGTGGCCCATCAGGAGGCCGAGCCGCAGGTTCAGCACTTCATGACACACGATTTGGGTCATCGCGAATCGGTATTTCAGTTGCGGCGCCAACTCACGCCGCACCTGCCTAAAGTCTATCCTATCTCGTTCTCATTGCAGAGCTTCTCGCTACGTCGCGACTTTGCGCATGCGCACGCGACCAAGGAGGGACGGAACGTCTACTTTACGCTCTCATTTGCTGGCATCGCCCTAATGGCGGCCATCTTTGTGGGCGTGGCCGTCGCCAAGTGGCGAACATCACGCTCGCCACACGCGCAGGGCTTCATTGAGGTGGATCAGGTAAGTGGGGTCGTCTAAAAAATCAATTGCAATTGCTCTCACTCTCCACATTTCTTCCCCACCAGAATGTGACCACACACCATCCCATCGTGCAGGAGGAGAAGATTGTGCCGAATATGCAAATCAATGGCTACGAGAATCCAACCTACAAATACTTTGAAGTGAAAGAGTAAATGGAGCACTTCTACAATATATATGTATAACAATAATAACACAACAACAACAACAAATACATGCACCTAAAAGCAACAGCAAGATGACGAACAACAAGAAGAAGAATAATAACAGCAGCAGCAACAACAACAACAACAAACAGAAGAGCATGATGGCACATCAAGAAGAAAGACGTAAATTAAACATAAAGAACACTTTTTTTTGTCGTCAAAAAAGGAGCACAGTTCCGAAGAAAATAAGCATCTACTCGTATATATATATTAAAGAAAATGCAAATGAAAATGAAAAACGAGACAAACATGAAATAAAAACAGAAACGTCAAAGAACATATATAAAACAAGCAATTACATTAAGGTATTTACATGTTTCAAAAAAAAAAAAAAACCAAAACAAAACCAAAGCAACAAAACAGCAAACATCTCTAACTCTTTAGCTCACTAGCTCTCTTTCTCTCGCTCGCTATCGCTCTATCTCTTTCTCTCTCAACTAAAGAGAAACGCTTCAAAAGACAAAACAAAAACAAACGAGCAGTTGCAAAGGTCGCAGAAAACATTCTTTTTTTTTTTGTCACACACACACAATCACACACACATAGAAGCTTAGTGAAAAATGAATGCAAAATAAACTAGATGTCAGAGAATGGTGCAGAGAGTTAAGAAGAAAGAAAGAAAGAAAATATATATATAACAAGCATTTTTATTCTTTCATACATACTCGTACTTACATAATACATACCCGTACATGCATAATACATATGTTGTTTTTGTTTAGCAAGTATTAAGGAAACGAATAAGTCAAGCAAGCTAAATGATAATTAAAGCAAAGAGAGCAGAAGCTACAATGGTAAATGCAAATTAATGTGTAATGATGTTTAAACAAAACAAAACCAAAAACTTATCGTGTAAGCCAAAAATAAGAAATTGCAAAACAAACAAAGAAAGAAAGAAAGCGCAAATACATAAGAAAAAAGGCAGAAGGCAGAAGGAACAAAACAAAATGCTTTGAGTATAATAGCAAAAAGGCTAAAAGAAAAGAGAAAGATATTCCTAGTAAATAAATTGTCGAAACTCACACTCACACACATATTCATACACTACCTATACTTTGAATGGCGGCGCTTGAATGACGCGCAAAAAGTGTAGCACGCTTTTCAGCGTTTTCCAAACGACCGCTACACACATACACACACACACACACACACAGCTTAGGATGGAAGCTAGCAAAATGAAAAATACGTAAGCAAAGCAGCTAACACAAACACACACTCACACATACATACATGTGAACCTAAGAGCTACCTACGCGTACTAATCTCTATATATGAACATATATATACATACATGCATATATACAGCTCTATATATATATGGCGAAAAAATAACAAAAAATCTATATATGTATACAATATATTTAAAGCAAAAAAAAAACGCAAAAGCAAATGTCCATAAATGTATTTATGTATCTATACACACGCCCAAAAAAATTAAGCAAAAGTAACAAAGAGATACTTGTACTTATATGCTAAAGCAACCGAAACAAAAGAAACAAACAAACAAACAGACAGACAGACAGACACATCTGAAGCCAGCTAGTGATGAAGATCAGTTCGTCGCTGCGTCGTGTTGCGAATGCGCCTCAGTGCTTCGGCAATTCTTTAAGCTCTTCGACACAACAACAGCAACAACAATAACAGAATAGGCACAAAAAACACTCACACTCACACACACACACATTGAAACGTGTATGCCATATCAGAAATCTGCTCTACAATTAGACAACTTATAGAATTAGACAAAAATATCAGTTGAATGACAAAAGGTGATGCTCGCGCCATCTAGCGTTCAATTGCACACTCCACTCATCACGGCCCGTCCATTGAAGTGGGGGCACTTCGATTAATGCTGGCACTGCGTTGCATAACAGTCTGGCTGCGTGCCTGCCTGCCTGAAGGAAAGGCCAACTAGTAGACTAACCAACTAACCAACCGACTAACTGATTAAGCGACGCCACAGATAAACCAATAGATATTGCCAGTTTAATTTCAAGCTCAATTGCTTGGCAAATATTTGACAGGCGTTTGTCATTCAGCTCTTACCTTCGATTCGACATACACACACACACACGAACACACACACAAAATATACACCCAAGCATACAATTTATATAAATGTAATTTGTAGTACGTTTTTTGCTATAAAACAAAAGAAAATTTGTAACTTTATTTGTATACCTACCTATATGAAAAGTTAAAAAGAAAACACACACCCACATACATACACACACATTTAAATATATGCATACATATATGAGTGTATACTGAATAGCAAGATAATGCAAATCGAAAATCAGATAAAATGGCACTTGATGTTGATATTCAAGTTAAAGTTTTCTTAGGTTTACTCTCCAACTCAATCTTTTTTTTTCCTCTCACTTGTAAAGCGACAATTTAAGAAGAAAGGAATGAAAGAAAATAATTAAAATTAGATAATATTTGTTTCGTTTGTATGCGTTCCGTTGCATTTCTCAGGCCTCTACCACCCCCAGATATTGCTGTGACACCTTATATATATATATACACACACATATATATATATATATATACTATACATACAAGAAAAAGACATACATATGTAACCTACAGATATGCAAAAGAAAAAGTTGTAATGCTTGCATGCAAACGGCATAGCTTTGCTTTAGGCTCTAAGCTTTGGAAAAGCTAAGCAAAAGGACATTTCCGCTATATATACGATATGCTATATATATATATGTAGTATATATATATACATACTATTTGTACACACAGGCCCCCTCAAAGCATTGCCAGAGACTTGCAGACAATAAGTTGCTAAGTTTCTGAGCATCAGCTGCTAGCATATGGCATACAAAATGTGGTCGCAGCAAATGCTTTTACACACACCACACTCACACACACACACACATATATAGACAGTTACAGTTTACAGATATAAAGAAGTATATAGAAGCGGACAGGCTGCGCATATTTACATAAAAAGTATTACAAAGCAAGCAACACAAAAAGTTATGGATATCTATTTCGAAGGCAACCACAGACAACCACAAACAACCACAGACAACCAACACAGACGACACGAAACAACAACAACAACAAACACAAATGAATAACAAAAACAAATCTAACTAGTCAAAGCTTGAATATTTTTTAATTTATTAATTAATATAAAAGAAACATATAAATATAAAGCAAAACAAACAAAAAACAAATAAAAAACCAACAACAACCAAAACAAAAAACACAATTGATATTTACACTTAGTGAACAAACAAAAAAGAGTAAAGTATAAAAACAACAAAAACAAAAAAAAAAACAAAAAACAAAAAAATGCAAATGTGTAAGAAATAAACCCCGTCCTGCGTAAATAAAATTAAAGAAGAGTAAATAAAAACATCAAAAAGAAGAGAAATTTACACACAAATCTAAAAATAAAAAAGAAAAAACAATGAAAAAAAAACAAAAAAGAGAACAACTCGCATGTGTTTTTGTCGTAGTCTCATCATTAAAGAAAACAAAAACAAAAAACAAATGAATGTGTAATGCAAATTTTTTTCGCAATTATGATTTACACCTAAGTTGGAATTTAATATAAGAACGTATAAAATTTAAATATTAAATGTACTCAAGACAATTGTAATTGCAACAATAATTGTACGCTATATATAAATATATATATATTATTAAAATGAACATGAACATGCAAGATTAAAAATTCGAAATGCAAAATACACATAATACGGAATGAATTGTGCAATTTTTGTGGCCATTGTTGATTCGCAGCGATAAGTCGATAAATATATATAATCGGGGCGAGCGAACAAAATTTCAAATGGCGATTTGTGGCATAAAGAAAGAGGTTCTGCATCTGAATCTAAATCTGAATATGAATATAAGAAGTAAAAATAAAACAAAGAAGCTAAAGCGAATGGCAAACAACTTGTAAAATGTTTCACAACAACAAATGGTAAACAAAAAAATGACAAACAAAACCCAAAACAAACATAAAGCGTAAGAGAGAACGGTAAACAAACACAAGAAAAACAACAACAACAACAATTTTCAATGTATAATCATATTATTTCATTTTGAATTTTTGTGTTCTTTTCGAAATATTTTGCATAAATAAAATAAAATAAAACAGAAAAACAAATTCAAAATCCGTGTTCTTTATGACAACTTCCAACGTGCGGATTACGCTTACAAAAAAGGACACTTGAAGAAATGCAAAGCGAAGGACATATCTACAAGCTCAAGGGATCGGGCTCTGCAGTGCGGCCGTCGCATAGCATCGTAGTATGTAAGCTTAGGTTAAGTAGAAGTACAGTTTTATATTTTAGTTAGGTTTGGCAGATGAAAAGAAAGTCTGCTACTGCAGGCACCTTTTAACTACATATATGCCGATTAATCTGACCTTTATAACCTTTAGGAATTTTTTTTTAAATTTATTTTATTATTATTGTTTTTAAAGGAAGCCAAGGCGAAGAAGGGTGCCATGTTCTGGAAAAGTATTGTGCAATGGGTTCAGTAAATTGATTCCAATCGCCGCCTTAATTTTTCTGACACAAAAGCCAAATGATAACCAGCATTTCAAAAGGACGTTGAATGTTATTTAAATGCTGTTGTCCCCAAAAAAGAGACTATTTCGTGGTAATTTCTCTTTAGAACGATATATCCGAACTTATTTATTTTATTTTAATTCAACAAAATGGGCTGATGATACATATTACAATATTTATATAACAGACAAGATGAAATATAATATTACAATATTTTTTCAACATAAGAACTAAGAAAGCCTACAAAAAGGGGGCCTCCAAAACTTAGTGGGCTCAAGTTCAGCATGTTTAAGAAAAGTTATTAAAGCCATTAATGATTAATAATTACTTGCCAATTACAATTTCAACATAGGAACTAAGAAAGCCAACAAAAAGAGGTCTTCCAAAACTTAGTGGACTCAGGTTCAGGATGTTTTCCAAAAGTGATGAAAGCCATTAATGCTTAATAATTAATTACCAATATATTTATGCCAACTCAATGAAATTGGATTGAATTATCACTTTTGAAGAAATATGTCCATTGAATCATTGAAAAAAGCAAAAAAAAAAATTCTTCATCTTCTTTCTTATATAAAACCAACTAAAAGCTTAATTTAAAATGTAAAATTTTAATTAAGAATTTGACAATATGATTAAAAGAAAAATAGTCGATTCCCAATCATTTTTATTACCTTTAAGTATTTCGGAAATACAAAGAGAATTGCAAGAGAATTGTGATTTTCTGTAGATACAATCTCTTAGTCATCTAATTTTGATTTTCGTGTAGAGTTAATAATTTTCCCAGTTGTGAAATTGAAGGGCATTTTATAAGCAATTTTAAAAGGAAACATTTTTTTAATAATAAAAAGAATGCAAATTTTCAAATGTATGTTTGAAAATAAGTTTATAAAATTTTCCTACATTTTTGATCAAATTTTTTAATAAAAACTTGCATATATATAAAAGTATATAAATACATTTTGAAAATGCAAATAATAAGCACCTGACAACAAAAAAGGTAAGTTTAAGCAAATCAGTTTAGCAAATAGCGGAAAATATTGAAGTCCCTAATTCTTTAAATTTTGTAAAACTGTAAATTTAGCAAAAAGGGAAGAAACAAAGACCAACTATTCACTAAATAATGTTATTTGCCGACTCTTCTATTTTCGTTGCGATACGAGTATGTGCGCTGACTCCGCCCCATTCTGATATAAATATTTAGTATTAATGGCATATTACCGATTTCACATGTTGGTTGACTATTTGGTATGTGGCATATGTGTGTGTATGTGTGTGTGTGTTTCAACCTGGAGTGGGTGTACAAGCCTTTACAATAAATCACTTGAAAAAGTATACGTGAAATCAATGTAAAGCACTTCAGTCTATCAAGTGTCCAAAGCATGAAAATTGACGTTTATGTTGATATATGAATCAGGCGAGTGGGTCACACACAGAGACATACTGAGGGACAGACAAAAGATCGATCCAGCTAGTGAGCTGAATTGCGATCAATCCTGACCAATATGGAGCACACAGTTGGTAAATAAATACACATACATACAAGTACAAACAAACCATATTAGTTGACGTTACAAACTTTCCAAAGTGCATTTCGTGTTCCAAGTGGCAACTGTCGTCGACAAGACAAATGACAAATAACACACACAACACATATATGGATACATACGTATATACAGAGTACTATATACAGCTGCATGCATATCGAGACAATGTTCCTCTGTACTACTATTAGATAGCGCTGGTTGTGACAACAACTATGACAACAGCAGCAACTTCAAAATGCACTTGAGTTTCTGTTAAATTATTTAGAATTGTTTACGCGATCGCCAGCTTTTCAGCTGCATGGCTGATGTAAAAGCACCCCCCCCCCCCCCACCCCTTCCCTCGTCGCCTGCTTTTCCTGATAGCAGAAAATCAATGCCAAATGCCATTTGGTTGGCCAATAGCCCATGGCCCATGGGCAATGGATCAAGTGCCGGCCATAAGCCAGCTAAGCTCTCCAGCACTCCACCCAGTCTGATAACTTTTCAGTTATGTGTGCCGCCAACAGCAGGAAACTGCAGATACTCGTACTATTTAATGTTTGCTGATTTCAAAGCTATGGTCAGATGTGCAACAAATTCGCAATATAGTTTGTAGAATCTTGCAAACATTCCAAAGGGCGGTTTAAGAAGTACTCAACCGAACAAGAAAAAGACAAAATATGGGGGGAAACGTTGAAGACGTTGAACAAACTCGCTGTGATAGTTTTTGAAATTTTACAAACATTCCAAAATATATCTTTATTTATTGAATTTTATTTATTTATTTAATTAATATAAATGCCTATAGATGGAACTGTCTTTGTCTCCCTTCAGAGAAAGAAAACTAAAGCTATGGTCAGATGTGTAACAAATTCGCAATATAGTTTGTAAAATCTTGCAAACATTCCAAAGGGCGGTTTAAGAAGTACTCAACCGAACAAGAAAAAGACAAAATATGGGGGGAAACGTTAAAGACGTTGAACAAACTCGCCGTGATAGTTTTTGAAATTTTACAAACATTCCAAAATATATCTTTATTTATTTAATTTTATTTATTTATTTAATTAATATAAATGCCTATAGATGGAACTGTTTTTGTCTTCTTTAGAGCCAATTCGTCGCTTCAGAGAAAGAAAGCTAAAGCTATGATCAGATGTGCAACAAATTCGCGCTGTAATTTGGAAAATTTAAAAAAAAATCCAAATCGTGATTCCAGCAGTATTCAATAAAATATGGGGAAGCTTATACTTGTATTTATTTATTTGTTCGTCAGATGTTGAAAAAACTCGCACTAATAGTTTGGAAAATTTTACAGGAATTCTAAAGGAGGCTTCAAGAAGCACTCAACGTATCAACGAAGAAATAAAACATATCTTTATCAGTTAATTATTTTTCCTTCTGGAAAAAAATCAATAAAAATATTGACTGAGGTGAGATATTTCAGTTCAGTTTAAGTTTAAGTTTGGTACTTTTCAAGATATTTTTTTGAGACAACATTCGCATTGTACACTCATAAAAAAACATATGTAAATTAAAATATTTACATATAAATTTAAGTTCTTTAATCGTTAGATTTTTCACCACAGTGGGCTTAATATTAATATATTATATTTAAATTGAGACGATATTTAGTCACAGTGGTCATGTGGACGCCAAATGTTTCTATTTTATAATTATAAAATAGTTTAAACACTTTCTTGTGTTCTCTACTGTATTAAGTTTTTTTAATTATGCTATTTTGTAATGTTAATTACATACTCATATATTTATGTATAAGGAACATTTTCATCAGAAAGTAATTTTTTAAATTCTTTTATATTTTATTCTAGTAAATATTTATCTCTATTTTACATTTTTTTAAATTCGATTTTACTATTAAAAATATTAAATATTAATATATTTCTACTTTAAATTTAACTCAACTACCAAATACTTCAAACTGAAGTTGAGAAAAAGTTTAAAATTAAATATGTTTTAAAATTAAATTGAGCATGACACACTTTAAAGAGAAAGATGTATTCTTTGTTTTCAATATTATTCACTTTTAAATCAGTAATTAAAAATGTTTCTAGTTAAATTTGCGTTGTTCCTATTTGATTTAAATGCAAAATATTAGAACATAGAATTGTTCACATCGAAAAACGAGATAATCAACAAAACATTTTAAGAATGTTATAAGTATGTCCTGGGTTTCAATTTTATTCCAAAAGATTGACTGCAAAAAAGTTTGTATGCAAATTATTTGCATGTCAGACCAATATCTGTAAATAACAACATTCGAATATCGGTCAGCATTGCACAATAGATTGACAAGATTAGACAGTGTCTGTCAATGTTTTGAAACAACATTTTGATAGGCGGCTACCCCACAATGCCCCTCCCAGAACAGAACAGAAACAAAACAAAACGCTCTCCAATTCCAATTTCCATTAACTATGTATTTATTTATTAGCCAGCCATAAATCATAGCCAACCAGCCGCGTGCCGAGCTGAACATACCCAGCAGCGGCTAAATGGAGGCCAGAATGGGCGAGCTATAGAAGGATATCAGAGATATAGCCCTAGCCTGAGCCCTAGACGTACGAATCGGTAGATATACTTGTAGATATAGTTGTAGTAGCGGCAGCCATAGGTGCGCTACAAAACAATCAGATAAGCTCATAAACAAAGAGCCACTGATGGGGGCTCAGTGCGCGATAGGGACGGCTAGCTGTGATAGCTGGTCTGCCTTCTGGGGGCCGACCATTTCTAGCACCGCTCTCTCACTCTCCCTCTCTCTCTCTCTCTCTCTGTGAACAGATCTGATAACAACTTCAGATAGTGTTGTTGCAACGCCAACGCAGTCTTAACAGCGCTACCGGCGCTCGGCTCTCGGACCTCCACCATCGGTCTCTTTGTAGGGCACTGAGCAGGGATCGCCAAATAGAATGTTCAAATTAGTTATGCATGGAGATATATCATACTTAGAAGCATATAAGCACTATTAGTACGACCGCTTATGTATAATATTTTCATATGTTCCGATGCAGATTTCAGGTACAATTATTCGTTTCAACTTGTATCAATATATTGAAAAAACTTTATGGTATAGAAACAAGAGAGAACGCTACAGTCGAGCAAGCCCGACAGTGTAATACCCTGTACCCAGGTAAACTTCCGTCACTGAGTTATATGCGCCCATAGCAGCAGCAAAAAGAGGAAGAAGAAGAGCGAAAAAAAAATACATAGAAGAATCTGGATGCCAACTTTGGTTATTCTAGCTTATATAGTTTCTGAGATCCTCGCGTTCATCCAGACGGGCGGACAGACGGACGGACATGTCTAGATCGATTTCTCTTGTCATGCTGATCAAGAATATATATACTTTATGGGGTCGGAGATGCTTCCTTCTGCATGTTACATACTTTGCACAAACCTAATATACCCTTTTTACCCTACGGGTACAGGGTATAAAAGAGGACCCAAAAAATATGACATCATGTTTCAAATACTACTCGTACTATGATTACAATAAATCAACTCAATAGTTCCAACAACTGGAACGGTGAAGTCTTGCCGTGACCTTCAAATACCCTACACCCAGGAGTACGCTGATTTTCATTTCTAGAGAGTCGACATAGATTTTGAATATAAAAACAAGAGAGAATGCTACAGTCGAGCAAGACCGACAATGAAATACCCTGCACCCATACAAAATTCAGAAGCAAAGAGAAGAAGAAGAAGAGCGAACTTGATGCTACAGTTTATCGTTGTAGTACTGGTGTAAAATTGTTTCGCAAATAACTTTTCTTAGAATTGACCCAATTGGATGAGATTTTTAACAAAATGTAATAGAAATATTACATATATATAACGTGTGAACCTTTTAAAATGTGGACAGTATTGATAAAAAACATTTAGCGGGGAGAGGGAAGGGAAATTAAAAAAAACAAAAAAAAAACTCGTTTAGCTTAGGGACTAGGAGCGTCTATATATCAACTGTTTCTGAAATCCAGATGTCCATCCAGACGGACAGCCAAACGGACAGACGGATAGATTTCTCTCTTCATGCTGGTTATGAATATATATACTTTATGGGGTCGGAAATTATTCTATCTATCCATATGAACTTTGCACAAACTTAATACCCCTTTTTACCCTACGGATACAGGGAATATGTATAGTAAAAGGAAACAAATCCAGAAATTAAACTAAATTATTTCAGAGCATTCACTAAAGAAGAATTGAAAAATGTACTGAAATTGAGAAATAATGGGTTATCTATTAATTAGCACTGTTCTTAATTGCTTTAAAATCTAAAATTTTTGCTCTGCGTGTATTAACAAAATTTGTGTTTGAGGGGCTTCTATATTACGGCTTTTATGCTAAGCTATAAGATTATGTATTCTATACTTTATTTCAACATTTTGATAGGAGTATTTAGGGCAATATTTCAATTATACAAATCGTACTATTTTTTGATCTACTTGCCAGCTTGTAATATTTATGACATTGTATGTATATACTCGCTAGTATCACCTCTGCATGAACCCATTTCGGAAGCAAACAGTATTTATTTGGATCCAGCATGGGGCTAATCATAATCGCTGATCGAACACGGGACAAATTTCAATATGTACGAGTATGAAGGTAGCAAGTCAAATAAACAAGACCCCCGAACACATAACCATAACCATACTCGTACTAGCACCCGGACCCATACCCGTAGGTCTCCGCAAAACCCCACCCCCCAGTTCGATGTCGTATGTAGGTTGTACAGCGTTTACATTATCACGGCATTCATATCACAATTGATATCACAACGAGTTGTACAAATAAAGCAGTGGCAGTGGCAGCTAAGAGCGTTTCGAGCACGCACCTCGATAGCCCGTGCACTGTTCTCCACGGGAGTTTTATGGCACAACTCCCGATTTCGATTTCCATCCCGATACTGTTTGTCAATAAAAAGAAAGAAAAAAAACACACGCATACGCGCCACATAATCGCCGCAATAATCATCATCATAATAATAATATTGTGGGGCATTATTATTTTACAAAGTCACTGGACTGCGTTGAATCGAATCCAATCGAATCGAATTGAATTGAATTGACAGAAGCAGAAATCGAAGCAGAAGTTGAAGTAGAAGCCGAAAGCCATATACTCGTCCGTACAATCAGTTGGGCCGATAATCAAATGGCCGTTCATATTGATGTTCTTTATTTGAATGGTTTAAGCGAACACGGACTTGGATTTTCGCACAGTGTTCACAGATATATTGGTAAGAGGGAGAACGTTTTAAGGGTGAACATTTAGAATATTAACCTTTTTCCTTTTAGGCAACAATAATAATATTATGTTTTCTGCTTTTAAATAAAATATCTAAGCAATTTAAAAGTATTAGTATCCAAATTAATATTTCGCTTAAAACTTGAAACAC
Organism: Scaptodrosophila lebanonensis; assembly: GCF_003285725.1. Lineage (NCBI taxonomy): Eukaryota > Metazoa > Arthropoda > Insecta > Diptera > Drosophilidae > Scaptodrosophila > Scaptodrosophila lebanonensis. Next base: position 574,649 of record NW_022060598.1, on the reverse strand, counting down.
GAAATCCTGTCTTTAACTTGCAGCGATGGCATATCTTGTAGTGCTTATTTATAATATAATGCTTATTTATCTGTGATTGTTAATCCTTTTCGTCAGAGCTATTAGTGGCGCAATTAAATATTTATAGCAATACAAAAAAATGATACATAGCTTCAAAATGTATTTATACAAATATAATCATAATTTCTCTACTTACCAACAAAGCAAGGCCCAAAATCGATCAGCTTAAGCGAAACAAAAAACGATTGCTAGAGTCCACTCCTACAAATAACGGAAATAATTCAAAAATATATATTTTAAAAATTATTCTAAAAAAAATCAATTAATTTAATAAATTAACTGGATGTTAACAATTCCAAGAACTATGGGAGTTACAAAAGAACACTAATAGCAGGGAAGTGCGGAGTGCATCAGAAAAAATAAACAAACTTGACCTGCCTAGGGTTTAGTTGAACCTGGATACCAAGTTTGATAATTCTAGCCCTTGTACTTTCTGAGATCCTTTCGTTCATACAGACGGGCAGTAGGACATGAGTACATAGACTCGCCTTGACATACTTGTACTGATATAGAATATATATGCACGCCTCCTTTTGTGTGTTACATACATTCGCACAAAACTGGTATACCCTTTTTCCCTTTGGGTATAAATATTTATGTTCACTGATTTCAAAATTAAAAACTCATTTTACATTTTATGTACGCTTCAAAACTATTGATTCTATCAATATCGGCCTGATCGCTGTGTTTCTTGTTACTCTTATCTCTATACGAAATTATTAAGAACATTACATTCTATTCAGTTCAATCAATTTTGGATTTTGATACCTCAGTACTATATATCTTCTTCTTATTTCCTGTTACCAAAGATGCGGAATTAAGGGTTAAGGAACGTTTAAACCACTTGGAAATTATTTTTGGAAATGATGACCCAAAATAAAAGTGTAATAAAAGTTGAAAAATATTGCAAACAAACCGTGGAAAAACCACTTATAATACGACAACTTTTGCTTTATGAAGGTAACTCAAGCAAATCTAGTATTAACGAGTTTTGTCTATGCCTCATGTTATTCCAAAGCTTCATTTATCGTCTCAATATACCTTATAAATTTTATTAATTTTTTTTCTTAGTTGCATAGCTGTAGCGTCGGAAAAGGTGGGAGAAGGGTATTCGGGAGTCGTGCTTGAACGACTTTAACTTTACACTCCTTTTAATTTGTGCGTTTGCTTCGTTCGTTTTTCATCAGCCAATGATCATTGATGTTTGATTATCTGCCAAAGATATTGAAATATTCTAAGCGAGATTTAAATTATGGTTATGGCTTGACAAAAATCCAATTAGTAGTTCAAGTCCAGTTTTTATTCAGCTCAAATCAAGAGCTTTTTGTACTTAGCTTGAATTTGAAAAATAACAAATCGGCAAACCTATTTTTCAGATTATTTGATGAAATTCTTAAAACAGTTCCTTTTATTTGGAATACCTTGTTTGGGTGATGTTTTTTTTTTTTTTTTTCTTTTTTTTTTTTGAATAAATATCAACATACTTAGTACCACTGTTGCATATTGTGGCAGGAACAAGCAGGGCAACGAAATCGAAAAAGGGTACAAGAACAAACATAAGCAAAACCCAGACTTAGAATCAGCGTTAAACGTACATATCTCTCTGACGCGTTGGACGCAATATACAAATATATGTATACATTTGTCGATATCTGTAGCACACACACACAAACAGACACACATATGTACATGTGTATGTTCTCACCCATGCAAACATTATCGGTAGGTCGGAGTCGGAGTCCGACGTGAACGCGTCGTTCACACTTTATTTTATTTGTTTAACTCAGTTTTATTTTTCTCAGCTTTTTTTTAATACCTATTTGACTTTAATAAGCGATTGTTGTGGCATTTAAGGTGTCAGAGTGTGTGTGTATGTGTGTGAGTGTGTATTCGTGTTGGTGTATGACCGATCCGGTGCCAGAATGTGGCGTTTACCGCCGCCGTTGGTTCAATACAACTTAAAGCCTCGAACGCATTACACACGGCTGAAGAAATTGCAGAAAAGCGTCATTCGCGTCATTTTTTGTTTTTGTTTTGATGTTTTTTTTTGTTTCTGCGCCGATCGTTGCCAGCGTCGTGCGTGCGAGTGTGTGTGCGTGTGTGTGCCAGAGTGAGAGAGCAGAGGAGTGGACAGAGCGAGATAGCGTTAGATAAGGAGAACGCATGCGTATCTGCAACCTATTGTTAGTATCAGTATCAGTATCGGTAGTACAAGTATCTGTATCTGCATCTGTTGCCTGTTTTACTCGCATTAGCCCCAACATTGTCCAACTGTGTGTGTGTATGTGTGTGTGTGGCTGTGTGAGTGAGTGTGTGTGTGTGTGTGTGTGTGCGTAAATCGGCTCTGGCATTTTTATGGCTTATTGAAATCGCAACGGCAGCCAACAGTCAAAAGCGCGCAACCCACACGCCAGCAGGCCAGCACTCCAGCGCCACTCCAAATCATTTTCAATTCCCACCAACGAAAACACTCCAGGCCAAGTTTTTAGTGCGAGTTCAAGCGAGAGTCAAGCAATCGATCGCTGGCGATTGAAATGCAGTGATTTTTTTTCCTTTCTCCCTCCCTCTCGCTCGCTCTGTCTCTTTCTCTCGCTATTGTCACGTCCATTGGAGTGGCAATCGGTGTGCGAATCAAAAACTTGGCATCTGCATTATAAATAATTAAATCAAAGCAGCCGCTACGCGACGCGACGCGCAATCCACAATTCCACGCCACTCGCAACTCAATGATCTTATAATCACACATATTGGCGGTAATTGAAGTTCTATCTATTGGCCACTGGGTGTGTTGTTGCCATTGGTATTGCCGCCAACTGGGCATACAAATTATAAAGTGATCGTGCATTAAAAACCGATTGGTAAACAAATAATTTGCGGGCGGCCTTAGTTGAAGCAATCAATTAAATGTGATGACAGTTAATGGCAAATAATTGAAAACAAATCCAGAAGGAAAGAGCCAACAACAAGTGTTGCCTTCACTTGCGCGTACAAGGAGTATCCATTCGCCATCCGCCATCTCTCCACCTCTCCATCGACAGTATCCTTATTTTTTTTCCTGATCCCCCATACCCGTCGACAGGGGACCCGCTTCAATTATGAGCAATTACAATCAAAGCTGCGGTTACTTCGAGGATTGCGGCTATTATACAAATAATGTGTACCAACAGGATTATTGCATGCAGCAGGATTATGAATACAACAAACAAGTCTATGAGTGAGTATCAAAAACAGCCTTTTCCTCGGCCACCACTAAGCCCTCACAACCAACATATGTTCGCCGTGTTCGGCGTGTGAACACACAACTATATCGCATTTTTTCCCTTCTCTATTAATAATTTTTACTTCGCCGCTGGTAGTGCCGGCGGCAAAGGGGTGAATGGTTTTTTCTTTCTTTTTTCCATAAATACATACATGCTTTAAACAATTTGTAGAACACTAGAAGTTTTGCTATAAATTTGCATTTGAATAAATCTATTTGGATAGAAAGGTAGAAAAAGTGTTGACATAGTTTTGCTTTAAGCGCTATTAGGTACTATGTTTTATTTATATATATGTATATATATATATATATTTGTTTAACATTTACAAAAACAACAAATCTAAAGACTAAGCTAATTAAGAAACAATTTTCACTTAGTATTTACTAGGCATGTGTCCAGGTTTTTTAATGCAATTTAGTGCATAGCTTTATATTTCCTCTTTAACAAAAACTGTAGTCCCGATTAAGCCCGACAACCGATTATTATTCTTCCATTAAATGCAATGTTTTATAACGACAAAAAGAAAAGGTGATCATTTGTAAAACACTAGAAGTTTATGCTATAAATTTGCATTTGCAGCAATCTATTTGGTTACAAACCTAAAAAAGTGTTGGCATAATTTTTTTTTATATATTTAGATATTTTTGATATTATTTTATAAAAATAAAAATTGAAAGCCATTGAGCTAATTAAGAAACAATTTTCAAATACGATTTACTAAGGATGTGTCCAGTTTTTTTAATGCAATTTAGAGGATAGCTTCATATTTCCTATTTAAAAACAGGTGTAGTCCGATTATCACCCTTCCACTAAATTCAGTTTTTTATAATGACAGATCTGAGCTATAAAAACTCCCAATCGAGCTCTAATAATAGCCAAATAGATCCAGACCTTCATCTGGTACTAATGCCCTTCACCAAGTAGTGCACAACTTTTGTGGCTTTGATGAGAGTACGGCAAGACAGGCAAGATCTAGAATGCCTCTCAAGTACCGATCTTTGTTGTTGTAGTTGCATCTAACACTTTTATTCATGGGCGGTACAAGCTTCGGAATCGATTACAAGATTGTTTATTATGTATTAGCTGCCTTTATGTGGCATTTACTCGTACTCCACATCTCAATAGTGTGGATAGAAACGCCTATCCCTACAGTTGCCAGTGAATGTTTATTTAATTGTATAATCTGGCGTTGTTCTTCCTCTTCTATTGGCCAATTCCATTGTTGACAGTAGAGGTCAAGCTTTTGGCAGATAATTTCCACAGCATAATTGCTCTGGCAATTAGTCCAAGCTCTGACCTCCTCGTTGTATGTGACACCATTTATAATCTCCCATGCCATCCGTTAAGGCAATTGCTCGATTTTATTCCGTTTGGCCAAACACATTTCATATTTATATTTTAGTTTATATTTATATTTTAGTTAAATAACTAAAATGGATTTCCCCAACTCAACTAAACGCATTATGTATAGCTTTTTTGCTTTAATAACTTGTTAGGTCTGTTTTATAGCAACTTGTTGAAAGAAAACAAATTTCAGCTTTAAGTAATTGACTGATCTATAAAGAGTTATTACGGGTATATAAAAAAAGACCCTGCCTCTACTGCTAAGCCATCGAGATTCCTAAAAGTGCTTTTAAAATCCTATTACTAATTATTTTGTCCTTATCCTAAACTGTAGTCCAATAATGGACTAATTATTCAGAGGAGAATACAAGAAATATAATAATTTTAAGTAATTGCTTGACACATTCACATTTTTAATATAGCCAGGACCAAGACATCACATCAATCTACGTCGCCTCACCCTTAAAATATCAGGCTTATTTTTAAATCAATTCTACCGCAGATAGCGCCTTGGTAGAGCTTTAGACTTTTAGAAACAATTTGAATTAATTTGAAACTACCGTTTGCAGAACTTAAATAAAAACTATTTGAACGCTCTATAGCTCGAATTTGGTATTTTTTGATTCCTCCCTTGACTTGGCATTGTTTTTGTTTTACATCTAAATGAAAAGTATACCATATATGAAACCCTCTTGCTAATTAGTGCCTACTTACCTCAAACTATACGATCTTGGCAAATACTGTTCTTAAAAAAAAGAAACAAAAAAGGGCATAAATAATGGAATAACATGAGCTTAGTTACACAAACAGCATATGTATTTATTTATTTATACATGCTACTATATATCTGCGAATGCATTTCTGTAATTGTTTGTTTGAATTGGGCTCTTAAGGAACAAACACAAACACCCACACTTGCGCACTCAAATTTTCTTTCTACGGCCTGTCAATTAAAATGATGGCTGAACAATGCGAAAAACACAGGGACCTGCTGTCAAACAAATAATAATAATAATAATAATAAAAAAAATGCGAAGAGAAGAAATGCCCGTTTTGGTCAACCTGTGCGAAAAGTCTTGGGAAAACCAGTCCCAGCCCACCAGTCGCCCAAGCCGTCGTCATCAATGAAAATGGAATTGGAATTGGAAATGGAAAGAGAAAGGGCAAGGGCCTGGGCAAGGGAAGAAAGGAAACAGTGGCGGATTGGCGGAGGGGGAGCTGTGAACAAAAACAAAAATAGCATGACATAAAATAACAAAAATAGAAATGGAAAATACTTTTATTTGGCAAACAGCATTATCCGAGATAAGCCGAGGGTTCGATGCAACGATTATGGACAAACCCAATTAAACTAAAATTTGTGAAAAACTGTCGTGTGCGAGTGTGTTCTAAGTGTGTGTGTGTGTGTGTGTGTGTGTGTGTGTGCATGCATGATTTTCCAAACGATTTCACTAAACATGTGTTTTGGTTTTCAAAGTGCAGCCGTAAAAACCCCGCACCGCACCAAAGACACAGACAGCGCTGCCAGCATTCGAAATACGAAAAGGTGACAAACTGGAAATAATGCGCATTGTTGAGTGTATAATTGTGTGTACATGTGTGTGTGTGAGTGAGTGTGTGTGTGCCTGTGTGTGTTTTCATAGTTGTTGCACCTTTTGGCTTGGACTTATAACACATACGAGTATAGCTGGCTGGCTGGTTCGCTTACAATGCCGTAACATTGGCTTAGTCCAACTCTCTGCCAAAATCAGGGGCTTAGCCACACACACACACACACACATGCTCACAGAACACAACCGATATGAGATATAGGTATTGGTGTAAATACAATTTCATTATGTTATGCCATTAAATGATAATACCCTCGGCTCGACTGCAATCTTCAACTGAGACTGCGACTGCGTCTGGGATTGGGATTCAGACTCAGACTCCGACTCCGACTCAGACACGGCTTTGACTTAGAGAGCGTCTTTGGCTTCTTTCTTCTCGGCCGATATGTGTAGGAGGAGGTTGGTTGTGTTTTCTTTGCTGATTTTCAAATCAAATTTGCTTTTAATTGCCTCACACATTTCCACGAAATGTTTTGACAGCAACTACCCTCTCCCTCCCTCAACCTGCTTCGCTCTCTCTCTCTCCCTCTTTCTCTGTCCCTCTGTCCCTCTTTGTGGGTGAAAGGTTGTGTGACAAATTGCAGAGTTATTGCCTTTCTTTCTTGTCTACTACTCAGATGCAAGTGAACTCCATTCCCAACCCCATACTTAATATAAGTAGTACTTCAAAATGGGCTGTCAAGTTAGGAGGACGACCAAAAGCGTAAACCTCAATCCAATATTTTGTTAATCTTGATTATATGAGAAGGGATCTGACACCAAACAAGAACTTTGGAGTAGAGTGTAGCATGAATAGAAGAATATATACATAATATTTACAGAATCTGGTAGACAGTAAAAAACTCGATTTATCTAACTTTTCTTTCGCTATAATTTAATAATAATCTGAAGAAGAAGAAGACAGCACTTATGAAACAATAGTATACTCCTATTATCTACAGAATCTGGTTGCCCAAGACAGTAATAGACTCGATTTATCTATCTTTTCTTTCGCTATAATTTATTTGTTACTCTATGGCTAATGATCTGAAGAAGAAGAATATTATACTCGTATTATCTACAGAATCTGGTATCAGATTTATCTACTTGTATTTTTGCTTTCGCTATAATTTATTTGTTACTCTATGGCTAATGATCTAAGGAAGAAGAGAGCAGCAAGAATGGAATCTGGTAGCAAGCCTAAGAGAGAATGTAGAGAATTTCTTTCCTCCTTTAATTTGTTTGTTACTTTAAGGCAAATAATTTGCGCACAAACTCATTCCGATTCATAAGTTTGAAACTCAAATAAAATTGTCGTTTACTAACAAACTATTATGTGCATTAATAGAACTTAGATTGGTTTAAACACTTTAATATTGATAGCATTAGCGTAATTAATAACTTAAATCATTTGCTTGTTTTCAAGAAATTCCCTAGCTTTGCAAGTTAGACAATACACATACCCCAGTTCGACACTAATATGTATCTATTTTTTTCATATTTTAAATGAAAATTGTTTTCGTAAAAATGATATTTAGTTTTTTTGAACTAGAAACGTTTTGATTGGTAAAAGAATATTTCGAGAATATCCTAAAATATTTAATTATAAGCATTCCACTTTTTATGACATCAGATTATTTTAGTTTCTAGAATTAACAGTAGAGTTAAGTCAGCTTAAAACTAATCTGACACATAATATCATATACTAATCATATTTTTCGACTTAAATGCATGAAATTGCTCATCACAGTCAAGATCGATTTGAAGACTAAGGAAGTCTAAGGAGGAAATCTTTGATTATCATGTCTAAACAAAGAACACCTATATTACAGACTGATTTAAAGATAAGCTTGTATATAAGTGCAGCCAGTTGTGCCATAAAAAAGGAAGAACAGCTATATCGATCCGTTATTCACTCTTCATTTCAGTTATAAAGGGTTTAAAGGCAAAAGTGGAGGATATCTTTGAAAATTCATTGTCAATTTGTCGGAATTTTGAGGAAAGAAAAAAGTTTTTAAAAATAATGCTGAAACTTTGCTGTACACGTATTCAAAAAATGTATTTAAGTCGACTAACTAGCTTTTTTGATAGTGTATATGAATGCTACAAAAAAAAGGGGAAAACTATTTTGCACGATCGAGAAGATTCAAGACGAATCGAAAAATATTTGCTAACTTATAATAAATAGTTTTTTTTTCCAAGTATTTTAAGTTAAAGATGAATCAGTTTAGTATATGCAGATATATAATATTGCTAAGTCGTCTGATTGAGAAGACAAGGTAGCACGTTTTATAAACAGAAATAAATTAATATACCGAGCTATGTCTTAATTAAGGGTTCATTAAAATACAGATTATGGATTGTATAAATGGTATTTATAATTTTCGAAGGAAGTTACTAGTTAATCGTTTGATTTTTCTCGAGTTCAGCAAAATATTCCTTATTCGAATCATTAAATCCCAAATAAAATTTGTATCGTACCTGAAGTACCTTTAATGGGTTATGGACTACGCGGTTTTGACTTCGAAAGCTAACACCTACCCCTTTCTAAAGAGTTCAGTCAAGTTTACAGAAAATGTAAAAAATAAGAAAAATAAGAGAATATTTCCATTTTTAAATAGATTCACATTTTTATATAAAGCTAATATATTTTTTTAAAGGCAATCAAGCAGACATGATAGCTTATGGTCGCAATAAATAAGCATATTTCCTCAGATCAAAGTGAACTATCATCTGACCCCAAGAGCTATGCAATGGAAAGAGGGAAGCTGTTCTGCCAACAAAAAATGCTTCTTAATTATAGGGACTGTCGGCTGTCTCTTGGACGCACCGCACACTCGACCCGCAACTCGCCCACTTGTTTTTGGAGTGCCTATCGTAGGTAGCTCTCTATGCCAACTCGAGTAGAAACAACTTGAGGTCATAAAAGGACACGCTACCAGGCAATTGCAGGCGCACTGAAATATGAAGTTCGAAAATATAATTTTATGATGTTTATTAATAAAAATAACAACTACTCACAACAACAAGAACTACAACAACCATGTGCAGGCAGCGGCAATCCAATACCAAACTCAATTGGTGGACGCAGTCAGTCAAGGTGAACGTACTCAGAAAACAAAAGGAAAGGCCGCCCCTACTAAGCCGACGCACACATACTCCACTCTCTCTATACATACTCTTAAAAGTCTGCTGAATGAAAAACAAATTTGTTGTAGAAATACCATCTGGGAGTAATTGTTTCAATCAACACTATATAGTATGGTGCAACAGAATCCTGAATTGAAGACACGTTCTTGTTGGAACCGATTGTATCCTACATTGCCCAGTCTTTTCTTGTTTCAACAAACACTATAAATAATATTTAAAGACACAAATCAACACTATATGTGTGGTGTATGGTGGAACACAATCATAGAGAAGACATATTCGCTATACTAATAAATCTTTTTCGAACCAATTGGGACCTGCACGGCCAAGCCTTTTCTTGTTTCAAAAAACACTATAAAGAATATTCAAAGACTGCCGAATTCGAAAAACATTTGCTATATAATTTAAAAAAAAATTTTGAACCGTTTGTTCCCATGGCCACACACATATCTTCCTTAAAATATCATCAACTAGTAGTTGAAGTTAACCAGATGAAAATTGTAGATTTTTCATACAAACGTTGGAGCCTGTTTTCCCCCCTTTGGAGCTCGAATTTTCCAAGTGGGCACCTACACTATGAAAGGATACATGAGTGAACATTTCAGCTTTCTAGCTTTTACCGTTTGGGCTGTGCGTTGATCACCAATCAGTCAGTCAGGACAAACTGTTTTATATACTTGTATATAGAGATTTGCGCAACATTGTCAAACAGTTTATTTAGGGGTAGTATGTATATTTCTAAAGTACTAAGTGACTAATATAAAGAATATTTTGCTGAAACAAAACATATTTTTATAGAAAACGATTACTTCAAAACCGCTAGTTAGTAGGGAGTATAAGTGTATACTATAAGAGGTATAAGTGCCAATTACTTTCTTAATATAATGATTCATTTATAAGAGTACTTTGAGGGACCACTTTAAGGTATTCATTCGAAAAACATCAGATGCAGCTAGGCATAACTTATGTTAGGGTATACAAAAAGGAACAGAGAAACTAGCAGAACGAGAGCCTTAAATGTCTGGGAACGTGTGCACATGTTGCCGACGCCAGCGTCAGCGTCAACGTCAGCGTCGAGCCATCGGATGAGCCAGGAAGTAAACACCGCGAATAAAAAAAAAGGCGAATAAACATCAGAGATACGAATACCACCAATACGAGTATGTGAGGTCGCATTTTCAGCAATTTGTTTTGTTTAAGATCGAAGTCTGTATGCGCTATATAAACACAAATTTGACTTTATAATATTTGCTTATCTCAACAACATTGCCCAATCAATGTGAGGCAGCTAAAGATTGTTTCTACACTGCAGGAAAAAAGAAGAGACTCTTTTATTATAAACATTTACATTTTCAAATTGTCAGGCATTATATAAGAAAGTGTGATATTGAAGTGGGTTTGATCCAATTTTGAATTCTTTTAATGACGCATAACTCTGCCTCTGTAGTAGAATTTTTAAATGCATTTCGCAAGCAAATTCTAAACAGAACTGAAAGTAAAATTGATTTGATTTAGAAGTTTACGTATTAAAAATTCTGTAGTCAAATTTAAAATGCATTTTAAAAGGCAACTTTAAATGGACCTGTGATTTTGATTTGAAAACTATTTCCAGCAACTATTTTCTTTCGAGGAAAGTAACAATTAAGGACGAAAGTTCGCAAGGAAGCGAGTTATTTCTAAATCGCGAGAAAAAAAGACACTTGGTAAACAAATTTGGTAAAATTACCTTTAACCTATAACTGTATAAACAATGTGTATAACTGTAAAACAATGTGTATAACTGTAAAACAATGTGTAGATGTTATTTTTAAATGCTTTATAACATTAACTTTTTCCTACAGACCTATAGGTCCAGTAAGATTGCAGTCCAAGCTAGTCTTTAAATCTTAAAGCTAGATGAAATTGTTTGTAAATGTCATCAACTAAGTTCATATTTCTTGATACGAGAGTAGGGTTTACTTTGTTTAACTAAGCTGTGTATATATCCGAGGTAGTTCCACCTTGAATCTTAATAAATAAAACAAAAGTGAGATTGGATGTCCAAAGAAATTAATTTCTTAAGAATTAGTTTTGAAAGGTGAAACAAAATTCGTATATTTTATTTAAGTATTTGATTCTGCTAAGAGCTATATAGAATTATGCATACATTTTTTTTTTTTGTTTTTTCCACAAATGTCAAGCTTGGACTGTGGATGGGAATGCCTCGTGTGGATAAGCACATGAAGCGCACTGTAGCGTGTTGCATGTCCAAATGCGTTTAATACGCGCGTCCCATCTTTTCATAACTAACGCCTAACCCCTCCTTCCTTCCTCCACCTTGGGCTAATTTGTATATATGTATATATTTTTTTTACCCTCTGCCAATGTTCTTAGCAAATATTAACGTTAAGTCTTCAGTTTATAGAGAATTTTTTTTAGGTAACATTTTTTTCGGTTCGGTTTTTGTTATTTTGGTAACCGGTGTCAATAGCATTGGCAATGCCTTTTTTTCTGAAAGTTTCGGGGGAATGGGGAAACTTGTGTATTATTGTATCTTGTTTTTGTTCTTGTGCCGCCTAGGGTCTGATAAAACGGGGCTGTCAAAACAGCCACTTGCTGTCTGCTGCATGTCAGGCGAACACAACACAACACAACAAACGAAGCAAAAAAAAGGAAAAAATTGTCAGCCAACGTCAAAGTTGGCAATGATGGGTAAGACGGCGGCTAAGACTGCTACCGCTTGGCCAAATCAAAAATTGATATTTTCATATTTTGTTCTTATTGCCGACTTCTGCCGACATGAAGCGTGACTTTGTGACATTTGATGGCATTTTGTCGCAGTTTTGTCTGAATTGTCTCAGTTGTCAGTTGCGATGTCAATGGTGGATGGGTGGATGGGTGGGTGCTTGGATGGCAATTGGTTGAATGCCAATATAACCCAATAAAATGTGCATCTAGTTGCATCAGAGAGAGAGGGAGAGAGGTGCCTGTGCTGGTCCGTGTCACATTTATGAATATATAATGAAGCGTGTGATTCTTTGAAGTGTCACGGGCAACGGCAACGGCAACGACAATTGACATGCAATGTGGAGCTGCCTGGAGCTGCCAACCAACCAACCAGCAACCAATAAACCAGGCTGCCACTTACTCGCACTTCCGGCTGAGAGCAGTGCCATTGAGCCATTGAGGACGACCCTTCTTCGAGCCATTTGTTCTAATGTGTCATAAGCCCTGCACAGCAACATCGCCCACAAATCAAATTCAACAAAAAGCAACAATTAAACGTACAATGGAAAACACACACACACACACACACATATATATATGTACATACACACACATATACATATACATACATATATATACAGCACCACAAAAATGGGCAAGGTGCGTGTTTTTCAAAATTTGCCGACCCGTTGTCCCATTCATGAAAATATTGCAATTGAAATTGCTTGGTATTTGAAATAAATTGCAAATGTATCTTGTGGATGCGTCCCGCTGTGAAGGAAGTAGGAAGTGAGCAGCGGCGGCAGCAGCAGCAGAGGAAGTTAAACGGGCATGCATGACAAACTGGGACTGACTGACCGGCCGGCCGGCCGGCCGGCTAGCTGACTAACTGACCGGCTGACCGACTGCGTCACAGTGGGACACACGGCACAAACCCATTTGTCAAGTTCAGAATCACGGCTTCACAGCCGGCCGTAAAAGCCGCGGCATGTAGCTGAAAATTGTTTGCCTTTCAGCTCAACAGCACAACCGATTGTGAGATTCCCTCCTGTCTCTCTCCCCCTCTCTCTCTCTCTCTCTCTCTCTCTCTTTTGCACCTTTTTATTAATCAATGAGTTTGTCGCCTTTGTCGCCGCTCAATCGCTTATTGTTGCACCTCTAAGTGAATCTTCCTATAGTCGTTTGTCTTGGAGTGCACGGCATCCGGTGCTAGAAACGGATCGGATCGGATCGTATCGGAACGGAAAGCAAAGGAAAGGAAAGGGAAAAGGAACCCTCAATATAAGAGACAGAGAGAGAGCCATGAAATGGCATTAGCATTAGCCGAGGATGCCGTGGTAATTCAAATAAATTGAAAGTAGGAAGTAATTTATCTATATTTTATAAGCTGAACGCATCAAAAAATGTTTTGCATTTCATTTCTCTTGTCATTCGAGCCGTTGGCCAAGTATGATGCCGAGGATATCCAAACAGTGTGTGTGTGTGTGTGTGTGTGTGTGAAAGTTGTCACCATTATTTGATAATGTATGCAGCTTACGGCAACAGGACTTATCATTAGTGATGGCATGGGTTACACATACACATACATCCTCCTTTATAGGCAGATTACTTGCATGATTAATTCATACTCGTATGCCGCTTCAATGTCTAAGGGAGCTCCAACACCACTTTACTTTCAATTCATATTAGGGAACTACTTATTGTAGAAACGTTTAACTATTTTGTATGTTGGGCGCTTCGTGTTATATGCAAACTGCAATCTAAGCAATATAATAATCATCAAATAACATTGGGGCCAGGCGTAGTTCAAAAACCTAGCAGGAATCCCACAATGGGAGAACGGTTCGAATCATCGCATAAAGCAGGATTTATAAATTAATTAAATTAAATTAATCGCAACAAAATAAAAAAAAATCAATGAATAAAAAATTCAATAAATACATTTTTTTTAAATATATATACATATGTATATGTATACATAAAAATCAGTAAATAAATCAACAAATAAAATATTATTAAATAAAAAATCAATAAATAAAATACAAGCTAAAAAAAATAAATAACAAAAATTTAATTTTTTTTAAATAAAATAAATAAATATTTAATGTTTTAAAAATAAATAACTAAAAAACAATTACATACAAAAAAATAAATAGATAATTAAATAAATAAAAAATAAATAAATATTATTGAGAATCTTGGAGTGCTTTTCAATCATGAATATTTTTTATCAATGTCTGATAAGGCCAAAGGTATTCTATGCCGCAGATAGTTTAAGACCCATATACTAGGCTTTAATATCTTTTAATATCCCATTCTCAAGTATTACTCACAATTCAATCCTTTTCAGATCGTAAATATAACTTTAATCAAAAAATGTACACGCAAATGTATTATTTTCATTGATTTGTTTTAAATGGGCGACTAATGTCCGACTAATGTGAATGATTAGATTAGGTATGGGACTAGGAATTAGTTTAGGGATGAGCGGAAATGGGTATTGCTGTCAGAAAGTGCGGAAATCACGTCAATCAAACGAATCCCCTCCTAAAAATATAAGTATAATCAAATAAAACAAGAAGTGGAATTTAAGGTTTAAACAACCGAAATTATTATTAAAGGTATGGTCAGCCATGCAAAAAAAATTTACATTTAAATAAATGAATCAAATATGATTCAAAAAAATACCAACAAGAATTCTACGATTTTTTTGTTTTACCAAAAATTTTGATTGGGGTTTATTTCTCAAAACCGACTTGTCAAATAGTTGAAATAATTTGCATGTCTGACCGTACCCTTAGACTGTTTTAATTCCTCATATAAATGTAAGCCTATATGCATTCAAGTGCTACTTTTTTTAGGTACTTTCTCACCAGTTCTTATTCAAAAAAATAAAAAATGGTTTGAAATAGGAACAGCTTTTGAAGTCTTTAATTTTTAGCTTTATAGCAGAATTTATAGCAAATTCCTTAACCTGCAAGGGAGTTGTGTGTAGAAAAATAGAACAGTCAGTAGGTTAAGCAATCAATCAAGAAAAAATGCTTTCCACACTATTCGCTGGATTTTTGCCCGTTTAGTTCATAGATAAAACAACGTTTGTACATAACAAATTTAGGACACTAATCAAATATTTAGCTACAAGACTAGTATAGACTTTCTTTCAAAGTCAACAATTCTGGTAGGCAATTGTATGTAGTTGAGCAAACTGAACAATCTCGTATTTATTACAAGTATGGGCAGCAACGCCTTTCATATTATGAATAGGCGGCGTATACAAACAGGGGAAATTCTCGGTAACGAAACAACAAATGGGACAATGAGACAAATTGGTGCATCAACAGCTGACAACTGGATAACTGGCCAACTTTTGGCCTGACCATGCTCTACAGAGATCACGCCATTCAGCCAACTACTATTCGAATCGATTTGTAAAACAAACCGAATACAAAAAAAAAGTGCAGAAGATCAATCATGATCGTATCGGAGAGTTGCGCAAAAGGTGTGCATGGAGTTCGGGAATGTGGCCCGGGTACGCGCCCATTAGAAACTCCTTACAAAAAAGTCAGTCTGGCAAAATCACTTCCGCGCGACGAATTCGGAAAAATGGTCATGGCCGTCAATTGACAACACGAGCGAGCGAACGAGCGAGCGAGCAGGCGAGCGGGTGAGCGGACAAGCGAATGGAAAACGCAGTGAAAGGAAAAACGAAACGAAAACCGGAAGGTAAATTAAAATGGATGACAATGGATGAGCTACACTACATTGTATAAACGAGCATTGAATGAATGGCTGATGCTCGAGTGTATCTGTATGTGTGTATGTGTGTATGTGTGTGTGTGTGCGTGTGTGCGTGTGTGTGTGTAAAAGGTGTGCACGGCACGCTGCTGTCATGGGTTCAAAGTATCTTATAGTTAGCATGCCATGCATGTCCTCTCTGCGTTTGTATAGCTGCAGCTACCCAGTATAAATATTATAAACCACATAGTTTGTGTCGATTCTGAAAAGGGGTGCTCTGCCTTTTATTTTAAAAGTAGAGTCAATTTAAAACTTTAAATAACATAATTGTAAATATAAAAAGCAAATAAATAATAGGTCACATTTTATACAAAAATCGAATGGAAATGAAATAAAAAATATAATTGACAATTTCAATACAAAATATATATACTTTATTCTATTCGCCACTTTTTTAACTTATTCTTCTGACATTATATCTATAAGAAAGGAAATCAATGGGTTTTGAGTTTGGGAATTTTTAAATCATATTATTGTAAACCTCATTTCTAATGCAGTACTTATGAGGCCCCCACTCTAGAGAACCCTTTACTGCTTTTATTTTGTATAACTTTTTCACTATATCATCATTTCCACTAGTTTGTAGGACGAAGAAACAGCATATCATCGAAATATCGCTTCTCTAATCAGAATGCTAGTATCACTAATATATTCTTCTTCTGACATTAAACTTTTGAGAAGAACCAAAGACTTTTGAATGAACTTGTTTTTTAAAAAGTTCTGAATAATAACAAACATTAAACATTGAATTCGTATTAATTAAATAAGGCAACAATTAAAAAAAAAAAAAAAAAAAAACTAATCTTCGTCGTTTTCTATGACCATATAGTAATTAGCCTGCAATCGATTCCTACTGGGTATTTCTAAGCAAACACCTTTTGCCAAAATCTGATGTCGCCCCTCGTGCCCGGAATCACACATGCCTGTATGCACATATGTGTATGTGTGTGCGTGTGCGTGAATGTGTGTGTGTGTGATTTTTTACGCTCATTGCCAGAGCAGCCGCATGTTTCTGCCAACGAACCGTTTAATTGGGGTTGTTAGCCGCTGCCCGCCCCTAAAGAGCCGAGCGCGGTTTCGCCTTTCCAACTGACATTAAACATATTTTATTGTATTTGTATTGTATTTGATTTTAAAAAGCCCAGAGAGTGCACAGCAATATCAGCATCAGCAACAACAGCAACAACAACAATATGAGAAGCAATGGAAACAGCAGCATCAGCAGCCGCCGTGTCGAGTTTATGGTTGTTAATTGTATCTCTCGGATACGGCTTCGCATTCGGGCGTACCCCGACTGTCGTTGTGGTTGTTGTTGCTGCGGCTGCTTTTGCAGATATTAGAACGCTGGAGTGGCCTACGGATTGTCACACTTCAGAGTGAGGAGCTGCCAGCTGCCGAACTGGCTAGCACTCGTAGTCTGCCAAGCTAGTATACTACATACATATATACTTAGCGTCGTTCGATCTTTTTAGGCATAGCAAAAAGTTGCCTCCTCTTCAGAGACTGTACGCGAACGGAACTCTGAGAAGCAACGATTTCGAGTTCATTATTACTATTTTGAATGGTTTTTATATGAAGGGTTTCTATGGAGGGCTTATAGCTTAATACGAGCCTATGTAACACATAGAGCGAGGCGTGGCAGATCCCCAAAGTACATGTAGATATTCTTGATCAGTTGGGCAAGACGAGTCGACATAGCCATGTCCGTCTATCTGTCTGTAGGAACGCAAGGATCTATAAGGTACCTAAGTAGATTCTTCTAGCTCCGAGAAAAGACAAGTTTCTGATTTTTTTTCGATACACGCCCCACTTCCTCGCTTAAGAAGTTTTGTTTTCATTTCAATCTTGTTTTGATTTTGTTATTTGAAAAATTCTATTTTCATTGTTTTTCAGATCAATACGCCCTTATGAATAACAAAATATCATCATCATTTTAGGGCACATTCTTAGGCAGATATAGTGGTCAAAACTCGCGTTGCCAATATCTAGTTACATGTTTGTATATTGGAAGACATAAATTATTCGTTGTCTATAATTTTCGCAGTTTGCCAGATAGATAAAACGTCCACAGATATAATTTTGATATCCCCCGCCGTTTGCTAATTAAAAAATGGTGTCTAAACAATCCAAACATTTCGATTCTTTGCTCTGTTGAACTTAATTCAATTCCCTGGAATGGAGCCACTCTGACAATAAGTATTTAATTCCGATCTATAATATATTAAATCTACTCAAATTTATATGAAAGGCTCGTCTTGTACATTTTATAACATTAATATTCGATCCTTAACTCTGATAATACCACTCTCTATAATTAAATCTATTACACTTTATACCAAGTGGACATCTTGAGTTTTACATTATTTCAGTAGTTGATTCTAAACTCTGCTCAATATACATTTGGACATCTCTAGTTCCCCCAGAATTGTCTGGAAAGGGACCAAACTGTTTTTAATTATTTATTTATTTTATATTTGTAACTCAGAATTAATCCTAAATACATAGTATATGTGTAGCCAGAGCAACGAAGGCCTTCAGGCTGGTTCTTTCTCTATTAATTATATGTTTATATGTAGTTTAGGAATTAGTTTTATAAAGTTATTAATATTTACATCATTTGTCTCTGCGCGTATTTGATTTGGCGTGGGAATTTTCAAGGAAGCACAATGGTTAGTTAGAGTGCTGTTATTAATTATTTGAATCCATTAAAAGAACAGTTAATCCACTTAAATGTATATCTTGGATAGGTATAGATTTGTAATCGATTGTCATTCATGTGTTATGTAGATGTTTAGCTTCAATACCTTCTGAGTTCTCTCTTAACAAGCCTTTAAATCCTATCTATAAAATTCTAAATGCACTAAAATGGATATGTACAGAGTTCAAAATTCGAAAATTGAATGCTCCAATTCCCCCTGAATTCGCTGTAATGGAACCAAACTGCTAATGAGTCTCAAATCGTATTTAAAACATTTTCAGTTAATGTTATACATAGAACTTCAATATTCGATCCTTATTTATATGAAATGTTTCAATTCTAATTACTCTGCATTGCTAATTCGTCTTTTAATCCCATCTATAACAAATTAAATCTACTATATTTGCATTGTCCAAGGACATCAGCAAGCGATGTAGTACTTACTGAACCCTAGAGGCACAAATCTGTAGTTTCCCGAAACCATGCATACTCTTAAATACATACACACTAGTGTGAGTAGCAAACAAATATTTTCGTTCGTCTGTCAGGAACAACAACTACAATTGCCTGCTAAAGTAGTTTGAAGTGCGAAGGTATAAAAGTAAAACCAAAAATAAAAAAAAATAAATAAACAAATAAAGCAAAACAAGGATAACAAGGAAAGATAAAAACAAACGAGTTTGCTGCGCGAATTGAATTGAATTTTTATGTCATTTGAATAGCGGCCTCAATGCTGCTTCTGCCCATTATAGTAGAAGACGGATTTAGTTTTTTGTATTTGTTTCTTTTTATTTTTGTATTTTTTTGCTTTGTTTTTTTTGGCTGTTTTTTTTTGGGCAATTGCCAAAGTGGCAGTACAAGATACGACGAATGGCCTGAATGGCTTGAATGTCTATTGTTGTAGTCGCTGGCTACTTAAACTTCCGCCCGGAAGCTAAACGGTGGGTGGGGGGGGGCATAGGCAACTAAAAAGGCAGGGCGGCGGCGGCAAATCAAATCAGAGGCAACGACGCTGAAAGGCTTTTACTTTTCAATGCTGTCGCTATTGGTGTTGTTGTTGCTGTTGTTGTTGTTGGTGCTGTTATTCTTGGCTATGTTATTAAATGCAACATCATCATTAAGCGCATAACAATGGCAATCACTGTCACACACACACACACGCACGCACGCACTCTCACTCACACACACACAGACACTATATGTATACATATGTACGTATATAAGCGAAAAAGGGCGTGCGCAAGCCACACAGGGAAATTTCCCATGCACCGTTATCCTGCACACAAAATTACCCAAAAGCAGCGCGCAAGTGCGGCAACAGGCAGACCCAGCTAGCCGTCTCGCTCGCCCCGTGACCCTATTGGCTGTTGGCTGCGACGCGCCTACTTCTTTTATGCGCCGGCCGACGCGTCTGCGGCAACGCTGCTGGCTGGCGCACACGTAATTTCCCACAAACCGGCTAGCGGTGCGCGTGTTTTCCCATTTTCCCATTTTCGCATTTTCATTTGTAATCCTGCAGGCGCAGCTGCAGCGACGGCGCCGACAGAGGTCGAGGCAGCAATATGGAGTGGCCTCTTCATGCAGCGCATTTGGAGAGCTGCGTGTTTAGGCCAGCAGCCTGAAGTGTGAGGTGTGTGTGCGGGTGTCCCATTGTCGAGCACATGCTTTACACACACACACACACACTTACATGTACATGCAAGCTAGTTATGTGTAGAGAACCCTTATGTGGCTAAGCTTTCCACTACTACATAAGCATTTACCCAAACCGGCCCCTCCCTCTATCAAAAGGTGGAGCAGGACCTGGAGAAGTAGGATGATTATGGAAGGAGGAGGGTTACGTGATATGGCCCTCAAACACGCCATGTTTGCCATTTTTTTCAATTGTGTGCCAACTTGCCCTTTTGCCGTTCTCAGCTACAGACTGGCGCCTACATGGCTCTACTTCGGTTGCTTCCCCCTGCCCTTCAGAAAGAAAAAAAAAACCATCCATCGACCCGTTGCTCATTACTACAACGCTTGATAGTTAGTCCTTTGACTCCATTGTTCAAGTTAGCTAATGTCCGTGTTGATTATGCTTTTTGCTTGAGTGCTTTTGGGTGTGTCCTGTTGGAAACATTGATTTTCATATTGCATGGATACCTACATATACGAATACTCCTAGTATGTAAACGTGGAATTTTTACATTTAGTATACTCCGTCCCCTGCATATGTGTGTGCTTATCATGGGTTTGATTATGAAACCGAGATACAAATGCTTAGCGCGACACACAAAGCATATTAAAGAGTGCCAACTGGACCATGATCTCTCCCTAAAGGGTATCCTTTAAGCTGAAGTATACAAGTACATATATTTTTGCATTTCTCTAATCGTCCAGTCGAAGTCAAATAATCGCCGTAAATTATTCATATTTTCTTCCAAACTCTACAATCCAATCCACATGGCTTGGTAACAGAACAGCTTATAACATTTTTTCCCACCCAGATTCTTAAGTTATTGAAGTGAAATAAACTTGATTGTAGAAATCATTCCTATGCCATGTTTTTGATAAAAAAAAGTTAAGATTTTGATAAATCTTCAGATTGTGGCCACATTCGGCTACAATCATTAGGGTACCTGAGTTTTGCAAAATTCCAACTTCAAATGGGAAACAATGCTACGCTGCATTCAGTTTTTTTGCAATTCTTCTTGGGGTCTGATTTGTTGGGGTTTTCTTGTATTAAAATACATATGGAAAACATTAACTAAATACTTAGTAATCGATAGTAATATTTAATGGCTAATTTATTTTAATTTGAGGTCCGATAGTGATATAAATAAATCAGAACTCAGGGACTGTAATCATTGTAAGCGTTATCCGGTAAAGTTTTGGGCTTCACAAAAAAAATTGTTAAAAAAATTGTCAGGCAAAATTACAACTTGAGCTTTATATTTGATCAAAAAAATAAAACTTACAGGATAAAAATATTTTTTGAGTTTTATTTTTTTGCTCAAAAATAATTAAGTAATAACGTAAAATTAAAAATTAATTATTAAATTTTTTACCTCTATAATTCAATTCTAAATCTATTGCACCAATCTGCTAAAAAAAAAAATAAATAAATAGCCTAGTGACCAAACAACAAAAATATTATAATTTATTAAAAACAGACACCAATCTGGCTAACACAAATCATGTCCAACATTTAAGTTCCATTGTTTTTACTAGGAAAAATATAATATATATAAATACATAAATATATAAATAAATAAATGTAAAAAATCAAATTGTAGGCGAAACATGAATTCAGC
The DNA here is from genome assembly GCF_003285725.1 of Scaptodrosophila lebanonensis. Classification (NCBI taxonomy): domain Eukaryota; kingdom Metazoa; phylum Arthropoda; class Insecta; order Diptera; family Drosophilidae; genus Scaptodrosophila; species Scaptodrosophila lebanonensis. The sequence goes on along the minus strand of NW_022060598.1, from coordinate 552,754 downwards.
ATAAATGTATGTCTTGATTTTTATACAAGTTTTTTCTGTTTGATGACAAACTAGTTATGGGTATATTATATCCTTTGGTTAAATAACACACAATAAATGTTGAGGTCCCTACTCTAGTGACAAAACCGCAAAGCTTCATACATACTTAGTAGCTGACAAGTATTTATGGTTTATGCTAATACTTTTATGAGAAGAATCTTAGATCTCTTTATCCCTCTCTACAGAATATAAACAACACGCTAAAGTTAAAGTCGCCCTTTTTCCCCATAAGCGTTTTTATACGATTAGGGATTGCGAATCACTTCATTGTCGAATTTGTGTTTAAACGAAATAGTTTCGAAACTTTTTTTTGGAGCTTTTTTGGCTACGTGTGGCTTATGTCCGCTGATTAAAACGCCAAATTATTTCTCATTTAAAGTAGGTCTGATTGAAAATAGACTAGGGTTAGTGTTAAACAATTCTGAATATCCTAAATCATAGAGTACCACAATTCAATTAATTAAGAAACATTTCCATTATGAAAAGGGGCCAATACTGAGAACTATAAACATGTTATGGCAAATACTAATTGGGATTGGAGTGTGTATCAGAAAGAAAAAAGATATAAACTTGACCTGCCCAGGAGCTCATAGCAATTACAACTCTTATTTAATATGAGAAATGATTCTATCAATGGACAATATCTAAAAAGAAAAATTCAGTTCCCGTCTGGGTTTAAAATTTAGATTCTAAATTATACCTAATAGTTAAATCATCTAAGTCTTAATTAATTGTGTGGAAAGCGCTTAATGAGAAGATAGTCCTGATTTGTTCAGATATTTAAACAGAAATTGATCTGGTATTGCTGATTATTGAATTCTATCAATGGACAATTATCCTAAAAGAAATGCAGTTCCTGTCTAAGTCTAAAATTTAGACTCTAAATTATACGTAATAATCATAACAGAGCCATTTAGCTTAATTCTAAGCCTTGTATGTCCATCGCTGAATTGTGTGGAAAGCGCTTAATGAGAAGATAGTCCTGATTTGTTCAGATATTTAAACAGAAATTGATCTGGAATTGCTGATTATTGAATTCTATAAATCAACAACCATCTTAAAAGTTATGCAGCGCCATTCTAAGTGTTAATAATACCTTGTATCCGGACATCAACTAGGTTGGACGCCTTTTAAAGAGCAGTTTAGTTTTTGCTTTTCCAGCCTAGACTATACTAAATACTACATATGTAGTATATAATTGGAGCCCATTTAAATGCTTGATACGAATCTACATTGCTCTCTGCCGCCCACCACAATCCACAGTCCACGTCCAAGTCCTTGTGCCTTTGTCCAAACTAAATTGAGGATGATATCATTGATGCGCACGTGTTTGGGGCTTGGGGACTGGGGGCTGGGGACTGAAGACTGGGTTGGTATGGTCAGCAATGTGTCTAATAAAAACCGAAATAGCCACAAAACAGTCGCAGTGCCAGGGGAGCCGGTAGGTGCCTGCTTCATGCTTTAGAGAGATGATAATGATAAATACAATATGTATAATGACGCGGCAATTGTTGACAACATCAAGTGCAGAACGTGAGGCGTTCCAGAGACGTTTGAGAGCCATGAGAGCGAGGCAGACATCAGACAAGAGGCATCAGGCAGCTGGCAATACTGAGTGCGCATGAATGAAAGAAAGAGCCGTGCGGGGCCAAACCAGGGGCTAGACTAGGGTTCTTGGCCTCGCTTGTCTGACTGGCCAACGGGCCAACTGGCTGCCTGGCCTTTGGGCTGCCTTGGGCTGCCTTTTACCTAAGTTCGATACTCGAGCGGCACAATAGCGGCTCTCGTTGAAACTCGAGCTCGAAGGCGCGCACACACACAAACACACAGACACACAGACACACACAGACACACACACACACACACACACAGAGACTCGCACATACTCGTGAACAGAGAGAGTCCTCAAGTGGGCACTCGTCGTTGTGGGAGCGAGACGAGCTTAGTTGTGCGCTAGGCTGGCCTTGTTTAACAAATGGCTGCCAGGATGTGCAGCAAATGGTGGTGAGCTGTGAGTTGTTTATTATTGTTGTTGTTGTTGTTCTTGTTGTTGGTGGTTGAATGAGCCACTCATATTGTTGCTGTTGCCGTCGCTGCTTCTGCTGCTGCTGCTGCTGCTTCTGTTCTAGTATCCTTGTTGAAAAGGACATGAGAAGCCACTTAGTGTAAATGCGATGAGCGGGCCGCGCGTCTAAACAAACCCAGCTCTCAGCGTACATCTGTGTGTGTGTGTGTGTTTCTATATATATTTGTGAGTGCTATATACCCAATGGTGGATGGATGCGCCATGTATATATGGCCACTATATATATATGTGTGTGTGAGTGTGTGTGTGTGTGTGCGTGTGTTTTTTTGGTACTTTTCTGCCGTTGGCTGGTTGGACTCGTGTCGAGTTCTTGATGTCTCGTTAGTTGTTGACGACACTTCAGTTTGGAATGTTTAGAGTGCGGCTGACAACGAGAACGTGAACGTGAACGTTACGACCACGACCACGACCTAGAGGACGAAATTAAGGACGTGTGCTCGCAACGCATCAAATAATTATTATGAGCAATACACACAACACAATAGTAATCTGAAGTAGTGCGTCTAAACGATCGAACGATACGACAATTTTTTGAGTGTGCCCCACAAAAACCCCGCCAAAAACAAATCCAAATACAAATACAACAAGAAAATAACAACAACAATTGAAAAGGGCTCAAGTGCAGTGCAAAAAAGAAAAAAACGAAATTAAGAAAACAAACAGAGCTCTCCCGTTTTTGTTAGTGACATTTTTGTACGTACCGGCGCCAAAGTGGCGGAGAAACACAAACGCTCGCCGTCGCCGCCCGCGCACCGCTCGCCACCACAGCGACGCAAGTCCATGACGACAACGACGACAACAACGACGGCCACTCCGCCGCCCGCCAATATGACCAGCACCACAACAACAACAACGACAGCAGCGGCCGTGGAACGCACGCCGCACAAACAGCCGCCAGCGACAAACAGCAGCGGCAACAGCAGCGGACTCGGCAGCGCTGGCAGTTTGCCAGCCTCGCCACAAAGTGCGGCTGCCATAAGTCCTGCCACGCCCAGTACGCCCACAACGCCCAAACGTCCGTTGCGCACCTCGACACCGTCAACGACAACGGAACGGTCGGAGCGCTCAGAACGCTCGGAGCGCCTGGAACGTCCAATGCTGAGCGTGCCCAAAACGACGGCCAGCACCACGGTGCCAACAACAACGCCAGGCGGCACTTTGTCCGCCAGCGAGCATCTCCGCATACCGACGGGCGCGGCAGCCTTCAGCGGCTTCCCCACACTGCACAGCATGAGCAGCCTGATGGTTCCTTCGGCGGCGGCGGCTGCAGCGGCCGCGGCACCCTTTCTGCCCTGGTCACCCATTCTGTTGCCGCCTTGGAGTCATGCTCTGCTGCCAGCAGCCTTTTATCCGGCCGCACTACGCAACGCATTGCCAGGGTAAGCAAAGCTCTGTGATGGAGAAGGGATGGGAGAGGGGTGGAGGATGGGGGATGGTGGATGGGGGAAATATGCCTGGAGTCTGTAACATGCATCTAGTCCCATCGTAGTGGCTCCCATAATATAGCTCTCTTGTTGGAGTTTCAGAACTTTGACAACCTTATATTGATTACGGAAAAGTCCAACTTTACATTGATAACTGAAAAGTCCAATTTATAGACTTATCTTTTAAAAATGCATAAGTATTTCAACTTATATTAATGAGAGCTTCTGATGTATGACTAGTTCCTATTTCGATCAAAAGCCTCCAAATCACGAAAAATGTCCAAGTCGAATGGTTTACAAATAATCTAAATAAGTGGAACAAATTAAGGTCCAAACTTTTGAAATTCTGCGCTTTTTAAAGAAGTTTTTTAATTCGGAAACAGGAGGTCTCAATAATTTACTTTACTAACTGATGGTCTCTTTTGTCGGAACACTTTTATTTGTAATCACCTGATTAATTCAAAAAAAAAAAAGTCCTATAACTAATGGCTATAAAATGTTCATAAGTAGTCCTTTAATTGAAAGGTTCTTGACTTGTTATTCAATATTTCGGTTATCAAGATAACTTTTATGATCGTTTTCCTAGAGACTTCGCCCAGCCCAGCTCACAGAAAAGTCCTACTAATTAATGGCTATAAAATGTTCATAAGTAGGTCTTCCTAGTCTTTAATTGAAAGGGTCTTGACTTGTAATTCAATATTTCGGTTATCAAGATAACTTTTATGATCGTTTTCTTAGAGACTTTAGGCAAGCTTATTAAACATCATCTAGTGATTTGGTTTAGCTCAGCTAGAGAATCACTTCCACTTTTAAATTTCACGCGAGTGATTTCATTTAAAGGGACATAGAACGAGCTATCACATGTTAAATCTCTCAATTATTTTCATCATTTTAGTGCAATATATTAGAAAACAATTTGGTCCAGCAATAATATAACTTAATTGAAGTCAGGGAGAATCTGATTTCAGTCCAGCTCTACTCAACTTCTTCAGAGATATGCTGTAGCTTAGACACTACTACCACTTCCACATATGAGTTCATTCTTTACTTTTTGCTGGAGGTATCTTAAAGAGTTCACATTCAAATGTTCAATATCTCAGTCGCTTTAGTTTAGTTCTACGACTACTTCCAAGTAACAGTTTAGCGAGCGACTTAATTTAGAGAAAGGGCTTTGTAATATTAACAAAACTTGATTTCACTTTTATGATGACAATTCCTAATTAGTTCAACAATGAAGCAATTCATTCTCAGACCCTCTAGTGATCTGCTTCGGCTTTTTTCTACTTTCACTTATTTTTATTTCTAAAGCTGTCGAGCTTTTATAAGTTCTTGAAGATTTCTTGAGAAAGGCTATTTCTCCCTGAACTAAGCTTGATTAAATACTTGAGAAAATTGTATTAAATAATTGTATTAAAATAATTATTATGACGCTTCCTCTGGAGTAGTCTGGCAATAAAGTAATACATTCTGACTGGATCTCAACCCAGCCCAGTCCAGTCCAGTCGAGCCCAGCTCAAGCCCTCTAGTGATCTCTTCATCTCTTCAGCATGTGCTGTTATTTTAGGTTCGCGATACTAATAGCATTTGCACACTAATCCATCAGAGCCCGAAACTGCGGCAATCCAATCAAAGCATTAACTACACTTGCCTCGAGCTCAGCCCGCAAAGCAAATTACCAAATGACCGCTCGAACGAGCGATCGATCGACGTAATTCCCCCGCTCAAGGCTAGGTGCATTGGCGATCAACCGTGTTCGGTATTTAGTGCACAAGTGCGCCCGTTGCACTGGTCGGGCTGGTCTGGGACCAGGACCAGCCAGGCAGGTCTACAGTAAGCCTTAGCCCGAGCCGTGCAACGAAAATTCCCATGGCTGAGGAAAAGCCCAGGACGAGACAACGGCGAGCAGCCAACATGTGTGCGACAGACGATGGTGGCGTGGTGAGGCGTCACACTGTCTGCGATCGCGTCCAGGTTTTGTGGCGAAGGCCAAAGGGAATTCCTGTCCACCACCTGAGCGCGCGTGGGAATTTCGCACACACATTTGGGAAAATTCAATTTGGAAAAACCGGAAGCGCAGCGACCAAACAAAAAGTGAACTTGCGCCAACATGTGTTGGCCCGTCGAACAGGTAGAGCGATTGAGCGATAGAGCGATAGATCGGTTCGGCACTGTTCGACAACGACCCGTGCGGGCTTGCGTTTAATTGTTGATGGTATTAGTGGAAAATCAAATTTGCATTAGCCTCAAGATTTGCCTTAGAGGATTGCTAGCTCACTGCTCACTGGTCTCTGGCCACTGGCCACTGATCAGTGAACGGTTCGGCTCGTAGACTAGGTGTCAATAATCCAGCCTTAATCAAAGTTAATTCCGTTCGCTCCTCGCCCGAAACGTTGGGCCCAAAAAGGTGTGAATAATCGCTAGTTGTGTGCAATTTTTGTCAAAGTCAGAAGACCAAGACCTGTTCGACTACCTGCTGCTCTGGCCGCTTTGGCTGTTGCTTTGTCTATTGCCCGGGCAAACAGGTACCGCCGAACGAGCTGATGAGCCCATTGTGAATGCTTCCGGCCATTCATGACTCGGCACCGGATGTGATCGACTGAAAAATTGAACCAACAAATCGTTTCCTTTCATTGCAGCCTCTTCGATGCCAAGGTGCCCTCCTCGCAGCGTTCCGGCTTCCATATATCCGACATACTCAATCTGGATGGAGCGGAGCTGAAGAACCCCAACGGAGTGGCCGCCGCACACAACCACAGCACAGACATTAGTCAGGCCAATGCTGAGGCCACCAATGGCCACGGCCATCCCACGCCCACTGCTCTGTCGCCCACGCCCAACACAACGCTGCCGTCGGTGGTCGGTGGTGCTGGCACAGCTAGCTCCGAAGATCAGGCCGCGTCCACGCAACAGGCCACAGAGCATCAGACGCAGCCGCTGCAGACCCCAACGGTACAGCAACAGCAACAGCATCAGCATTTGCAACACCACCTGCACCAACAACAGCACACGTCTGTGGCACCTCTTCCCCTGCCCTACAACCACAGCAGCAGCGGCGCCGGTGGCACCCATGTGGGCGCCCACGCACATGCCGCTTCAGCGCAGGCCGCTGCCCATCTGCTGGCCAGTCACAATGCGGCCGCCGCTGCTGCCGTCGCCGCCGGCCAATATTTGCCAAAGAACTTTGCCGGCACCTTCGGCGATGAGATGTCCTCCTACCATCACATGGCCCAGACAATGCTCCACCACACAGGACGCAGTCCGTGGATCAAGGATAATGAGTTATATGGTAAGTTTATTTTCATTTATCTATCGAGCCATTTAAGCACATTTTTAAAATGTAGAAAAATTGCAATTATTTCTTAAATGAAGAACTACTTATCAGTTCAGGATTTGTTAAATGTGGAGAAGTTGAATAGATTGGAGTGCAGAATATAACTAAAATTGTTTTAAATAACACAATAGGTTTTAGAAACCAATGTGGATTTTATTATTCCACGATTTAAAGGTTCTATCGAACATTTTCAACAGCAAAGGGAATGTCTGAATTAAACCGAAAGGAGCCCCAATTTATAGTCAAATAATTGCCTTTTAAAGACGATATCAGAGACGGCAGTCAAATCTGGTGTAATACCTAGTTAATGAAGTCATACTTCTGTTAAAACTATAATGCAACGCACTATGATTAACCGATTTGGGTGAAAACACAGTTTTTGTTAAAATCACGATTTAATCGAAATTGAGTTTAAAGCATTGCTAAAATAGAATCCATAGAAATTTGAGAATTCTCATAGAAATGTGAGCATTCAAATAATAATTTATTTAGTCCAGAAGAAGAAGAAGAAAATAAAAACCGACTACTGACCAAAATCTGCTCCAATTTCTTCCTTAATATTTTACAGTTTAATCAAACCATAAGAAAAGATATAATTTAAAACTTCAAATCAATCCGGAATGACGCTGAAATAGAATCCCAAAAGTGTATTCTCATAGAAATTAGAGAATTCAAATAATAGCTAATGTAGTTAAAAAAAAAAGAAATTAAATTAATTATGACTATGAACCAATATCTGTTCCAAATTCTTCCTTCATACTTGTCAGTTCAATCAAACCATTTGAAAGATAAAAAATAAAATTTGAAATCATTTTTACATCATTTCGAAATGACAGTTAATAGAATCATATTTTGAATTCCACTTTAAGCGAACTCTTCTTACACTTTTTGGATTAGAATCGGTTATTTTTCTGGTACCGCCTGTACTTGACCGTGTTGTGATGTGATTGTGATTTTAAAGTATTGTGTCCTTAAGCGGATCAGTTTTATTTGATCAAAAGTCTTCTGTAAGACGAAAAAAAAAACAAAACACTTTTAAAATATAATTGAAAAAGTTTATAAAAAAAACATTTTTAAATTTATTGTAAAATATTCATCAATTAAAACATTCTGACGTATTTTTTCATGTCAGTCCAGTTTTTAAACAATTTACGAGCCTTCTAGCTTGCATGTTTCAGATCATTAGCCTGCTGGAAGATTGATAGCAATGGCATTTCTTCTGCCGCATATAATGAGAGAACATACTAATAGTAACTTACATTAAAATACATTTCCAAATTATTACGAGAAAATACCATTTATGCCTGTTTATTGAAATGAAATTCGTTCCATCCTCTGATATATCTTAATCTTGTTCGTTTCATTTTAAAACACTTTCAATCAGATTAGTTAATTAATACAAGTTTGGCATTAAAATTTACAAAAAAGAGGTTTACCAAAAGCTTTAATATGAACTTCAACTAGTATATATATTCCTCTAGAAAACAAATGTACAATCCACAAAACTAAAGCATACAAGTATACTATATTTTGCAGCTAAACATTGTCTTAATATCTTTAAAGAATTGAAGGTAGATTTAAAGCTACATTTTAAAGAGGAGAACTATCTTTGAAATGTGAACTTTATTGGCAAAATTCGACAAGTTTCTGTCTGACAATAGCTTGAGAGCTTATTAATGAAATATATGCACATATACTCGTATATGCGTTCTTCAATGCTCCACATTCCGTCACAATTGACTAAACAATCTGAACCATCTTGGCCGAGCCACCATACCATACCACCACCCATCCAACAGCCCATCCAGCTAAGAGCAAGCATTCATGGTCCTCACCATGACAACTCAACAAATTAATAACTTAATATAATCAAATCGACGCGACGCGACGCGACGCGACTTACAGCTGTGAAATTTCCCAAAAAAAAAGAAGAACACACACCAAAAAAACGGCAAACTGGCAACAATTATAATTTGTAGCCAAGGGCCAAATCAACAACAAATAGAGAGAGTGAGAGGCGCAACAAAAAGCAAAAAAGCGAAAAAAATAAAAAATACTTATAATAAAAGCGGAAGTGCGTGCCATAAATTTTCTAGCTACTAAACGTACGAGTATATGAAAGCAATGAATGAATGGCTGCAAAACGGTTTGCAGGCGACGACCCATCAGGGGGAAAAAATAACAAAATTAATCCTCAAGTGTGAAGCGCATACAAACTATTAGTCAAGATTATGTTGAGCAACGAAAAATAAAAATAACAAAAAACAAAAACGAACACACACACACACGTACACATACGACTGAAAAATAAGCAAACTATAGTATTGTGGAAATAAGACTTGCGCCCAGGGGTGGTTTGCACTTCAGTGAAGCACCTGAATCGCCGCTAAAAGGTTTTATTCCGGCAAAGAGGCGTGGTAGCTCGGGCTCGAACTCGAACTCGAACTCGGGCTCTACAGTTCGATCCATGGCTAAGGCCCAAGGGTTAGTGCAGCTAGCCGAGGGGTTTCCACTAAAGTGGCAGCCAGAATGACGAGGACGATGATGATGAAGAGGACACGACAGCGTCGATATGCAAACACAGCTGCGGGGCAATTATAAAACAATGTTATTAGAAGGGCCTTAAATCTAGTCGCCACTCCACAAACTTTTGAGGGATTGTAAAAAGAAGAAACCAATCGTGAATACTAAGTGGGGTTTATGCTTAGAGGACTGTAAAGCTGCCTAGAAATGGCATACTATTAAAATATGTTGGAGATATATTAAATATATATCTTCTAATAATAAATCAAGCCACAAACTTTTAAAAAGAAGAAACCGATTGTGAATACTAAGTGGGGTTTAAAGGAGAATTGGCATAATTATATGAAGAAGTTTTTATTTAAACTTTGTTTTAAAAGATGTTGAAGATATATTACAAATAGTCGTCGATATGCAAATACAATCTAGTCGCCCCTTCACAAACTTTAGAGATTGTAAAAAGAAACCAATCGTGAATACTAAATGGGGCTAAAAGGAGAATTGGCATATTAATACGAAGAAGTTTTTTTTTTTTAACTTTGTTTTAAAACATGTTGAAGATATATTAACAAGTATAAGAGTTTCAAGACTAAAAAATGAGGATTTGAAATCAGTTTTTATATACATTACAAGTATAAGTATTACATAAGTTGTTATAATTCGTATGGCATGACAAGTCTAAGCTGGCCCAGGATATGCTTCCAAAATTGATAAAACTAGCTACTTGCATTGAATATAGTCATATATGGATGTATTCAGTAACTAACTAGTTATATAAAACAGACATATGACTTACGAAGCCAAAAAGTAGCAAAGCACTAGCTTTATTCTAGGAGCTAACCTTTAAAATAAAGTGAAAACATTTACCTTTAAGATCGAATCACTGAGCAATCATAAAGGCAAATCACATTGACAACTAACGGAAAAGATAGCTGTACTGCGTTTCCCAATTTTAAGCTCATTATTGGGTAATCATTTAATGATCATTTTTAAACATTTAAAAAAGTTAAATTTTCAAACAATTTTTTTTAATCTTTGAGGAACTGATAGGATATCTGACCAAGCAACAAACTTGTATAGTTCTCAAATCTTTGTAGCACTGAAAATTTATCTCAAATTTGTTGAAGTTTAATGTTGTTGTTTAATGTTGGAATTTCATGTAATGGAAAACATAGCTGTACTGCCTTTACAAACTTAATCCTCATTATTGGGTAATCATTTTTAACATCATTTTTTTAATCTTTGAGGAACTGATAGGACACATCTGACCAAGCAACAAACTTGTATAGTTCTCAAATCTTTGTAGCACTGAAAAGTTATCTCAAATTTGTTGAAGTTTAATGTTGTTCCGAGATTTTCTTTATGCACAATCTTGGCTTCAATATGATTTCAATTGTTCGGCTTTATAGGCATGCCCTCCCTATAAACCACATTTAGGGCAACGCCCAAAAACTGTGCCGCCCATTAATAAATCAAGGAGGCTGCATTAAAAGTGGGCGTGCAGGCTCGGGCGTACCGGAAGGAACCAGGATAGTCAGGCAGGCTGACAAAAAGGCAACGATCGATCGCACCTCTACTTGTATTTGAGGTTTGGCTTTTGTACACTTCCCATTGTGTGCGATGTCTAGTTTCGCCATAGACACAACATTAATGTGTTTTCATTAGCATGGCATGAGTGTGCGTGTGCGTGTGTATCTGTGTGTGTGTGTGTGTGTGTGTGTGTGACAATGACAATGCGCAATGCGAGAGACACAAGGCAACTACTCCTAGTTGCCTTTTATGTCAAATAGAAATAAAAAAGAACACAATTTGAAGGTCAGCAGTCAGCCGTACAGTCAATGCGCCCTAAAGGTGTATCCGGACTGCCACAGCTACAGCGCCGCAGGGTTGCGACCCATCGTCGAGGTGCCTCGCTGCCTCGTTGCCGCGTTGCCACAATTACAATGCCAGTTCCGGCCAGGTAGTCAGTAGTTGTCAATTTTTGGCCCTTTAATTGATGCTATTAGCTGCTCGCCTGCATCTCGTTCCCTCTATTTTTGGGGTCGGGGTAGTTAGGGTTGCTGCAGCCACAGCCACAGCCACGCAGCCACCCTGATTAACCAAAGTCAGGCATATACATGTACATACATACATATCTATCTATCTATGTATGGACGAGTGTGAGCGCACTTCTAATCCAATTGTGTGTCCTGCACTCGTTCCTCGCCTGTTTACTCGCTGACTTTTACTTTTTGTTGTCGCTCCTTAAATTGCTTTTGCTGTTGCTATTGTTGTTGTCTAGCTGTGCGGATTTCTGCCTGGTCATGGGGTGTGCCAATGCATTAATTTTTCCAAATTGTTGACAAATTTTGTGTGTGTTTTTAACCTTTTAGTTAAGCGAGCGGGTTGCGACCGTTCTGTGTGTAGCTATGGTCACACAGACAAATAATTTGCACAACAATTCATAGCATCTCCGAACTATACATATAGCATATATGATATTACAATCCAAATCGATCAAAATTCTAAGCAAAAAAGAAAAAGACGATCGCTTTAAGAAGCCTATAAGGTATTTACTTTTCAAAGTTTGTTGTAAAAGAAACGTAGTTTGTCTGCAAATTTTTTGCATGTCTGACCGTAACTTAACCTTTTTGCTTGCAACAGTCAATGAAGCTAGATCGATAGATTGTGGTTCCAAATTAAAACTATACACTCCTAAAAAAAAGCTCTATCAGCGCTTAACTCTTTCCCAATCTAAGGAGCCTTAAAATAAGTTCCCTCATTACCATGTTCCAGTTAGAAAGAAACGGCAATTTTTAAAATGATTTCTTTTCTTCTTCTTCTGCAGGCATTCAACAACCCGCCAGTCCAGATAGCACCTCGCCGGTCACCTCGGAGGTCTCCTACACATATATCGGCTCCAATTGCCAAACATCGCCGGCGCTCTCCGGCGACTACAAGAGCTACAGTCGCTCGGCTGACAGCGACGCACTCTCCGTGGGCGATGCTCTCCATACGCTCCATGGAGCACCACCGGGCGCTAACTCGGCGACGCATGGACTGCACAACAACAACAACAACAATAGCATTAAGCATGATGGAGTCGCTGGTGCAGGGGCTGGCCACGACGATAGCCTCAACGAGGACGGCATCGAGGAGGACATTGACGATGTGGACGATGCGGATGGCAGTGGTGGTGGCGGCGCCAATGGCGACGGTATGCCTAACAAGAAGCGCAAACGCCGTGTCCTCTTCACCAAGGCGCAAACGTACGAGCTGGAGCGTCGTTTCCGCCAGCAGCGCTATCTGAGTGCGCCGGAACGTGAGCATCTGGCCAGTCTTATCCGTTTGACGCCCACCCAGGTGAAGATCTGGTTTCAGAATCATCGCTACAAGACGAAGCGCGCCCAGAACGAGAAGGGGTACGAGCATCCGGGTCTCCTACACGGGCATGCCACCCATCCCCATCATCCGTCGGCCCTGCCCTCGCCCCGTCGCGTCGCCGTACCCGTGCTGGTGCGCAACGGCAAACCCTGTCTCGGCGATGGCAGCAAACTGTCGCAGGACTGCGTCAATACCGCGACGGCCATGCAGAATGCAGCGGCGGCCCATCACCTGGTGGCCCTGAATGGCGCGGCCGCCTATCAGCATGCGGCGGCGGCTGCAGCGGCCGGTCTGCATGCACACGCCCACGCCCACCCGCATGCGCATGCGCAGCGGGCCCCCTGGTGGCCCTAATACTGCTAGACCTTTGGGGCAAGTGGCCGCCCTCTGATCGAGTTCATGATGCTTGCCGGCGGCGGGCAGGCAAAGGCGAGGGTAACTCGAATATTGGACAATAATGGGGCGAGAGCAGCGGAACTGCTGGCCAATCGGTGAGGGTTGGGATTGAGTTGAGAATTCGAACAATTGGTGCAATAAAAACGTATATATAACAATAAAGAACAGCAGCGACAGAGCAGCAGAGCAGCAGAGCAGCCCAAGCAGCCACTTACACACTCCACTACATACAAGTAAGCACATGTCTTGTAAGCCGGGTTCTGGTCAGTTAAGTTGGTCCTTTTAGCTGAACTTTGTAAGTGAGGAGGAGGAGGAGGAGGAGCTAACGAGCTCAACATAACATGTTGCATGGGAAGCTGCGCCTTCCCTGCATTTTTTGTGGCAGTTTGTAATAACAGATTCATAAGCTATGGTCAGACAGGCAAATAATTTACTCATCAACTTTTACTTATTTCACAAGTAGGCTTTGACAGTGCGTTCCAAAGAAGCTTTTTAAAGCAGAAAACTATATATTTTAGTATAGAAGTGAATTAAGAGCAATTTGTATGCAAACTATTTGTCCGTCTGACCATAATTTTGTACATAAATACACCCCTACAAACACACACACACACCCACACAAATCAAGCAATGACAAACACAAACAAGCCACTGACAAATTTCAATTTAATGTTTAGCCACACAATCAATATCATAAGTGTAATAAAATGAATTGACAAGTTTCTTTTTTTTCCGGCAGCTCGAAAGCTGCAGGCATTCTAGTTTTAAGTTTTTTGTACACATACCATTTTTTTTTTTTGCCCACCCAAAAGTTGATAATACTTATAAAAACAAATAGCTGTAGTACGGTAATTTTTTTGTTTAGCAGCGTAAGTAAGTCCTGTAAATATATAAAATAAAACAGCATTAATAAATCTACATACTATTCCAAATTCAAGACAAAAAGCAAAACATAAATCAATGGTGTATAAAACGTAGTGTTCAATTTTTAGGCAAAATTCGATATACATATACTATTTTTTTTCCTAATATTTATGTAGTCGTAGTATGTTAATGTATAAATGATAACAACATTTTTTTTTTATTGTGTGTATAGTCAAGCAAACGCTCTTTGAATTTATAGTTGGTAATGAGTTCGTAAATGTTATAACAAATAAAACTAATTATAAACCGAGAAAATGTATTTGTAATACGCAAAAAATTGATAGAAAAACAAACAGAACAAAACAAACAACAACGCAATACATTTCAGAGATTTAATAAAAACATTTACACAAATTTGAAAGAAAGACGAACAAGTGTGTATGAAAATACTTTTTACTTAAAGGAACTGGGATCTGTCATTACTTAAGCTTTCCAATTAATCCAGCTGTTTGGAGAGAATCCTGCGTCTATGCTCACAGAAGACTGCGATGTTCGATATATCGGATAACACAAATAAGATCTTCACTTCGCAGCCGAGTCTTAGAAATACTCGACCAAAAAACTATCTTTTTTCCTCTACAAGGGCGTACACAGCCTTTTCCAAAAAATAAAAACTTTTGATTAAATAATGCGCTAACATAATTATTTATGCATTTGATCAACAGAAAAACTTCAACAAATCCAACTCAGTTCCATTTTAATGCGAAATAGTGTGCCATAATAATGAATGTATGGTTGATTTCAGAGTGCGATATTTTTTTTCTTCTACTTCTTATCTTTATAACACTCTTTTTAAGCATTTTCAGCGATTCTCAATAGCTTTGATACCCCGTTTATAGTAAAACACATAAAAATCTTCTCATTCTTGGTATTTTAACAATGAGCCATTTCTTCAAGTTTAGAAAAAGAAATGAATCCGAACGGACTAAGTCTGGCATATCGGGTATTATTAGTGATTTGGTAATTCATTTCTCATCTTCAAGCGACTTTCGAAATGCAATATATAGCATTTAAACGGAAGAACATGTCTAAATTTATTTGACTCGGCATGCAGAGGTGCTTCCGTTCTTCTGCCTGAGACATACTTTTCACAATTTTGAGATACCCTTATACCTTTCGAATAAAGATTATAGAAACCTAAGGGAATAAATGCTAAGACTTTAGCAAACTAAAGAATTCAGTCTAGCGCTCATTCTTGTTGAGATAGACGGACGTACAGGCTAGATTTGTGCCCATCATCATGTGTTTCCATTTATATTTTGTGACTCGATTTCCCCAAAGACTTGTATAAAGAAACCGCTTAACAGTAGTCTAGTATTATTGGACCCCATAGACAAGGGTATTTGTGCCGCTTGTTATCTCATTGTTTCTTTTCCACACACTTGTTAATCTCATTTGCTTTAACAAGCGTGATTCTTCACTTGTTATTTATTATTTTTTTAAAATTTAATGTGAAAATAATATGTTGATTGAACAACTGTGGCGGATAAGAAATAATACGCGTATATACTAAATTTCTTCAAAACTTATCGAATGATTGTTTGATTGTACAAGTATGAAATGCAATCACAAACTAAAAACTTCAAAATATAATTAATAAAATTGTTGTTTTGCGTGCCATTTTCCTATTTCGCTGGCATGTCGTTTCCAGTGAAAAATTGGCCTAAGTGCTAAATAGATAAATAATTATTTAGTGGAATTTCACCAGAAAAAAGAAAGATCTTTGGGCTGACTTATTTCTCTCTTTTTGAATAAAAACAATATGTACCTGCTTTCTTCTTAGTTTGTGCTCTTCATTTCAAGTAGGACAATATACAACTACTGCATTCATTTAAAACAAGTTTGTTTTCATTTTTATATGAATTAAAACTGTAGAAATAGGCTATGGGTAAGGTTCTTAAAGACCACAAGTTACTTGTTGTTTTGGATGAGTACAGTAATGAGTTAGAACACGAAAGAATGTGTGCGAGATAAAAATTTTTTTATAACAGAAATCCTTATCCTTCTAGCTGTAATGTTTCGGTAAACGCTTTCAATAATGCAATAATGAAAGATAATACTTCTGCCGACATTTCGCATCAAAGTAAAAAGTGTATATTCAGCAGCAGAGGGGAAAATAGTCATACCATCAAGCTTGTTCACTGTGGTTAAATCTTTTCAATAGCCTGAATCAAATATATCTCCAGATACAAGTATAGTGTCTTAAATATTTCAGCACGCACAAAAATAGCACACAAATATCTTCAGGAATGAGAATTCTGATCTTGAAATGAGTCTGACAAAAATATTAGCGAGGTATGAAAGCCTCAAGGGTATACTTAGATTGTTCCTTAAATTATAATTCCATAGAGGATTTGCTTTCAGTTGGGTGTGATTTGTCTTTTCGTAAAATGACATATTCGAAGGATGTTTAAGAATAGTAAAGATTGAAGATAAAGTATAAGTATACAAAATTAAAAAAGACAAAGCATTGTGCCCATCAAAGAGAAAGATCGTAAATCTTGTGGCGTGAGAAACAAATCCCTGCCAATATTTTGAAAGTGCTTGTCTTGGTCGCAAATCAAGGTGCAATGGGTTTATGGCTTAAATGTTAAAAACATATAGATACCGAAATTCCCGACCTCATCGTACTTTTCTCACTAGCTGGTATCGATTTATGATTTGGACTTAAATAGAGAAAACTGATTGGTAATTGTTTCTGGATAAAAAGCCAAACTGAAGAAGAAACTGTGCAGAACTTATAGGGAAGAGAAGCAGCTCTGAATCAATCTCGAAGCCACAGAAATGTTATAACTTAATTGGCACATGTCCAATTTTAAGTGATTTTAGTGTTTCAACACCTACAGAAAAATCAAATGAATATAGATCTATAGATAAACGGAACAAATTGGACTGCATTGGTAAAATATCTAAAATATGCAGTAAGATATAGGAAACGAATACAGCTAGGTGATTTTTAAATTAATAAAATAAAAATGAAAGGAATAAATATAATGGAATAAACAAATTAAATATTGATTATTGATCTGGTATCTAGGGAAGACTAGGGCTATAGTTACTTATGTAGTTCAGAGTACTTGTTGCTGATCGCTAGACGATTTAAAGCAAGTCGTTATAGTTTCAATTCAGCCTTATTTTTGGTTAAACTATAAAATTAAGAAATGCTTTTGTTAACCTTTTTTTTTAAGTAAATATGAAAATAAAACTCCCACTACTAAGTATAACAGCTCATAAAGTTAAATAAACTCAATTGTGACTAATTAGAAAATATACGAACATATTGCATGATTGGTCAATTTTTGTGAGCGAGCTATCGAGCTTAAGTAGTATCTGAGATGTGCTCCTCTACTCTGAACAGACATAGATCCACATCCTCCATATGCGGCCACAACTTGCTGAAAAATCAGGTCTTTGTAATGCACTTCCTTCCTATACCCAACCCATCAACTGAGTATTACTTTCCAATCATACTGCAGAACTGAAAGTCGACCAATCGCAAGGATAATAAATATGATGAGTGCATTGTGCATCAATTGCACGATATATAGTATTTATGGCTGCGCATAATACGTTTTATAGGGGCTTTCAACTACCGTTTGGTAGTTAGTCGGCAGCCAGCGATTAACATCGTAATCCGCTGTTGATTGTGTCCCCCCTTTGTTTGGCAGCCATTCAGAATTGTTGACAAGATAAGCGAGCTCCATAATTATACGATATGGCACACATTGACCCGCCACTCCACTCCAACCCGCCCTATACACACACACACACACTACTTGTATATATACATTATACTTGTATGTACTACATTTATGGGTCATGGGAGTAAGGTTCAAAAATTTGGATCTGCCGGCGGCAAAAGCAGAAAACTAGCGACGGCCGATCGATCACAACTAATGAGTCAGAGTGAGGGAAATTCGCATAGAATGGAGGAGAGGCACATACATACATAAGTGCTCATACATATATGTATATGTATGTATGTATATATGTATGTATGTACATAATGTCTGTGTATGCACACATGGTATGCGCAAATAAAGAACTCGAACTCAAGTAGATGTTTTTGAGTATCTCATAAAATAAACAAGTGCTATTCTAATAAACGACAAATTAAATTACCCATCAATGGGCATTGGGACTCGCCACTCGGCACTCGAGAGTCGAATCATCGAAAAAATACAACAACAACAACAACAACAGCAACATTTTGGACTATGTAGTGTGTTAAAAGCGACATTTTTTGTGTTTTCTATCTATCCGATTTGTGTGCGACAATAGCAGTAACTAACTAGCTAGCTGGTTAGCTGGTTAGCTGGCTAGCTAGTTTGGAGGTATAGTATTAATAAACATCAAGTGGTTGGCAATATATTTTTGCAACGACGACAACAACAACAACAATAACAACTTTTTACACGGGCCATAAACTCAACAACTACTGAAGTGCCATAAATTGTATTTTTATGATATATGCACTTATATATAATATTTTTTAGATTTATCTAACAGGTGCCTCTGAAAGGCTTCGAGTTAATCATACATTAAACACATTTCTTTGAGGCATGCGATATTTTGAAAAAAAGGTTCTTTACTTTTTTGAAAAATGGCCATAAATTAACATTTTAGTCTCTATTTGCGATTTGCCTTTCTGATAAGCGCCCTAACTAAGTAGATTATGAATACCAGCTCTATTCATATATTGATCAAAAGTGTTTTCTTCAATATGCAATGAGATAATAGGGAAGTGCTAGCGATCTTTATAATCCTACAAATCCATTTGGCTAAAATTCAGCCTCCCTCTATGAAGAAGCAACTTGGCTCAGCAATACTGTAGCTATAATGAAGCAGTCAGATAATAGGGATCTACAGCATAGCTATAGAAACTAATTCAAAGAGTGCTTTGGTTAACTTTAAAGGTTTTATAAAACTATTTATACGCGCATTTGCTGGTTTTATTTTTTTGTTCATATTTAATTCACATCTCTGCTTAACAAAAACAAATAATTTGTAAGACTAGCTTAGATAGCAATTCCTTATTTCCTCACCTACGTTTGCCCTCATACCCTAGCAGACTTTTTCTTTTCAATCATCCATCTTTAGCAATCCTTAGGACTCTCCTTAATGTTGTCCTGCTGGTGCTATGAAGTTCTCTGCACTGCCAGGCAGTCTTCATGTTTTTGTCACTTTTTAACCATAGCTGGCCGGACTGGCTATTTTTAAGGAATCTTACTAACCATTAGTTCGAATGGGGTTCTCTCTTCTCTCACTTTTTCGTTATTGGCAATTTTTCCAGACCACTTCTGGCAGTAAATCGAGCTATGCCCGATAGCCGGATAGCAAATGGGAGCAATAAACAATGATCACGTCGGGGTCATCAAATTAAACACGATTAAAGTGCATTTTGTGCAACAAATCCAGTAACATTGTAGTCCACATCCCTAAACCTTTCCACAAATGTATTTGAATAGACGTACTTCTTCACAAAATAAACTACAAAAATATTAAACTATAGTCCATAAAACCAAATAAACAGAAGTCCACTAACGATTAATTAATGACATGTTTTCATCTTTAAGCATTGAAGGCCCTAAATGTCTTTCAATTAAGTCAATCACTTGTGTCGATTGGTCGAACTTTTTTATACTACAGACATAGAAATTAGTATTCCCCCTGATATATGTTAAAATATTAAACTTTAATCCGAAACACCAAACAGAGAGTTTTCATCACTAATCATTTAATGATGAACGTTTCGTACAGACTGAAATTGGGAAATTCTTTTGTGTTCTCCCCCCTGAAGTATTATTAGTTCGACGCTCTTGCTAGTCACGTGCCCATCTATGTCATAAACATTTGCATATAACTAATGTCTATCGCACAGGATGTTGATTATACATTTAACTGATCAAGATTAAGAGCAATTACTGCTTTAGGGTGATATTATTGGCATGAAGGCCTATAATACCTTATGCTACCGGGACGCTCCGAGCATTGAGTTAACACAATAATAAAGTTTTTGTTATTACTTTTTTTTGCTGCTTTTTACTTCTTTCTTAGATAAGACCAGTGTCGGGGCTAGCAAGCGCCAAGACACTATGCCAGTCTCAGAGCGCTACTTCCCCCGGCCCCCCACAACAGCTCCCCCTGATCGTTAGGTGTTGCTAGGGCCGTATCAGTAATGCGATACGACTATGTCTACCAACATCGAACAGCTTGCCACGGTCATTTGTGGACGGTGTGCAACGATCTGTATAAACAAATGTACAGACACACTTGCCTACACACATACATATGTATGTACAGACACACTTACATAGATACATGCTCGTACATGTATGCAGTATGTGGACGGCATATGTGCGATGGTCAGTCAGTCACTCAGTCGGGCAGTCAGCTTATCTACTCGACTCGATCGTGCCAGTATGTTGAGTGTGTTGTACTCGAATATTGACTTACGGGAGCGGCGGAAGGTGTAAGTGTGATAAGTGGGTTGGTTGGTCAGCAAGTGTGAGCGATTTTGAAACATTCCGAAATCTGTGGAAGAACCCAGTAGGTTTAGTAGATAGCATTACAATCGTATGGTTGAAATTGATTATACTGTTCAAATGATTGCCTTTATCTAAAAAGAAAAAAAACAAATGTCCGCACAATATCCATAGAAAACATTTTGTACCACAAGGGTAAAAAGGGTAAATTAGGTTCGTCATCTAGATGCCCCAACGAGGATCTCGAACTACTTTTAGAGCAACAAGGTACTTTCGTCAAATGGCTTCTCAGATGGAAAAGTCCGGTTGCTCTTAAAAGAGGATACTGTTCCCCAGTCAGCCTTAATTTCTCCCCCATTCCCTGTGGTGGAAGTAATCAAATATCTGAGTCTTTCCCTTGTCAGAAGACATTGTTGCTTAGCTACATATATAATTGGATATAAAGTCTAAGCTAAAGCTAGAAACAAGCTCATCCGATTTAAGAATGACTCTCATGTCCGGAGCACGGGCAAGATATCTAACGTTACAATCCAATATAAAGCACTAAGCGCGATTTCCAACACTCTTCCATTCATCACTAATGGGCATATGCATCAAAAACTTAGTGTACTTTACTTTTAGCGCTCTGCTGACCATCCAAGAACAATAAAAAACCCCTTTAAAAAACAGTAGCACTACCAGAAGACTGAGCAGACAAATTTCTTTGAAGTACTTTTTCGGGGACGGTATGTTTCATGTCATTTTTTTTTGCGGTTAAATCACAATCTATGAGAACCTCTATGGAACATCCTATATGTTCCTTTATGTCCCTTTATGATAACGTCTTATCCGAAGATATTTAGATATTTTTGATATTGTTACTATAGTTAGAATGAATATGAGTTCTATTATAATAATAAAAAAAAAAAAAATGTTTAACTTAAAAACTAACAATACCCTCTATAGGAAAGAAAATCAAAAAAAAAGCCTCTTCAGAAATATTGAAGCAATTATCAGTTCTCAATTAAAAACTCCAGAAATAATTCGATTTCATGGAATAATATCACTAGCACTGAGGAAGGTAAAAATTGAAATCGTCCCAGGAATCTTCTAACAATCTTATATTCAATCTTCCAATAATTTCATGTTGACTTTAAGAGTCCATTTCGCAGCAAATACAATAAATTAAAATATTCATAGGAGTAGCTGTTAATTTGTTATTGGAAATGGAATGGAGAGCAAAGAAAGTTTTTCAAATTTTGCGAGTTTTTTCTTTTCCGTGTGTTTTTATACCCTGTACCCGTAGGGTAAAAAGGGTATATTAGGTTTGTGCAAAGTATGTAACATACAGAAGGAAGCATCTCCGACCCCATAAAGTATATATATTCTTGATCAGCATGACGAGAGAAATCGATCTAGACATGTCCGTCCGTCTGTCCGTCCGTCTGTCCGTCTGTCCGTCCGTCTGTCCGTCCGTCTGTCCGTCTGGATGAACGCGAGGATCTCAGAAACTATAAAAGCTAGAATAACCAAAGTTGGCATCCAGATTCTCCTAGGTCCGAGTAAGGACGAGTTTATTTTATTTTTTGGAATTTTCCCCCCCTTCCCCCGCTACAGAATTTCGTCAATAGCGTCCACATTTCAAACCAAACCAAACTTTGCACACATAATTTATATATAATTGTCTACTGTTGCTTAAAATTTTATTAAATTCGGTCAATTCTAAGAAAAGTTATTAGCAAAACAAATTCTCACCAGTACAACCTCCCCAAACTGCAGCAACAAGTTCGCTCTTCTTCTTCCTCTTTTTGCTGCTGCTCTGGGCGCATATAACTCAGTGACGGAAGTTTACCTGGGTACAGGGTATTACACTGTCGGGCTTGCTCGACTGTAGCGTTCTCTCTTGTTTATTTTGGCACACAGCATGGCACTAGTATGAGCTTAGACTTTGTTTCAAGATTTTAATTCGATTGTGGGTTACTTAAATGGGTCTGTAAGCGATGTAATAAGCATTTAGCTGACAAATGGGTAATGGACACAAGGTGACATACATACATGGATGAATGGCACTTGAGGAAACCGAAAACCGAACGGAACCACTTGTAAACAAGAAAATATGTGATCGTGGACATGACTGCGACTGCACTTACAGCGAATTTAATCAGAGCCGATTTCTACAATACATATACAATAATATGATGAATATATCTCCTTGTGTAGTTGTTGTTGTTCTTACACTCGTATGTAGCTATATTTTCACGAATTTGGCATTTGATAAAGATGGGCAGACGACCATTGCCTGCCTGCGTGACGTCCAACGTAGGCGACCAACAACAGCAACTACGACGCGGACAGTTTGTAATGAAAAATTGATTAAATATACGAACACACACACACATACATACTCAATATATGAGTGAGTGTGTCTGTGGGGAAAAAAATCGCAACGAATAAATAAATTTATCACAAAATAAACGTAGAAATTAAACATAGCACCAGCAATAAAGCAAATAACTGTACGAGATTACAATTAATAAAATAATCGATAAGTGCTTCGAGAGTAACGGGAATGCTTCGTAGTTTTTTTTTTAGATTTGCGCTTGTTCTTGCGTTATTATTATTATTACTATTATTATTGTCATTTTGTAGGCCAAAGTTAATTGCGTTTTTGATTTAAGCGCGAAACGCACAGATTTCTTTGCCACTCAAGTGGAGGCGCTTCGTAATAGCCAGCCACTTCATATGCTCGTCTGACCACACAGAGAAGCATTTTAATTAATAGTTCTATGATATTTGAGAACGAATCAAATTAAATTAATGTGAAGGCTTCATCAGAACATAAATGGTTTATGGGAAATTGTGTGGAATTGCATTTATTTTCCAAAGTCTTTAGAAATTTCATTGTAACATTTATGACGGGTCTATCAGCAGTAATTGCAGATATATTTGAATCCCAACATCTTAAATGGAATTACCTATTCAGATATTAAGTATGTAAGAAATCAAAAAATTAAAATAAACTCGTGTTGTCTGGATATTAAGAGAGTCTACATACCAAGTTTGGTGAATGTGAGCTCAACCATCTCCAAAATCAAGGCGTTCATACAGACAGACGGACAGACGATCATTCATTTCGTTTCGTCATGCTGGTTAAAAATTTATATACTTGTACTTTATGGGGTCAGAGATGGCTTCATCTGCCTGCTACATACTTTGCACAAACCTAAGATACCCTACGGGTACAGTGTTTCTATACCCTATAAATAAATTACACGCTCAATGTATCGCAAAAGATGAGGCATGCTGGGGCATTCGGGGCCTCTCCCCAAAACTGATGCCTTGGATCGTCATCTTAGTTTATAGTGGCAAACCATACCTTTAACTTATGGAAAGGATTTAGTGACATGCACTCGCAGGAAAGCGTTGTCTTACACTGTTCGCTAAAGAGTAGTATTCACAGACACCTCAAAAATATATATACATAGCACTGCGCAGATCCTGAGCTCAAGCAATCAAGCAAGTTGCCTAACTATTGCATTCTGGCTATCTTCCAGGCGGAAGTATTCAGCATAGGAAAGGGGCAGCGGATGAGGCTTTTAAGCTATCAAAACTACAAAAGAGCGCATACACATTTTTGTGTTCATGATCTGCTCAAAAATCGTCCTATCGATCAGGGGAGTAGATAATCTTTCTCAGAGGGCTCTACACGAGCATAACAACTGGACAAAGGCTGCCAGATGAGAAGAATAAAACTGGAAGAGTTACTTTCGTATTGCTTCGAAAGCTCTCCCCCGTTTTAAATATTTCAAAAAGTAGTCAGCAAAGTACACTATACGTATATGTAGTGTGTGGAATCCTGAACCTCTGCCAAACTGGGCGAGATCCTTGAATGCGTGCGTTGCGGTGTCCACAAGCGGAATTCAATTTTAATGACGAAATTCTCACACATTGTGGGCAATATTTGAGAGATGCCAGAGACGACGAACTCTCCAACTGGCCATGACCGTGGTTGTAGCTACAAAGTCGCGCGCTGGGCGCAATTCTAATTAGCCCGCTTCGTGTAATAAAGCGCCGGATGGTAACGCCATGGGGTGCAGGGACCTAGTGTTGTTGCATGGGGTGGAGAAGGGAGAAAGGAGAAGGGAGGAGGGGGGTGTGTGTGGCGCGAAAATGTGGGCGCTTTCAAATCAAATCAAATTAAGTCCAAGTTGATGGCGCATTTTACAGTCAGTCGGTGGGTTGGTGGAAAATTTAATAACGCCTGTTTTGTTTGTAGCGAGTGTTGTTGTTGTTGTTGCTGTTGTTGTTGCTGCTGTTGTTGCTGTTGCCGCCGTTGTTTGCTGTTCGCTCATTTCGCGAGCAACGTCATTATCTGCATGTAATTTCTCATTTTCATAGTCAATTAAGTCAATCACACGCCCTTTTAGCCACCGCAACGTCATCGGCGACGCCGTCGTCCTCATCGTCCTCGTCGCTTAAAAGCCACCCTGCAAATTAACACGTCGTCGCCGCCGAAGCCGAAGCCGATGCTGATGCCGTCCTCATCGCTTGTGGGTTGGCGTTGGTGGTGTGTTTCCGTTTCCGCTGCTGCCGTTTCGTCCTGCCGCTTCTATTGTTGCTGTTGTTGCTGTTATTGTTGCAATGCAATGCAACGCATTTATTGCTCAATTCGTAGCGATGTTGGCGTTGGCCAAAAACATGAATTACGTATTCATGCGATGGCCAACCGGCCAACCAAACCCACCACCAGACCAGCAGCAGCAGAGCCCGGCCCGGCCCGGCCCGGGATTCGGCGACCAGCAATCGGTCGAGCGGGGCCGGCTCAATAACTGTAACAATTTCAAGCACTAAAAGGACACGTGGCAGCTGCTTTTAAAATTGAATTTCCTGCTTGTAATCTTGTCGAGTCAATTGTTTCTTCGGTGAGTCGTGGTCGGCGGCGGTGGCGGTGGCGGGGGCTGTTGTTGATTTTGATGGTGTGTTGTACACGTGCTCTCTGGGTGTGTTTGTGTGTGTGTGTGTCGGGCTCGTGGCCACTCTTGTGGTCGGGGAAGTTTAACATTTATGAAGATGTGGCCAATATGTTGGCTATTTGTGACCCCCGACCCCGACCACGAACCACAACCATGTTGCTGTTCATTTATTTTGGTTTTTTGGTTTGTTTAGGCATCGCATTTGGTTTTGCTTGCCGCCAGCTTAGCATTTGACTTCTGACAACAACAAGTTGAGATTTGTGGTCCAAAAATGTGAACCTTGCGTTTCCTGCATTTAAGGGCTTCAGTACAGATGACAACCGAAATATATATATAATGTCTAGAGATTTGTAATTTTCCGAAGGCCGTCGAAGTACAATGCAGTTCCACACAAAATATATATACTTGTAAGTATAAGAATCTGCTGTTTGAACCGATTAAGACATCTACAGCGATTAAGAGTGCCTCCGATCGAGCAGCTAAGAGGCCAGGCTGGCTAACGAACCTTCCACCACACCGGGTCGGTGGTTTTCCACCTTTTAGCTTTTAATTATATTTTTATCATTTATTATTTAAATATTTTAATTTTACTCGCTTTCGATTTTTTTTATTGCTATTTCTTCATCTCTACTTCTTTTTTGTTAGCCTTAATAACCTTTGAACCGAGTCAGATTCGTTATCAGATATTATTGAATTGCTATAGGCTTTCTTATTCTTTAGTTTTATTTATTTTAATTTCTCTATTGTATTGATTTTTTTATTTGATGAAATAAATAAATAGATATAAATAGTAAAAATAAATAAAAATAAATTTTAAAAAATCAAGAAACATAAAAATAAAAGTAAAAATGAATGAATAAAAATAAATATATAATATAAATACCAGATGGTTACCAATATTAATATCCTGATAACAGGAACCCAAACAAGTATAAGAGTCACACGATTTAAAAGGAGCTCCGAAAAATATGTGAAACTATTAAACGAAAATCTGATTAATTTTGAATAAGAAATGTATGGAGATTCTTCAATATTCCAACAGGACAATGCCTGCCATTTACCTCTCAAAATGCACAAAACCATTTTCTTTTTAAGTTCGAAAAAAAAAAAACGCCAAAAAGTTGAGATCTGAGATCAGATTAAAAGTAATTAATAAAAATGCCGGTCATATCAAGAAATTCAACGCTTAAAACAAAAGTACTAATAAAAGAATAGACATTTCTTCTGATCAGGTCGTGAAAACATATTGATTTAATTTATTAAAAAAGTTTGTTATAAATTTCTTAAATATATTTGGAAACGTAGTTTTTATTTTGGATTTAAAAAAATATAAGAGATGTTTATTTGAATGAATGAAAAATGTGTTCATAAGGGGAAGTATTTCGCAGACCTTACATACAATGTTTTGGAGTAATAGCATCAGGCAATCATATACGTGGCATTATTTTCAGCCCCCATTTTTATGGGTATCCTTACTGTGTAATCCTTTTCCGAGGTTATTATGATGCAATCATAATCAAAAGCCTTTTGTCCATTTTGCAGATAGCTCGACTTTACGGCTCGAGCTCGAGATTTCACACGAACTTGTGCTTAAAATTCCATTTGTACGTTGATTAACATGTCAATAGCAATTAGCCAAAGCACACAAACAGACAGACAGACAGACATCTGCATAGGTGGCTACATGCACCAAATACGAGTATACGAGTATATAGACCTGACAAAATTGTACCCCTAATGTCGAGCTGCCAAGAGTTGCGTGTCTCGCAGAGGGCCATTAAAAGGCGGCGAACGACCAACGAACATCAATTTAAATATTGCATTACAATGATTTGCATAAAAGGAAAAAAGCGCAGGGGACCGACTGACTCGACTGACTAGCTGCCGAAAAATCAAAGCCAAAAGCCATTAAACCAATCAAATTTTGCACTTTCACATGACCTCGCGTCACGACGCGTCCTCTGTGGTTGGTGGTGGTGCTAGTGGTGGTGGTGGTGGCGGTGGTGGTGCTGGCGGTGTTGGTGTTCGTTCTCATTGTTGTTCGGCTAATTTGAATATATACTCATGTGTGCTTAGTGCTTCCCACGATATATTGATATGCCTTTTGTGGTGCCGTGTCGGGTCGCATCGGGTCGCTTAGAATCGAAATCGAAATCAAAAATCAACAAACAACAAAGTGGCAGACAACAGAACGCAACGCAACTCGGGGGCCATTAGTGGCCACGATAGGCCATTAGTATATCCAGTAATAAATGGTATGATGGCTTTAATGGCACCTACAATACCTCTCCACATCGCTGACTAGATCTTTAGCTTTAACTGACCCCTAGTTCTGATAAGATCTTATGTAGATTAAAATAGGTATAGTTCATTATAGAGTATTTATTTATTTATTATTATTATTTCCTAGTGCGGTTAGAAAAATTCGTATAAATTACTGCACAGTCACAAAAACAAACAATGTTTATATCCCTGAATTGTGATGCACTACTAATTTTCTTCAAATGTTGTGGTAGTTGATTCCACAGGCCAATAGCATGAATAAAGAATTTATTTATTCGAAAAAGGGTATTTTTTTTAATTTTATTAAATCTCCTCTCTCTTTTAAGAATGTAATATAGGTATAGTTTATTATAGGGCATTTATTCGGAAAAATGTATTTTCAAAATATTAGGAAATCCTCTCTCTCAAAAATGCTCATCGTTGGAACTTTATTGCATTAAGACCTAAGCATAAAATATATATATACATTTTGCTGTGTCCAATAAAGGCGGCCCCTTGATTGATGTTGTTTTCAAAAATTAGTCTGAAGAAATTGTACAGAACCAAATTAAATAAAAATATCTCATACTTGAAAATCGGTTGTTTATTTTCAAAGATATTCAATGTTTACATACCGACATAAAAGATGGCGCACCCTGTATATTTTGCAATTTTTAGAGAATCCTCTCTTTTAAGAGTGCTCAAACAGTAAGCGTGAATATCACCTTTCATTACGCATCATCATTTGCAATTTATTGCATTAAGACCTAAGCATAAAGTATATATAGTTTATTATAGGGTTTTTATTCGGAAAAATGTATTTTCAAAATATAAGGAAATCTCTCTTAAAAATGCGCAAACGGTAAGCACGAATATCATTTTTCATTACGCATCATCATTTGCATTTTATTGCATTAAGACCTAAGCATAAAGTATATATAGTTTATTAAAGGGTATTTATTCGGAGTGATATGATATATTTTGAAAATTTTAGAGAATCCTCTCTCTGAAGAATGTTCAAACAATAAGCGCGAATCCCACCTTTCATTTCGTAGCATCATTTGCATTTTATTGCATTATTATTTGTAAATAAACAAAACAACCGTGGGGCACCAAATTGATCTTCGATTTGTGGGCAAACACAAGCACGGTCGAGGGCTAGCACCAGGGTGCGGGGCCACCAACAAAAAGACAAATCAATCAAGGAAAACACACACACACACACACCTACACCTAACCCTATACCCACGGCTATGGCTGTGGACAGATGAGAGACGTGGCAATTAAACGAACGCGTTCAGCTGGCGCTTTGAACCTGAACCACAAAACCCAAACCCAAACCCAAAGCGGAAGTCATAAAGTTGGCCCATCGAAAGGGTTGGGCCTTCTGAGTGGCGGTGCGCACAACGTGTGCAGCCTAATTGCTCGGCCACGAGCTGCCAAAGGGGTAGGGGAGAGAAGGGCAGACAGGGGGTGCACAATGAAATTCGATACAATTGTCTATAAATAGTGCCTGCTAGTGATTAAAATATGATATGCTTGGGTACCAGTTTATTATTAAAGCTTAAAGCACCTTACTGCTGGCTATAAATAAAAATTTTAAAAATGATTCTATAAACACACGTATCCTGCGCTCACTATATAGTTATGATCCCATAATTAGTCGTAACTTTTTACTTTTTATTGTCAATAAATAGATGAATGTTCAAGTGGCTGAAGTGAAGATCTTTTGAAAATAAGTAAATGGGCAGGTAATAATTGTGTTGGCATTAATCCCGAAAAAGTCAAAATGATATTTTTCCATTCTCAATTTAGAGAAATTGCGACTAAACAGCGAACCCATTTTATTCGTAGAGCAAGCAACTAACCGAAGGATAACCATTAATTGAACATTTCCCTAAACTCTTGGATTTAATTTAGAATTATAATTTTCAGTCATAAAACACTAATTAAAGAACCGAGTTTATAATAAACAAATAATTTAGTCTGCAAAAGATAAAAATTAGCAAGTTCGGAAAGGCATTTCTTCATATTCGCTGTTCGAATTATTTATTTATTTATAACTCAAACACACTTGAGCAAACACACACATCTAAGCAAAAATTTTAAGATATAATTAATAATATACAAGCTGGAAAAAAACAAACGAAAAATAATAATAATAAAGCTAAGGAATATTTAAAAAAAAATTAAAACAATAAAAATAATATTTAAAAATAAAAAATCGATGTCAGAAATATTAAAAAAAAATATATATAAAAAATAAAAATATAAAAATTTAATTTAAAAATATAAAATACAATAAAAAAAAAAATAATTGTAATGTTAAATTTCAAATAAAACACAACTAAATTTTAATTAATTAAATTAAATTAGAAATAAATATGTAATGACTAGCGTAACAACTTAAAAGTAATCTAGTATAGGGTTTATAAATAAATAAATAATGCAAAATATAAGAAATATAAAATAAAAAAAATATATTTAAGAAATATTTTTTAAAATAAATTAATAATTGTACTGTTTAATTTAAAAAAAAAACCCAAATTAAATTTGTAATAAAATTATATAAAATTGAATTAAATTAGAAATAAATATGTTATGGCTAGCTTAATAAATTGAAAGTAATCTGCTACTTTAAACGCTACTTTAAACGACCCTATCCTATAGGGCTTATAAATGAATAAAAATCTTCAAAATCTTCATTGCTTATAAACTTAAGTTCAGAAAGAATTATTGCTTTCGCTCGCAAAGATTACGCAGGAATCCCAACCATTGCATTTGTATTCTTCAGGCTTTTGCCTTAAAATCCTCTATCATTAGCAATCTGGAAGACTGTGTTTGGTGTGGTTCTCCTAATTATTGGCCTTATGGTTACTTGTAGACCAACCAGCCCTTGGACATTTGTTTACTGAGAGTGTATAATATTCTGGTTTTGCCCAAGTCTAGATTTCTGCTTTTCCACAAGTGATGTTTCGTCTGATTTTTCGCCTCACATGCGTACTTACCCTTGTTTATTGGCCATAATGTGAACATTTTTTTTATGCAAAAGCCAGACAATGGCAGTGCCTCTTCTGAGGCTGGACAACTGGACGCAAGTTACGAGGCACCAAGTGCCACATAAATCAGGAGAGCGTGGCAGCCGGGTAGTGCAGGAATGAACAATTGACGTCAACAATAACTAACAATGATGTCAACTTGTAATTGAATTGATTGACAATATTTTATTTGCAAGTAGAATAGACCAACTGGTGGGTGGGAGAACGCTCAAGGAAGAACAGGAGCACCCTTTAATGATCGAATTTGTTTGGATTAGCATTAATGGACAGAAGCACAATGATGGCCAGCATGATGAGGGTCTGTGGCCATTGAGCAGCTAAAGGCTGAGTTGGAATGGGAATGGGAATTGGCGAGTGCCTGGCCATAAAAAACGATAAGACTTTTCAATAAAAATACTTTAAGCGGAAAAACAAACTTGAATAGCGATAAAAAAAATAAAAAAAAAAATAGATGAGAAGAGAAGAGAGAATCGAAACGAATTGAATCGAATGCGAGCACATCATTATCGAGAAGGGTCTGGCGGCATTCAGTCCGCCCAGAAGTTTACATGGCAGGATAACAACATATTGTTATACATATGTGCAGGCGGGCGGGCAATCGCTCGCCCTTATCCTTGTCCTTGTTCTCGCCCTTATCCTTATCCTCGCCCTTGTTGCTGCGCTTTTTAGCTAATGAAATCGTTTGCCAACGCAAATGAAACGTAAAAGCCAACCAACAATAACCAAATGGCTCACTGACTGACTGACTGCCTGCCTGCCTGCCTGCCTAACTGGCTGCCAAGAGTCACAAATCCTTTCGCACAGGAAACGGAAATGTGTCGCCGTTCAATTGCCAGTGCAGAAAAAAAATTTAAAATCAAATTTGAAGCTTGCGTGATTTTAAACTCATCCGCAGCCGCAAAACAATTTTAAAGACATTTCGGTTTAGCCACTTCAAATAAAAATTGCTCTTCTCTACAACGATTGCGATTGCGATTGTGATGGTGATGGTGTCGATTGTGATTCTGATTGTGATGGGTTTGGTGGCTTGAGTGGTTTGGGTGGCTGGGTGGCTTGGCTTTCAAGTTGATTTTTATGCAGTTAACTGTGTGTACGTTTCCGCTTCCGCCTTCAACTACAATTCCAACCTCAACTCTAATCTGGACTTCAGCTCGCAACTTCGAGTGCCTGTGATGGCACAGGAATGCGGTTCGGACTGTGCGGGTGGTTGGGTGGTTGGGTGGTTTGGTGGGTGGCTAGCTGGCTGGCACCCACTTGGACTCAACATTAATTTGTTGATTTATGCACAACGGAAGGGTTGCTTAATTCGTGTTGACGGCGTTTTTATTTATTTGTACTTCCTACTCACAAAATATTGTCTAGCCAACAAATTTCCATCTGCTCGCTACAATTTTTCCAAAGAGCCTGTGGCTGAGCATATTGGAAAAAGCTCCCAACTTGCCATAGATAATTCAACTATGATTGAAACTAGAATAATAAGCAAACAAATTGTATTACTTAGAGCATTTCTTAAAGATTGTTGTCATTCGATTACTTTCCAACCAGCGACGTTTTTGTTTTGATGAGTAATTTGCGAAAGCGCATTGAAAAGTTGCTAAGATCCGCTTACTGTCCACTCAATGGCTGCATGCGGATGGAAAATATTTATATATGTTTGTATATACAGTGAAAACTCCTTTAACGGACACCGCTCTTAAGTGGACACTTTTTCTAAAACATACGTTTTGGTGTACTTTTTAAGGCAAGTTCGCTCGCATCTCTTGTACTCGAACGCTATTTTTATAAAAATTCTATCTAAAGCCTCTCTAGGCTGGACGCCAACCTCTTGAAAGCGGATCTCTTGGACGGACACACACACACATCTTGTTAATGTAGCGATGCTCTTCATTAAGTTTGATCATCCATATTCCTTTTATTTCTAGTTATTTCTTCCTACCCAAGTGATCTACTATGAGATATTTTTAAATATCCTATCATTTCCGCTTTATGTTGTTGTTATTTAATTATTTCCTAAATTTATTTATTATTGCTTCGACAAATATTGAAAAATAAATTAAATGTGTTGTTTTTTTTGTAACTTACATATGGTTACAAAAGAATAATACTTTTATTTTAGGATAATCTGCAATAGTAAGTGAACAACAGTGTTGCCAAAAAAAGCTGTTTTTGACGGGAAGTAAAGATAAAATCTTTTAGAAAAAACATAATAAAGCTACATTTCTTTGTACAAACAAGAGAGAACGCTACAGTCGAGCAAACCCGACAGTGTAATACCCTGTACCCAGGTAAACTTCCGTCACTGAGTTATATGCGCCCATAGCAGCAGCAAAAAGAGGAAGAAGAAGAGCGAACTTGTTGCTGCAGTTTGGGGGGGTTGTACTGGAGAGAATTTGTTTCGCTAATAACTTTTCTTAGAATTGACCGAATTGAATAAAATTTTGAACAACAGTAGACAATTATATATAAATTATGTGTGCAAAGTTTGGTTTAGGTAGCATTTGAAATGTGGACGCTATTGACGAAATTCTGTAGCGGGGGAAGGGGGGGAAAATTAAAAAAAAAAAAATAAACTCGTCCTTACTCGGACCTAGGAGAATCTGGATGCCAACTTTGGTTATTCTAGCTTTTATAGTTTCTGAGATCCTTGCGTTCATCCAGACGGACGGACAGACGGACAGACGGACGGACATGTCTAGATCGATTTCTCTCGTCATGCTGATCAAGAATATATATACTTTATGGGGTCGGAGATGCTTCCTTCTGTATGTTACATACTTTGCACAAACCTAATATACCCTTTTTACCCTACGGGTACAGGGTATAACAACAAGATTTGATGCAAAAAAAGCATTTAGTCAAAAATTGTTTTGTAAAGGAAAAACTACAAGTTTCAAAATATAGTTATATGTTTATGCAGTATCTATATATAAATATATTAGGTATAGCTATTTAATGAAGATGCATCTTCATTTTTGATTGCCATGTGTAAGTATTTCATTAATCATAGCTGGTGATTTACATTGAATAAGGCCAATTTTTGTAATTGTATAAATTAAACTAAACAATTAGTATAGGCTAAAAATGTCTATGGACACTTCCTCGGTGAGTGTCCGGTTAAGAGAGGTTTCACTGTATTTTGAACGGTAAAAAGTTTTGTGTGGATTTTTGCATAGTCGCCATCAAAGCCATCGTTGGTGCGCTGGCTTGAAAGTCGACTGCTGCTGAATACTTGGCTGGCTGTACTTGCAATTACTGCAATGTATATATGTATATATATTATATATATTCGGAGACAGGAGCTGTGTGGCTGCTCGTCACACTTCCGGAACTTAATGGCCTGAATCCTTTTGCCTGCCTTTTGATTTGCCTTTTGACTTTGCGCTCACTTCGATTTGTGGGGCATTGGCCTGCATATACTCGTATACTCGTAGTATATATACATATATAATTATAATTTTGGCTCGTACATCTTGTGGTTTGCGTAAATCATTTGCCCGAACCTGACGTTTGCATTGAATTATGGGAAACTGTGAAAAATGTATAGCACGAGTATGCCTATCGACTGAGCACCGCCAGAGCAGTTGGGCTGCAGGTTCAGAAACATAAACCCCTGATGCTTCAGTTGAAGAAAATCGTTGAGGTGCTGGTTTTAGCTTTTCCTTTTAATTTTGTGAACATTTTTACGAGGCACACACACACACAAACACACAATTGTAAACAAAAGTGTGTCATTTATTTGGCGAAAGCAATTTACACGCTTTGTTTTTAATGCGCTTTTGATGAAGCCATCATGTCACATTACATCAAAAATAGCAGCCGACAACAACAACAAGAACAACAACAATAATAACAGCAACAAAGCCAGTTAAATAAAGTTATCGGGTGAGGGTGTGAAGCAACAACACCAACAGCAACAACAACAACAAGAAGAGGAATAACAGCAACGACAGACAATAAACGGCGCGCAAATCTCAGGGCACATAAGCAAACAATCCGGGGCAGGGACCAACCCAACTCGGTGCAGTCCTGGTGGCAACAACCACCCCCCAGCTCCTGACCATTTAGCACAAAACAACAAAAGCAACAACAGCACAACAATCTCATAAACACTTTGCGCACAAATTGAAATCTTTGCTTTGGATGCGGACGGGTGAGACGAAAACGAAGGCGTAGTCTGAGGTTGCGAGGGTGAGGATGCAGGACACGGGATACGGAATAGTAAGCGGGAAGGAGGGGGCGCAGCAAAGCAAACATTGTTAGGACTGCAAAACACACGCTTGGGCAGTATTCATGAGCCGTGCCCCTGCCCCTGTCCCCGCCCCCCTCTCCCACTCCTACTCCCACTCCCACTCCCACAACCCAGGCGTACAAATCAAAGTGAGCAGCAAGTGGCCGAGCAGGAAGCCAACAAACAGATCGTGCGTGTCACAGTCCTGCCAAGGGTTGCCAGTCTATGGGGTGAGGGGTGAGGGGACTGAGGTCTGGGGTGTGGGGTCTGGGGTGGTATTTATTAGCATGGGTACATTTAACTTGATGCGCTCATTGTTGTGATGCGGCAGAGATTCATGAGCTTGTTCTGCTTGTTGTCCTTAACATACAAGTATTACCGATTTGATGGATGCATCGCCGGAAACAATTCTCCATTTGAACTCTGATGCAGTTCATTGTTCGCATTCAATATCATTGAATTTATATCGCGTTGGCATTGAATAAAACATTGACTTTTTCATCGGAAATTCAATAGAAAATTAATAAAAAGGCGCGTTCTTGAGCGCATTTTAAAAACAATGAAACCCTAAGTTTTCAAACCCATATTAACCGGAAACATATATTTGCTGGGATGCAGAGTGATTCTTTTATCTGTAATTCGTTTTATAACTCTATTAGCCGTGATTTGAAAAAAATTAAAGAAAAAGTCAGCAGCGCAAACAATTACTATTAAATAACTTTCCAGCACTCGGATGCAGGCGCTACGATATTTCCAAACGTTTTGCAACGTCCTTTATTCAGATTCTGGATCAAGAAGTAATACAAAGCTTTAAATCACATAAATCGCTCAAAAACTGGTGAATACAAATAATGGATGTGAATTCGTTAAAACTTTGAACATCAAGACATACTTGTGAAATGTTTTGGAACTATTTATTAAAACCGCAAGATGAGATAGACTTGTTAAAATACCGCCGGGATGTAAAGCTGTAGTTTCTAGGTGCCGAGACTTTTGAAGAAAATATCGTTGTTTTTCCTTAGGCGGTTTTGCCACATTTTCACATCCTTTAATTACACATTTATTGCGCCTTCGACATAATTTTTAGCAAAACCAAAAAAGCCCAAAGAGAGAGTTTCATTAAATTATTTTCAATAAATATTTTGTTCTACAACGAAACTCCCATAAAGCAGCCTACAAGAGAACATCGAATGAAGCCTATTTTGCTATCTTTCTTAAAATGAGTATACAAACCAAGTTTGAACTTAATCATATAAACATTAACATTAGAGCCCGTTTCCCCCTTTGGAGTTTAAATTTTACTCAACCAACTTTGAGAAGAAACTTGTGTTCAAATTTCAGCTTCCTAGCTCCTAGCATTTGAGCATGCACTCAGTCGGGAGAAACTATTTACTATATAAGTCCTATATATGTATAAATTACAACTGATTTGCAGGAAATGTGAAAAATGTGAAAATACCAATTGCTTTTCTTAATTTTGGTGTAATTACCTAATTCCTCCATAATCAAGTGCCTCACAAATAGAGAGTGCTATTTGTGTATTCTTAGGGGTTGGTGCTTCTTTTTTTTTCAGAGACAACTTCGCCACCTTGTGTGAGTCTATCCATACTTCGACTGACTGTCGGCAGTAACTGGATAAAGACAATTTTGTTTCTTTCAATAGAGACAGATTTATGGGTCATCGAGTCAATTGTGGAAGCGGATCGTTGAGAGTTTTGCTGGCTGTGGAGGTCAAAACACTTGCCCACCAGCCTCAATCCTCAATTCAATTTGGTGCAGCTCGAGAGTCTAGAGTGGTGGTGCTGCAATGCCTGCCTCTTTTTTTATGGCAGTATCTATGCATGTACTTCCGCTTCTGCAACAATTACAACAACTACAACAATGCGCCTGTCACTGTGCCACAATGTGTCATGCTTGTTGATTTGTAAGGATGCCAGCGAGTCGTTTCCATTTCAATTGTATTGACCGGAAAATCATAAAGCTCTTTGTGTCGTATGGTCCAGCGGCACAGCCAAAGCGAATGCGTGTGTGTGTGTATGTGTGTGTGTGTCAGTCAGTTCGAAGTCACCTTACGATGATAAGCAATATTTTGTCTGCTCTTTTTATATACCCTTGCCAGTCAGAATAACACCCACTTCTTATGCCGTTTGTAACGATTTGAAATTTCACGTAACACTCAACTTATTGCCGTATTACCGGATGGAGGGGCATTTCATTTCAATTCCACCCATTTCAATTCCATCCATTTCAATTCCACCCATTTCAATTCCATCCATTTCAATCAAAATTCTTAATTCACATTTTGAATACGGTTTGTAACTTTTAAGGAGAATGCATTTTCAGCTTCCAATCTTATATTGCAACTTGAATTGTTCTATTAGCATTTTCACTGTTTCATTCCAAATAAGAGCATCGTTTTTATAAAACAAATCTCACCAGTGTGAATATTGTTTTCAATTTATAACTTATTTGCTCAACTTTTGAAAGAAGCTCTAGGACTGTTGCATTCCATTTCAAGTAAACTTTAACATTATAATTGCATTTTCATCTTCGTTATAAAGTGGTGCACTTTTTCTTGTGTCCGTTTCGTATTTGTGAATTTGAAATTTTCCAAAATCAATTTACAGCTTTCTACAATTTAAGCTACTCCTCTATTCCAGATTTATTGAATCATTAAATTTTAATTGAATGCTACATATTTTTACTGGGCAGTTTTGTCTTTCTATCTTAGGGAAAACGAAGTGTTTATTATTTTGCTGGTTTTTAATTTGTTTAAAGATTACAAAACAATTCGCGATTAATAACTTATTTGCTTAAAGATTACAAAACAATTCCCGATTTATAACTTATTATTTCATTTTATGAAAGTTCCTTTTTCGAGTGAAGTGACATTAGGATTGTTCCATTCTATTAAAATATGAATTTTCGGCATCGTTATAAAGTGGTTCTGTTTAGCTTTCTTGAAAAAGTGCGCTTTTCTTTGGTCCGTTTCAAATTTGTTCGAAATATTCCAAAATAAATTTTCAATTATACTCTATTCCAGTTTTGGACATTCATTGAATTTAAGTTTAATTCTATATATTTTTATTAGGCAGTTCTGTGGAACTGTTTTTGAACAATACAAACTATTTCAACTTATTAAAGTTCAATTTTAGAGCTCATGTCATTATTTCATTTTACTTTAGGACAATCCCTAAAACTTTTAATTAATTAATTGTATAGTTTTGTTTTGAAATATTTTCGACATATCGCAACATCCATTATCGGCTGTAAGTTTAAATAACAATAAACATTCACTGTTTTTTAAGAAAGAAAGAAAGCTGAAGCTTACTCATTTCCTTAGCGACAAGCCGCCCGGAAATCAAGTGTGACCAGCAAGTTCTTCAGAAGCGGAAACCTCTATATATTTCTTGTAAAATTTGTACCCTAATGGGGAACATTTAGGGAAAGCATAATCATACTATGCCTCTTAGAAGCGATAGTTCATTCATTCACCTAATTTAGTAGCAAGCGATAAGCATTTGTGACATTATCATTTAAAAGATATTATTATATGTATATAGTGGCGGATGTTTTTTGCTCTGTTCAGTAAACGTTACATAGAAATAGAGGCCTTTAAAGCATTTTGTAAGGGCATTGAGGCTTCGGGAAGTCAATAATGATTTTCCACTTGCTTCGCGCAATGCTCACGACCTGCCGGAAGTGTTGCCCAACGGCTAGCAATATCTTCAGTACTTCTTCTTTTTTTTTTTTTGAGCCAGCGCTCTTCGATTGTTTGATTCTTCGATTGTATTAGTCCATTATAATCCTTGTATTTGTTGTTTTGTTCATTTGAGTTGTCGCTTCAGACTTCATTCAGACGATGGACTCTGCTTGCTTCCGCCGCGAACTTTTCCTTCTACTTTTTTATTATGGAAAACTGTTTATAAGTTGACAGGCAGTAAACAGGATTTTGTATCGCACAGACGCAATCGGAAGCGCTAAGACGCGCAATGTTTGCCGAAAAAGGGGTCGAAATTAACATTAAACTATGACAGGAAGTCAAAAAAAAAAAAAAAAAAAAAAACTGGCCGGATGGGAGAAGGATGGGGGGATGGTGTGCGTGCTCGTGTGGGGGCCATCGAAAGAGGTTGAATTTTGCTTTGACCCATAAATGAATGTACGCATGAAATGGCAACAAACCTGCGACCTGAATGAGGCCATAAGTTCAGTCAATCATGCATGCCAAGAAACCACCCAACCGCTCAACCACCCACTACTCACTATTCACACACACGCGAACGTCCTTTAGAAACATATGACATGCGCTTATCCATTTATGAGTGCACATTAGACGTTATGAGGCCGTCCGTTATGATTTACAAACGAAGCAGATAGCCACAGCAACGAGCACCACCCACCACCCACCACCCACACCCATAGCAGCCACAGCCACAACCACCGCCTCTGAAGAGGCAGAGACGCGCGGCATGGTCCGGTAAGTGCCGCTGTGCAGCTAAGTGGAAACTATAGATAATATTTTTATAGTTGCAGTGTGAGTGGGTCCGGGTCCGGGTTCGAGTCCGGGTGCTGTGTATCTCTCCCGACTATTTCGTATATCAACATATAGTGTGGCACATTGAAATTTATATGCCGATTTCATGATTTATGACTCGGCGCTCCTTTCAATAAAAACCAACAACTGGACACCGTCTGGACAGCGAGCGAACCACAACCGCTGGTCAAATGATGCGTCAGCGTTAATTTTGTTCGATTCGCTTGCCCGGACATGCGCCCATGTGCCCAGCCATGATCCAGGACTCGCTTTTAATTGACAAACAGTTACTGTCTTTATGTCCTTGTGGCAAAGGGTGGAGCGACATCCGATTTGCTTAAAGGCCGTGCGTGCTTTCTGCACATTTCAGCAGATTTTTCAACATGATTCTCAGAAAAGCGAAAGCAATAGAAATAGAAATAGCATTGGAAACCGGTCGAAATTAATGTTAATTATTTAAATATGTATACATACGTTTCACTAAACTGAACTTGAGTTCTCGTTCTAATTCATTTAAATTCACTTTTCTATTAACAATTGGAAGTATAAATAAGCCAAAGCAATACCCAACTGGCAGAAACGGTTATTTCCAGAGAGCGAAAAATTTGAAAGAATACTTTAGAAATATTTAGTAAAATAATATAAAGTAGGAAAGTGAGAACTTGTTTTCAACTCTTACTAAATAGTTTTATGTTTTTCTTGAATGTTTAATTTTCGATCGATTTTTTTTATTCGATAGATTTTTCTTTTACTCTAAAGAGCGCCTTTTCAAGCAATTCTAGAATCCTAAAACAAATACCAAAAACTATAAAAAAAAAACGTAAATACAAAGTAAGTTGGAAAAAAAAACTATTCAATATTAATTGTAATTTTACTCAACATTTATTGAGTTTGGATGTTTGTTAAAATTGATTAATACCAGATCTGGAACCTTTAAATCAGCGATAGCAATTTCTTTAGGTAAATCAGAGGCTTGATGGGAAATATGCATTTAAGGTAACTATCATCATACGTCTCTAGCGATGGATTGGGGGAGGCATCAGGCAATAGATATATGCCTAAGTTTTCCATTGACGTTGTTTTTAGATTCAAGATCGGGGCGCCGACAAATTGACAGACGGACAGATAAATATGTCGACTCGATCGCCTTAAAACCTCATGTAATGATTGCAAATCTGGTTAAATTCGCAAATCAGTTTACGGGTTTCTATTCTAACACATTCCATTATTCACCTAATCAATTTTAGGAAAATTATTTCAATTTGGCAGTGATTTTTATAGCCTGTACCCGTAGGGTAAAAAGGGTATATTAGGTTTGTGCAAAGTATGTAACATGCAGAAGGAAGCATCTCCGACCCCATAAAGTATATATATTCAGAATCCGCATGACGAGAGAAATCGATCTAGACATGTCCGTCCGTCCGTCCATCTGTCCGTCTGGATGAACGCAAGGATCCCAGAAACTATAAAAGCTAGAATAACCAAAGTTGGCATCCAGATTCTCCTAGGTCCGAGAAAGGACGAGTTTATTTTTTTTTTTTTTTAATTTTCCTCCCCTTCCCCCGCTACAGAATTTCGTCACACATAATTTATATATAATTATCTCCAGTTGTTGAAATTTTTATTCAATTTGGTCAATTCTAAGAAAAGTTACTAGCGAAACAAATTCTCTACAGTACAACCCCCCCTCAAACTGCAGCAACAATTTCGCTCTTCTTCTTCCTCATTTTGGGCGCATATAACTCAGGGACGGAAGTTTACCTGGGTACAGGGTATTACACTGTCGGGCTTGCTCGACTGTAGCTCTCTCTCTTGTTTTTCTACGATTTTTCAAAATATAGGAGACATGCATAGAACTGCTTACTTCGAAAAGTACGCCTGTGTGCTTAACTATATAGAAACGTATTCAATACAAATCGTTATATTTTTCTTGTGCGGTTCTTAGAGCGGGGCTTCAAGAAATCCTAGAACCAATAACCAACAAGTTTTAAAAAAAAATACCAAAACTATAAAACTATAAAATTAAATCTTAAGTTCTTATTTTTATTTCAATAAAAAAATTCTGAATTTTGTAAAAAATAAAAACTTCAATATATTCAAACTCTAGAACTGTTTATTTCGATGAGTACGCCTGTGTGCTCAACTATATAGAAACGTATTCAATATAAATAGTTAGAGTTTTCTTATGCGGCTTTTAGGTTTAAAGCAATCCTAGAACCAAGAAGATAAAAAGTTTTAAAAAAATCCAAAACTACAAACAAATAACGTAAAAATTTCTGAATTTTTCAAAAAATAAAAACTTCAGTCAAGAATTTTTATCCAACAAGCTCTAGAACTGCTTATTTCGATGAGTACGCCCGTGTGCTTAACTATATAGAAACGTATCCAATATAAATCGTTCTATTTTTCTTGTGCGGTTCTTAGAGCGGGGTTTCAAACAATCTTATAACCAAGAAGATAAAAAGTTTTAAAAAAAATTTCTGCATTTTTCAAAATAACAAAACTTTACTATGGCGTTAAGAATTGT
Organism: Scaptodrosophila lebanonensis; assembly: GCF_003285725.1. NCBI lineage: Eukaryota > Metazoa > Arthropoda > Insecta > Diptera > Drosophilidae > Scaptodrosophila > Scaptodrosophila lebanonensis. The sequence continues at coordinate 510,624 of NW_022060598.1, read as the reverse complement.
TTTCGTAGCCTTTTTTTATCCAACAAACTCTAGCACTGCTTATTTCGATGAGTACACCCGTGTGCTTAACTATATAGAAGCGTATTCACTGTATTTTTCCGATATTTTTAAATAAAAACCGACATCACGTAGGGGTTACACAACCTAGCGGAAGCTGCATTGTTGGATATTTAGCTTATTTGGACTCTTTTTCAAAATTCAAGTCTAAGCAGAAACGGTCGTTCTATCGTACTCCAGCCACAATTTTAAGAATATACGCGTATGTACATATAGAAGCGTTAAAGTTCTCTCTGTATGCTTCCATGTTTGCACTCTGCATATTAAAATGTCTGCTGCGATGAGGATGGGGGAAAACAACATTGCCGACACTTATTAGCCTCGAGTACATCAATCATCAGCTTGTTTTAATTTTAAAAAATCGCACGCTGTTCGTTTTCCAGCTCCCATCCTCCCTCTCATATCCCATGTCCACTGTCCGACAACAACGGGTGGTTGGGCATAACTTTTAGTACTTAATTAAATGCCACCCAACCGCACGCCCTGCTTTCGCGACCCAAATGGCAGAGGAGGAAGTGAGCGCCGCGGCGCGCCCCGCCCACTATTTGCAGCAGCGTCATGTGCGGCATCCCTTTCTAGCAGCAACTATGTCCTGTGTATCCTTGGGATATTTTCCCGTTGAAGGAAGGAAATTTTCCCGGCAGTGTCGAAAGCACGCCATTTTCTTTTTGCTCAACAATTGTTCAGACTGATTTCCATTGCGGTCGCGGGCGTTACGGGTGTGAGCTTATCTGTCTATGTAACCGTAACCATAGCCGTAGCTGTAGCCGTAGCCGTATCCGCAACCATAGCCTTAGCCGTTTATAGCTGCCAGCCAAGAAGATTGATCTATTTCATAAGCAGTTTTGAAATTTTTATTACCAAAAAATGTAAATCACTTTTAATAAAGCTTCGTCCACAAATTGTCGGCCTGCAGGGTTTGACGGATTAGAAATCACGCCACACAGAGGCTTACGAGTGCATTAAATTTTTTTAATATTATCATTTAATAAACAACATCATCCACGCATAGGCGGTTTGTCGAGAATAAATGAAAATAAACGCGATTGTGCCCAGCATTTCTATGGCAGCGATTTTGACATAACTTCAGGTTTTGATGGGGCACTAAAAAACGCATAAATACCAATTTCGGATACAATATCTATAAGAACAGAATCATTCCTAAGCTAGCTCTACTATAAGAATATACTGCATCGTTTTTAATGAAACTTTCGACTATTTGGAGGCACTATACACCAGATTTTCTTAAGATATCTTCACAAACATAAAAGTTATGCTAATAAGAATGACTTTTGCATCGATCGTTCCTATGACAGCTATATAAAATATTGAAGCTATATACATCTTGTAATAAACTTGTTCTGCATTTCAATAGGAAAAATGTATATACCGAGTTTGGTGTCTCCCCCTGTTATGGTTCAAAAGTTCTCAGTGTTCATACAGACAAACAGACTGGACGAACGAACAAACAGAACCCACGTGTGTATTAATTCGTTTCGTCATGCCGATCTTATACTATATGTACTAATAACAAACATATTTTCTCTCCCTATCTACAATAGAAATTTAGACATACTTGTTTGCCCTTTCTTCCTTAAAGTACAGAGTAAACAAATAAGTTACTCTTATTTAATTAAAAAATTTCCATCTAAGAGATTTAGTTTTGAAGCAATAAAATAAAAATGAGCCATTAAATATTCCCTATTTGCCTAAAAAAGTTTGCATAGAAAATAAAACAGGATACCCGCTAGAGAAATTATGATTATGTTGCAGAATAAATTTTATCTGAACACAAAAATTTTGAATCTGTTTTTGTTGCGATGTAATGCAACATCAGAGGAATTTTATCTCTAAGGTTAGAATATTTTTCGAACTCCTCTTCTGGAAGCAACCAATTAATATGCATATGTGAGAATCATGGATAATTTCATGAGTTATGCTTTATGTGAACGATCCTCGACCTCAATGGAATGGAGCATTGTAAGAGTTTGGCATTAAAGTTTTCACAGTTCGATCAAACATTTCTGCTGTTCTCACTTTGAAATTTTTCACAAAGGGTTCTTAAGCTATGATTAGACGGGCCAAAGCTTTCCACACTCTGTTAAAAACCAATAAGAATTCGATACCGAAAAAATAATTTCCTGCTGCTACAATCTTATATAGGGCTTACATTCCATAGCCTACTACAAAAAATCACAACTTTTTGATCAAAACATTTGCATGTTTGACCGAAGCTTAATATGTCGGTCAAATCTAACCAAATCTTGGCTGAATTGTTGAGATATATCAACCTGCTTATGAGATCATAATTAAAGAAATCTGAAGAAAAATGGGAAAAAGCTGTTAAGTGCACGACTTTTGAAAGTTTTTAGACGGTTTTTTAGTTTTCGTTTCAAACATATTTCAAGGTTTGCTAATACTACGTAGATCTTCTGTAATTTATTAAAAAAGCGTATATGTTTTTTGTGAACCGCATTCGTGGATTTGAGAGCAACCATCGCTATACTATATTCCAATACTCAACAAGCAACATATATTCTTGTGCTTCAGTTATGTTGAGATGTCATCGGAGCCGATCCATGTTTTCAGATCTCAATAGAGTATAGCCAATAAATGAGAGATTTCTCTTTAGTGTAAAGTACATTTTTCCTCACCACATCGAACGTTTGCTTCATATCGAAACGCAATATCGCTGTTGGTCCATATGGAAGTGCTTCCTTAAGTCTGTCTTTTAAAATAATATTATTTACAATTGTTTTGAGAATGCTATTAAGAGACTATGACTAAGTGGAAGTCGCCCATACTACAGAGAATTATTGTCTAAACTACTATGAAAGTGAAGCAAAATAGCCCATTTGAGTGGAACAGTTTTCAGCGATCGTTTGCGACCGATTTCGTATATTCTACCACTCTCCCACTTACCCACTTTCTGGGTAAGGTGCATGCGTTATGTTCGTGATAAACTGAGGTAATACGCAATCTGTGGTGAGTATCACACCATAGGGTAGGTGTCTCTGCTAATAATAGAAATACAACTATACTATGAAAATATGGCAACCACAGAGTCAGTCTTCTATATTAAATACCCAAGTTCCTCAAAACTTCAAAGCTGTGGTTGTCTTAAAAATGTATTTTGAAAAAGACCCCGCTGAAGTATAAATGAACCAATTTGGCATTTAGATTTGCAATAGCGAGCCAATATATTCTTCATATTTATCAAATACTGTTGACTAATGAAAAAATACATAGCTTATTAAAATACATATCAAACCAGAGACATGACAGGGTCTAATCTTATAAAATGCTGACTGATAAGTAAAGCGTTCTCCAAGCTGAATCCAAGAAGATCTGGCAACACTAAGGACCAACTAAGGTAATAATACTAATAGGAACTTTGTTTCCCTGAACCCGAATATTGAACAAGAATGGAACGCCAGAGCAAAGCAGCCCCAACTCATAAATAGCCTGTACCGGCTGATACAAAAGAAATATGATATATTTTTAAAAAATGAAATTAATTAATCAAATTGTGACTATACATATAGTATATTCGTCTAGAATTGTCCTATCGCAATCATGGCATGGGGACACATTAGTACTAATCAGATGTAATCTCTAATTTGAGTGAACATTTTTCTTTTTTCGGACTTAGGAGAATCTGGATACCAAGTTTGATTATTCTAGCTCCTGTACTTCCTGAGATCCTTGCGTTCATACAGGCAGACGGACGGGCGGACAGGCGGACATCTCTAAGTATATATCGATACACAATCAAGTCGTCCGATCAAGAAAATATACAATTTGCAGTCTGCCACGCCTCTTTGTGAGTATTGCATGAACATTCCTACTAAACTAGTATAGGCCCGTTATGTTCGTTCTAGATATATCCGCCCGTCCGTCCGTTTGGATGAACGCCTGGATTTCGTAAATGACTGAGGCTACATTGACTAAAATCGTTGTGTAGACTTTCCCAATCTCTAAGCAAGAGTTCTTTTTCCAATGCATATAATACAGGACTTCCTTTTGATAAAAGGTATTTCACTAACGCTGCCCCCTTTTTTTTTATTTTAATTGAAGTCATTTGTTCGTTTCTTTATTTGCATGTTCGCTTTAAATAATGGAAATATTAAAATACAGTTTTTTGTTATTCATAGGGTTTAATTAATGATTTTTTGTTGTTTTTATAATAAATATGCTAAAGCTAATCGGCCCTTTTCGTTTGCGCTATGTCTACGTATTTCGTTACCCATAGGTTATATTTATTTATATATATATATATATAAAATAAACTTTGAAAACAGCATAAAAAATTTGATTTGATTTGTAGTAGTGTTGATAAAAACTTGGCTCGACCTTCGATTCAAAAACTACACATATAGACATATATAGACGTTAACAAAGCGCGGCAGAAATAATTGGCATTAAAATATTACAACATTATTTATAATTATGGATAGCATAGAAGAGAATTAAAGAACAACAACAAAGAGTAGTTGTTGCTGTTTGTGTGTTGTGTGGTAAAAAGTTAGTATGTCTAACTGCATTTTAGGCTCAGTCTCTGATTGGATGAGACGTCCGCTCACAATAGATATTGTAGTACATACTATATGTAAATAAATGGTAATAAATACCTGCCAGGACTTTCGTCCTCGCATACAGCTTTTTGTTTGTTTTTAGTTAATAATACAAGTAGAACGCTCCGCATTAGAATATACATCGGAAAATAAGAGAGGAGGGCATTCACGTTTCAAAGTACTTATAAATAGCGGTTACATAGGACATGACTTGCATCCAGTCGGGTCTCTCCAATTTACACATATCGTTGATATTCTGCAAGAAAATCGCAAATATTAAATGAGAATAGAATTTCAAATCAAAACAAATCCGTTTCCACTTACCAGGGTAGTGCCTATGCCCACAGATTCAGCAGCGGCGAAAGCCAACGAGAAATTCCGACGCTTGTTGGCCGGCGTTAAGGTGTCGTAAGGTATGCGATCCGGCAAATAGGAATGTAAAATCGCACAGAATGCCAAACCATCGTTCCACGACGAACTAAAGTTCGTTATATCAATATTGCGATAGCCGACGGTCTTGTTCTGGCACCACTTGAGCAGTGCATTCCGCTTTGAACCGCCATTTTTCGCCAGCATATTCAGCGGGTTATTGCGCTCACCTATAGAAGAAGAAAAGAAGGAATGTGGTTTAAATTCTCAATCTTGGCACAACAAACATATCGAACCCTTTTCGCTAAGAAGTAACAAGTATAAGTAGCCCTCTATGTTGAAGCTATTTATAACAAATGAGAATATAGTGAGGAATACTTAGAGCCTCATTAATATCATGTTTCGTTCCTATAAAATAATGGGACAATATATGATTTTTTATAAACTTGCTTTGTATATGGGTAAGACAAGTCTAGATGCCAACTTTGCTGTAACTCGCTGCTCTGGTTTACAAGTTATCGATGTTCATACAGACGGACAGAGGAACAGACGTGCAAACGATTTAATCCGTCAATCTGGCATGAGATCCTGCCACAACTCTTTCTGGTTACAAACACACGACTTCTTGCAATGACGACTACACTTAACCTAATATATGAAATATATTATAATAAATATATATTCAATATAATGGAAAAAATGCCTACATTTTAACATTCTTATCTAGAATATCAGATACATATGAGTCGCTGATATATGACCTGAGCCCTGTTTTAGATAAAGCCCACTATATGAGCGATAAAACATAATTCAAATTCGATTGCAACTCAAAATCAAGTTGGGCCATTTTTGGCGCATCTCTTGAAATGATTTCCTGTTTTCGTGTTGCTTGCGATATGAGCGCTTTTTCGAATCCTTACCACTCATTATGGACTTTGAGACATTGCCGAAGCTTAGGCTGCCCACCAGCGCGTTGTTTGGCGTCTGCACTGGCGTCAGACTGGGTGGTTGTTGTGTGCCAGGTGTGGTTGGTGTGGGTGGCGTTTGTTGCTGCTGGTGCGCTGATGACTGCTGCTGTTGCTGTTGTGTTTGTTGCTGTTGTTGCTGCTCTCGCAGCGGAAATGGGACTTTGGTTGTATTAGCTGTTGCTGATGCTGTTGTTGTTGGTGTTGTAGCTGCTGTTGTTGTTGTGCCTGTATTGTTGATGTTGATATGCAGATTGCTGCTCTGCAACACAGGCAACCCCAACTAGAGCGAGAGAGAGAGAGAGACAGAAAAGAAGAGAGTAAGACCATGAGTGAGACAGAGCGAGTGAGAGAGAGAGAGGGTATATACTTACGCTCTCATGCCAGTCACTGGATCCGGGCAATATTATGGGCGTATGTCCAGTTTCCGGCGTACCACTGTTTAGACTCGAAGTGGAGCTGTAATGCGACTCGTTGTCGTCTGATTTACCCTGCTGTGGATACAAGTGCGATTAGTTCAAGTTTATTTGCATTGCAAACTATTTTTACTTACCGACTTATTGTTCTCTATGCTCTCAATAAGCGTCTTAACGGACAGTCGCGAGTCTTGTCGATTAAAGTTCAGCTTGCTGCGCCTTGATGCTACCTCCTGTTGCACAGTCGACAACACCGATTGCTGCGTCTCCGCTTGTTGCAGTTCTGCAGAAAGAAAGTTCATTAGTTAGAGAGGAAGATTAAATCTACGTGCCAGTGTCCAGTTTCCCAATTTCCAGTCAAATTGAAAACATTCCCTTATAATGCTGCCCAACTGACTATCGAGGAATCTACTTAGATGACATGTTAGACAGAAGTCAATAGTTACCAGCATATTGGAATTGTGGATACGACAAAGTGCTTTAACACAGAAACAGGTGGGGGATAAAAAAAAAAAACAAATAAACTCGTGTTGGCTTGGTACTAAGAGAGTCTACATACGAGGGCCTTTACGAAATCCAGACGTTCTTTCTGCCTGTTATCTAGCATTATAACACTCTACCCTTTCATTAACTGTGATTGATTAAGAATTTTATTAAAAAAAAAATGTTGATGAAAACAATACGTTTTAAGATCAAATTGAGCAATACATCTACCTAGAAAGAGAATTCTTAAATTTCCACTTCAAATACTAGAAGCCAAACATAGGAGTACATTCTATAAAAATAGTGCTGTACGCTGCAATAATAACTTATAAAATGTATTTAGTTAAAAGTATCAAATCAGGGTTACTACTAGACTGTGATGTTTACGAACCCGTTTCCAATATTGATCCAATTATCCCAGGTATTTTCTTAAATAAAGTTTTGTAATATTTACCTTCCAGTACTTTGTTTCTAAAATAATCTATCGGCTGGTTTCCGGATTTAGACAAAAAGGAGACAGTAAAGAATTCGTAGTTTATAAATCAAAAACACTAACCAATTAGAAAATAAAACAGCCTCTTCGATTAATTAAGGTCTAATTAGAAGGTATAAATTGAAACTATGAAGGTGTGCTCAGACTGATGAGAAAGCCGTAATTATAATATTTCAATTGAGACCAACAAGAATTCAATGCTGAAAAAACAAGATTTTCAGCTGCCAAAAACGGCTTCGAAGTTTACTTTCCAACGCCTATTTGGTTGTCTGACCGTAACATAAATTTCAAGTCTATGTCTCATATTTCATTCTACTATATAATAATCCTGCCTCTTACATCCCTGCTTTTACTTCCCTTCTAAGTCAGTTTGAATGATTTTTCAGCAAATAATGATTCCACAATTTAAAATTTGTCAAAACTAATCCTGTTCCTTTAAAAGCCCTTTTAAAGGGAATGAAATCTCAGAGCTTTGATTCGGAATTCAAACTCTAGTTTTAAATAATTGGACAACCATTGCACCAATTGTTTTGGAGATTCGCGATAATACATAATGGGACTCGATTACTCACGCTGCTTGGTTAGCTTCTCCAGCTGCTGTTCTAGCAGCCGTATCTTCTCTTTTTGCGTCTTGTTGTCGAGCACCAGCTGCTCGCGCGCACTCAACGCCTCAGTCTTAAAATCGTTTGCAACACGCACGGTCATCAGCAGATCCGCTTGGAACTGTTGCCATTCCTCAGCCTCTAGTCGTCGCAGTTGCGTCTCCTTCTCCAGTTGTGATTCGGAGTCGCTTAACTGGAGTTGGACATCGCTTAGATGTCGCTGCGTCTCGCTTAGCAACGTCTGCAGCTGTGCCTTGTCCTCCTGATGGCATTTACACTGCACCTGCAGTTCAGCCATACGCTCCTCCAGCGTCTGGCAATCGCCGGCCAATTTATCCTTTTCGGCCTGCAGCTGCTCCAGACGATACTCGAGATGTGAGAGCGCGCACTTGGCATTGTTTTTGGCCACTTTGCACTCCTCGCTCAGTCCGGCATTCTGATCGCGCAAACGTCGCAGCTCTGCCTGACTGCGCGAGCACTGATCCTGCAGCTCGGCAGCACGCTCCTCCAGCGCATCCTTTTCGCGACGCGCTGCATCAAGCACATCGCTCAGATCGGCTTTGTCGCCGCGCGCCAAATCCGCCTCCAGCTCTTCGATTTTGGAGCGCGCATTCTCGAGCAGCGTACTTAGTCGGCTTATCTCAATGGCGCGCTGTGAGATCTCCTCTTTGGCCTGCGAGAGCAGCGCTTCGGTTTGCTTGCGCTCCGCATTGGCGGCATCTAGTTGTGAGTCGAGGAGGGCGTTGCGTTCACGCAGGCGTTGCTGCTCCTCGCGTGCCGCATCTCGCGTTTGTCGCAGCTCCGACAATTCCGCATTGAGTTCCTCCTGCTTAACCAGCACCGCTTCGCGCTCCTCCTGCGACGTTTTGATGAGGTCCAGGAGCTTCTTCTCCCGCTCCGATGTGCACACCTCGGCCGCTTGCTTTGTGTCACGCAACAGCAGCTCCTGCAGCGTACTTATCTGTGTGCGTGACTCGTTGAGTTTCTCGGTTTGGCGGCAGAGCGACTGAAAGAGCACATCTTTCTCCTCGGCGAGACGCTCGTTCTCGGTCTGCGTATCGCTCAGCTGCGTCTGCAGATCGGCCAACTCCTGGAGTGTGGCCTGCAGCTCTTCGTTGGTGGAGTAATGGGTCTCCTCCATCTGTATTATCTTGTCCTGCAGGCAAGCTACTGAGATCTCGCTCGACGACGAATGCTTATCCCAATCGGGCGTAATGCAAGGCGTGCCATCATGGGTCCCTTCGTTTGTCTATCAATATCAAAAAATAAAACAGATTAATGGCGGTTCGATTAATATACAAATTAATCGTTATACTTACATTGGGCAGTGCTATGGAAGCGGGCGCCGAGCTGTGCAAACGTTGCGAATCTTGAATAAGCTGATGCTTTTCCGCATCCGACAATGGCGAGTTGACGACGTCGCGCAAACGATTGCGCAAAGATTCGTTTTCATATTTCAGATTGCCGATTTCCATTTGTGTTTTCTCCTGTAGATTCTGAAAAATAGTGAGCGGATCAGAGACAAATGATTTATTGATTCGACTTTTCTAATTACTATAATCATTATTATTATTCGTATTGTTGTTTTTGTTGCTAAGACGCAAAAACTGGCACAGTCTTGGCAAAAAGTTAAGCTAAGCAGCATGAAAATACCCATTTTTTTCTAGAAAATCCGTCAGAACTAAGCCAAATCGATTTCGAATAATAGTTCAAATTGGAAAAGGAAACTGACCTTTACGATTTTTTTTACTGTTGAGGCACTAAACTAAACTAAAATAACAACTAGATCGGGTTTTCACCGATTGATCCTATGCCAGCTATATAAAATAATGCAGCTATTCGTGATCTGTAATAAACTTGCTTTTCGTATGGATGGGACAAGCCAAAATAAGAAATTTGGTTTTCCAAGCTGTTAGGGTTCAAAAGTTGTCAATGTTCAAACAGTCGAACAGACTGACAGACGGACAGGCTTATATCGATTCGCCTCGGCAGCCATATATCTTTCTCCCTGTTATATATGTATGTACATTTGGCTTTCAGACTTTTTCAGCTCTTCCAGAGAATTTAATATTTAAACATGGGTTAAAAGACCTTTACTTTTCGACGCAACTGTGTGCGAGTTTCAATTAAAGGAATATAGAATAAAGAATTTCTACACCATATGTACAGATACATATATATGCATATGTATGTACATATATATGGAGCATATTGAATATCAGTCAATTGCAACACTCGACCCCACGATGCTTAGTCATCGAACGATGCGAGTTGACAGCTCGACTGGCAGCACAACAATAATAACAACAACAGCAACAACAACAACCACAACTGTGGTTTGTAGGGCTGAGGTCGTAGTTCTGAACTAGGCCTACGAGGCCCGTATGGAAATTACACAAAATTCAGGGTCTTCAGTTTTTTAAGTGAAAGGCAAATTTATTGAAAGGTTAAAAGATAACAATAAGATAAACAATAAAAACGTCGCACTATCTTGTCTACTATTTACTATCAAAGCTTAATAACCTTCATACATCATTGGAGAGTAGACAACATGCCTAATTCTAAGTTCTAGTGTTTTAGCTCTTTAATCCAACCATTGAACTTTTCAATCTGTTGCATGATAGGTCAGTTTTTCTATCCTTTTGGAGAGAATCTTATATAATTTCTCTACATAAGCATGGTAAGTCTGTCATTTCATATTAGAGAGGTATTGCAAGGTTATCCGAAGAAATCTAGATGAAAACGTGGTGAGACATGCAAATAATTTGAGCACGAACTCGACAGATTTCACAACTACATCATGAATATGATTTTTAATTAAAATCAATCAGATTTCGACACAAAACCTTCTTGGAATTTACTTTTCAGAGTCTACTTGTAAAATAACACAAATTTGTGTGCAAATTATTTGCACGTCTGAGCAAACCTTTAGATTTCTACAGAATTTATTGCACGTTTTTTTAAATTTTCGAGCATTATCTAACTATTCGATTAACTATTTATACTTAATTGCTTTTATATGGATCTCTCGAATTTTAGGAACTTTTCTGGACAAATATTTATAGTCTTTTGGTGGTCAATCGTATTTCATTTCTTCTTTTGCATCCTTCCTTTTTGCTTCTCATCATGTCGTCTACCTATTAACTAGCTGGCGATATGTGGCTCTGGCTCACCTGCATTTTGACCAAATTTTCCTTCAGTTTGGCCACCTCGCTTTGGTATGGCAACAGCTCTGCGATGCGCGCCTCCATTTGTAGTTGCTCGCGACCCAAGCGATCCAGCTGAAGGTTCAATTCTTGAATCTTGATGTTAGCCTGCAAATGGGGAATATGAGGTTTAAAACGGTCTTTTACATTTAATTTGTTGTTTGTTTGGTGAACACTTACCTCTAATAGTTGCTGTTGTTGTTGTTCGTTGTTGATAAGCTGCTGCTGTTGTTGTTGTTGTTGCTGCTGCTGTTGCTGATAGTTGCTCGCTGCAACGGCTGCGACAGCAACGGCGGCTGCTGCTGCCGGAAATGCTGCAGCGGCTGCTGCGCTGTTCGCCGCATTTGTTGTTGTAGTTGTGCCTAATTGCTGATAATAGTCCTTGGGGCCGGCAACACCGCCACCTGCAGCAGCAACAACGCCACCATCCTGTAGGGCGGACAAGGCGCTGTTGTTATTGCTAGTGGCTGCGGCTGTTGCCGGATGTGGCACGATGGATGTCATCAGTTGTTGTTCTTGCTGGTGTTGGTGTAGCTGCTGCTGCTGGTGTTGTTGCTGCGCCGGCGCAGGCGCATTGCTAGACACTGCCTGAGCTTGCTGCTGAACTTGATGGTGGGGGGGCTGCTGGGGTGCTGGCAATTGTTTTGGCTGCTTTTGTCCCTTCAATTTGGATTTCTTTTGTGGCAATGTATTGCTCAGCTGTTGTTGTTGTTGTTGCTGTTGAAGTGCGGCTTGTGTTGCTGTCGTCAGCGGCAACGCATCCTCATCGCCCACATCAACGCCACGTTCGTACGTTGCGTCGTGATTTGAATAGAATTTTGTTGTTGTAGCGTTGTTGTGGTGTTGTTGTTGCTGCTGCTGCTGCTGTTGTTGTTGTTGTTGCTGCTGCTCATGCGCCGTATTGAGAGATGTGCTCGATTGTGACTTCTGGCGATTGTTGTTGGAATGCTGTTGTTGTTGCTTGTGCGATGCGTTCGAGGAGGCGGAACTCGAGTTTCCTTGTCCTCTGCGAAATAACGATTTTAATTTAATCATTTTGTTTGTTTGTTTGTTGTTGTTGCCCTTGATGTAGTTGTAAAACGGTAACCATTAACAATGCTTGCAGTTTGGTGTTGTTTGTATATATTGCATATATTTTATTTATTATTATTTTTTTTTATCGTTGCACTTTGGCGGCGCAACGTCGTCGATTGTCAGTTTTCGTTGCTATTTTTATTGTATCGTGTATTCTCTTTTATCGCTTGGTCGTTACACTTTGTATAAAGGTGTTATTTATTGTATAAAACATTTCGTTCGGCTGTTTAAATAATGCGCTCTATTTATTATTTGCTCTGCTGTGGTTGTGGGTGTTTGGATGTGTGGATGTGCGTGCGTGCGAGTGGCTGGCTGGCTTTGTTATCGATAACAATGAAAGTGCAACAAAAGTGAAATTCGAGGCAGCAAACTCGTTTGCATTGTGCAGAGACAATCAACATGCATTGTTGTTGCAATGCGAAAGAGAAGGGCCGGTAGAAAGAGGAGAGTGAGAGTTAACAGTGGGCCGCGTGCGCTCTCTCTCTCCCTCTCTCTGTTATGCTATGCTCTGTGTTATTTTAAGCTAACAGCGACGCCTATGTCAGCTGTTGCTTGAGCTGTTGCTTGAGCTGGCAACGATTCGATTGAATATCTATTTAAGCCATACTTTTCTTAAGGTCAAGGATTTTGTAACATCTTGTGTTATATATTTATGAATAAAAGGGATTTGTTGCACTTGCTAAAGAAAGGTGTGTTAAAGTAGGGTTATATTTTAGTTCTCGTATAGGAGACGAATGAATACAATGAATACAAAAGCAATTAGGAAATAAATGTTTGTAAATAAACTGAATAATGTGAAGAATGCCTCAAATAAATTTTAAAGTACGTAAGTTCCTTAACGAATTTCTTATAGAATACAAAAGAAGACCTTAAATCCTTTTCTGGTAAATCGCTTGTACAGATCTTGACAAACATTTAATATTACCGGCTTTGACATCTCAACTAAAACAAGAAACCGATTCAAAACTGGCATTCTATCTGCCAATCAGAAAGGAATCAAATTATGCATACATAAGACTGGAAAACACGCACACACTAATATAAGCAACATAAACTTTAACTAAGCACCAAATTCCACAGGAACTAGAACTAGGTTCCCAGCCATACAGATATTAGAGGCAACGAAACAGCAGGCCAAATTATCGACGAAGCTACCACTAATATACATATGTTAACAACCAACTTCAGCTGCAGATCATTCAACTGCACATTTTCCCGGGACAAGCAAACTAACCAGAAGGCAAGCTCTGTCACACAATACTCAAAATGAAGCCTGAAACTCTTCTGACAACACTCAGGCAAACGCAAGCCGAATAAAACGAAAAAAGGAAATAAACTTGTTGCAGAGGGACTAGAAGAGTCTACAAAGTCTAATCAGTATAGGATCAGCCATTTTTGAAATACAGGCGTTCATTCAAACAGACGGACTGACAGGTGGGCATATGGGCTTAATATGTACTTATATCTCACTCATCATGCTGATACAAAATAACCATGCATATGTAAGTATATTATTAATGAGGAGATGCTTCCTTCCGCCTGTAGACTTTCAACAAACCTATTATACTCTTAGGGCACAGAATATAACAACAACAACGATCACAACACCTTAATTAATATGCACCTAATAGGATTTATGCCAATTGAATTGGCAAAAAGGCAGGGGCGGCGCAGCCCCACATTTGTTTACAAACACACGTTCGTCAGTATGCAGTTAAGTATGAATGTGCATGTGTGTGTGTGTGTGTTTTCCATTGTCACATGTCGCCGCCGATTACTCATAGACGCGTCAATCCAACTGTGAATGACGGACACCCGCGTACACACATACACATACACACACACACATGTACGCCACACAGGCACTGCAATGTTAAAATGTGCAGCAACCTGACAGCGACAGCTGAGCGTGCGTAGTGTTGGCAAGCGCCATTATTCAAATTTTGAAATGTTGCTACGCATTTCGACGTCGTCGACCCGACGACCCATTTATGGACACACGATGAACATTTTCTTCAGCAAAAACAAAAACTGCCCACACACAACATACGCACCGCCACACACCAGTATTTGTTGTTGGACAGCAACATTTAAATTGAACGACAAACACACATGCACACGCAAATGACATCATGCGCACAATTTCACGCAAAAAATAACAAAACAAAAAAAATCACCGAATTAGGTGTTTTTATTATCCCTAGCTGCTGTTGTTATTGTTGTTCTTGTTGACATTGCTGTGCAAACTCGCACAATTGCTTTAATTGTTGGTGAGTTTTTCTTTATCAGCAACAGGTGCATGGCCGAAGCGGCTTATCTATTTGTTGATACATACTCGTACACACATACATATGTACTGAGGCAGTTTTGGCCTAAAAATGTTTGCATTTAGATACATGTGTATTCAACAAGACTTAGATGCGGCGATAAGGAGAGCAAATTCCTAGACCTTGCGGATATTTACCCGCTATATATTTTGGTCAGACAATCACAGACATTGCCGTACAGGCACTAATCTCTCTGCAAATTACATATCTTCAACTTATTTGGGCACTAAACAAATATATGCTTAAGATATATTGGGCTTAAACAATAACGTTTTAGATTCGATTTAAGATGCATTGCAAGTAGCCTGGCCTACAAGTTGGTTTGCTTTTTCGAACAATGCAAAATCTAATGGGAATTATAATTGTTAAAATGCTACAGGTGCCTTCAAAAGAATACTTGTACATACTTTAACTTCATTCACATGAAAGACCACCAGCCTTCAGTTCTTGTTGAAAGAAACCCTAAGTGTCTAATAGATACGGGAATTTGTAAAACCTAGAATACTAAAACAATTCGATAACAAAATTATACCATGTCTACAATGTTACCTTACTAGTATTTAACTTTAAGTTAACATTATATAATAATAATAATATCACAAGCAGCTTCAGCTGATTTGGCAAAATGCCGAAACCAGATTGGTTTTTTTTTTGTGTGCTTTGAAATTGTGTCGTTTGCTTAATAATTCCGAGTTGAATGCTAATTTAATTAGTAATGCACGAGCAGTATTGCTACCAGCAGTTTAAGAATTAAGATTTTGATTTGGCCGATCAAGAAATTGTTAAAACAAAACTCAGGGGCAGGTTTAAAAAAATGTAATTGAGAATGCTGGAGTATCATTAATTCTACTTCTTAGCATTGAACAAGTAAAAATGGATTCAAAAGTTGAGATTTCATTGAATGAAACGTCCATGTTGAACAGCAATCAGAAATACCCTTGATGAATGAAATGAGTTGCAATTGCACACGTTGTGCAACACTATAAATAGCGCGTCACTTTGTGCACTGCAGTTGCCCTTCAAATACAAATGTAACTGTTGCCCATGCTGCGTCAATTATTGCAACAAAAACAGTAATAACCATTGTAGCGGCATTAACAGGGCTGTGGCATTTACCAGCGGCTTCAATGCAAGAAAATTGAATTTAAAAAAAGAGAGAGAGAAGCCGACGACAAAACAAGCGTACCAGCAGCAGCAGCCGCCAACTAGCACTTGAAAGTGTCGCGTGTGTAATTCACATAACAACAGCAACAACAACAAAGTTAATGCTGAAACTGCTGCTCGGTGCTAAACAATGAATCGAACGAACACGCACACATGCGCACGCACGCACGACGACCACCACAAAAAGTAACAAGAGAAGAAAAAACACAAACACACGCAGTTTTTGGCACAATTGGGCTTTTATATTCGCACCTATTCTTGCCAAAATAGTTAATAAAAGAAATGTACATATCTTTTCCTTCTAGCCAACACAGAAACCGGAATACGCCAACAAAACAAAAACTCACACAATCAGCAAACAACACGCACGCACACACACACACATATATATATATATATATATATATATACACAACTAACAGAGCATGTATGTAAGTAAATAAATAGAGTTTCGTTGCAAAGTTGAAGTAAATGAAATCAAAATTGATGCGGCGACATACACGCGGCAAAATAAATATAGAACTCGCGCACTTTTTGCCATATGCACAGAAACAAACAGTAAAGTAAATTATAAACGCCGACAAAACTGGTAACTACATGAGTAAAGACAACAACAAGTCCCACTGCAGACGACGGCGACGCTGACGGCGTACGTCGCGCTTGCGTTTCGTTTGAAAACTAAACCTGGCTAGAGATGTACAAATTATCGATAGAGTCGGCAACTTCGATTTGTTTTTCTTTTAACGCGTCGATCTTACCTTATCGAGAATATGAGTTGGAAAGGAAACGCGTTAAGGTTTAATTACCTAAAATGTTCCGCGAGTTTAAATCGTAAATGGTGAACAAATCGAAACCTTCAGAAATCTTTATACAAACATAAAAGTGCAGCATTCTTTATAATAAAATAATAGCGCAGGTTCTCAAAAGTGTAAACTTTTTATTTACATACATTACGAGCCATTTGCATTTTAAAACTATTAACTACTTATTGAAAACATGTCGCTACTGCTATACTTATTTGAGTTAATTTCAAATTGTTAAGCTACTTTTTCTTTTAATAGTAATAACAATTTTATTAACCGGCTTTTCTTTCCCCACAATACATGCAAACTGACCATGAGATGAATTTGGTGATAAGTATGGTGAAAATGGTAAATTGAACTTGAATTAAACAACAGGTGGCGTGTGAATAACTTTCTTATTTAAGCCACAACCTACCTCAACAGTTATGTTTGAAATTACAAAGCACTGAAGTTAAGGAAAAATTGAAGAAAATTAATGCAATTAAGAAACTGTATGAAAAGCATTTTGTTTAACTATTTAATTATCCTCAAAATGTTGTGCAAGAAATTGTTGATATAGGAAATTGGTAACTAATGGATCGCAAATATAATAATGCTTATAAAGTTGTTAAATACATGAAATTCCTGTAGATCTTCATTTCAAATTATATAAATATATAATAATTTTGTTATAAATTGGGGTAAATGGTGCACAAACGATAACTGCTCCGCAAGCAACTATCCAACTAGACCACGGATTGTATTACACGGAATGTTATGTATTCCAAAAATATATAAATCGCACCCAAAAGCAACTATCCTTGCAAGACTATGTACTGGAAGAGCTTTCTTGTGGTCTCTATACTCTCTATACTGTACAGCTAAGCACATTTTTGGAATATAACGCCAAAGATTCAGTCTCTAGCTTTTATACTACATACTTGTATGTACATTTCCAGCAAAAGCTTTACAAGCGGCAGTCCCGACCGATAATTGTCCCTGAAAGCAACTATCCTGGAGAATAGGGTAATAGACGTGAATTTGTTTATTTTGTTAAATAAATCAATACATAATACTTGAAAGAACCTGCAGTCCAAATTTGGTGACTCTAGTTCCAACACTTTCTACAAATCGTGCATTCATACAGACAGACAGACAAACAAACCGACAGGCTTTACCAATTCTGACTAACAGCGATAATCTACTAGTCCTGAAAAAACTGACTGACAGCGATAATTCACCAGTGCTGGAAAAGCTGAGTAGCAGAAGAACTCTAGCTTTAGAAATCCCTAAAAACCTGACTCACAACAGCTTGCTCTGAAAGCAACAATTCTGGAAAAGCTGACTAACAATGAGGCTCAACCAGTCCTGGAAAAGCTGAGTAGCAGAAGAGTTCTAGTTTTAGCAATGCCGGAAATACTGACTACCAGTGGAGCTCTACCAATTAAACTAATAGGTTTTGAGTCTACATGGGCGATTGTGTTTGTAGAATTCCCTAAACTGCGACTCTCCCATCGAGCCGCCCGACCGTGGAGAATGCTGTTCTAAGCGCAGATGACATTTAGTTTCATTTTTTCTTTCACAGCTAATTACAAAGCTCCCCGAGCCCAGATTATGACTCTTTTTGTGCTCGTCTTGCTCTTTCAGCATCTATGCTCTGCTTTTTTTTTCCTTTAAAATCTAGCTTTAGCCTCTTCCGAGCCGCAAAAAAAAAAATGGGAAAAAAACAACAAACCACAAAGCGCGTCGGGTATTTGCGGTTTTCTGCATTTTTGCTACTTCGTTTGTTTTTTGTTGTTGTTGTTGCTGCTGTTGTGGTGCGAGGTCTATGACCATCAATAGCCACAGCAACCACCACATTGGTGGTGTTAGTGGTGGTCACTTATCTTTCGTCAGCCGCAGCGGTGAGTCAAAGCGGGTGGCATGAGCGTCTCCAGATCAGCCGAGGGGCAGGGTGGGGAGGTAGGGAGGGGGAGGGATGTGGCAAGCGAGCGAATGCGATCACTGGGCGGCAATTTCGGATCGTATTACGCTTCTTTACACGCCACCTGAGAAAGGCAGTGGGCAGTTAGTCAGTCGGTTGCTAACCACCGAGCATGACATATTCAAAAACATCCCCCCCTCCCTCGATCTATCCAACTGCCACCGCCGGACGCCTCACGCCTTCTGGTGTGTGGCATTCACTCCACCGAGCAAGTGAGTGGATCGTTGTGTGTGTGTGTGTGTGTGTGCTACGCTTTGGTGCGCCGGTAATGCGCTACACTCTGAATCGGGCATATCAACACCTCTCCGTTCTGAGTAGAGAGCATGCCAACACTTCTTTTCCAAAAGAAGGCAAGACGAGTCGATCGGTTTGTTTGTCTGTCTGTCTGTATGAACGCAAGATTCGTAGAAAGTATTAGAACTAGAGTCACCAAACGTAGACTGCAAGTGCTTCCAAGTATTATGTACTGATTTATTTAACAAATAAAACAAAGTCGATTTCAAAAAACGCCTATTAACAATATGTATTATGAAGGAATGCAGTCCAAGTAGGCTCGATATTTTTGGGGTCCGGAATGCCATTTATCTAATCAAAAACCAAATAGATTGTTCGTTTATGCTGGTACAACTAATGTTTCTATATAACACTCATCTAAGGCTTGTACCGGTAAAATACATTATATGCAATGCAGTACCAGTAAAAAACTTTTATATAGTCTTAGCAACCGGTTACATATGTACCGAAAATATACGAAATTCTAAAAAGACACATTGTAAAAATTTAATTTTGAATACAGCTTGAAAAGAGCATCAATAACGGTACATTATCCAGCTATACCGAGACAGTATTCCAACTCATCAATATGGACTAGTATTATGTTTTTGTACAGAAAGAAAATGCCCATTTTGTTATGGTGTAGTGTAAAAAACAAAATAATAGACTTAATTTCCATGCTAAATAACGTTAAGCGAGACTACACCTTTTGATTTTTCATACATGGAATTGGAGTTGGAAAAGCTTCCCCCATTTTCGATACATCATAGTCTGTACCGGTTAGTGAGCAGTGGGTCCATGATTCGTTGTTGCTTGACCCGCGCTTTGGCGCCGTCGTCAGCCGAAAATGTTTATGTTTTGTGTTCACTTCTTTGTTCAAATTTCTGGCATGTGCTTTACACATTTGGCGGAGACCGTTTCATGTAGCGGTTTATTTAAGCGAGCCTGCCCGCCGCCCAGTGCTGTTATTATAATCAGTTTGTTGTTATTGTAGTAGTAGTTGTTGTTGTTGTTTTCTTCTTCTTCTGAATATGTACAATAAATTATTTTTAGAAAACTGTCTCAGCTTTTATGTCGACTGCAAAAACGGCCATAAAAATAGAAATAGAAACCCGACGGGCAACTTGCATTTCTAAACCGTTTCATAAATATGTATGTACATATGTATGTATGTTTGTAAGTTTATGTTATCTGGCTGCTCACTTTTCTTTTCGTTTTGGGGTTTTTGTTGTTAATGGTTTCCGTTTTGTATATTAATGTTGTTATAGGTTTGAATTGTTGTTGCTGTTATTGTCACTGTCTTGCTTAGAAGTAGAAAGTGAAGTTTTGGTCACGGCCCCAAGAGTTTCACTCAAATTATATAATTAATGTATTTTTAATCGTTTTAAAAAGTCAATTTCCCTCGAAAGCAGCAACAATGACAAAAACAACTATTAATGTTTTCTTTTGACTTACCATGGAAATCTGCAACCGTTGCAGTTGTTGCCAACAACAACAGCAATAATCAATCAACGTACGGTACACACACTTAAATGCCGTTAGACGCAAAACTAAAAAAAAAACGCACACACAAAAACAAAACAAGAGACGCATAAGCAACACATGTGGACCGCACACATACATACATACACACACAACTCCAAATGCACACAAATGTGCATTTGTATGTACATAGGTGTGTGTATGTATATATGTATGTGTATATGCATTTTGAAAAGCACATTTTTTTATAAACAGCTGCAACAGCAATAACAAAACAGAAAACAGCAGCGACGGCGACAGCGACAGCGACTCGTTAATTGCATTAGAAATTCGTATGCGTGTCGGGGGCTGCGGCACGGCTGCGAAGCCTTGCAAGCAACAATCAAATATATAAATGAAACAAAAACTAAATAGTACTGTATATGTACATACACATGTATGTACATACATATGTACTATTCGCAACAGCTTTGGCATTTATTTAAACGTATTTTAAGCATTTCTTAGCCAAGACTCCAATTAGATGAATTGTTGCAGATTAAGATTGTTGTTGTTATGGTCCCGTTACTTCACAGTCGTACACACACACACACGCATACATACATATACTCTAGCTATGACCTCAACTGCACTGCGCACACTTGATAGCCAATTAATATTCATTTATTTTTGTGCCACAATTAAATATGTACGCGAACGAACGAACACACTGCACCGACGACAATAATAACAACAACAAAACAAACAACAACAAAAAAACTGCACACATCAAGCGCAACAACACCAAGGCAATGAACAGTAAAAGAAAAATTATGAAAATAACGCGTTTCAATTACTTTTGCTTTTCTGGAAGTGCAGGCCGAAATCCAAACCGTATTATTTATAACAAACAAAATATTTTTGCTGCCGTTTCACGTTGTACGACAGCGGCTTGTGGCGGTCCGTTTGCCTGTGCAGCAGACGCAATAGTAAAACATCAGCGAACCGCCGACGAAGAAGAATACGAGAGAGGGCGAAAAGGAAAAGCAAGCTCAGCAGCGCAGACCATCGTACAAAGAAACTAGAAGCGCAAATCCATTCTCCGCACGTGACGTCACAATATAGTTTGTGGCGTAGCCATACTTGCAGTGTGACTTCAATTCAAAAATGTCTCATACTGTGTGTAGGCATGAGCAAGATGTATGCAAAAATCATACCCAGCCAATGTGGAAGGAATAAATCAACTAAATTGTTCACTGGCTTGCCCTGTTTGTGCAGTGGAAGTAAAAAAGCAGTGCAGCCTCAAGTGCCATACCTCCTCTCTTTGTACCATGCTCTCTGGATGGCTTGATAGTGTGAGCGCCGAAGCGCGCAAAGCAATTTACTGTGTAAAATACACCAATTTACTCAATCTATCACAGCCACTAAAACAAATATAACAAATGCAATTATATTTTATTTCATCAATTGCGGGAAATCCAATGCATTTGCGCCGAAATATTTATTTTCTTTTCACTGCGCCAGCATCGCAAACTCACCCTTTTTTCTAAAAGTGTGGCAGCCCCAGAAAAATAAGAATTGATTTCCATTTTTCGCTCTATTGCAACAATTGATTTATATTTTGTTTTAAATTTCTATGTTGCACAATTGCAGTTATTTAACCATCGTGTTTGTTTCTTTTAAATATGTGGCGCGCGTTTGAATTAATTTTTAAAATTCAAACCAGTGCTGGTAAACACACCAATGCGGTCAGCAGTAGAACCGCTGTTTACATAAATATGCAGCTTACTCGTTTTTTATGTATGTATATTTTTTACATTGTTAGTAAAAACTAAAAAAAAAAACGAAACAATAGTAATTGTTTCACTCATTAACCCTTTTCACTTCGCTCGCATCGAACGGCACCTCGTCGACTTTGTTGAAGCCTGAGAAGCGTATAATTTTTCCAGAGCCCTCCACTCGCAGGTGCTTAGCAAACTGCTGTGCCGGCGACAGAGCCAATTCCTCATCCGTCTTTAAGCCATGGTGCTTGGCCCAGTCGTTGCGTCCCGTATAGACCATATAGCAGACGAAACCGAAGGCCTGCCATGCTAAAATGGCGTATCCAATACTTAGGCGACGTTTCCACAGTTCGGCCCGATGTTCTGGTATGGGGTTCGTATTGCGACGCACCAACCGGCGCAACCATTTCATTTCAAATAGAGCCATTTTATACACAAAGAAAGACAAGTGTGCCTGATTTTTGTTATATAAATCAACTTGCTCGTCCAGACGCCTGTTATCCGGTGTACCGCGCCACTAATAATAAACAACAACGAACAGCTGTTCAGTTAGGGTGTGCAGCATATTTGCAGTATCAGCATAAAATAAAAGCAATAACACTCCAGGCGCTAAACAAGCAAAAATGTGCAAGCAAGCAATTTCGGAATTGCATTCCACGTCACGCGCATTTGTTAAGCTAAGCAATTGTTAGCAAATTATAATATTCGCAATTGGTTTGCTGTATATGTGGTGAGAGCGACAACCCAGGCTGCAGATGCAACTCAAACGGTGCCTAATAGAATATAATAATTTTTGTTGTTGCTCTGCTTTAATAATGGAACCGTGATAGACGCCGCAATTAATACATACATATTTTTTTATAACCGGCCGTGCAATTTTCTTTGAACAACAAATTGATATTCTCCAACGTGTTCATGCAACGCTACTGACAATTAAGTGAGTCCGCTTAGTAACTTGCAAAAATGGATTTGCGCACTAGACCATCTATTTTATATTGCTTTCGTTCTACAAATTTCTAAACAGACTTCCACTTCATATAACGAAATTGGCGCAAAACAAGACTGCATTAATATTGGTCTATAGATGCTAAAGGTGGAGAGGTGAAGTCCAGATAGTGCCTGGTCTGCTCAATGTAAGTTCAAATTTAAAATTAATCTTCGCAAGGTTAAACATTTGTGTGCGAGTATGTTAACACACATGTACATGCATACATACATATGTATGTCATGTATATGTATGTATGTGAGCAACAATCCTCGACATAATTTATTAACACTTACATAGTAGACGAATTTTATTTACAATACAATTTTTTAGCACACGCAGTACTCGAAGCCCCAAAAACGAGAGGAACAACAACAACATTGTTTTTAACCAAAAGCCACAATATGCCTACGGCCCACCAGTCGCCACAACAGCCACAGCAGCCGCCCACACAGTCATTGGAGGCGCTGCAGTCGAATGAGGAGAACAATGGCGCCGATATAAAGGTGGATACCAATAATATGCCAAATCTCTCGACGCTATCGCTGGATGAGCTCAAGCAGCTGGACCGGGATCCGGAATTCTTCAATGACTTCATTGAAGAAATGTCTGTCGTTCAGCACCTGAATGAGGAACTGGATTCCATGATGAATCAAGTCGACAATATATCTCGTGAGTGTCCGACTCTCATATCGTTTTCAAATTCCGTCATTAACAATAATCTCATTATCTCGCTCTCTCTTATGGATCAGGTGAAAACGAAACTAAGGGCACACACTTGGTGGAGTTGAAGCGGCGGCTCAGCGATGATTACACTGCACTGAAAACGCTGGGAGAGAAGTGCGATCAGCTTAATAAGAAGTACTTAAAGAAATCGGAGGAATACGCACCTCAACACATACGGGTAAGACGGAATGCCAGCCAATTAGTTTGAAATTATATTTCAAGATATAGTCATGTAGTATTTAAGTCTAAGTTTCTAGATTTAGAGTGTACCACACTTTACCACAAAATGTCCCATAAAAAGAGAGAATGAAGAACCTTTTTGTTATCCCAGTTAATTCTGAAGATCGCTTGAGGAAAATGAGTTAAGATGAGGTTATTTTCAGAGAGTATTACTACACAGATCCTACTAGTTGAGTGTAAATTTCCCTTGAATGAAGACTCCTACGGTCTATGAGATAGGCATCATTATGTATTATGAGTAGTCTCTTAGTTTAAATTCTTTTAGAAGGTTCATTACTAAGCAGAAACTGCCACTAGGTTATTCAAAAGATCGTTCAATATGCAAGATAGGTTCTTAACTTGTATTATGAGTGGCCCTTTTATTGAATTCTTTTAAAAATAGTAAGTAAGTAGGTAATTTAAACGACCGCTTAAGAATAAAATAAAAGCCAAGTGTTCTCTACGCTTGCGCTCTTCAAGAAAGGTTCTGTATTTATATTATGAGTGGTTCTTAGATGGGCAACGTTTAAGAAGAGCATGACTAAACGGAACCCACTTGTGAGCTTCCAGTATTGCTTTCAGATTTAGGTTGTATAATCCGTTTCTCATTTCTTTTTCGACAGGAACTATTGCAAATAGCCGCATCCAATGCCGACACAGATTGCGATCGTCATGTGGAACATTTTCTAAATGGAAAAATTGATGTGCAAACTTTTCTCAATACCTATCAACACTCAAAGAAGATTAGCTCGGAGCGCAAAGCCAAGGAGGAGCGCCTGGGTACACAGCTAAGTGCCTTGGAGCGTGCCGGCATATAGATAATTAATATGTCTGCCACATTTCTAATTAAAAATACATACAATTACGTGTTTATTTTTTTGTTTTTTGTTTCTGTTCAACTTGTTCTACAATACAATACAGTCGCAATATAGAAATTAGTCAATGTAATGAGGAACAATCGTCAAATGGAAGATAATACTCCAACAGGCATATATATACATTAATAACTAATACATAATAATATATTATATACAATGTACAATTGTTAGGGAACTGTGCGTGTAACTAGTGCTGACCAAGTTTGTGGTTTTTAATTTAGTATTTTACTCAATGTATCAATCAATCAATGATCTTACTTATGATGAGTGTGCACCTCGTCCGCCGTGTGTGTCACCTCTTCAGATGCAATTGCATTCAATAATTTCGTATAGTATGTTCGTATTGTATAATGGATGAAGTGATGTATTAAATAAATTATATGATTAATCTTTGTCTCTACTGCCTAACCATCCATTGCAGTTGTGTGTACGATTCGGTTGATGGACTCGACGCTATGGTGCCCAAAAACGATGACCAAACTATATCGATATAGAATAGAGGCAGCTAATTGTGGAAAGCATTAAGGATGTGATTTCGTGCAGCAGCTGATTTAAAAGTAAAGGAAGGCTTTTGTATTTGAATGTGGAAAGAACTGTATCGAGGAAACTAGTTACAAGGACCATAATCCAAGGTAGCACTTTTTCTGTACACACATTGATATTCCAACCATTTTAAATGAAACCTCAAAGAAATATAGTATAATAGTTTAATAGATAAGGAAGCTTATAGGATAACACAAACCAGGATTAAAGGGAAATTCAATTTAAAAGGATGTTCATCGTCATGTCATCGTTTAAGAAGCTATCATTATACATTATGATAGGGCAGGAAGAAGAAGGAAATGAAGTGCTTTTAACGATTAAGGTAAGGTTAATGGATCTAGAAAATAGTTCAATTCTATGGAGTGCAGCTAGAGCCATAGGGAAATGGAATAGAAAAGAACAGTTCTTGTGAAAATTCTTGCTTGGCCGACTTAGTAATGCCCTTTTAGGATTTCGATTCGTCTCGCTATGCCCATCATATATGTATGTACATATATATGGGGTCTGCCATTCTACCTTCTGCCTATTAAATATTTTAGATTAGATTAACGTCCTAATTACGGGGTATAATTACCCTTAGGGTACAGGCTATAAAAAGCGCCAAATGCATAGAGTCAAA
The DNA here is from genome assembly GCF_003285725.1 of Scaptodrosophila lebanonensis. Lineage (NCBI taxonomy): Eukaryota > Metazoa > Arthropoda > Insecta > Diptera > Drosophilidae > Scaptodrosophila > Scaptodrosophila lebanonensis. Next base: position 484,643 of record NW_022060598.1, on the reverse strand, counting down.
AAATGTTGGTCAATCTTTTTATGGGGGAAAAGGGTAACTAGTTTGGTGGGAAGTAGTCGTGGTAAAGCATATATATTCATGACCAGTGTGACAAGACGAGTTGATCTCCGTCTGTCCAGCCGTCTGTATGAACGCAAGGATCTCGAAAAGTATAAGAGTACATAAGAGTAACCCAGCTTGGTGTGCATGTTCCCCCAATATTGTATATCCTGATGCATGATTTATTCGAAATTTTATGATAAATCGAAATTTTTTTTAAAGTTTAATATTTTTAAAACTTTAAAGCGCATTCATGTTCATGGTAGTGCGCTAGTTTAAGGGTATTTAATAGTAATTCTGGCTCGTCTACAATTGTTTACTTATATACAGTGCGTTTCATATTTATTAGACACCTATATTATGTTAAAAATATTTAATATTAGTATCAAAAGGTTTTTCAAATAAGTACTAAATAAAATGTTCAAACATTAAACATTTGTACAAAAGTGGTAACCCATTGAACTTATTACTAAGTACACTAATTTATTTATACCTAATATTCCAGCATTGGACATCAATCTTAATAGCTCGAATCCACCACTCAATGCGATATGGATTTATGAAATATCTTCCTGAAAAATTAATTGGGCTTATATTTTTTTCTTAAGAATTAACAGACGACTGTTCTCGAGAATTCCACCGTACTAGCTGCTCTTCATACGTGAAGATATTAATTTGATTTCGAGCTAGGAATGGCATCCTAAGTTTTTCCAGTCCGAAAATACAACCTATAAGAAATGGGAAGCAACCCAGATATGGTTTGAAAACTTTCTTATGTCGAATTGAAGCATTTATAATTTGGATACCGCTGTAGGGTGGGCTAAGCTGTGATTTTATATGCTCTATTATTCTCATAAAGCTCCCAAATTTTGAAATATCTTTGTCATTGAGTATGGAGCACTTCTGCAAATTAATCTATTTTTGTGAAATACTGAATAAGGTTTCATAAATGAGAAATGACAAAAAAAAAGCAATACAGCTAGTTGATAACGACTGGAAAGTAACGATCCTCTGGGGTTGTTCCGGTTATATCAATGCATTCATTCAAATTTCTATTTTGTTGTTGTTGTGTTTTTTCATAAGAAAGGCAAGGATTATAGAAAGTATTTTAATGTATGGGTGTGTATCGGAATGACGGGTCATCGACTGTTTGCTGGTCATACTATACGTAGCAGAGAGTCCCCATCGACAAGTTCCCTACAAATGAAGCCTTGAAGACGCATATAAGGGTAGTAGCTAGTAGCTCTAGGTCCTCTTCACAAAGTTTGGCGCCCAACGTGGGGCCCATAAGGTATTGTGTACTCTAGTTGTAGGTCCTCATTACATAGTTTGGCGCCCAACGTGGGGCCAATTGTGTTCTCTAGTTGTAGGTAATTTTTACAAAGTTTGGTGCCCAACACGGAACAATTTAGGCATTATGTGCCCTAGTTGTCGATTCTGATAATATTGTTTAAAACAAATTCCGAATTCATTTCTATAACTGGAAGGTCTAGCTGTGTATAGACATCAACAGACATCATTCAACAGTAGGTTAGATCAACTGTCGTTTTTAATAAGTGAAGAAAACCGTAAGGTGTCTTACAAATATGAATCGCACTGTACATATATGTATTTAGAAAAGGCGTCCTTCTTTCGGGTCTAAAAATGTCGAGCGCTCTTCGCAGAGCTGAGGTGCGTTGCTCCTGCTTGCCAAAATCGTTCTGACTTGATGATGATTAGCAACTGCTGCTCGATGTCGTGAGAGTCTTCATGGGTTTGTTCGTTTCTACTCTATGTGTGTGCGCCGTCTTTGTGTGTGTGTGTGTGTGTGTGTGTGTGCAGTTTGTGTGTGTGTGTGTGTGTGTGTGTGTGAGTTGCCATCTGTCGCAATTTAAAACTGCAGAACTTATTTATTTATATTGCAAACGCAGAAGTTAGCAAAAAGCTGGTGTTCTTTTACACAATCCATACACACACACACACACACACACACACACACACACATGCATACATACTATACACAACACATGGGTGCTAAGTATGTACATACACACATTCTATATACATATATAAATATGTGTGTGTGTGTGTGTGTTTAATTCCTAAATTTGTAGTGACTGGCAGCGGCGACAGCGGCAGAGACGGCGACAGCGCAAGCGACAGAGTTCAGCTCATGCTGTATGCTTGGATTTCTCTCCGTTTCTCCGTTGAGGCCGCCTCTCTATTTGCTCTCAGCACGCCCCATGTGGGTGGTACAATTTTGTCGCCTCGCATGTGTGTGTGTGTGTTTGTGTGTGTGTAGACTTACCATTACTCGTCTTGCGCTCGCTGCCTCAATGCTGCCACTGCCACCGCCTCTGTTCGCTGCCTCTGTCGGCAGCTGGCGCTGCCGCTGCTGCTGCTGCTACGTCCAGCATCCTTGCTCTGGCATTGGTAGCTGCGGCACGGCACAGCACGGCACGGCACGGCACGGCTGCTGTTCGCAGGACTCGCAGCGCTCAGTTACGCGCAAGATTTCAACAAAAATTGTAGCATACTTCACCGGGCGAATTGCGGGCGTGCGCAGCGCAGGCAAACAAAAAATCGCACGCAAAACTCTGCTAGCCATTTAAATTCGTCGGCCGTTTTCGAACAACTCAATTTTTTGCCAATCTTTTTCCACCCAACAACAGCAACAACAACACACAAAAAAAAAAATCAACAAAAATTTAAATTACACATAAAAGGGCAAAAAAAAGAAGAAAGTAGAAAGTTTTTGAATTTCTATCTGTCGGGCTTCGAGTGCGTATTTCATACGCCGCGTGTGCCCTGCGTCTTGCGTCCTGCACCCTGCGCGACCGCCACGGGTTCATTTTTTTTCTGTTTTCTGCTGTTACATACTTCGATTTTTTTTTTGTGTCGCTCCCTGTGTGAGTGAGTGTGTGTGTGTGTGTGTGACGCGCAAGCATGCAAGTGTTTAGTGTAATATTTATTGCTGTGTTATTATTTGATGGTTTTCAAGTTTCAAACGAAAACAGCCGCTAACTGAGCGCGTGTGGAAGGTCCAAAGACGAACGAACAACACCAAATCCATATTAAAAACTCTAGCCACTAAGTTCTAAGCCTAGCCACCAAAGCAAACGAAACGCACAAGTCGATAAGCAACCAACCAAACAAATTCTAAATAAATGAAAAGAAACATAAACTTAAAGCAAGCAAATAAACAACACCAAGCCAACATTCAAGTTTAAATATGAATACTACCTATATAGTAATAATCGGAATGGAACAACAAATCAGCAATAGCAGCAGCAGCAGCAACAGAAGCACCAAATTGTAACGTAAATATCGTAGTTTGTATTTAATTGAAAGCTCAAAAGTACGCCCATTCTTTTCATAAACACTGTAGAGCTGGGGATGGCAGATGCTGCCAATGCCGATGCTAGTGGCCATTCAGATTGCTTTTGATGCCAGCGAGTTTTTCAACAAATTTGCACTTAGTTAGGCGCACATGTTGTTCTTCTTGAAAGGAATGGCGAACAAAACAATTCGTAGCATACTTTTTTGGGGCCTCCGAAACATTCAAGAAATAGTCAGACAGGCAGACAGTCTGCCATGATTGGAGTAATACTTCAATTAGATCCAACCAGATACCACATCGAGAGTTCGAAGACTACTTTGCAAAGTCTACGCAAATTATTTGCAAGTCGGCCCGCAGTACAAGTTTGTCGTGAATGGTGTTTCAATGAAAACCAACAAGAATTCTATATAACTCTATTCAAAGACAACTCGTTAAATATCTTAAATTTGTGTGCCAAATATTTGCATGTCTGACCACAGTATGGGCAGACAGGCAAGTAATTATAGCCAACAAGAATCCAATACTGCAATACTGGAATAGAGTTTGAAAATTATTGTATTTATCGAGTTTTTGTGCAAATTATTTGCATGTCTGCCCGCAGTCTGTTCAGACGAACAGGTTTGTCGTGCTTGGTACGTTATAATGATGTTTCAATGAAAACCAACAAGAATTCTATACTATAAATAGATTTTGAAGACAGCTTGTTAAATATCTTAAGTTTGTGCGCAAATTATTTGCATGTCTAAATGCAAGTCTGTCATGAAAACATTGTAATTAGAATCAACCAAAATTAAGTACTGAAATAAAAATAGTTTACAGACAATTGTTAGAGTTTTTTTTTGCAATTTATTTGCATGTCTGCTCGCAGTCTGTTCAGACAGGCTTGTCGTGAATATAATGATATTTCAAATAAAACATTAAGACAGTTTCTGGCCGACGAATATATTAATATATATTCCCATATAAATGACAATAATTTCGAAACGCACATATAGCTTTTTTAAGTTAAATATGGGCTTTACATACAATAAAATGTATCTAACAGATATGTGTGGAAATACCTTAATGTAGAGAATAATTTACTGTATATATCTCTTAGTTTAGCTGCACATTTATTTCATTCCCATACAAAGATTTATATTTGAATTCAAAACTCATTTAACAAGAGAAAATTTAACCAAAAATTTGTATTCATAGACAAATATATTGCGGAAATTTTATTTACTTAACTTATATATTTTTACGTGTATCTCGTAAATAGAGCTACTATAATAGATGCATTCAAATATCGGCAAATCATACCATCGATTATTTTTATATGTATTATCAAAATATATTTTTCGAATAAGCATATAACTTCACCAACAAATGTATAATTTGTATCTCTCAACTACAGATACTATGCATGCACAACATTAAGAAATATTTATTCAACAGATATGAAATGTCTTATGGATACAAAAGTACATTTCGAAGAAACATTTAACTTAACCTAAGCTTCTATCTAATAAATAGCAAATCATCTCAATGCGACAAACTAATCTAGCAGATACAGCTGAAAAGATAAGCATACTTGTATTATCTTAATATTAATGCATCTTTCAGATACAGATGTATACACTGTATCTTTAAATCTGTATTGCAGTAGCCAAGGTTTTTTTTATTCAATTAAAGTTTCTGCCAAGGATTTCATGCTTTCTAACCACATAGATATCGTATTGCCGCAAAAGAATCACGAATACAGATGCAGCAACAGATACAGATACATTTATTTCGTAGTTATTTATATCATAGCTATTTGTGGCACAGATACGCCTTTAAGTGTTTCACAAATGCATATGCCTGACGTATGCTTATAACACAGACACAAAAGTATTTCACTGATGTCTGCAGTTACTTTGTGTATCTTACGGATGCAAGTTAGGTTGGAGCTTGACAGACCCACAGGCATCCCACACATATGTATATATTGCATTTATCGTATATATACTTGTATGTGCACAAATACAGAAATAAACGCACAACAAAACGCATAAATAGTTTAGGCTGTACTTCACAGATGTTTTATGTTAATCTCTATGATGTGGGACCCAACATTCGTGAACTGCTCGCATTTGAGATTGTGTTTTCTGAAGGGAGCCTGAATTGTGTTTCTTGTTAGAGTCTACTTGCTTCTGAATGGAAGGGGTTTCTCTTTCTGCTTGGCGCATCCATTTCCTAGTCCATGTAGTTCCATGCAGTCGTCCTATGTTTCTTGTTGTGGCATTGCGAAACATTTTGTTAGAACAGCCCACGATTCTATCAGCTTCCAAATCATAATTTTTATGAGGGTCCTTTTTTCTACATTCTTTAAAAAATAAAGAATACTAAAGTCCAATTGGCTTGCACTTGGTACTCCTTTAAGCGTTCTCAACTGGCAAATTTTTTTGTAGCTATGAATACCCTACAGTATTATTTTTGGAGTACCAACTACAAGTCTTAAAGCAAAACAAACATTTATCTGTACTTGACATTGTTAACTGGAGGGTATTTGGAAGCTAGCGAAGTAACTAACAAACAGTTGCTGCAACTAAAGGTGTTCAAGCAGACTTCTGCCGAATCGAGTATTCTGCAGAAAATTGTAAAGTTTGAACGCAATTTTGCATCATATCTGCATCGCGAAAGAATTCAGCATATTTATTTCCTTTCCCATTGTGAAAGTAAAATTGTATCTCCCATATAAACACAAGAACATACGATTTTTCGGTTTCGTCTGCAGTGCACATCTGCCCTTCTTTAATCAATTCTTCTAAATCGTCCACAAGAATCATAGCAGCCTCAAAATCCTTGTCTCCTGTTGATTTCAATCAAATTCTAGCAACCAATCAGTTGAATACTTGTATCCGGAATTAAAAACTTTTGCTATTTCGCTTGAAATTCAAATGCAAATTTCAGTTTTAAATTCTTGTCTGAATTTAAGATAACTCTTAATCTGTAATTGGAGCTTCCTTGGAAATGCCAGAATTTAAAAATGTGTATATACATAAATACTTTCGTATTGTACGAGGGTTAAGAGAGTTATGTTTAAAATCAACCACTCAGCATCCCTGTTAACAAAAGTTATCGGCGCTATTGCTTTTAATGTTCTGTTGTCCTTGCATTCTTCCGATAAGTTTCTTAAAATCTCCTTTTTTCAATTAACTTTAACTTGACGCTGTTTTATATAAGTTTATTAAGCTAAGCCCAGACAGACAAATAATTTGCGCAGCAGTTTGTGGAATTCTGCAAAGCCAAGAGGCTAATTGTTTGCTACAAATAGAAACTTATTTGGCATTTTGTATGAATCCTGCTGAGTTTGTGTACAAAATATTTACTGTCTGTTCGATTGGAGAGTACGTCCAATGCTTCCTAAACCCAAGGTTGTTGCATTTGTAAAATATTTGTAAAATATTAGAAATTGGCAAATGATTTGCATGTGTGACCATACATTATGCAAACTGTTTGCATGTCTGACCGCACTTCAAGACAGTTTCCAAACTATTATTAATCCTCAATAAATAAATGTTTTTGTTTTCATCAAAGCCTGCTGAGTTTGTGTGCAAATTATTTACCTGTCTGTTCGATTGCAGAGTACGTCCAGTGCTTCCAAAACCAAAGTTTTTGCTTTCTAAAAGGCACAAAAAAACGAGAAGGACTACTTTTCGACAGGTATTTGTAAAATATTAGAAATTGGCAAATGATTTGTATGTGTGACCATACATTATGCAAACTTTTTGCATGTCTGGACAGTTTCAAGGCTTTAATAAATCCTAATAAATAGCTGATTGCTGGCTACAAAAACAAAAAAGAAACTGCTTGCTCAGTAAGAAAGCCTGCTGGACTGGTGTGCAAATTATTTGTCTGTCTGACCAGCCAAGGAGCAAGTACCGGTGCTTCCTAACCCAAAGATGTTGCTTCCTAAACGGCACAAAGTGCTTTACATAGTCTTAAACGGTCTTACAGTGTCTAAGCAGTGCCACTAAACTCTCTCTCTCTCCCTCTCTCGCACACCATCTCCTCCTGCCTCCCGCTAGCACACACACATGCTACAAAAAGAAGAATAAAATGAAAAGAAAAACAGAACAGAACAGAAAGAGAGAAAAAAGTGTGTCAATGAAGCGCTGACAAATGGTTCCAGCATCAAATGGAGGCGGAAAACGTTTGCCGCAAAATCGTCAAAGAGCTCATGTTGGTTGCTTGGTTGTTGGTTGTTGGCTGTTGGTTGTTGGCTGTTGGTTTTTGGCATTTTGCATTTTGTCACTGTCAGCTGGCAGTTGCTTGTAGCAGCAGCAACCGCAAATAGAATTAAAAGGCCAAGCGATGCGGATGCGATTACGAATATGCGGACGCAATAATAAAAGTGCAAGAGAGAGGATTATCTAATCTGTTACATTTTTTTATTTGATTTCATTTTTGCAGTTGTCTTTCATTTCATTTCCCGTGGCGCTACTTCACCTAAAACTGGTCGCTATTTGTTGCTGTTGTTGTTGTTGTTTTGTAGCAGCAGTGGCAGCAGAAGACCGGGCCCAGACCCGGGGCAGGCAGGCGTCCGGCCTCTCACGCACATAAATCCACAAACACAAACGCACGCACCTAAAGCTGTTGTCTGGCCTCTAAAATGGCGGCCGTTGCCAACACGCTGCTGAAGAATGGCAACGCAGCAGCAGAAGCAGCAGAAGCAGCAACAGCAGCTGGCAGCGTGGTAAGCAGCAGCACAAGAAGTTGAGGTTATGTCTGCACCGCAAAATGTGTGCTCTGCTTGAAACGCTGCTGCTGCTGCTGCTGCCGCCAGCGACGCGCCGACGCGACGCTGCCAGCACTGGTTAAAATTTCGCATACAGCAGCGTCCATTTGGGTGTGCCAAGAAAGAAGCCTGCACTAAAAACTAAACCAACTGTGCACCCTTTTGCCTTTATCAGTGTGCGTGTGTGCGTGTGTCCTTGTCGTTGCCAGCCAGCTTCATCGCTCTCGTCGCCGTCGCCGTCGCCGTCGCTGTCGTCGCCGTCGTCGTCGACGCGCTCACGTTTCGGGGCTTGTAATGACCTAGCCCTATTTTTGGCCATTAGCTTTGCTCATTGAGAGTCAACTGCTTTCGCCGCAGTCGCTGCGCAGTGGCAGCGCCAACAACAACAGCCATATTTTCTTCCTTTAGATGTGTGTCTGCTGTTGCTGTTGCTGTTGTTTTTGTTTTTGTTGTGTGTGTTCCTTCTTTTGTGTGTATGTATGTATGTATGTGTGTCTGTGTGTCTGTGTGTCTGTCTCTGTTTCTGTTTCTTTTTTTTTCTTGTTCATGGCTGAGCTGCACATTTTTCCCTTCAACGGCCGTAAGCAGAGAAATTCAATTCAATTTCATTTTTGCTGCAAAATGCAAGTGAATACGAAAAGTGTTGCATGCCTCGCAGGCTGGCCTGACAAGCACTTGAGACAACACACACACCCACACACACAATCACACAAATGTAATCTCTTACCATTTGCTGTGCTTGCAATTTTTATTTGATAGTTGCATGTGTTTCGGCAACGAAACGAGCGTTGTTGCCTCCTGCCTCCCAGGCTGCCAAACAAATGCCCATAAAATGCCGTTCGATATACGAGGATGCACATACATACATACCTACTATATAGCGTGTATGCTGGTCTTAACACATAAAAAAAGAGAAATCGGTTATAAATAGAAGGAACACGTTGACACAAGTAGGGTAGGTCCTTCGCTTCTGGCTCTTCTTTTTTTTTTTTTGAAAATCAATTTAGCACTGCTCGTTCAGCTGTTTCACTCAGAAGCCATAACAATCTCTGCTGTACTAGACTATAGTCTCTATAAGCCGCAGTGGAAAATTTAGGTTTAGTTTCGGAAAATTTAGAGATTGGCAAATGATTTGCATGTGTGACCATACGTTATGCAAACTTTTTGCATGTCTGCCCAGTTACTGGGCTCTAATAACTTCTTAATAAATAGCTATAAAAAAAAAGAATGTGATTGGACAGTTGGAAAGCCTGCTGTGCTAGTGTGCAAATTATTTGACTGTCTGACCAACCACCTCGCCTTTTTCCCTGCATTCCAATTCTATGCAAATCGTTTAATTCTAACTGTAACATTTAATCTTGTTAGTTTCAAAATTTCCTTTTGCAATCAAGCTATATTCCATATTTACTTTCCAGTTTATTATTGAGTATATATGTATATATCTAAGTCACTCCAGATTCGGGTTCTTTATATATATACTTTATATACTCGTATGTTTAAGTTTTTGATGATAAAGACGTACCGTCTTGTTTTAATTGCTGACGAATTTGCATCTAAACTATATCCGACCGATGACAATATAATTTTTCACACTTGAGACAACACACACACCCACACACACAATCACACAAATGTAATCTCTTACCATTTGCTGTGCTTGCAATTTTTATTTGATAGTTGCATGTGTTTCGGCAACGAAACGAGCGTTGTTGCCTCCTGCCTCCCAGGCTGCCAAACAAATGCCCATAAAATGCCGTTCGATATACGAGGATGCACATACATACATACCTACTATATAGCGTGTATGCTGGTCTTAACACATAAAAAAAGAGAAATCGGTTATAAATAGAAGGAACACGTTGACACAAGTAGGGTAGGTCCTTCGCTTCTGGCTCTTCTTTTTTTTTTTTTTTGAAAATCAATTTAGCACTGCTCGTTCAGCTGTTTCACTCAGAAGCCATAACAATCTCTGCTGTACTAGACTACAGTCTCTATAAGCCGCAGTGGAAAATGTAGGTTTAGTTTCGGAAAATTTAGAGATTGGCAAATGATTTGCATGTGTGACCATACGTTATGCAAACTTTTTGCATGTCTGCCCAGTTACTGGGCTCTAATAACTTCTTAATAAATAGCTATAAAAAAAAAAGAATGTGATTGGACAGTTGGAAAGCCTGCTGTGCTAGTGTGCAAATTATTTGACTGTCTGACCAACCACCTCGCCTTTTTCCCTGCATTCCAATTCTATGCAAATCGTTTAATTCTAACTGTAACATTTAATCTTGTTAGTTTCAAAATTTCCTTTGGCAATCAAGCTATATTCCATATTTACTTTCCAGTTTATTATTGAGTATATATGTATATATCTAAGTCACTCCGGATTCGGGTTCTTTATCGCATTACTTTTTGGTACTTCCCTTACTGGACCCAGGTACTTATATACTCGTATGTTTAAGTTTTTGATGATAAAGACGTACCGTCTTGTTTTAATTGCTGACGAATTTGCATCTAAACTATATCCGACCGATGACCGATGACAATATAATTTTTCACACCAGTTTCTTTTTTTTTTTTTTTTTTTTTTTTTTTTTTTTTTTTGATAAGTTTGGTAATAAACGAAAGGCTCTGTAGTGCAGCTAGTACAGCTATATAAAATTATAAGGCTATATTTGGTTTGTAATAGTTTTGCAATGCGTTTAGATAAGACAAGTCTAAACACCATGTTTGGTGTCCCTAGACATTATGATGCCAGAGTTCTCGATGTTCATACAGTCGAACAGACTGATAGACGAACATATCTATCCGTCGAATCCTCTAACCATGCTGATCATTCATATTATAGTGTGCCTATAGTATGTCCATTCATCCTACAAGTATAGAGTTTATAAAAACCAGTTCATCTAGGGAGGTGGCTGGCCTGACAGCAAACAAATATGCATTGTATTTTGGTGCAGCCCTTTCCGTTTTACGATGACTTTTTATACAAAAATAGTTTCGAAAACACCCGAACATGGTGATTGTAACATAAACAACAGCGTCGAGACTCTTTTATTTTTTGAACAATAACTTGTTGAAAATTGTAGAAGTGGTTCATGGTTTATTTAATTTTTTGCGCGCTTACTGTTTTATTCAAAATGCAGTGCTTCGAATATTTTCGATTGTTGTTCAATTGTCACCTTTAGTGTGAAAACTCACAGATACAGTTACGGAATAAAAACAAATGCTCTGCACGCGAACTGCGAAATATTCTATCAAAATAAATATGGAAATTGTTTTGCGATTTCCCGCGCGCGTTTTATGTCAAAGGTACATTTTATTTTTGAAATAAGTTTCTTTTTATTGAAGTTAAGCACGAAACGGAATACAAATGAGGTCTAACGAATCGAAACATCAGCAATAATGAATTGGTATTTAAAAGAAAATAAGGAGGAATATAAATTTTAAGTGTTATACTCATATTTGTATTTATAGTGCTTTCTTATAGAATTATTTTGGCGTATACTTAGTACATAAATGAATTCCTATATTTTTTCTGAACTTTCTTATTATGTTTATTTGTTAGGGGAAGAAGATAATTCATTGTCGCTCCCCTATTTTCAAGGAGGATTACTTGGTCTTTAAGGGCTTGTTCAGAAAAGCTTCATAAAAGCTCTGTTGAGTACAAATTTTTTTCATGACAACAAAGAAACGTGATTATCCCTAAAGAGTAAAATGGATCTAATGATGACCAGATAGATCCAGCGTATCCAAAGTATTCGTGTCACATGTGAGCCACTTTTTGCATCACCAGTCAACAAGCGTAAAAGAAATGGCTCCATGTCCTTCCGTTCGCGGAGAAAAATTCTAAAAAATAATGTTTTTTTTTCTACGAGTATTTAAGCTTCTTTCAAAATCATGGTTTAAAACTCTTTTGATTGGACCACTCAAAATTCTAGAATTTATCGCAATTTTCGGGGACAGGTCTTGTACGTCTTTCAAGCTGAAATTTCCGTAAAGCAAAAACCGCCTCAATTGCAATTTCTTGATTTAATAAAAAAAAACTAATGCGTAAAAAAAAAACGCTGAATTGGCATCCATGTTTAATCAAGAAATGGACAAAGAACTTATTTTTTGCAAAAATCCCAATCATTAATCAGTCAATCAGTAGAGCTAACTAGCTTTTAAAAAAATGGCATTTAAAATATTTGTCAACTTTAATGGCGTTTGTGTTGCATTTAGTGAGTGAATGAATTTTATTTGAGAACAAAAAAATAATAGTTATTTGGTTTTTGTTTGGCAACAACAATGAACAATGGATTGGAGAGCGTACTTGGGAATAATTTCATTTTTAATTGAATCCGTTTTATTTTATTGAACTCCTATTTATTATTTGTCAATTCCCATTTCCATTTCAAGTTCTAAGTAATTACATTTCAAATGTTTAACAATACATTCGCAAAACCAAAAAAAAAAGAAGGAACAAACGACACACAAAAATAGTAATTGAGAACATCGATATTGTTGTCTGGTTTCGAAAAATGGCTTTTACATATTTTCATGGAAATAATTTAATTGAGTTTGTAATTAATGCTGTTTTTGTTAACGTTTTAACGCATTTGTTTGTTTTTGTTTTTGTCAGTGGTGCTCGACCTTCCTTTAAAGCTTTAAATGTTTAATATTTTTCAATGAAATCAACAAATATAATCGCCACTACTTTTGAGTTGGAAAACAACTAATTTATATGAATATTTGAACAGAGTTATTGCCACGAAACTCAATTTTAGTTTATTGTATTAGAAAGCAATTTTTTAAATGCATATTTCTGCGTTTATAGTGTCGGAGGTTGATGATAAGAATCTTCTCGCCACATTTTTATACGCTCATAATAAGAATAATAGCAGTGAGAATTTTTTTTTTTTTTTATATTCATTTATATTTTAATTTTGATTAATTAAAGAAATTGTTAGTTTTCATGAAAGGCTTTTGAAACTATAAAAAATAGCTTAGCGTTTGGTTAATTCATAAGAAAAAAAACTGTTTTCGGCTGGGCAGAATAATATGTGTGCCCAACAAAAATAGTAATAAATATTGAAATGTTGTTATTATGTTATGGTCCCGTATTTAACTGAGCTGATTAGAGCGCACTTAGTACCTTCAATACCCGCAATTATTCTTGATAATCTTTTCGATTCGTGTAGACATAAAGGATTGCAACTTCTGACAAATCTTTACAGGAATGTTATACCATAACACCAACAAATTCATTGACAGATCAATGGGATGGTCTGAAAATTTCGTAACGAATGTACATATATCAAGAGCTATTATTTCTACAAATCTCTACTTTCTACCTGACTGTTTCTTATCGAAAGAGTCCCCATGTTTTGTGTGGAACTGGAACCGTTCAATATATTTTCAACAAACAAATTATGGTTTAAATCTAATAAAATTACCAATAGATTTCGAGTTAAATAAAGCAAAAAAAATGAACAAAATATTTTGGAACGAAATAATTAACTGAGACAAATTCAACGATTGTATATTAAAACTAAAATTTTAAACCATGAATATACATACATATTTACGTTGTTGCATTTATGTGCCAAAGTTTTCCCATTCTCGAATAATGGCTTTTCTTAACACTTTGAAGAGTTCCCAATTGCCTTCCGTTGGTCATCTTGAGGCAAGATGGGAATTAAGTCCGGGCCGGATGCTGACCACACTAAAAGAGGAAAAAGAAAAAAAGCTTCAGTGAACTTTGCAGCATGGATGAGTGCTGGAAAATTCAGGCGTCACCGAAATAATCCTCGCCAATTTGGACTAATATAGTCTCCAATAGCTCTACATAATGTTGTGCATTAGTTTTCGTTCACAAAAGTCCACGTTGTCTTCTAAAAAAAAACATAACGGGACCACCTTGCGTTACTTTTTCCAAAATTCTTTGTTTATAGCTCAAGCAGAAAACGAAGAATTAAATTTTGTGGACATGATAATGTGCCAATTCTTTCTCCTAGTTCATTATTTCGCGCAGTGTATAGCCATTGTGGGATACAATTATTTGCCAGTTAGCGGCGAATGGAGGCGAAACTTTATACTACCTAGTTTTACTTGCATAGACATTAATTGTCTGAAGAATGAAAAATGTTCACAAGCTCGTCTGTTTTCAAAATATGTGACACTCGTAGTTGGCTTTAAACGAGTTATACGCTGTTTTGTTTTTTGTTTGTTTTTCATTCTCTTGCATTTATTTTACTTTATATTCGTTGCACGCTTTTTACTGAGCACTGCTTCCTTATTACTTTCAGCGTTCAGCAATAACAACTACAACAACAATAAGAACAACACCAAGCAACAAACAGAAATGTTGCCACCATTAGCCAACAATACGCACACACTCTCCTAAGTTACAAATAAGAGACGCCCAATCAGCCAAAGAGAAACAAAACAAAACAAAAACAAAAACAATACAAAAAAAAAAACAACAAAAAACAAAACGTAACGGGAAAAAAGCTCGACAATGACACCAGCAACTTGGCCACAGTTGCAGTCGCCATCGCCGTCGCAGTCGCAGTTGCCGTCGCAGTCACAGTTGCAGTCGCCGTCGTCGTTGCAGAGAGCGCCGCGAATGCTGCAGCTCTGATGAGCCGTCGTCGTTGTGCCACATCAGTGCCTACGCCTACACCTTTGCCCACGGCCACGCCCACGCCCACATTTACGCCTGTGGAATAGCAGCAGCAGCAACAGCAGCAGTAACCAAAAAGCCATTGCAATATCGACTGCAACCACAGCAGCAGCAGCAGCAGCGCCAACACCGACGTCGAAGTCAGCGACGCTGCCACGCGCTGCGCAATGCAAGCGAACAGCAGCCGATCAACGTTAAGCGCACAATCCTCGGGCACACCGTCGGCCTCAACAATATCCTCGTCGCAGGGCAAGGTGAGTGATAAGCTACCCATTATAAACTGCCTAATTACTCAGGCCCCAGTCCCAGTCCCAGTCCCATATTCCATTCATACATATGTACATACATACTTAATTATTAATGGCTTGAAGACTGCTTTAATGTCGAAGCAACCCATTTCCAATGCCTTGAAAAAATCGGCAGTGAAATATTTAAATGCATTAATAATTTATTTTGATAACAGCAATCGTACACTGCGCAAAATTATCATCCGATGCGCAGATATCTGATATGTAGATTTCTGCTGCGAGATCTTCGAATTGCACATCATTTGAGCATATATCTGATGTCTACACATGTGAATTGTGACGAGTATATATGTATTTCTCTGTAAGATATGACGATATCTCACCTGCAGATATTTGACTTACAAAAACCTCTCGAATATTCCTCTTTGTGGCCACATGACATAAGACCTGTAGACATTTGATGGAAACACATCTGACGTGTAGACATCTGATTTGTAGACATTTTAAGCTGTTGATACCTGACGTGTAGACATTTGGCGTATAGACATATGCAAGTGTGGGAATCTAACGTATAAACATTAGACGTGTAAATAAATTTGACGTGTAGACTTCTGATCTATAGACTTATAATATGCATACATCCGATGTGTAGAGATTTTTGGAAAATTTCTGATATAAAGACATCAGATGTGTGGACATTTGATTTGTATATATGTGATGTGTAGAAATTTGGCGTATAGACGTCTGACGAATGAAAATCTAACGTATAAGTCGCTAAGGTATCAATATCTGGTGTATAGATTTGACGAAGTACAGATAAGCATTTCAGTTGTGTATCTCAAAAGTGTGAACATCTGACGTGTAGACATCTGATGTGTAGACTTCTAATATGAATACATCCGATGTGTACAGATTTTTGGGAAATTTAATCCGCAATCACGATCTTGTACACTTTAAATTGTTATCAAACATTTTTAGAATAGTTAAAAATATGAGATATTTTATATTTTCTGCAAGAATTTGTAACACAAGAGTAAATCGTAAATAGGATTTCCGTCTCTGTTACTCACCCTTTCATAATTAGGCCACTTGTTGTTTGCAAGGTAACTAAATATGGGTTGCTTTTATAGGTCCAAATAATAAAATATTTGAAAAACTATTGAATTGTAAAAATATATCTTGAAAAGTAGTGACATTAATATTAAATGAATAAATTATGTCTTAATAACCGAATAGAACGGATAATTTCTAAACGTTTAAGAGACGATTCAATTCGCAAAAGCTCGCAAACATTCCAGGTCTGTATAGTATTTCAAGAAATGCATTGATAAGGTTCTTGAAATTCCTTTGTATGAATACATTTTGACTCGTTTAATACCGTCAGCTAATTTGCGAATCGAAAACAAGTAGAAAATAAAATGAAATCTAGATATGAAAACACATGAATCCGTTGAAAAAATACGAGTGGAATTGAAAATCGGAGCCTTGAAAAAGAATCACGAAAAGAGAAGAGAAGCTTTTTCTAAATCAACCTTGCCAAAGCTTGGGATTAAGTGATGATCAATCAAATGAAATTTTTGATGAACAGCTTGGCGATTTGAATAAATGGCGATTTTGTTAATTTTACATGAATTCGATTATAAGTGAATTTTGTGATTTAAGTGAATTTTTTGAGGTCAAAATGTTGAGTGAGTTTTTGGATATCAGTGTAAGTTTGGCTTTCTAAAAGGTCTTAGTGTCTTGTGAAATTGAGATATTTTGCGATTTCGCTTATTTCGAAATAATTTTAATGTTTCCCAAGGGTATTTACTAAATAGAAAATTTTGTTAATTATAATGCTTGTTTCTGTTTTGGCCTTTAGAGTCTCGGAACTTAACTATCATGTTTTAATCTGTGGGGTTATTTTTTATAACGCCTGATTAGAATTGCCTTTTTCGTGTAGGCTCTGCCCTTGCTCGATTTTTCCTTACTACTGCCTAATGTAGCCACATTATTACAACAACAAAAGCAAGGCAGCAACAAAAACAACAACACAACAATACAACAACACAGCTAATATATAGTATAGGCCTCATTATGTGCGTCCATTGGCAACCGACCTAAATGCGAAAGTGCAAAAAAACAGTCAACAGGACATGGCACAGACAAAAAAGTAGTATATAAAAAAAAGGGCTGTAAAAAAGGAGCTCGCACGTTCACACATACTCACTCCTACATACAGACACGTACATACATGTTTGTGGAAAGCAGAGAGAGAAGAAGAAGAAGAAGCTGACAATTTTCATGTAGTTCCCGACTGTTCCATGTCCCTCGATGCTTTAAATCTGTGTTTGTCCGCCCACTCTGTAAGGACACAACTGCTGAACTCGTCGCCTGACAGCACACGAATTTCACAAACTTGGCCAAAAATTCATTCGTTTGCTACATTTAAGTGCACTCTTCCTCTTCTTCTCATACTCAGATCACACAAACGATTTCGATTATGTGAGCAATTATTACTGATAGCTACGAGTACTCGTATGTATTTCTGCAAGTGATTTGGATTTGATTTCGAGTTCTGTCATCTGTTAGGGGCTCCGGGAAAAGCGTAACGCTTTGGAGAATACGGTCACACAAAATCAATTGATAAAATGATGATCCGCAGACTAATTTAAATATTATTATGAGTTTGTTTTGGTCTTCTTTGCTTTTAAGAGGTAAAGCATTTTTCACAGATCCTCTATTTTAAGTGCTTGTTCGGTTTAGTGGCTCCAATTATTTCAATTGATTTAAATACCGAAAGTTTGGAGAACAACTTTTAGGAAAGGGCATGATATAATTTTAATTTGTGACTACTTTTTAGATACGAATCCAAATAGCCCGTGCACAAATTTCGATCCATAAACGTGGATATATGTAAGTCGTTCATACAGTCTTAAGTCGAAAGGCTTCCTATTTCAATCACAAATGGAGATCATATTAGCGGTACACTAGAAAGTCTAAAGGACGTATGTATGTAGCAGGTCATATTTTAGATGCATATAGTATGTGGTCAGCATGACGAAACGAGTCGATACAGACTTGTGGGTGGGACCCCTCTGTTCGTCTGTATGAACACCGAGAACTCTTTTGCCTTAACAGCTAGGAACACAAAACTTGGCATGTAGACTTGTCTTTTCGATATGCAGAGCAAGTTTATTATATTAAATCATACATGGCTGCATTTTTTTTATATAGCTACCGTAGGATCGATCGTTGCACAAATCACTCCAAGTATATCTATTTTTTATTTATTACAATACCGTGACGAAAAATTGGTAGATATATTTTTATTGTGTCTTACTTTAATCTGATACGTGCACTATATAGTACATATCATTTAGCTGTCATAGGAATGATCGCTTCAAAAATCCATCCTAGGTCCAACAACTATTTTGTATATCTGAAGCGAATTCCATATTCTTGAAATTTTTGAAATTATATTTCGTAGTTTCATCAAAATCGGTTTCATCATTGTCATAGGAACTATTGGTGCTTAAAGATTTATTTAAAGGAGTGCAACGTTTTACTCGTTTTCAAGAACTTAGTATAAGTTAAAAATCAATTCTGGTATAATGCAAATTTTGCGCTATGAGTATAAAATGAATCCTGTTGAAAAATTAAAGCTAATTTTGACGTTTTCAATTCGAGTCCATAGTCCTTTTCCGAAGGTAAAAGAAAAAGGTAAATGAAACCTTCAAGATTGTATCCTTTAGATACTTTTTTGACTATTGTGGACAACTCTTTCAAAATAAGGAATCTTCTTCTGGTGAATCAGTTAATGAACCCTTAAAAAGTTGATCCTTTACATAATTTGGAAAACTACATATTTTCAAAATTAGCTTTAAATAAATTGAAAATATTGGAAAAGCAATAAAGAATCTTCTTCTGGTGAATCAGTTAATGAACCCTTAAAAAGTTGATCCTTTACATAATTGGAAAACTATTTTCGAAATTAGCTTTAAATAAATTGAAAATATTGGAAAAGCAATAAAGAATCTTCTTCTGGTGAATCAGTTAATGAACCCTTAAAAAGTTGATCCTTTACATAATTGGAAAACTACATATTTTCAAAATTAGCTTTAAATAAATTGAAAATATTGGAAAAGTACCTGAGAATAAGCCTTAAATGAGTGGAAAAGAAAGTGGTGCAACATTTTTAAAACATAATGTGACTTCTCAGGTTTAAAGTTTTCCACCGAACAGAAAAAGGAAAACGATCAAGCAAGACAAGATTGTGTGAACTGTTTTTTTGGGGGCTTATTGAAAATGTTACTCTATTCATTCATTGCCAGATATAGTATGTACAAAACTAATTAAAAGAGTGGTGCAATATTTGAGCTCAAGATGCGATTTCTCAGATCCTCCATATGGCCAACGTATAGTTCCATCATTAATTCTACAATTTTCTACCAAAGACAAAATAAAATGTTTACCTCATTGTAATCAACTAAGCCTATGAAACAACCTTTATAGGCTTTTCTTTTTATATACAAGTATACTGTCCTGTAAATAAAAGCCATATTAAAAAAATGAAAGCACAAGGTTTTCATTTAGCTTTAAAGAAAAATGAGTTCGTTTCTCGGAAGATGTGTTTGTGAAATTAGTGTTGCGTCTGTACATGGCTTTTGTGAGTAGCTTGCCGGAGTGGCTTGTGTGTATGCGAGTGTATCTGTGTGTGTGTGTCTGTGTGCGTCTGTGTGTGCGTGCGCGCGTGTGTCCCTTGAAGTGAAGTGTCCTTTGTGTATGCGCGCTGTGGCGCCTCTCAATTATGCAACGTAAACGGGGATCCCAAATGCCTCGTATCTTTGCAGTGAGTAGAAACACAAACACACACCCACACCCACACCCACACAGAAATACACCCACACACCCACACACTGGCAGCAGCAGCTTGACCTTGTGGCACAGTTTTTATATTTTTATTTTATTTTATTTCATTTTATTTTTCAAAGCTGTCATCCACCATCATTGTGGCTGCTTCGTTCGTCCCTGCAACGCGTCGGTCAAGTGCGCTGTCAACGCCCCGCAGTTATGCTGCGAAAACAAGTTTTTATCCTTTGCCCGGTCGGTGCTCACTACTTTCTTGCAACACGCTGCGCTGCCTGTGGCGCATCTATCTACGAAGTTTTGCCAAAAGCTGCAAGCTGCACCACGTGCTTCCAAAGTTGCGCTCAATGCAACATTTCAGTCACTGGTAATTAAATCATAGCGCTGTAAACAAGCTTACTGAACTGATACTCGTAGGAGGAAGGATGCGAGTAGCAACCGTGCCACATGAGTCACGAATGTAGCACCAATAGTGGCGCACAAGTATAAATAGATATTGTGTGTACACTGAGAGAAAACGGATAGCAGATGTAACAGGCAGCAGCAGCAGCAGCAGTGTTCGTCTGTCTGTCCGTCTGAACCTCGATAACTTTTGAGACACAACAGCTACGGACAACAAGCCATGCCATCCAGACTTCTCTTACGCACATGTACACCAAGTTTATGTCAAAACTAGAGCTACATGGTCTGTTCAAAAGAAAAGCGCAATTTTTACTTCTGTTTCTTTTTTAATATTTATCAATATCCATTTTGTCACCTTCAAAGTAATCCCCCTCAGATATAATGCCCGCAAACGTTCCAAACGTTATTAATCGTTAGAAATTAGAAATGACTTTTAAAGTACAGTCGTACAGGCAATTAATTTGTACACATATTTTTCGAAATTTGTCACAAGAATGCTCGACTAGCATTGGATTATTTTTGAATGCCAATTACGCCCAAACCCACTTCTAAGCGGCAAGTAATCAGTAATTGATATAGACATGTCCATTTTTGTCTGTCTGTTCGTCTGTCCCTCTGTTCGTCTGTATGAACCACGAAAACTTTTGAACCACAATAGCTAGAGACATCAGGCTTGGCATATAGACTTGTCTTATCGATATGCAGAGCAAGCTTATTGTAAGCCATATATAGTCTTAGTATTTTATATAGCTGCCATAGTGAAATCACTCTTAGTACTTCTAAGAAGATATCCTTAGAGAATTTGCCTCATTATATCTGGTCTAATGAGTCACCCAAATCGCCTCAATATATCATACAGCATTACTCTTAGTTACTTAATATTTAATAAAAAGTACCTTCTGGCTGTTGGCAGTTTATTGAGGTTTCTGGACTGTGGACGGGGGAGGTGGTGTCTCGAACAGTATAACTGTATGTTTATTAATTATTAACTTAGAATTAGTTTAGAGTTTAATTTGCCAATTGGTCTCTCGTTGGCTTTATTTGATTTACGAAAACTAAATGCCATTGTCATGGAAATATGCGAAATATGTATGCATTTTGTTTTGATTGCCTTAGAAACATCCGCAAGCAACAAACTTAGGGCTGGCAAAACAACTTTAATTGAAACTGAAAAATAAGTGTTTGATGAGGCAGTAAATGCATTTAATTGAAATCCTTGGCAAACACACTCACACACACACACATAGTTTAAAGCTTATACACAAACAAAAGCGACAACCAGACAATGCAGAGAAATGTGAAACGTAAAATTTTATAGTTTAAAGCTTATAGATTATTATTGAATTATTAAACGTATTGTGAGCACAGCCTGCCTTTAGGGTGTAGTTATTAATAACTACTCCCAAGGTATGGATTATGCGTTTATAATAATTAGATACGAAGATACGAAATCAATATCATCCAAATGAATTGATAATACCAATATTAAGAGGTAAACAAAGCATCTCAATTGCTCAGAACTGTTTGGCAAAATACCTAAAAGAAATGCAGAAACTAGCTTTAAATGGACCAGCATGTGTCGCTCTATGGAGCAGGAATGGAGTATATATAATGAAGGTGGAAGAAATGTAGAAACAAGTATATAATGAGGCACTCTATGGTTCAGAATTAGAGCATCTCGATTGCTCAGAACTGTTCATAAAAAAATCAAGCCAATGTGATGCATTGCAGGAGATAAAAGAAATGCAGGAACTAGGATTGAGTGAGGAATAGAGTATATAGGTTGCTCAGAATAGTTCCGAAAAAAAAAAACAAGCAATGCAGGATATAGAAGAAATGCAGAAACTAGGATTGAATGGGCCAGCATGTATCGCTTTATGGATCAGAAATAGAGTATATGAGTTGCTCACAATAGTTTGGAAAAAAACGAAGCAATACAGATGCATTGCAGGAGATAAAAGAAATGCAGAAACTAGGATTCAATGAGAAATAGAGTATATGAGTTGCTCAGAATAGTTCGGAGAAAAAAACCAAGCAATGCAGGAGATAAAAGAAACGCTGAAACTAGAATTGAATGTGTCGCTTTGTGCATCAGAAAAAGAGCATTTCGATTGCTCAGAACTGTTCATAAAAAAACCAAGCCAATGTAAATGCAAAGCAGGAGATGGAAAAAATGCAGAAACTAGGATTGAATGGGCCAGCAAAGTACAGGCAAGTGTCGCTTTATGGATCAGAAAACAAAAAAAAAAAAAAACACCAAGCCATGAAGGAAACAATCTGGATCGTTTGTAATTGCAAAATTCTTGAAAATATATTCATTTCAGATGGCTAGAATTTGTAAAGTAAAACAACTATTGTAGTGAGGCATATATATACAAGATGTATATATTTTTTAAAGTGTATCATGTGCAGAGTCAAAGTTTTAACAACAAAACATTTCCGAAAATACTTCATTTTGCTTAAATTTTTATGACTGCGATTCGACAGCTTTTTGCTCTTCTCGTTGTATAATGCGTGTGTGTGTGTGTGTGTGTGTGTCTGTTGGTGGGTTTTGTCTGTGTGTGTGTGTGTGTTTGTTTGTGGCACTGCTGCTGCCTCGCCCATCAACAATTTGAAGTTGCGGGCTGTGGCTGCTGAGCTGCTGCTGTTGGCATTGCTTAGTGGCTTTGATTGGTTTGGGGTTTGAGGAATAGCTGGTTGGGGAGAACTGCGAACTGCGAACTGAGAACTGCGAGCTGAGAAGCAGCATTGGCTTGGCCTGCATGTGTACACACACGTATGTCTGTGTTAGCTGGGGTGTGAGTGTGTGAATAAGTCATAAAAAACCAGTAAAAATCTCCGTTTGTCATTATTGTCATCATCAGCGACAGCCGCACAGCAACAGCAGCATCAGTAGCAGTAGCAGTAAGAGCAAATGCTTTACAGCTGGCATTGGCATTGATAGCACACGCACACACATATATATATATACACATATATATACATATGTATATATATGTACATTTATGTAGAGGGAGAGACCCTAGTAAGCATGGCGACAGCATAAGCCACAAGAAGCGCAGAAAAGTAGGCAACACATGCTCGCCTGACGGCTCGACTAACTGCCTCTGCCTGTCTTTACTGCCTTGCATCACCTTCCTTTTGCTTTATTAGCCAGGAATTTCATTTCCCCAACTCATTTGCATTGTCAATTTTCAAAAGAACTTGCCAATTGCCAGCCCACAATTAAGAATCAAAAAAAAAAAAAAAAAAAAAAAAAAATACTATTTCGACCACACATTTTCCTCTGACGAGAACAGGAATTCATTTGGGGAGCACAGAGGCAATTGAAATGAAAAATAACTCCCCGTTTCTACTCCTCGTTTCTGCAACTGTGCCTGGCACGCTCTCATTTCCCATGTTCTATTTAGTACATATTTGAAAGCATATTTTCTCAATAGTTTCCACACACAAATGCGCTTGCTATTGCTATTGTGAGTATTGTGTGGAAAACAACACTTTCAAGTGAGGCCGAAAAACATATCTATTTCAAAGAGTGTGTTGGCAAAATGCATATAACAATTTTCTCTGAAAATATATCGAAATTATATGCTTAGACAATTAAAAGAGATACACTCTCTTCCATTTAAGTTGCTAATATCTTAAACAGCAGTTATGAGGTAACGTTTTATTTACAAATTGTTGTGCACGAACATACGAATATTTTAAGCTATTTGTCATTAAATTTCCTTTGGGAAATTAATGTCTATTTGTTTTGTTGTTGATGGAAAATCAGGCACAAATTGTACGCACAGAAATGTAGTTAGTTCGTTAAATGGGCCAATTTGGTCAATTAATGACTTGTATAAGTAAATTTAACATTTAAATTTGATAGCCAGGAGATATGGGTCTTCAAATAGTAACGAAACAAAGCAACACACTGTTTGGGCTATCGATACAAAAATGACTGTAAAACAAAGAGCAAGGCTTAAGAGTTCTGTTTTAAGCTCGTCAAGATATTTCGAAATGTTTTAATTGTTGAATCGAGTGACGATTCTTGTCATGAATTTATTAAAAATCAGCCGACATCCTTGCTGGCTTTAAGAGAAATGGAATTAAGTATCTCCAAATCAGGAATTCAACGAATTTTAACCAAACAATTGGGTGAGCAAAAGATATGTGCTTGCTCAAAAATTGCTCGCAATTGCAGATTCAAAAAAGACAACATTAAGGAGTCGAAAACAGACTGAAACATCTTGTGCATTATTTTAGTTTCAGGCTTTTTTAGATTCTGAAGTGCAAGTTAAGCCAAAACCGAAGTGATGTTGATTTCTTTCGACGATTCGAAGAGCCTTATTCATGGGGAATTCGTTGCAGCTGCGTTTGCCAAAACGTCCCTTGAAAAAAGAAGTAGACTTGTTGACTGATTGTTTGACAAAAAAAAAAAAAGGAAACGCATTTTAAGCGCCAACCACTTCCCATAGTCGCCTCCGTCTAACTATTGCCTTTTCGGTAAATTGCAGGAAGGTGTTTTATGGAAGATGAAGCCATTACTTTGATCAAAATAAACTAAAAAAAAGTCCTGTTTACGTTGGTAAGCAACTTTTCAGTTCGGAAACTTGCTGGGCTCGCAAAAGGTCGAACGATCGAAAAACAAATGTTCAGGTGTGCTATGGAAGTGGCGCGGAGTGTACGAGTACATACAAGTACTATATATTTGTATTTTCTGCCATGGCTGTGCTATACGTGTACAAACTACATATTTGTGTGTACATTACGTTCGTATAATTAATGGCGTCTCTCTTGTCACATTTTTTGTGTAATCGTATCATAAACTTTGCACCATTTCCCCCAAAGTTGACCAATACAGGATGGAAGGGAGGAGAGGAGGAACAACGCAGTTGAAAACAACTTTACGCTCTAGATGGATGTTGACACACACACACAGAGAGAGAGAGAGATATAGGAGCAGTCCACTGTGTTTATGATTGGATTACAGTTGAAGTGTGCAGGTTTTGCATAAACTATTTCACCCTTCGCTGCAAAATCAAGGACAAACAATTTAGATAGTAGTGTAAATATTTGCGTGCACCTCGCTTCTTCTCTGGGTGCAGTAACCGGGCAATGAATCGGACAAGCAGAGCATCGTCAGGGGGCAAAAGTTTCCGCTTTCTTCTTTTTTTTTTTTGTGAGCATGGAAAATAATGAGAGGTTTCGCAATTACAGAATCCGTTTGCAAACAGAGCAAAAGTTTCTTGAACGCACAACAACACATTTATCGAAAAGTATTCAATCAAATTAGCAGTTGTTTCTGCTCAGCACAGTTCATAATCTCTCAGCTTTAAACGCTGCTTGAATGCTAGACTTGCGCGAGAACTCGATTCGCAAACAATTAGAGACCTAAAGCAACTAAAATATATTTGAAAATTCTAGAAATACGATATATAATTTTGATTTAAGTTTCGGAAAAGTTTTTCTGACTTTCCAGCAAATAATCATAGAAAAATTGATTAGAATTAAAAAAATTAAATAAAAAATTAGCCTTTTAGTCTGGGGCTATTGATAATACCAGTATGCTGAAATAGTTTATTATATATTCATTTCTTTTTTGATTTATTTTGTTAAATATGCCAACTATTTGATAATATCCATATTCATATATTTCACAGAAAGTTTGGGGCCCGTTTTATTACTAAAACGCTAAATTTTTCTGTGGCAATATTTTAGTATAGGCTCGATAATCCATTCAATTGCTGATTAGTCAGCGATTAGTCAGCGATTCCTGATCAACAAGTCATGGGAAAACTTCAAAACAAATTCATTATTGAAGACAAATTGAAATTATTTTTATTCCTCTTGTTAACACTATTTTTAAATGGTTATGATTACTTTGTCTGATTTGAATCCGTTTAGAAAACGATTCGCATTTGCAAATTTTTTATACAGCTGTGTGGCAGCTTCTTTTTAAAGACAAATTTAAAACTATTTTCTGATCAATTTAAAGTTTTCTGCTGATATGCCGGTCTGCTTCAATGATTTCCACGAATTTATCGCAATTTACGGCGAAGTGCATCTTCGACAGTCCGGAGCGGAAGCTGAGACAGTAGCGCTGCTTTGCAAATTGTTAACAATTTCTGCCGCCCTAGTTGCATTTTCTTGCCTTTTTCTGTCCTTATTGGCATTCATTTTTAACACAAGTTATATTACAAATGAATCAAGAATTCGCAGAACAGTTGTTTTTTAAAGGAGAGCACCATGTTTTCAATTAGATTAATCACAAGTCACGAATGTGATAACCAATTGTAGTTGACCAACTAAAAGGAAAATACATTACTTAGGAACAATAGTATTTCTTAATTTTTAAGTGCACATGTCTGTTAAAGTTGTTTTACAACTTTTCATAGCTATGTTCTTTGCTTTGTAAGGCAATCTGTGTCTTGGAACAGGATTTTGCCAATGCTGCCAATAAATTAAGCCAAAGCCAAAGCCAAATAATCGTTGCCATTCCAATCTCTCAAGTCTTGAAATCAAAATATATACGATTTTGTGTTTAAAGCAAACATTTTCAAATGCAACCATGCTTTATTCAAGTTCAAACAAAAGCCATTTATTGCTTTATTTAATGATAATTAAATCATAACAATTAATGAATATTTTCGCTAAGCTGCAGCCTCGAACTATGCTATAGAATTAACAAATGCTTTGTGTTTCGACTTGCTGATACTAGCTATGTGTGTGTGTGTGTGTGGCAGTGTATTTATTACGCATACGCAGTGTTGCATTACCAGCTGAGATGACGGTGACACGTGCGTCTGCCACCATGCAGCTGCGATTGTGTGCGTGTGTGTGTGTGTGTCTTTGTTTGTTCGCTTGAGTGTGTCAGTGGCACACTTTGAAAACTATCAACTATTGCCATGAAATTCGAAAAGTTACTGTCGCCTAACCATTCACCCCCTAGCCTTGTTTGGCCTGCCCTGGCCTGGCCTGGCCTGGCAAATAAAACATTTGCTTCATTAACTGAAGTGTGTCTGCTTTTAATTCACAAGCCCGACACTGAGACTGAGACTGAAACGAGACGCGATGCGTTGCGTTGCGCTGCGACGTCGTGCGGCGACTGCGAAGTCGTGCGGCGACTGCGACGTCGGCTGCGATTGTGACTGCGTTGGCAACAACGTTGTTGATAGTTACAGGCAAAGCCATCAGTCCCTTTACAGCACATATGCGCGTGTGTGCGTGTGTGTGTGTGTGTGTGTGTGTGTGTGTGTGTGGCACGCATTGCGCATGTGCTGAGCCTAAAAATGCCGTACGCTGCGTTATGCCATGTGGCCAAGCATTTCACATATGCTGACTAAAACAGCTCGACTGGACCGCCAGCTCCCCCTCCCCCTCCCCCCAAGCAAGTCTACACCGGCACTGTTTAGTTGCTCGTACAGAGACAGACTCTGCTGGTAATAATTTCAAGCCACCACAGTCAACAGTGGTCGAGACAAGACGATGCGAGCTGAGCTGAGATGAGTTGAGAGAGAGGAGGTGATGAGAGGTGTGGAGAGGAGGGGAGAGGAGAGAAAGGCCATGCGTTTTTATCAATTGCCAGGCGCCTTTGCTTTGCGCGTTTTCGGTTACGCGTGCATGAAACTCTACACACAAGTCAGAGGCCGGACAGGAAAGTCTACAACAAGCAGAGCACAGCACTGTAGTGAAGAGAGAGGAGAGTGGAGCAACAACAACGAAAACATTATGATGCCAAACAAATGGATGGAATGAAAACGAAGCAAACGAAACTGAAACTGAAGCGAAACAGTTACCAGAGTCGACTTCAATGCTCTGCCCCGTTTGGCCCTTGACGCCGCCGCCGCCCCACACCACCCTCTGCCATTGTGCTCTTTGGACCACTTCATGGTTAACACTACAAAATGAATTTGTTAAATTGTGTAACGTCACCAACTTTTGTTTTCAAATTATCACACACACACACACACACATAATATATCGAAAATCAAAAACCGAACCGAACGCAGTCAGCCTCGTCCTGCCTAGCAATTGTAAGCCGTTTGCATGCAGCGACATGACAAAAACAATTACCAGTCTATACATGCGTACATATTTGTGGCATATCTTTAATTGATGTACTTATTTAAAACTCAAATTAACAATTGTAAAACAGATTCTAAATTTGAATGAAACTTACACAAAAATACAAATTTTGAAATAAATATACAAATAAAGTTCATTTATAAACAAATACTAAAAAAAATAAATAAACATTTTTTGTAACTATTTTAAATATTAAAATAATTTGAAATCGTAAAAAAAAACTTAAATATAATTTTTTTTTTAAAAATGACAATATTATTTTAATTACAAGTATTATGATTTTTTATTTGTATATTTATTTCAAAATTTGTATTTTTGTAAGTTTCGACGCACCTTTTCATTTTTAAAATGACATTTCCATTCCACTTTATTCGTGAAGTGATTTTTATGATTTTGAGAATGTTTAAAATGAAAAAAGTATTGGAATTTCTGTAGCTGAAATGTTAGGAATATTGCAGAAGGCTTTGCCTAAAACACAACTTTATGAATGGCATGAAATGTTTCAATGTTTTCGATAAAGTGGATTTGAATGATTAAATACATAGAGAGTTTTAAGTTTATATAAAATATAAATAAATATTAAACTAACTCTGATGAGGTTTATAAATTTAAACAACGATTTATTTTAACGCCAGAAATATTTGTTGGATATCTTTTGAATTTAGCATTTAGCATTTCTTTTGCCTGAAGAATAAGATGGGAGTTAAGACGATTTCAGAGCATTTTTCAATTGAATGAGAAAAGCGCTTGAGAATTCGCATTATATGCTTTATTTTGTAGGATTTTAAGCTAAAAAAAACCTAAAAAGGACAAATCAAATTAAATTACAATTACAAACTTTCGACGCGATGGGGGTGGATTTTATTTGCCAATCGACCAGCTAATTGTAATCGGAGACGTTCAGAGGCCTATGAGCAAGCATTTAAAAATATAGAACTTAGGAGAAAGGTAACTTAAATTAATTAATAGCTAATTAATTAAATGAAATTAAAAGAAAAAAAGGATACCCTACTTAGATACGTACTCGTATGTTTTATATTTTTACACAGAAACTAATTAAACATTTGCTCCATGCGCCAAGGCTTGCCTTATTAGCCACATGACGACACTGTGTGTATGTGTGTGTGTGTGAGAGAGTGTGTGTGTGCGAGTGTGTGTGTGTGAGTGTGTGTGTGAGTGTGCCATTTAAAACAATATCCAGAGATTTGTTTCGCCATTTATATGTCAAAAATGACAAGTCAAGTGTTTTGTTGTTGCCTCGCTCTTCCTATGCCGCTCTCTGCCTCTCCCTCTCTCTCTCTCTGTTTCTCACTTTTTTTTTGTACACGCAGCAGCGGCAGCATTCACATTTCCGCCCACTGTTGCCTTCGTTGTTGTTGCTGCTGGATTTGTCATTAGCGGCAGGCAAAGACAAAAGACAAAAGTCGCGAGACGTTTGCAAGACAGACATGGCCAGTAACTGTGTGTGTGTGTGTGTGTGTGTGTGTGAGTGTCTGACTGACTGAGTGTGCGTTTGTGCGTCTTTGTGTGTGTGTGTGTGTTTGAAGTAAGCTGCTATAGCAACAACAACAACAACAAGAACAGGAACAACGAGCTCGGCAAGGACGCTCATATGAAAACAAACGCATAATTTAAGCGCAATTGCTGTCATTTCTCATTCGAGTGCCATGTGGTGGTTGGTTGCTTGCTTGCTTGCTTGATTGCTTGATTGCTTGACTGCTTGACTGCTTGACTGCTTGATGGTGGCCGCCAACGCCGCTCAAGTGCTCCCAGTTTGTCTATGTTGCCGCCCGTCTCTAGCTTGAGTGCCAGCATCCGTCTTCCCTCCGCCCTCCGCCCTCCACCCACTACCACAGCTCTTGTAGCGCCAATAATTATGCGCTTTCCTTACTTGTTTTTTGATGCTGCTCGCAGCGCCTTGGGGCAGGCTACAAAAACCAGCAGCGAGCACTTGAGCAGTGCCACGCCCCCGAAAATGTGTTGCAATTGCGAGTAAATCAAATTGCAGTTTATATCGAGAAAACGTTTTCCATTTCCCATTTGCCGACAGACAGACTGACGCATTTCAAAATGCGATTAAGCCAACAAAAAACAGAAAAAAAAACGAGTCGACTTTGAAATACTCTGCACCTATGTGTAGAAGAATTAGAGCTTAAGGCAAAAAAAAAAAAACAAAAAAAAAACAAAAATCTGACACGAATTTGTACTTTGTACTCTGTACTAGAGATGGGCACGGGCCGGCTATTTTCGGCCCGACACCACACGGCCACGAAATTAACTTTTAGAAACACGCACGCGCACGCACGACGAAAATTTTTCTTAACACGGCCCAACACGGCCCAACACGAACTTTTTATATATTAAATATAAAAATTAAAAAAAAAAAAAAAAATATATATATATATATATATAAACATTACAAATTTTTATTCAGAAAGATTATCTTATCAATATTTGAGCTAAGAAGCCGAGTACGTCGCTCATTTAAAATATGTCCAGAAGTGGAAAAAACTCGTTCGCTTGTTGCAGAGCTGACAGGGATATTGAGTATATGCCTTGATAATTGCCTTAGCATTTTAAATTTTGTTGCTTTTTTCCAGAATATTAGCACACAAATTCCTGGATCAACAACACTACTTATATAGTTATCTATTTCAATATCCATTCTTGACCTGTCCAATTTAATTTTTTTTTTTTTGAATTATTAGTGTCCAAAAATTCAGAAAAGTCGTGTTGACTATTGGGTGCTTCGTTTTCTGATTCAAGTGTTAAATCGTTATTTAAGCTATCATTTATTTCAGCTAGCATCGATTTTAGTGTTCTTTCGTGTTTCCTCGTGCGTGTTTTGTCGTGCCTTTTTGGCTCAACACGAACACGCACGGCCACGCACGAAATCGGAATTTACAACACGAACACGCGGGCCCACGCGTGGCACGAAGTGCCACGACAAAAAACACGGCCCGTGCCCAACTCTACTCTGTACCTACACCTGTATGTATAGTATGTGCAGAAAAATTATAGATAATGAAAAAATACAAATTTAAACAAAATTCTGATCGATTATACTTTTTCTAGAATTCAAAGATTAAATTGATTAAATAGATTAAATATGAAATATATTTTATGATATTATACATATATTTTATATATTATAGAATTTTAAAAACAAATAAAGTAAAAAAAAAAAATTTCTAAAGGATTATACTTTTCTCGGATTTCAAAGGGATTTGAGAGAAGGAGCAAAATTTTAAAGTACACCTGCGATTAAAGCA
The DNA here is from genome assembly GCF_003285725.1 of Scaptodrosophila lebanonensis. Taxonomy (NCBI): domain Eukaryota; kingdom Metazoa; phylum Arthropoda; class Insecta; order Diptera; family Drosophilidae; genus Scaptodrosophila; species Scaptodrosophila lebanonensis. The sequence continues at coordinate 453,022 of NW_022060598.1, read as the reverse complement.
ACAAAAAAACCTCGAATGCCTCGATTTTGAAATACTCTCCACCTATGTGTAGAAGAATTATAGAAATTTTAAAAAAATTAAAAAAAAAAATCATTTTAATGGATTTTACTTTTTTTTGGAAATCAAAAGGATTCGAGGGAGGGAGCAAAATTTTAAAGTACACCTGCGATTAAAGCAACAAAAAAACCTCGAATGCCTCGATTTTGAAATACTCTCCACCTATGTGTAGAAGAATTATAGAAATTTTAAAAAAATTAAAAAAAAAATCATTTTAATGGATTTTACTTTTTTTTGGAAATCAAAAGGATTCGAGGGAGGGAGCAAAATTTTAAAGTACACCTGCGATTAAAGCAACAAAAAAACCTCGAATGCCTCGATTTTGAAATACTCTCCACCTATGTGTAGAAGAATTATAGAAATTTTAAAAAAATTAAAAAAAAATCATTGTAATGGATTTTACTTTTTTTGGAAATCAAAAGGATTCGAGGGAGGAAGCAAAATTTTAAAGTACAACTGCGATAAAAGCTAAAAAAAATGATTTTCCCCGACATTGAAATTATATAAATTTCAATAAAACAAAAAAAAAATACAAATAAATGTTTAATGGATTAAACTTTTTCTAGAATTCAAAGGATTCCAGGGAGTGAGGAAAAATTGGAAGCACACCTGCGATTAGAAGAATTCTATAAATTTAAAAAAAATAAAAGTAAAAGACTTTCTGATCGATTAGACTTTATTCTGAATTCAAAGGAATTCGAGGGGAACATGAAGATTTTGGGAGTAACAATAGGTGTCTTTAGCACTTGTAATCTCGGAAAACTGGGTGATCATACGCAGGGAGTCTTGGAAAATCCCGCATAGAGGGGGAATAAAGGGGCTTGGGTGGATGTATGAAAAAAAAAAGAATATGTGTGGAAAATGTTGTGTTGTCTCTTAGATCTGGGTGATTGAGCTAACGAAGTTTTGGAACTTTGAAAAATCTGCTATAGGTGGGGAGTATCCAAAAAATAAAATAAATACAAGCAGCGTGCACACATAAGGCATCTGTGTTCCAAATTTTGTGTCTCTAGCTCTTATACTTGCTGAGAACCTTGTGTTCATACAGACGGACACTCGTCTTACACATTGATCCAGAATATAAGTACACTTGTATACCTTCTTCTGTGTGTGTGTTACAAACAATGGCACTACACTAGTATACCCTTTGAGCCTTAGGGTGCAGGGTATAAAAACGATAAAAGGATTACCATTGTAAGCAGCATTTACTCAAAACTCTGCTTCATGTTTGTGCAATAAATTCGTATTTACCGGAAAACTATCAAACTGCTGTCCAAATGCGAAGTAAGAAGCTATTTGTTTTTTTGTGAAATTCAGATAAATATGGATGTACATATAGGGACGATTTGCAGCGAAACGTATGTACATTGTTGATGTCCCTGATGATTGAGAAATGGAATCTTTTCTCCAGTGTCCACTGTAACCACAAAGGATGCGGATGGATGGATCGATGGATGGATGGATTAATTGAGCAACGTTCTGTGCAGTTATCAACTATCGAGGATATTAGTCCATAAAGATTGAGATTAAGCAGCCATAGCCATAGCCATAGCCATTGGTATTGATTGGCCATTTGCCATTTGGATTTGATTGCCATTGTCTGATTGTTTGATTGTTTGATTGAACGAAATGGCTTCTGAGCATTCATGGCTGCGGTCCATTCTGAGAACCATTTGGCATATGACGGCGTAGCAAGCGAAGGTCGTCTGTTTTTCTTCTTTTTTTTTTTTTTTTTTGTGTCGTTGTGGTGAAAGGATCCGTGCGGCTTTAAATGACGAGTGCTGGCGAGTGCTCATTGTTGTTGCACCTGCTTTTATTTACTGTTACTTTCACTTTGCATTGTTGCTATTGTTGTCGTTTTATTGCTGCCGCTGTGGCAGTCGCAGTTCGCGCTGGCTGTTTGCCAACTTTGCAACTCGGCGCGAGTTTGTGTTGAATGCGTTTCAGTTGCCGCCATGTTTGTCGCCGCATTCAGTCGAGTGTTGAGGCAACAATCGCCTGTTTGCCCCCTGACCCCCCTGACCCCCACCCCCACCCCCACCCCCACCCACTCCCTCACACTCACACTCACTCTCTGTTGCAGAGTATCCGCCCCTCCAACGGACTCGTTTTGTTCAGCTCTATTCACTTTGTCTAATCATTTGCCCTCTTTTTGTTGTTGTTGTTGTTGCTGCTGCTGCAGCTCTTTGTGTTTTTATTTAGCATTTTCTAATTAGCCGACGAGCGGCGTCCTCTCCATTGACCCCGCCACTGGCCCCAACAACTGACAATGAGACTGAATGCTGCTCTGCCCTTTTTCTGCTCGGCTCTGCTCGCATTTTTGTTTCCATTTTTGCCGTCCTTTCATCGCTCCGTTGCACAGTGGTTCGGGGAAACAGTTGGAGCCCAACTCACAGCCCAAATCACAACAAGATAACACTTAATACGATTTGAAAGGAATTGAAAGTTCTGGTTAACTATGTATTTCACTTGAATGCTAATTTGTTTTTGTAAAATTATTTTTTATTTTAGTTCAACGTTTGAAAAATGCTTCTGGTTGACCATTTAAGTCCACTGTGCAGACTTAGGTTTGCCTGCATCTGTCCATCTGTATGTCCGCCCGTCCGTCCGCCTGTCAGTCTGTCTGGCTGTGTGTGCCAAGTTTAAATGTTTTTCAAGTGCCCGGGCAATTTTGTTCTGTTTGTGGCTGCCACTCCCATTGCCACTGCCACTGCCAGTGCCAGTGCCACAGCCTCATTTGAGTTTGCATTGCTGCTGCTGTTGCTATTGTTGTTGTTGCTGTTGTTGTTGCTGTTGTTGTTGTCCTTCTGCATTGGCCTTTTCAAGTGGGGCTTAAGTTAACTTGAGGCTTTTTGTATAAACTTTTGTTTGTTTATTTTAAGGTGCGATAAGCCGCAGCGCCGCGCTGCTCAAACTGTACGGTAACGCAGCCTAGTTGAAGCTGATGGTGCTTTAAGAACAAGCATCCAGTGGCTTCCAAACTTGTGTTGCAGTCGTACCGCTTTTCAGACTCTTCCGGAATGTGAAGTCTGCTTAACATTTTCATCGTTTTAAGTAGCTTCCGGCAGTGCAGCAGCTGCAGTGCTTCTCAAACCAGCACATCCTATTGGCTACTAAAACAGTTTCCCCTAAAATTTCGATCATGTTAAGTATTGGTTTATGTAAAAAATTTTAATTTTTAATTTTAATTTTAAGCAAACTTCTGATCTAACACTACGTGTTAAGCCATAAATGCAGTTAACCGCTTAGACATGAGAGTTGCTCTAAAACTGTTGATCATGTTAAGTGTTGTCAAACTGTATAGCTTAACAGCACGCTTTGAACTGATCTTGAACTACTCTCAAACCTTGCTTGGCCTCCTCTCCTGGCAGTGCGTGTCAAACCATCAATGCAGCTAACTGCTTAGCCATGAGAGTGCTTCTCAAAACTTTTGATCGCTGTTAAGTATTTGCGGGCAGCACTCAAAGTTCTGTACAGTTGCTCTCAAACTTTCAAAGCTGATCTGCTGTGCAGCCTAAACTGCTAATTGCTATGCATAGAAAACGGTATGTCCAGGTTCTGTACAGTTGCTCTCAAACTTTCAAAGCTGATCTGCTGTGCAGCCTAAACTGCTAATTGCTATGCATAGAAAACGGTATGTCCAGGTTCTGTACAGTTGCTCTCAAACTTTCAAAGCTGATCTGCTGTGCAGCCTAAACTGTTAATAGCTATTCATAGAAAACAGTCGGACTATTCGAAGCGAAAACATTAGTTTTATGTCACCCAAGTGCCTATTAGCACACTATTAGGACGAGACCTGATCGGGCTCTGTTAAGAGGTATTATGAAATTGAAAATGGGGAATAGGAATGGGGTCTCTGTTGAGTGTGCGTTTGATGCGGCCGGGCTGGGTGTTGGGACTCAGGCATTGCCACACGAGCATAATTTGTTGTAATTAACATAACGAGACGACCCAGCAATAACGAAAAACTTCACACACATGCTCGCACATGCACACATCCACACTTAAGCGCGCGCACGCCCATTGAGACCGCACCCCCAATCCCCCCGATTGGGGCGAACCTCCGCAAAGCTTAAAGAACGCCTACACACAGATTCCTGCTGCTTGGCTCCTGGTTGGGTTGCCAAGTCAACGTAGACGTTGACGTCGACGCCACCGTTTGTATAATTAATTTGTTTTTGCTGGTGGCGAGTAAGGTTGGGCAACGATGGTCGGGAACGGGAGGGGCGGGACAACCCTTGGTGGTATCTGACAGGCGCCCAGCTTCAAACTGTGCTAGACTTTTCTATTGTTGCTGTTGTTGCTTGTATTTTCTCGTTTTTTTTTTTTTTTTTGTTTTGAGCATTTATGGAAATTGCTTTATGGCCAACATTAAAGGCCGCCTCGTTGCCGGCACATACATGTTCCACATACGCCAAATTCTCGCTAATTGTCGCACACTCGGAGCTGACTTTTGTGTAACAAATGCTAATGAATGCTGTTATTATTTTGTATTATTTTCGTTGGCGCGCAGCAACAAGTCGTCGAGCTATCCGGCTATGTCATCATTCTTGTGGAGAATGTCGAAGGCAAAATTAAATTATACGGCTCACCGCCCGATCGCGATAATCTGGAAGTGGGCGATGAGATACTCGAGGTCAATGGCCTTACGCTGGACAATATATCGCGCACCGAAGTCATCCGACACATACACGATGTAAGTATTGGCGCCGCAAACTATGCAACAAAACTTATCAAATACTCTACATTTCTCTTCCCATTGCAGTGCATCAAATCATGCACCATCTGCCTGCGTGTCCGCAAAAAGAACGACTCCAGATTGGGTAAGTGGTGATGTTAGTTTAAGATGAGTACCATGGGTGTACCTAAAAGCACTAAATGCCGAGTGTATGTAAAGGGCGGAAGGATGCGTCTTATATATGACGATTTAGGCATATCCGCCCGTATGTTCGACTGTATGAACATCAACTACTTTTGAACTAAAACCGCTACGAAGAGCAAGCTTGGTATGTGGACTTTTTTAATTCATATGCAAATCAGGTTTATTATTGGAAGTGTAAAGCATCATTATTTTATATAGCTATCACAGTCTTAGTGCTACAAACATTTTTTTGTTGCTTATGAGTTTTGTAAAGTGTTTCGCCACAAGCTGAAGTTTTTTTTTTAAATATTTCATTTAGCTGCCAAATACTCTAAAGTTTCTATATGAACTGCAATTAATAGTTTAGGCTTCACTGATCATGCGAAAGTTTGAGAGTCACTAAAGTGCCAGGAACTCACATGTTCAGCAAATATGGTTTGACATGCACTGCTGTTCTTTAGAGCTCGCTGTTAACATTGTCCGATTGGGCCTAACAGTTTGACATGAACTGCGGCTGCTCGTTTTTCAAAGCCAAACAAAAATAGAATTAGAAGAAACACTAGATTTTTTTCAAGTATTCATATACATACATTCTTCTCTTAAAGATCTAATTTTACAAATATAAAATTTGCTTTAATTCGTAGCGTTACATTTTATATATTGTATATCTGATATTCACAAATATTGTATTTACTTATTTATGAAATTAAAATAGAAATGCCTTCATTTGTAGTTAAATATACATCGTTTGAATCATTTGCATCTTTTGGTACGAGTAGAAATAAAATACAAATATAACATACAGGTCATATCAACTTAAAACTCAAAACATATTTCTTGCAAAATGTATTGAAGCTGAAATATCGGCAAATATTGTTCGTATGCGATAAGGCGCATTCCTTTTATAACTAAATGTAATTTATCGATATTATATATACATACACGTTTATAGAGTACATACTATATGTATAAAAAATGAACCTATCATTATCAAAAAACATATGACATTGAAAAGTACATTTTCATAACTCCATTATACGAAATAAATCGTTATAAATCGCAGTCGATATTAAACCAGAAAGTTTCATAATAGCAATCATCATCCGAGGAAATTAATTCAATGTAATTTGATTCAATTAGTTTTATCTGTAAGATAAGAAAAGAGGATATAAGTTCTTTAAGAAAAATTGGAAAACATAATTTCTTTGACTTACTTCATCCGAAAATTGGTCAAAGTCAATGAAGAATATTAGCGGCTTCTGCACACTCAGATCTCTAACAGATCGCAGTATTTTAATAACTCCAAGAATAAAGCATTTATCTAGAAACATAAATTCCGGTATGAACACACATTCCAGTTGCGGATTAGCTTCTATTATTTTATATAGATGTGTTCTGGTGGCATTTTCCATGACACCTCTCAAGTTGAGATAAAATCTTCTCAGCTCCGTAAGTTGAGCCATCAATTCCAGAGATCCGACATCATCAAATCGACAATTCAATTGTTTTAGGGCTTTCATTCTGGCAATGATTTGGGCCGATTGAAGTTTAACAGCACACTCAGTACAGATTTGAAGAAATTCCATTTGTCCTAGTGTTTCAGCACTGATTGAGGACAAAAAATTAAACGTTTCTCTTGGGAGTCCATTATGTATAAGCAAATAATTCAGTTTTGGCAAGCTGGCAAGTGGGGTGCGATTCCATTGTTCCCCTAAACTTATTACCAGATGTTCGACATTTTGACAATGTTCTTCAATGCCATCAAACTGTCCGTCTTTATAAAAATAATAGTTTATATCCAATTTTTTAAGATTTTTATTTGATTTGCAGCATTCGATCAAATCTTTGTCAAATATTGGTGTGTGCAATGTAAGCGCTTCCAGGTGTGTTAAGAATCGGATGTTCTGAGTATTTCCATTTTCTGAAATAGTAAAAAGTGAGAACTGGTATTTAGAGAAAAGTAATTTTTGATTGTACATACATACATATTTACAAATATATACAAATTGTCCACAATTTGTATTTCTTGAATGAAGAAAAAGAAGAAGAAGACAGTCCAATATACATACATACATACTAGACAGCTGCATGAATGGCAAAAAGACCACATACGAATGCACAATGCTCAAAATGAGTTGAGTGAATTAGAATGCAAAGGCAAACTGATATGAATGAATGAGTATACACACGTACAACTCAGTCGCACTCAGTCGAAACGTAGAAAAGCGAATTGAATGGAGTGAGAATAGGAAAAACTAAGACGTTGTTCTCGAATGATTCGAATGACAAACCGGTAAAGAAGAATGAAAAACTGTAGTCAATAAAATGGTTGATATTTATATTTTCATTTGTGATTTTCATTACTTATTACTAACATAACAATATATTTAATTTATATTCGAATTTAGAAACATTATCTGGTTCATTTTGTCAGGATTGGTGGCTAATAGACAACATGTTTCTGTTATTAAATTTCAAGCGTTTGAAAATGTACGTTCCGAAGCCACGCTACTGGCTGGAATGCAAAATATTTTGCAGCTAGTTATGTACAGCAGAGGAACTCCCTCCTTTATACAAGTATAATGAATTGTACAGGACGAATACGACGCTTTTAAATAATTATCTGTCCATATATCACTGGTGATGGCATATCCAAAGGCTTTATATTCATCAATTTCGGTCTTTATCGGACCAAAGTGAGCAGATTTTACAATAACTAGAGTAACTCGAATAAATCGAATGTTTTCCGATATGTCAATGGTTTCATTCCGATTTACGTTTCATTTATTCTAACTCATTTCAATGAATGTCGTATGCTATGAGACACAAGACGCACTCATATTCATACAAATGCATATCATTTTCAATGTTCCACTTACTCAACTCAATCCAATCCAATTCGATTCCATTCTTTTCAACGTACCTTATGAGTGAAGCCATGCAGCTGTCTAATACATACATATGTTATCGATGGGATCTTTAAATATGTATGTACATGCAATACTATAATTTTAATATTACTTGCCACGAATAATCAAGACTCTCAAATCCGGCAAGTGTCTAGCAGCGTATATAATTGAGTCGCAGACAGATTCAGAACACTTTTTGCTAACGCAGCAACCCAACTCCAACTTCTCTAGCTTAGTCATGTGTCCTATGTTGTTGATAAGCATGTCCAACACTGAATCAGAACTGTTACCATAAACATATAATTCCCTACAACTACCGATAGACACGAGACATTCTAGAGTACTCTTTTGAAAAGTGTTTATATACTTGTACTTTATTGGCGACTTCCTGACCATTTGCCGTAGTCTCGAGCAAATGTGCGTTAAAGTGAAAAGACTTTCGTCACTCAAATATTTTATCACGCGAAGCAGACTGTAGTCGTCAAGGTCTAAAAGGGAAACTTCACTCATTTTGAAAGAAAAGTGATTCCTTTCTCTCTCTGTGCACGAAATAGTTTCCTCAAACGATTCATTCGCGGAGACTGCCGACAACAAACTAACCACTAAATGCAAAAATAAGACGAACAGCTGCTTGCGACTAATTGCCACAAAGCTGGCAGCTACACAACGCCGCATGTGTCTGGCAGCACTGTCGATCAGCTGAAAGCGCCAAGTTCAAAGGCCAAAAAAAACTCGGAAGATTTTTGGTTTTTTCGACATACGAATTATACTTTGTCGTAATAATTACATAATTAATTATATACTGTTACTATATACAATAACTTTAATTACACTTAATTAAGTGATTAAAAACTACATTTTTCGAAATAAATCGTTATAAATGGCAGTCGATACTTGTATTAAACCAGCAAGTGGCACAAAAGAAATCATAATCATCATAATAGTCCATTAATTGAATGTACTTTGAATATATTTAATATATTTGTTTGTTTATTAATTCCTAGTACGACAGGAAGATTTCTTATAAATTAATGTACTAGTCACAAAGTATGCAATTTTCTTAGATAAAATTAAAAGTGATTATTATAACTTAATTAACCTATTTTTATAAGATTAATATTATTAATACATAAATTAGGGGGTTTTCTTTCTGTTTTTTTCTTTTTAGTATTATTAAAATTTAAATAAATAAATTTAAGGTTTTTCCTTTCCTGAATCAATTTCTTTTAACTGAAAAATAAGAAAAGAGGACATAATATGAGAAAACATCACTTCTTTGAATCACTTCATCCGGTTTTCTGCACGATCGGATCTCTAACAGAGAGCAATATTTTACTAGAATATTTTCTAGAATAAAGCTAATATCAAGAAAAATAAATTTCGCTATGACCAAACATTCAAGTTGCGGATTAGCTTCTATTATTTTATATACTATATTTGTGGTCTGATGGCATTTTCTATGACACCTTCCAAGTAAATGTGAAGTCTTCTCTAATAAAGCAATCTAACTGTTTTAGGGCTTCCATTCTGGCAAGGATTCGGACGGTATTGACGAAATTCTTTTATAGACTAGGGACTAGGAGCGTCTGTATACCAAGTTTGGTTTATGTACGCTCAGCCGTTTCCGAAATCCAGGCGTTCATCCAGACAGACGGACGGACGGACGAACATGTGTAGATCGACTTCCCTCGCCACGCTCATCATGAATATGCTTCCTTCCTTCTAGCTTCTCCACTTGTTATTTATTTCAATTGCTTTCCCTTACCATTTGAAAGAACCGCAATTCTTAAGCCCGTTCTCTCTGGCTCCTGTCTGTTTATCATTTCACTGAGCAGCTTTGGCTCAAATGGCTAACGGGCCATTGACTTTAGGCCAATACTGTATGGGCGGGTGAGAGCACCCGCTCTCAGATTCCTTCTGGGCAAAGTCGCTTGCGCAGACGCAGTTGGTGCTCTTTTGGTGGGAGGGGGGGTAGGGTGGTGCGCTCCTTGTTGTGGCTTGCAATGACACTCAATCGTGAGGTGTTTATTCTTCTCAATTCTTTTGCTTTAACTGTTTTGATGCTGGCATCTCGGCTTTTGACATGGGTGGAGCCGGAATCTCAATTAGGAGGAGCTAAGAATTCATTCTGGCAGTACTCGTTCGTCTTAAAAAATATAATTCAATATCTCAGCGCTTACCAATTCTGGTTCCGCATATCTCAATTGCATTCGGAGACTGGTAAATGTTTGTACATTTCTGTAGAGCTGGAGAAACATCGATGTTTTCATGTTATAAGGGGAAGAACATCGATATATCGATGCATCGAACTTACATTAATGAATTTTTAAAAAGGTTTCATTGATGTTTAAACATAGGCAACTTCATTTTGATTTGTCATATTTTGTAAGGTTTTTTTTATTAAACACAAAAGGTTTTAAAACAAACTATATTTTCACAAATTCAAAGAATAAAACAAAAACCAAGAAACAAACATACAAAAATAAAAATTCAGTGGTGGACAAAGAGTAAAGAACAAAACTTCGGAAAAATAATGAAAGTTTTGAATAAATACAATGAAACCAAATCTCCAAAAAAAAATTACACATTTTCTATCATTTTAGATTCAAAACAACAATTTATTGAAATCGGTCCAATATAGAGAGAAAATATATTATTTTAAACTAGTATTTAATGAGAGTTTAAAAGAAAAATTCAAATTATTTATATTTAATTTTTTTTTTTTTTGAATTCTTTAAATTTTGCGTCACACTCCGATTAGTTCTATTCTAAATCTCTTTCGTTTGGTTACTCCAAAAAATACTATTATGGCCGCTACTAGAAATCGCAGTAATCATGATTTCATAAATTCTGCTCGTTAATTTTTTATGGAGATCATTCTGCTAGAATGCAAATTATTGGAGAGTAGAATTCTTCTAAATAAGGGCGTCGCTAAAATAAACTAAAAGATGTAATTCTGCGGATTTAACTGTATGGACGGGCAGTGTTCCCCTTTCGTGACGCTCATGTCTTTCGCGTTTTTGTTTTCAATTGGTTTTGCTTGTTTTTGTCTTTGTTGTTGTTGTTGTTGTTTTGTGGTCATTTTCTGAGCGCAGAGGCAACGAGATTACACTAACAAGTAACTGGCTTTCTCTCTGCTGCTCTCTGGCGCTCAGTAGTGTTGTTGCTGCCATTGGGGGGGCCTCCGTTCTGGCAACGCCAGCTGGCCGCATCAGTTGAGCGGCGACCGTCGCCGTCTTCATAGCGTCGCATTTACAGCGTCGGTTTGTCGTCGTTCGCCAAAATACTGCCCCCTTCGCTCCACACCAAATTTCGTCACTAGTGCGCGCGCGCGTTTTTCTTTGCATCCAAATTCGCATTTGCGCCTGCGTCTTACTGCCGTTGGCGTCACAGTCGTCGCCACCGTCGTCGTCATAGTCGCGTCGCGTCGTCGTCGTCGTCGTTTTGTCACTTTTAGCCGCGTTCTTGCGGCGTGTTTCATGTGCAGCGCTTTTTGTTAATATTTTTTTCTCATTATTTTTTGTGTGTTGTTGTTGCTGTGCTAAAGTGTCTCGTTTTGTAACAACATTTAATTTGGTTATTGTTGTTGTTGTTTGTTGGGCCCATCAACCGTGGAGAAAAGTCAGCAAACACTTGCAAGGGAAATTGGAAATTGCAATGTAAGTGGAATTCAATTGCTCTCAAACTGCAACTAAAAAATAAATAAGAACGGAATGTCCGGCTCTTAAACACTATAATTCTTTGGAAAAAAACATTTTATGTTTTATTGTAGTTTCATTAATTATTTTATATTAAGCTTAACTGAACATAAATAATAAACAAGTATTGAGGAAAAAAAGTGTAATTTAATGGAAAATCACTCAATAATTTGCACTTAACTAGCATGATGCATAAAAAACAGTTCTGTGCGTGCTTAAAGAGCGAAAGGGTGGGGGGACAGTCATTCAACTTACTTGGCAGACCTGGCGCAAATCTAATTGGATTGCAGCCCTTACCTGTCTCTTCTCCATCCACCCATTCGCCAGACCACAAGCCCCCACAATCGACACTTTCATCAGCCACGCATTTTCTGCATTGCCCGGCCACAGCTGCCAGCTGTGTTTGGCCAAAGCTAGCCGGCCAGCAATCCATCCAGCCAGCAAAAGTCGAAGTCGTCATGACTCAGCAGCAGTGGCTGCAGTTGCAGTTGCAGTCACCGTCGCGTCGCAGTCGCCATCGACGTTGGCGTCGGCGTCGGCATCTCAGTCTACAGAGACAGCAAGAAACAGCCGCATTGCTGCGGTTGATTATTTTGAAGCTGGCGAAGGGCACTTGTGAGCGGGCGGGCCGGGGCGGGGCAGGGAGGGGCCAACACCTGCTGAACTTGCAGAGCAAAGTGGAAAACATAAATAATAAATAATGTCTGCATAATATGCGATAATTCGCAAATCGTGTTATTAAATAACAATTAAAGTGAAAAAAACTTATACACATACGCGACTATTATGTCATTGTTAACTTCAAGGTGGCAGTTACATTTGGGCCTAAATTCAAATAAATCTGCCCAGTAATGTATACAATTTCCGGGAAATATCGAATGTGTGACGCGTTAAGAACACTCTTCGTAACGGTAAACTGACTCCTCAAGACTTCAACTAACTCGTCATATTACTTCGAATTGCAATTACCAATAAACGATCAATTTAATATGCAAAGACAATTGCCGTATTTCATCTGCGGACAAACAGAAGAAACACAGACTGTGGGATACTCTGCAGTTCTATACTGCACTGTATCAAGATCCGATTAATTCGGAATCGAACGTAGCGAATGCTGACAATTTGAAAAATCAATTGATTCGAGAGGTTTCAAAAGTTTTGCCTCGAAAGTAACGGTCCAGTATTCATTTTTGTTCCATTCCAAAACAGGCCTGCTAGACATTAAATCAGTCTACCGAGTTTGGGTTCCATTCTCCATTTTTATTCCACTTCACAGGTCTACTAGCCTTTAAATGATTCAGTTCAAAGAGTCAATTTTTGGTCCATTCCCGTCGAATTCAAAAATGGAAACAGGCAGTCTACAGAGCTTAGTGTTCCACTGTCCATTTTTGTTCCACATCACAAAATGATCTCGAATTCTTAAATGGAAAAGGGCCTGCCCGAATTGAAATCCGTATCGGAGTTTGGGCTCCACTATCCATTTTTGTTTCAGAAAACAATTTCCATAAAATGCCTTCTATTTATGAAAAACGAAAATTCTCTCGGTTTTTGAAAAATATGACATGTATTTTTCTAAGTAATATTTTTTGCATATATTTGTGACAAATGCAGTATGGAATTTTCATATTCCTTGTTTATTTTATTCGATCTTAAATATTTCTCCTAGATATGCCTAGTACAATTTTTAGTGATGGTACTAGGATCCGCACCAAGGATGTTAATCGGGCATTTAAGTAGCACGGTGCAACGGTGAAAGTAGAACAAATAGAAGAGCAACTAAGAGAGGCGGCCAGAAAGTGGTCCAGAAACCTAAACGGTTTGCTTTGGTGGCTGCCAACTGTGTGGGCATACGTTTTAGTGGGCGTGAGAGTGCAAAAAAAGAACAACAACGACAAAACAGGAAAGCATGGCGCAGAGAAAACTGAAGACAGTAACAGTTACAGCTACAATAACAAAATGAATGAAGTGCTGGCCTACGCATGCAAGCAAGCAAGCATGCAGAGAGGAGAGATTGCGGCAATGGGGAGTGGGTGCGAGAGTGGGAGTGGGAATTGAAGTGGTCGAGTCAACCAACTGTAAATATCTGCAAAGTGGGCAACAACTATGCATGTATGTATGTATGCCAAACGATTTTTTGCAGCATGTGTCACAGTTTTAATAGCACTGTGCAAGTGTGTGCAGTTGACGAGCGTGCGAGCGTTGTGCTTGTGTGTGTGCCACGTGTGGTGGTTTTTATTGTTGTTGTTGCTTCTGCTGCTGCTGCTGCTGCTTTTGCATTTTCGAAACGCGAAACATAAAAGCGGCAAAACGAGTAAAACAGAAAAACGGCAGCAAATTAAAAATATAAATAAAAAAGAACTAACCTCAAAACGAAACGAGTTTCGTTGTCGGTTGGCTGCTTGGACCACCACCTCCTCCTCCTCCTCTTACCTCTCTCGCGCTCTCGATAACACTCTCTTTCTCACACACACACACACACACACACACATCCTAAACGCCTTTGTTTTTTTATGTAGCAAGTGTGTGAGAAAATCAACTGCCCAAAAAAACAGCATTTATGGACTCAGCTGAGCCATAGATTTTCTCATTTGTCCAAAGGCTGATTACCCACAGTTTTAAATGCATTGCCATGATGACAGAAATTTGAAACTAAACAGTGAAGGTAATTCAAATAATAAAAAAATATTTATTTACATAACAGATATACATACATAAATGCCAATGAAAACTGATTTAAATAAAAAAGTCGACAGCTTCATTGTTTCACATTTTAGAAATTTTAAAAAGAAAACAAACAACCAAATTTAAAAAAAAAAAAGTATAATAAAACTTTCATTGACTGACTGAAGACTTTAGGAGCAAGGAAGCTGAAATTTGAACACAGGGTTTCTTTCACAGAATAAACAGTTTAGGAAAATTTGAACCCTAAATGAGGGGAAGAATGAACACAAAATTGCAGATTTTTTACATTTTTCTTTAAGCCTGGTTTTTTGAGGCTAACGTGCAACAAATTAAAGCTTAAAAGAGGCTTTAAAGCCAATAAACAAATCGTTTTCCAACTGTAAATAAAAATCTTTGCAAGTGAAATTTCAAACTTTTTCCCAAACAATGACTCAGTAGAATAAATATTCATACGAGAGTATATAAAGAATCGTGTAGCAGTTGTAACTTGATCTTCAGACATAAATAAACTTGTGGTATTATTAGAGCTGTTGGCACCAGACTTGCTCTACGATCGGTCCTACTTTTTGATTCTCTAGCTCACATACTTTCCGAGACCCCAGCAGATCCCATACAGACGAAAAGCTTTAAAAAAAACATTAAATGTTAGTTTTAAAATAAATACATAATGTTTGGTATTTACCTTTTTTTTATAAATCCAAAATGATGAATGCTCGCTTATGTTATAAAAATAGTTAATGCGAGCATTAAGTTTATTTAAAAAAAAAACTTCACTCACAATTTCCACTAATTACAAAGTATTATTATTGGAAAAGTAAAAATATCGTCTTGAATTACGTTTTGAATAGAAGATTATGGAAAGCATTTCAAATTTGCTTTAAACTAAAATTTGAAAAGTTCAATTAGCCTCATAAAGCTTTCAATATAAGATATAGAAAAGTTTCCAAATATGTTATGAACATTTATGATCGAAAAGTGAAAAACTTCGTCTGTCATATTTTATTATTAGTGTTGGAAAAGTTGCAAAAGCAACTCCTAAGAGTGGCTAAAATGGAGGATTTCCTTTCTTTAAAAATATAAAAAGTATTAAATTGGTTACTACAAATAATTTCAAATAGAAAAATAATAGAAATACATTATAGCCAACTTAATTCCATTAATAAGTAACCAAAATTTGTAGACTTTAAAATGGGCGCTTCTTATACCCTCTATCTAGTCTTAATGCCCAGGGAATGTAACAGGCATGACCGGCGCCATGTCAGATGATCGACATGACCAGACGAATCGATATTGGCAGGTCGCCTTGTTTGTTTGTTAGTATGAACATCGAGGACTTTTGAACCAAAACAGCTAGGAATACCAAAAGTGGTATGTGGACTTATCTTATGCATATGCAGAGTTAGTTTATAAAAAGCCACATTTAGCCTCATTATTTTATATAGCTGCTATATCAACGATCGATTCAAGAATCGCTCTTAATACCAGCAGCTTTTTGATTTATTACGATATCGTAACCAAATTTGTTGTTAACAAGTTTTCTATAGAGTCTCACCATTATGTGAGGTTTCATTAAAATCGCTGCACTATTTCATATATGTAGCTATCATAGGAACGATCGGTGTTATCAAAATCGGCTTACTATATCATATAGTTGCCACAGGAGTGTGTGGTTCTACAAAGATTCTGTCTGTAGCAGAAAAAGAATCGGGTACTCGTATAGTTAGTAGATCGGGGACTAATTATCGCTGCTGCTGAACAAAATCTGTATGAATTCCTAATTTTTAGTTCACATGGCTATTAAAGCGTGTGTTTTTTTTTTACATTATTACTATTTTTTTTTGTTGCTGTTGCTAATTTGTGCGAATTGCTTCTATCGCTTTGATTTTGGGGGCGGATTTGGTGCTGGCTAGTTGTTATTGTTGTTGCTGTTGTTGCCGCCAGCTGCTCTTTGTCTGCTCGCCAGCACCAACAACAACAACAACAACAACAACAATAAGTTTATGCTTTTATTTTGTGCACACAAACACACACACACACATTTATTATTTTTTATTATTATTAAGCTGCTTTTTACTCTCTTTAGCTCTTTTGCTCTTTTTCTTAAATTTCATTTATTTTAGTCGACTTGCGTTTTGGCCGCAATTGAAGTGATGTTGGCTTTAAATGGTAGGTAGGTTTGTCTATACATACATACACACATACATACATGCATACTCATGTTTGTGTGTGTGTCTGGTGTGTGTAGTTGCTGCTGCTTTTTGCACATTTCGGCTTGTCTCTGTGTGTGGCTGTGGCTGTGGCTGCGGAATGTTGTGTGGCATGTGGCTAGCCGTTTTGGCCGCTTTAGACGCTCACCTTAAACTCAAACTTAAATTAACATACACACACACACACACACACACACACACAGGCACCCTCATACACACACACACACATTTGTTGGCTTTCATTAGACGACGGCATTGCAGTTTACACGTTTTATGTTGTTGTTGTCAATTTTTTTTTTTCTATTTATTTTTGGGTCAACGGCAACAACGTCGACCAAAAGAATTTCCAGTTTTCTTCTTCTTCGAGCCAAAAGTCAAGTCATAGCCAAACAACAACAACAAACAATAAGCAGACACAAGCGAGTGGAGCGACCAAAGAAGTTACAGACATTCCAAGGCAATGAATTTTTCTTCTTCTCCTTCTGCCGCTTATTCTTCTTCTTCATCATCATCATCATCATCCTCTTCTTCTGGTCACTATCTACACACACACCAATACACAGCACTACTTCGATAGTCCGAACAATTTACGAAATACCGAAAATTCGGCACATGCATTCTATGAAGACATTAGAAAGTGGACAAATAAAACACTAGTATTTGGACATAAAAATATTATCGCTAAATTTTAGAATGCTTTTTCGACAAAAAAAAAAAGTAAAAACATCTTGAAATCATATTTGAGAGTATGGTTGAGCTCTACTGAGAACGATTTGATTTAAATTCCATTCAATCTAGTATATTTTTAAATGGCAAGCAGCAATATCTCAGCTTTAAAAGTCGATTTATATAATTTTCAATTACAAAATATTAGGCAAATTATTGAAAATATGACTTACTAATTAAACCATAAATGTCCACTCCCGAACCTGTTCTGCCAACATCTGAGAACCACTTAAAGATAGCTCGTAAAGTAATTGTCCTTTGGAATATGGAAAGGTAGGCTTTCAGCCTCCTTTAAGAAATGCCGGAAGATAGTTTTCCTTGGGAATACGGGAAACAAGGTTTTTCAAAATATTGCCATGATCATTTTTTAAAGAAAAAGTAGAAGAGCATCAAACATGTTTTAAATACCCGTGATGACTTTATAAGATTCTTAGGTTTCCTGCATTATATTCTATTTCGAATACACGAAATAACTTTCCATTATTCTGTTTTGTAAGAATTCTCCTTAAGAAGAAACCTCTACGAGTTCGCATAGTTAAAGAAGTCCAATATTGTTGTTTTAAAAAGATTGAAAAGATCAATCCTAATTGAAAAAGAATTGAATATTAATATGTTTTTTTCCTTTTTTTTTTATGTTTAATCAAAGCCGTGCATTCAGATTAGCACCTTAACAATACATTTTTACAAATATAAAATAGCCCAACCTCGAGCACTTCCGCGCGAGGATTAATAAGTTAGTGGTGGCTTATGCTTATCTAAGTGTTTTGAAAAAACCTAATCGTTTCAGTCTTCGCAAAGGTCTAGCAGGAAGGAGTCCTCTTGCAAGCAAACTGCGGTGACTCAATTAATATGTTTAGTTCTATTTAAGGATAATTGTTTCTTAAAATTCGATTTTTGTTGTGCTTTTTTTTTTGTTTTTAGGAACTTGATTTGGATGAAACGTTCGATTCAAGACAAAGAATTAAGTATCTTCGCCATTTTTCTCTCAGTGTACTTACTTTCGAAGCTTCCGAAATAATTGCAATGGGAAGCAGAAGGGGCTCGGATTTGTGAGGTATCTGGACTGAAAAGTGTGCAATGGGAATGGGGTAAAGGTACGAATTAACGCGTTGTCCACACTATGGAGATTGCACTGTACATACATACATACACACACACACACACACATACATATGCACATACAAAGTATAAAATGAAATCAATAGAGACGAGTGTTTGTTGTTCGTTTCTATTGCTTGTGCAGGTGTGAGTTTGGGTGAAGGGGATGTGGGGGGGAAGAGAGAGACAGGGAGAGAGATAGAGAGAGAGGAAGAGTGGAGCTGTGAAGAGAGGGGTGTGAGTAGTTGGTTGGGCAGCCGCGCACAAACAAAACAGCATCCGAAATCCGGTAACGCAAGTTTCTTGGCTCCACTCGCTAGCTCTCTTGTTTTTGTTGTTGCTGTTGTTGTTGTGAGTCAAGTCAAGTCTTACGATTTTACACGCAACGTTTAAAGCAGAGGCAGAGGCTTGAAGAAACGCCAGCGACGACGTCGACGTCAGCTCAAACGCACACACACACACACACACATGCACACTTACAAACCTTTTCGTCTCTCTTCTTGGCTCAATGGTAAGGAATGAAGGGCGGGCAGATTCCAAAAACCATGTGCCACGATGTGTAAAAGTCATTGCCTCAAAGAGACCAACGTTTAGTGTGCTTGGAGTTGTTGTTGCAATATGCAGCCCGGCTGGCGGGCGGCGGGAGAGGCGATGAAAACGCTGAAAATTGCATGGAAGGCCGACGATGAGGCGATGAGCCGGCGTTGTGGTCGAAACTCGGCGGTCGAACTACGACCGCAGGAATGCCACAGCGAGTAGCCGTGAAAAGCGCATAAGGCATGGAGCAGGGGGCATGGGGCATGGGGCATGAGGCACCAAGTGTGGGTCGTGTTTATAGCATTCACTTTAATTGAATCGATATAAATGGTGGGTGGTTGGTCAAGTGGAGTGCACTTTAAGCCTCAAATGGCTGAGGAGGAATGCTGCTGCAAATGAAACCCAATCGATGGCTTTTTTTTTCCTATACTCTTATACAAAAATAAAATCGAATCCAGTTGACGCCCACTCGCAACGCTCAGCATCAATAATAATTTAGAATGAGTGCACTCGTGACGCATGACTGCCAGTCAATACGCAGTTTTGTTTACAGAACAGAAAATGGAACTCTTATTATGGCACAATTCAATCAATTTTCCATAATAATATTCCATTTTTTTTTCATTTAATATCTCGTTTAATTTTTTCTCGATAGAATAGAGATTTTAATAGTTATTCCATTGACAACCAAAATGTCCACACAAGCTTTTCGCCACGTCAGCAAATAGCTGCCAAAGCCACACTAATTCACAAGCCTCGCTCAGACTTTACAGAAATGTGAAAGAAAAAATGTCCTTGAACCAAGCAATAACTAAACTGTCTTAGTGATAGTTAAAAATGTATATTGAAATATTCACATACGAGTATATACAAGTATGTATACATGCAGTATGAATGTGTATGGAAATTGTGAATTGTGCTTTTGTTAGTTTTTATTTACCTCATAAATCTAATAGTCAACTAAACTTCCCAGCATGTGATGCCATTATACAAGTACGTCTTTCTGTTTTTTGTTTATCTTATCTGAATTGTTAAGAATCTAAACCTTTACTTGAGGAGGGCATCAGTCAACAATAAAATGTGACAAACTTTTTGTTTACTACAAGTACTCGTATGTTCTGCTGTAGCTTTGAAAAATGACAGATTTTTGCAAATCTCTGATTATATTTATTTGCAAAAGACAATCTTTGGAGAGTAAATAAACAACTAATTTGTAAATGCTTTCTCTCTTAGCTGTTTTAATGGATTTGAATTGCTGAGAAAAAATTCTTAACTATCTGTTTTCAAAATTTTTTCGTAAAACCAATAAATGTGCTATTAGAATAATAATTTATTCCAATAACTTTTGAGTTCCACTCCCCTTCTATTGCAGCTTGAACTTCATTGTATAGAAACGAATGTTAAACGAATATTAATGTTTCAGCACAAGCTCTTTAATTTGTTATCAATTCAGACAAGAACTATTTCTTCAATAAAAGTGTGTAATTAATTATTTGGAGAGAAATGTTTTAAGTAAATTATGATTCATATTTTGTCCCCACCCATTTGTTTGGCACTCATTGATAGCAGATGTGTGCTTAAGTGTTTGCATTTCGCACAATTGTCGTTACAAGTACATATGTACATATGTATGTAGCTGTAATAAGCCATGATTCATACTTATTGGCAGCTAAACAAGGCGATTTGCCGTTCCAGCTCGCTTGCATATAAATGAGTGCCCAATTATTGTGGTTGCTTTAGCTTTTGAATGCATTCATGCAGCAGCTTAACAATCCACTAAATCAGCATTCGCAGTCTCAGTCGCAGTTCAGTCGCAGTCGCAGCCTCAGTCTCTCTGCACTGCGCTCTCGTTAGCGTTTTGTTCTTTCTGCTCTGCCCGCTCTGTTGTCGCCTATTGGTGTTGTTGTTTGTTTGTTTGTTGTTTTTTTATGTTCCACTGCAGCGGTCGTTGTTCTACCTACCTATGAGTTGTTGTTTTTGTTGCTGTTCTTGGCACATTGGCTTTTGCCTTTCACCAACTGCCGTTGCATTTGGCTGCTCCGTTCCGTTGCTTCTCCCGCGACGCCCTCTCCCATCTCCCATCTCTCTCTCGCTCTCATTTCATTCTCTGTTCCATAGCCTCTGGGCGTGCTCATGAAAGTCATCATCGTTTAAGGGCATTATCTAAGTCCCATCTCATCCCGTTCACTCTCCTCTCCCACTTTTACCTTTCTGCAGCATTCACCTTCAGCTTTCTATGTGTGTTCGTGTGTGTGTGTTTATTTGTGTTGTTGTCATTGCATTTGTTCCCATTCGCTTCTTCTAACCTTGTTGTTTCGATGTTGTTATACACGGCAGGAGAACAACTGTAGAAGGGTATTATGAAATCATTCAGTTTTGGTAACAACCAAAAGGAGGCAAGACAAGACATGGCGAATCGGTCTAGACATGCCAGTCAGTTGGTCCATCATTCTGTATGAGCTTTTTTTTCTACCAATATTTTGTATTTCCGTCGTAAATTAAATTTAATAAATAATTAATGAAAAATAAACGAAACTAAAAAAAATTAATAAATGTTAATTACTGAGTTGCGTACAGGGTATTCAAGAGTCGTGTTTACGCATCTTTAACGTTATACTTACTTCGTTTTGGTTTGGCTTAATTGTGCGCTCAACTTTATGGCTATTATTTATGTACAGATGTATATGTATATGTATGTATATGCATGCATTTATGCATGCACATGTGTGTGTGTGTGTGTGTTTGGTTTACCGCTATAAATCCGCTGCTATAATTGGAAATGCTTAGATAATTTTAAAAGCCAATTTATTGCTGTAGCTCTGTACATCTTCTAAGCTTACTGTTTTTGTGAAATGTTCTCTCTCGATGCTCGCTCTT
This sequence comes from Scaptodrosophila lebanonensis, assembly GCF_003285725.1. NCBI lineage: Eukaryota > Metazoa > Arthropoda > Insecta > Diptera > Drosophilidae > Scaptodrosophila > Scaptodrosophila lebanonensis. The sequence goes on along the minus strand of NW_022060598.1, from coordinate 431,370 downwards.
TCTCTCCCAGCCCAGACCAGCCCAGCCTCTCTCAGCTGTTGTTGTTGTTCTTGGCATTGCAGTGGGCATTGAGGCCGCACTTATTGCCACTTGAAGCGTCACAAGCACGCAACTGACTGAATGACTGACTGAATGACTGACTGGTTGACTATCCATCGAAATGTGCCAAAAACTGTGCCAGTGCGCCTATAACTGAACATGAGAAGAACATTAAAACAACTTCATCGTTGTCTCTGCCTTTGACTAGCCCAGCTAGCTGTTGCTGTTGTTGTTAGCTTCAGTAATGCTGCAGTTCCAAGTCGTCGCCACATTGCCATGTGTGGCAATCAAGCGAGCAAATACATACATACATACATAAATAAACAAACGTGAGACAATGCGCACCTGAGCAATAAAAGACGATGACTACTATACAACAACAGCAACAACAGTAGCGACAAAATATGCCAACAGCGACCCTGATGACTGCCAAGCAGCTTCATCATCATCATCATCGTCATAGTCGTTGTTTGTCTCTTTGTCGCATTGGCGCATTCGCCAGCGTCTAGAGATGAGAATTGAATCTAATTGAAGTTGAAAGTGCTTAAAAGGTAAACATTGCTGCGGCCTACCACTCCACCTACACCTCCACCTCCTCCTCCCCCTCCCAAATGACTCTAAGGCCGCTACACTCCTCTCAGATAAGAGGCAATGCCAGCAATTAAAAAAAACTGCTTGTGTGTACACTCAGCGGTGCGATAAGAGATAACCGGCCCACGCGACGTATGAGAAATGGGTGGAAAACCAGACACCGCCCTCCCCCCCTGTTCCATTTGTTCCATGGCAGTGACGTTGTCGAAATTGTTGAATGGCCATCAAACAAAAATCTCAGTGACACATATTGATATCTATAGTACGAGTACGATATGCTGGCAATGCATATGGCGGCGATATGTACGGGTATGTACGTCTGTTCCAATGGGAATGTCGTGCATCGGACTCGCGCAACGAATCCAAGAGTGGTAGTCAAGTTGATGTGGGTCAATGAATTGATATGGGCCGTGTGCATGTTGATTGAGTGGTCTTGTGGAGTGTAAAGGTAGTGGCGGGACTTTTAACAACAATTTTAATGGCGAATTGTGCTCAATTTTTATAGCCTGTACCCAAAGGGTGAAAGGGTATACTAGTTTTGTGCGAATGTATGTAACAGGCAGAAAGAGGCGTGGCAGACCCCACAAAGTATATATATTTTTGATCAGGATGACAAGACGAGTCGATATAGCCATGTCCGTCTGTCTGTCTGTCTGTCTCTCCGTCTGTCCGTCTGTCTGTATGAGCGCAAGGATCTCAGTAAGTACAAGAGCTAGGATAACCAAAATTGGTATCAAGGTTCCTATAAGCCCTAGGCAGATCGAGTTTGTTTATTTTTTCTAATACACCCCCCCACTCCCCCTCTATTAACGATTTTCTATAACTCCCGTAATTCTTGGAATTTTTAACTAAATTTTGGTAGTCACATTAGTGATTATATAGCCGTATACCAAGTTTCATTATAATAGAATGATCGGAAAGAAAGTTATAGCCACATAACCAGTCCCAATGCACACATACATACATATGTACAAGTACACAAACACGCATAGATACGATTCTGATGTAAATGTAAATGTATGTATGCATGTATGGAATATTTTATATTTAATTTAGTTAATTAATTTAATTAAATTAATTAATTAATTTAATTTCTTTTTTGTGGGGTGGTACAGGGTATATAAGAGTTGAGCCTGCTCGACTTTAGCATTCCTTTCTTGTTTTTACAGTATTTGATCAACTAAATATTTGGTTGTAAACTTTTCGCACTGCAGTCAACACTTTTCCATTATTATACAACATTGGGAACACTTTTTGGCATGTGTTCAGTTTGGAGATGCCCATCATTTAATTGCAAACTTCCGAATATTGTCACGCGCCTTCTCCATTCAAATGCCAGACACGTCAGTTATTGCTAAGCGAGTTTTTCTATATAAGTATGAGTGCATATTGACTCGTAACTTCGTGTCTTCGGTCTGTCTGATTAGCAGATAAAACACGTTTAAGTCTTGGAACAATATCTATAAAATTTATTAAAGTGTTCTTCACTTAACTCAGGCACATGTGGCAGTGATGGCATATTTGAGTCCATAATTGAAGCAGACAGTTATCTTCCTTTTTTATACCAGCTTATCTTCTTAAGATGGTATCATCATATGTAACCGAATTTTATGAGAATTCGAATACTTATTACCCGATATCTTAAGCATTGTAACCGTTTTTGTTTTAGCAGAAAGAAAAAAAATAATTATAATAATAATAATATTAATAAAAGCGTTCGTTTAGTATCGAATTAAAGACTAAGAAGACGTATTGAAATATTTAAAAAAAAGTATGGGAAAGTTATGAAAAATTTCGATTATTGAAAATGAATTCAATATAATTTTATAAAAATCAATTACTCGAAACACTCTTACAGATTTGTATGTTTAAAAATAATTTGAAATTAATTTTCAAAAAAATTTTATCCTACACATTTTTCTGAACATACTCCATAGATAGCTGAGACTTAAATGTGAATAACCATGGAAGCTGGAATACTGTCAGTATATTGATTGCCTGCATAAAACCACATTTTGAATTCATATTATTTAAGAATCAACAAAAAATCTGATATTATTGTTATATATTATGAGAATTAGTCTCAATTTTAATTCGTACACCATTCTATGAGAACACTCTCCAAATCGATTTTTTTGGATTCCAAAAGCAAAAAAATGTGATTTTAAATCCTCAGCAGAAATTCTGATTGTTGTCTGCTAATTATACCAAAAATGAATACTTTGAATATTTTTAACAGAATTCTGAATAACAAGCTAAAAGAAACTTTTTTAAAATGATATACTCAGACAAAAGGCCTATTTAAAGGCAAACTAATAGACTTATTTATGTGAGCAGGAAATAATCCCTTCAGGCTGCATTTGTTCTTAATTTGTTTTGAATATTTTAAACTTTTTTGAATTTTTTATTTTGTATAAAAAACTAAAAGAAAACTTTTTTTAAATAATATTCTGATCCAAATCAAAGGCCTGTTTAAAGGCAATACAAGCATGTGCCAAAAATCTAATAGATCTAGGATATACATGTGATCAAAAAGTAATCCCTTCAGGCCGCAGCAGATTCTGCCAACTCGAGGATAAGACACATTTGTTAATGGTCGGAAATGAATGAAAATTTGATTGGAAGCGCCAAAGGTTCCGGCGACAAAACTATACTTCCTTTCAATATATAAATTGTACAAAATTTCTTTACTGCCGTAGAATTGTGAACTTTATGGCAAGAAAATACTAACTCACTAGAAATTGTATTTATCTAACTTGTTTGCTTCTGAAATATATTTTATCCTCTCGCCTTATCACTCAAGTGACCGTTTTGGAAAGCTGCGCAACATTTTCATTTTCTTTTTTTTCTCGCTTGCAGAGCAAACAGATAAACTGTTATATAACACGTACATATGTGCTCATAATACATGAGCTCGCATATGACGTTGGCCCTCTTAGTTGCCATCTTTCGCCCCCTCCACCCCAGCAAAGAAAAAAAAAAAAAAACAAAAATTGTTATCAGCAGCATCCCTCATCCTGAGCTGAAGCTCAGCCCCAACCCAATTACCATTGCCATTACCATTCCCAGCCCAGCCCAGCCCGGCTCGGCTCGACGTCCGTGCCACCACTGTGAAATGCGATACATCATTTTGTGGTTACATAACTCGCGCACATGCTTGTCGAGCACGGAGAGTCAGGCATTGGCATTGGCATCCCATATCCCACATCCCACATCGACATCGACATCGACATGGAGAGTCGAAAGTCGAGAGTCGTTCGCTTGTTCGTTTGGACGACAGGCCGTGGCTAAAAAATTAGCAGAGCAGCAAATAAAATGGAATCTTTTGCGCGAAACGAGTTCTAAAAGGTATTAAAAAGCAAACAACAACAACAACAACAACTACAATAACGTTAATAGCATCAGCTACAAAGTTGAGGGCCAACACAAGCAAAGAAAAACGTCAAGAGCGAGGGCGAGGGCGAGGGCAGCACAGGCTTCTTTCTCAACACTTCTCAGCACTCTTCACATACAAGTAATGCGAGCGACCTGTGCGAAAAATAAATAAATACATCAAAATTGTTATAATACTACTACAATACACAATGTACACAATGCATTCATGTTATAATCGCAGTAGTAATAGTAGTTATACTACTAATGGCAACTGTTCAACGCGATTAAACAGCAGTAGCAATGAAAACTTCATAATATCAACAAAATATATGAGTACATACATATATGGTATGTACATATATACATATTATCTGGCATAGCTTTGCACAGCATTTGCTGTTGTCTGTCGAATGGTTGGGCTTGTGGTTGGGATTACGGGTGCTGATGGTGCCGGTGGTGCTGCTGGTGGTGCTGGTGCTGGTGTTGTCATGACAGCCACGTAATGAGCAGTTGGCCAAGTTTGCAACCAGCGTTGAATCGGTTTGAATCGAATGAATTGCTTTGAAATGAAATATGGCAAAATGTTTGCATTTGTATTATGATGTTAATTATTTAATGGCTAATTAGTGAGTGCTTTCACACACACAGAGAGAGAGAGAGAGAGAGGACCAGACAGAGCAGATGACAGTCGGGCGTACAAAATTCAAGATATCACGTATACGCCCTGTGCCGATTTACACACAAAGGCGACAGCCGCAAAACTAACCATACACACACACAAGCAAACACAACACATACACTACACTACGTCTGTCCATCTTTCTCCATGGCCCATCATTATTTAATGGACAATTATATGCATTGCGCCCGAAATTCATGAATATCTGCAAATGAAGTTTGGAAGCTTGTAGCATATTTTTACTCGTATGTACAAGTAATATTAACAACTATATGATAGAGGAGTATAGAAAATGAATGCTACCTAATTGTAATTCAATGGCCAGTTCAAGTTTATAATTGAATATCGTTGGACTCTACAAAAATAGGAACACAGCATTGATTTTGGCTTTCACTTCATGGGCCAATGCAATTTTCCGAAAAGATAATAGGGTGGGGTGGGATTGATGATTAAAATATAGATTTTTTTTCAACAAATCTGTAACAAGTGTCACACCGTTAGAACGGCGCATTATCGTATAGGAAGCGTCCACTTCCTGCTCACGATATTCAAGACGAATGCTTTATAGAACACAGTATTAATCGTTTGATCGCCAGCAGGAATAAATTCCCTTGGAATTGTCCTCACTTTTAACATCTCCAAACTTTAGTTTCTTAATGACGTCTTTCGAAAGTTGAAATCTGAACAATATTCAGTTATCAGTCAACTTGAGTGCAAGCTTAATTCGTTGATTTGCAGACATTGAGATAATTTCACCGAAAATTTTCTACGATTTTATTTAAAATCGACTGTTTCACGACCATTCTTGTATCGCCTATTTCACATGTGGACTCTGCCATGAGATACACAACCATACCCACTTCCTAGGAAACGATCCCAATATCTGGGCAACTCATTCCACAAATCACAATCAAACATATTAACCAATTCGATAAATAACATTGAATTCAACTTCAGTTTTCATGCTTTAATTCAGATAAATTGAAACAATTATATTTTTGAAAAGATTTATTCTTAAAATAAATACCTTTTAATAGAAGCAGATTAACTGCGCACTTAAAAGATCGTACGTACTTCTATAGCAAATATTTATATATTATACTTTACAACAGAATAATAATACTGGAATTAATTAAATTTAATGAAAATGATCAGAAGGTACATGTTTTTTTCCACAAACTTTACAAAAATATTTCAACGCACACAATTGCATTTAAACGATTTCCTCTTATGTTGTTTTGCAATACGTAAGCCTAAATAGGAAAATATGAAAATTAAGACACAGTTTTCAAAAGAGAATGCAGGCAACTTTTATTTCACATAACATAGCCCCATTAAGGAGCCACAACTATTTGAAGGACAGAAACTAACACTGCGGGCAAATAATTTGCATACTTGTGTATTAGTTGTGAATGCTCTGCTAATACTTTGCTGGCCAAATTATTGGCTTCTATTTAATTTCGTTTACACATTATGGCGGCAACCGCCATTTCAGTGCAGCTGAGTGTTTGTCTCTGTGTGTGTGTGTGTGTGTGTGTGTGTGTGTGTGTGTGTGTGTATGTGTCTATGGCTCATTGATTTCTTGTCGTCCATTCGCCATCCGGTTATCTCGTCCAGCCAGAAACCGCAATTCGATTCGATTGGTGGCCCATTAAACGGCCGACCAACTAATTGGCACACACTTAACCCATTTTGCAATATGTGTGACAGCAGCACTAGTTGCACCCATTATGCATGCGTCTGGCTGTGTCAGCCTGTCGTTCTGCCTGTCTGCCTGTCTGCCAGTCTATCAGTTTGCCAGCCATGCCATCAATAGCTAATTAAGGTTAATAATAATGTAGTTGCTTGGCGTTAATGGCGTCCATCTGACACACAAAGCGAAGTGGCAACAAATGCTCGCTTTACAGTTTAAACTCAATTAAAAGCGAGCGAACCTACACATACATACTTAGATGCCAAAATGTTGCACAATACCTTCACACACACACACACACACACACACACACACACACACACATACACGTATCTCTCTAAGTGCATACAGTGAACAAACAAAGTAACACCCAAGCCATTAGTACATAAATGCAAATGCGAATGTGACGAGAAAACAATGCTATCGGAGTGGATATAAAATTAACCCATGCTAGCCACACCCGTCCATCTGAAAAAACACCGAATGCTGAACTTTAATTGGCTTTCAACCAGATATTCCAGAACTACAATACAATGTTCTAACATTTCAGAAAAATAGTCTCAAAGAATATTTCATAAATAAATAAAGGTTTGAAAGAAGTTTAGATAAAGTTTCTATCAAACAATTACTTAACTGGGAATTGGGGATTGTAAAGAAAAGGTTAAATGAAGTTTTTATCTGACGAGGACTTTAGGGATTGAAAAAAAAAGATTAAAAGAAGCTTCTAGGTAACACCGATTTAAGTGGGAATAGGGATTAAAGAAAGCCTCAAAGAGGTTGGGGATTGTAAAAAAATGTTGAAAGAAGTTACTATCTGTCAAAGGAAAAGGAAATTTCTAGCTAACACCGATTTAAGAAAGCCTCAAAGAAGTTTCTATCTGACACCGATCTAAAAGATGATGTCAACGGGAATTGGGGATTGCAAAAATAGCTTGAAAGACGTTTCTGACACCGATCTAGGAAGATGATTTAAGCGGGAATTGGAAAGTTTTGAAAATAGATTAAAAGAAGTTTCTAGCTGGCAACGATTTAAGTGCGAATATTGATTAAAAAAAGCCTCAACGAGGTTTCTATCTGACACCGATCTAAGAGATGATTTCAACGGCAATTAGGGATTGCAAAAATAGCTTAAAAGACGTTTCTGACACCGATCTAGGAAGATGATTTAAGCGGGATTTGGAAAGGCAAAAAAAGATTTGAAAAAAAAGGCGAAATAACTTAAAATAAGTTTCGAGCTTGAAGAAAAGCTAACAAGAATCTACAATCTATAATCAATAAATGGTTAATCGATTATACCGATTGAGTTGGTTGACCGAAAGATGAAAAAGATTCATCTTTAAAAACCATAAAGATGATACAGATACTTTTCTGAATAGGTAGAATATGTGATAGAGGGAGAAACATTCTTAAATCTCGGAGCGACCTCACATGTTTTTCCAAAACTATTGCTGCCATCGACGATATAGACTGTACGCGAGCGAAGGTATTCAGTCACCTGCACGGCAGGAGTGGGCGGAGGAGGGGGTCGGGTCAGGGGCTGGGTCCGAGGGGAAAGAAAGAGGAGCACAAAGCAAAGCGCATGACATTCTATGACAGTTGGGGGGTACGGATGATGTGTGGGTCGCTTGTTGAATGGTGGCTGTGAATTGAAGGGGAGAAGAGGTCGGGCGGTGCGGACTTTGTTGGCTATTTGCGCGTTGCTTGTTGGTGGATGGGTCGGGAAAGGAGGTGGCAGTGGGGGTAGGGGTGGGGTTATGTGACGCAAATAAATGGCACAAACTCAACGCAACGCGCAACGTGCAACGCGCGTTCGCTCGCTCGCAAATGAGATTAAAAGTCAACCGAGTCAGAGCGATGGGTTCGGTTCGGTTGGGTTTGGTTTGTCTCGGTTCTGTTGTGTTAGGTTCGGATCGGATCGGTTCAATGACATGTGCCGCATGTGGCGGTCGAGTGACGCTGACAACGCGTCGCCTAATTGGATTTGCAATGTACGAGTACGTCGTCCCGGCCCAGATGTGCCGGCCACTGTACCAAAGATATGGCCAACTAAGTTGCGCGAACATCCTCGCCCACACACACACAGAACTGGCAGCCAACAACAATCCACAACCACTTTTCGACGCTCTTGCTGCAATCAACAGCGCTACAGACCGACAAACGACAAACGACAACCGACAGCCAAAAATGCAAGAGCAGCGAAATGAAATTAAGCCCGAGGCCACTCTTGGGCGGGTTGGGATGAAATGCAATAAAACTGACACCCACATTCAGCCCAAGTTAACAGTTTCTTTGGCCATTTGGCGCCTCTTGACAGCCAACACAGAAACACTCGACAAGAAAACAAACAAACAAGCAAACAGTTGCACAAACAAATTTCTGCTGCCGCTACCATGGCCAATGAATCAACATGGCTTTAAATGTTTTCATGAATGATCAATCAATCCTGCATATGCGAGTACTCGTACGTATTGATTCATTCATTTATAAGTATAAAATACGCCTTCAAGTTCGCACAATCATTAAATTGGCAGTAATTGTGCCTTCAATTTTGCTGAAGCTTTCACATACTTTAGTAAAGCACTCAACAAATCGAAGCCATCTCTGATCAATTCAATGATAAATCACTGCATTCAAGCGCATTCGGCTTAGAAGTTGTCTACACATTACTGGAACTTCCAATCAGCTCACGAAACTATAGTCATTGCATGGTTCCATGAAAATAATGAGAAACAAATCTAAAATTACTTTGAGTTTAATTATATTTACAGAAAAACAGAAGAGCTGAAATGAAACTAGGTGGGGAGTAATGAAAAGTGCAGATAAACTAAATCTGTACACGCATACTTATCGATAACTAGGGCTCAAACAAAAGGACAAAGACTCGTTTTAAATCGTAGATCAAAAGTGTGCCTTCTTTGCATATTAAATGTCAAATCACCATTCAAACTGTTTGTTTATACGAGTATGTATATATGAATATAACTAATATTTATGTCGTTTACCAACACTAGTTCATACTAACCGATTAATAAGATCTCGTTATCGAAATGTCGCTTCGTTGCGCAGTCGAATGTTGAGACCATGAAAGGAGAGAAGCATAGGTTTTGTCGCCAATTAAAAGTTCGTAATTACGTGTCTATTTCAAGAGCATATAATACCGCTCTATACCTATCAATTTTTAATAAGTCGTAAAAACATGCCAAGATTTGCGGGAGCTATGGGACAATGGTAAGAATCTGTATACCAAGTTTGTTTCTATTAGCTCTTATACTTTCCGCGATTCCTGCGTTCATACATGCAGACAAACAGACATCGATACGTCGTGTCATATTGATCAAGATTATGCAAGTACATTAATACTTTCTAGATTCTGCCATGCCTCCTACTACCAGTTGCATATGTATGTATCTATTATAGATGCATATATGATCAGTATGACGATAATAGTCGATATAGACATGACACGAATTTAAAGTTCCGTTTGTCCGTCAGTATGAACTTCCAGAACTTTTGAACCATAACAGCTACAAACACCAAACTTGGTACAGAGCAGCTTTATGATAAGCTATATTTTATAATACATATATTTTTATATATAAATAATCGTATGTAGCTGTAATAGGATCGATCGACGCAAAACTCACTGTTGGTAGCATAACTTTTTTGCTTATGAAGATATCGTTAGTTTCTTTGTTATTAATACGAGTATGTTTTGTAAAGTTTCTCTTGATGTTTAGTTGTTTTTTTTAAAATCGGCTTAGTACTTATAAGATATAGCGGCCACTGGAAGGATAAGTGCCGAAACCACTCTAAATGGGATAACTCGTTTGTTTATATAGATATCTTAAAGGCATCAGTTGTTTATGAGTTTTCTATAATGCCTCCTCATAGTCTGTATAATTATCAAAATCGTTTCACTATATACATATCATATACGAGTAGGGCTGATTAAGTTGATTTTCGTTGAATGGCTGTAGCGGGAGAAGGAATGGGGAAAAGCGTTCTATTCGCTGTAATGCAATATAAATTAGAGCTGGTTATGTATTCGTGTTTATGTTGAAGTCATAATGTTTACCATAAATCTTAATTATGCATTTACTGGTGTTGACCTCTGTGCCGCCACCAGCTCTCCGATTTCCGCTGCTGCTCACTCTTCCACATTTATGCTGACGAGCGAATCGTGTGAGAATTACAGTCGCTTACTTTTGCATACATTTGAGATTACAATTCAATTTTCCATATGAATAATATTTTGCAAACTCTCGCGAATGTGTGTGTGTGTGTGTGTGTGTGTGTGTGGGCAGGAGAAGGAGTCTGTGTGTGTGTGGGTGGAAATTTTTTGCATCATCTTTCTGCTATTTGATATGCAAACGTTGGCGCCACAGCCCCACAGCCCCACTCCCCGGCCTCTCCTGCTCCATCTCCGGCGCTGGCTCACCATTCCCCCATTATTGACATCCTTCTCAGTCAGACGGGGCAGCAGCAGCTATGTAGTCGATACCTATTAGCGTTATATATATATATATATATATACAAACACAAACATGTATACATACATATATAATGCACATTTATTCAAAGTCGGCAATTTGTTTTGTTTGATTTTTCATATACTACTACTATATACTATAGCCGAGGTGCAAATGTCGCTGTCGCTATATAGTATTCGTATTGATGACGACGCAGGCGGAAATGTTTTTATAATGAATACGTTCGCACACACACACACACACACACATATATATATGTATATATATATGTATAGGCGCTCATTTTATTGCATATTTGTTATTGGCATGCTCTATTGTTATTGTTGTTGCCGCCTGTGGTTGCTCGCTGTGGCCTGCGAACGACAGCATCCAACGCATGGCCTCATAAATCATTTGGCCTGGCTGGGAGCTCACTTGGGGGCGTGTATTGTACACACATCGATACATATGTATATATATATAAATGTGTGTATGTGTGTGTGTGTGTGTGTGTCACCGGCATTTTAGGCGCAATTTCATTCATTTCTTTGCCGCCGCCAACTAATTCTGACATCTACACTGACAAATAAAAGCTCAATCGAAAGATGAAATCCACTCGCTCCCCGCTTAACGAAGACAAATTCAATTCCCAAAGACTATAAATTCCCCTAAATACTCGTATCCACCCAACTGTATTTAGAGTCTGTCTAGAGACTGTACATGTATATACTCGTATATATATATTGTAGTACACTAAGCAATTCAATTGAAGCTGCGTGTGAGTTAAACGAATCATTTGAATCCTCTTCATGTCAGCGCTGAAGATATCTAAATAAATAAAATATTCCCCCCACCGGGTCGGAGGCGTTAATTAGATATTATTGTAATTTGATTTGATTATAGGATGCTTTTTATAATTTTTATATATTTCCTATGTCGCCAGTTAATGTTTGTTGACATAAATAAATAGATAAATAAATAAGAAGTTAATGGGTAATTCAATTACTTTCTTGATTGCCTCATCATTCCCCAAAGCACAAGCTAGTTTTTGAAATTGTTGCTTATCTTTAAAACTTAAAACGAAAGTCTACACAAATCAACTAAATATTCATGTACCACTCCAATTTTTGTTCGTCATATTAATAGGTGTGCCCAACAAACTAACTATTAGTTAGTTATATATGTACCCTGTATATCCTAAATATCTTTATTCTTGCGCTTTTTAAACATTCTTTGTCCGGCAAGTTTATCTTGAAATGTTGTACCAAACATTTGGAGTATTTTCCCATAGCTCTGTTTCGCGCTTTCGTTCAGCCCAGTGGCTCTCAATTGATGGATTGAGGTCTGTGGATTGACTTGGCCACATAATGCTGTTGGAAAAATAATTTCAGCTATTGTCATGAATACTTTGAATAACTAGCCTGCTGAAATTTCCATAAGAGTGGAAGAAAAGTGTTATCCTCATGATAAGTCTACACAAATCTATCCATATACTCGTACTATATAGTATGTATGTTTATCTACTTATTCATGAGTGTACATTTGCCGACTTATGACTTAAGAAGATGACAGAAGAATCATACGAAAAGTTTTATTTGTTACAAGAGTTTGTAAAACTAATTGTATAATTCGTCATGGCTCGAACTAAATATTATAGCAATATTTATTTGTTATGCTGAAGGACCTTTTTTACTGTAATACTTGTAGTTAAATAATAGTTATATAGCTGGAATGCAAATTTTGAAAAGAAATATTGCGTATTTTGATGTACATATATTTCAGTGTGTGTGTGTGTGGGGGGGGTTTTGTTTTTGTACCCTATAGCCGAGGGGTTAATGGTTAAAGACTTAACACCAAAGCAGAAGGAGACTGGGCCTTTTGTTATACCTGGGTACATTTATTTATTTTAATTTACTTATTTTAACATTTGTAACTTAGAACTACATAGGTACATACTATATACGTATATGCACGATGCAACGAATCGATCTAAACATGTATACCTGTCTGCCCATATGAGCACCGAGAACTCTTGAACCATTACAACTAGGGATACCAAACTTTGTATGAAGACTTTTCATTAAATACCGTATGTAGCTTCATTATTTTATAGTCATTTATCGGTGCAAAAATTACTCTTAGTGAGATAACTTTTTCGTTTATACAGATATCTTGAGCAACTTCGGTATTTTCATAAAAATAGCATATAGCTGCCATAAAACGAATCATAGTACCAAACACAATTTTTTTTATTATTATTGAATTTTGAAATGAGTGATTTTTTTTATGGTGCCTCTTCTTAATCTAAAGTGTTATTCAAATCGGTGCACTATATCATATTGCTGGCATGGCAATCTTGATATTAGAGACTGTTGTTTGTTTCTAAATCGTAACTAAAAGTTGGTATTTCCAAGTTTTTATACCCTGTACCCGTAGGGTAAAAAGGGTATATTAGGTTTGTGCAAAGTATGTAACATACAGAAGGAAGCATCTCCGACCCCATAAAGTATATATATTCTTGATCAGCATGACGAGAGAAATCGATCTAGACATGTCCGTCCGTCCGTCCGTCTGTCCGTCTGGATGAACGCAAGGATCTCAGAAACTATAAAAGCTAGAATAACCAAAGTTGGTATCCAGATTCTCCTAGGTCCGAGAAAGGAAGAGTTTATTTTTTGTTTTTAATTTTCCCCCCCTTCCCCCGCTACAGAATTTTGTCAATATCGTCCACATTTCAAATGCTACTTAAATCAAACTTTGCACACATAATTTATATATAATTATCTACTGTTGTTTTATTTGATTAAATTCGGTCAATCTAAGAAAAGTTATTAGCGAAACAAATTCTCGCCAGTACAACCCCACCAAACTGCAGCAACAAGTTCGCTCTTCTTCTTCCTCTTTTTGCTGCTGCTATGTGCGCATATAACTCAGTGACGGAAGTTTACCTGGGTACAGAATATTACACTGTCGGGCTTGCTCGACTGTAGCGTTCTCTCTTGTTTTTTAGTGTCGTTGTCGAGTCTGATCCAAATCGGATAACGCGCTCGCTTTTTAAAATTTCAAAAATGAATTGTGTTTTTCCAAGTGTACTTATGTATAACTCTTTTCCTTGATCTATATTTGCAGCCTGGGACATTGGGAACTCCGTGCAGGACGCATTTGTCATTGCCGTTGAGGAACACGCACGTGAGCGCCTGCAGCGTTTGGCTGCCTTGAATCGTGTCACGCCCGTGGACATCACGCAGCTGTCGAAGAAGGTGAGTGTTTTGTGTCGGTGTGTGTGTGTGTGTGTGTGTGTGTTTGTGAAGCGGCATCTGAAGTGGCAGGCCTTGGTACCAGGTGCCAGATACCAGTCACCGGATGGAAGCCCGCTCAAGTGGCGCTTGAAGGGAGGGTCGGTGGGTGGCTGGAGGCGGTGGTAGGGTGGGGGGGGGGGGGCAGGTGGGAGCAGGTGTGAGTGGTGCGTGTCATGGAAAAAGGGTCGTGCTGCCACTTAATGCACTTGTGTGCTCATCGCCTCCTTTTGGCGTTATATGCCACTTGACGTTGCAAGCCCAACGACAGTTTTTTCTTTCTTTGATTTTTTTTTTTTTATTCTTTTTTGGCACCTGCTGGCACAAAGTTCAGTCGATGTAACGGCCACGCCCTATACACCGCCGCCACCTGCCCGACCTTCCAATTGTGCGTCCGACCGACCGACCGCCCGCCCGTCCGCCCCGTCCAGTGAAGCGTGAATTTTAGTAAAAGTTAAAAAGTTGCTGCTGAAATTGAAATTGTATTGCACTTTATCGACGTGCCACTCACATATACATACATACATATAATGTACTAGTATATAACTCGATGTGTATGTATGTGTGTGTGTTTGTGTGTGAATACGTGTCGTTGTTTTCATAACAGTTAACAAGCAAATGCAAAAAAATACAAGTAATATCAAAGGGGGGAAAAAGTTTAAAAAACCAAAAAAAAAAAATTAGGAAGTAGTCACAAAATCAATTAAAAATTCAACAGACATAGCAGAAAAAACAACAACAACAAAACAAAAGAAACTAAAAGTGAAAAAAGCGAACGTGACGCAAAATCGAAATCAAAAACACAAACAAAAAGACAGAAAAAACAAAAGCTAAAAAACCAAAAAAAAAAATCGACAAAAAGAAGTTACGCAAAACGAAAACAAAAACAGAAACTAAAACTGAATACAAACTAATTGAAAGCAAACGAGCTCAAAGGCTCAGATCGATGCAAACATACATTTATATAGTATGTGCATATATGTATCTGTCTTGGGCAGGGCAGTTTGTTCATGTGTGTGTGTGTGTGTGTGTGTGCGTTATATATGTATTTGTTTATGTATGTATATGAGTGCATCCACGAGTGCTTGAATGGGTATATTGAGTGCGCGCAAGCGTAAACCAAATTCGATTAGCGAACACAACCATCAATGAATCATGGCACAATCAGTCCAGTCAGTGGTGGACTCTGAACAAATGAATTGAATTAAACATATAACTGAGTTGGCTGGCTTTGGTTTCTATATATATAGCTTTGGATGCATGCATGCATAGTTGCTTGCAAATGATAAACACAATAATTGAGTTGATTTTCTATATAGTTTTGGGCTCTCAGATGGCGAAGACGAATGCATTCATGAGTGTGTTCAAACGAGTGATTAATAACATTAATGAGCAAGGAACATTCAGTAGTGGATTTGGATATATAACTCTGTACGAATGCATGATTATATCTACCGTTTGATAGCATTAGTCTCTATAAAGAATCAAACATGAATTATAAATGCAATAATTGAGTTGATTTTCTATATAGTTTTGGGCTCTCAGATGGCGAAGACGAATGCATTCATGAGTGTGTTCAAACGAGTGATTAATAACATTAATGAGCAAGGAACATTCAGTAGTGGATTTGGATATATAACTCTGTACGAATGCATGATTATATCTACCGTTTGATAGCATTAGTCTCTATAAAGAATCAAACATGAATTATAAATGCAATAATTGAGTTGATTTTCTATTTAGTTTTGGGCTCTCAGATGGCGAAGACGAATGCATTCATGAGTGTGTTCAAACGAGTGATTAATAACATTAATGAGCAAGGAACATTCAGTAGTGGATTTGGATATATAACTCTGTACGAATGCATGATTATATCTACCGTTTGATAGCATTAGTCTCTATAAAGAATCAAACATGAATTATAAATGCAATAATTGAGTTGATTTTCTATTTAGTTTTGGGCTCTCAGATGGCAAACGAGTGATTAATAACATTAATGAGCAAGGAACATTCAGTAATTGATTTGGAAATACAACTCTGTACGAATGCACGATTATATCTATCGTTTGATAGTATCGTTTGATAGCATTAGTCTTTTTGTAGTAAAGAATCAAACATGTAGTATGAATGCAATAATTGAGTTGGTAATGAAATGACTTGGTTTTCTATATAGCCGTGGCTCTGTTATGGCGAAGACGAATGCATTCATGAGTGTGTTCAAACGAGTGATTAATAAAAAATAATGAGTAAGGAACATTCAGTAGTGGATTTGGGACTCTGAACGAATGAATGCCTATAGTACCATGTTTGATAGCAGTAGTTTATACATAGAATCAAACATAAATTATGAATTCAATACAAGTAATTGAGTTGGTAATGAAATGACTTGGTTGTCTATATAGTTATGGCTCTGTCATTGATGCCACTGAACACTCAGTGGTGGATTTGGAAATTAATAATGAGTTGGATAGCATTGGCATTCGTTTCTATATAGCCTAGATGCCTTATATTATTAGCTAGTATTCTATACAACTTTTTATAACGCTTCAGTCTTTTTTGTGGGATTTGCAAATGGTGCTGCGAACGAATGAATGATTGTAGTCTAGTTGGGTAGCATAGCATTCGTTTTTTATATAGCCAGATGCATCATATTATTAGCTAGTATTTTATACATGTTATTAGTGAGTATTCTAACTTTCCATAATACTTCGGTCTTTTTTCTTGTTGTTTCAAAATCTTTCAACAGGCTGTTTGAGTGATGTACTGTCTATAGCTTTAAGCGTTATCTGGGCGTAGTAACTAAGCTATAGTTTTTATATTGGATAACAATTTAATTTATCGCTTCATTGAATTCGCTGCAAGCTTAGTTGATTTTAGGGGTGTACTTCGTATATGAATTGACAAAAAAGATAAATAAATCAATAGAAAAAGTGGGCGTCATTTTGATAAACATTCGATCAAACATGATTAGCCAATTTTTCCATTAGTTTGTTCCAGGAATATGTAATTTAATATTTACGGGTGTTTTTGCTGTAATTCCCAGCTGGTTTGGGCTGCCGGTGCCAAATCAGACCTGGCGCCCACTCAGCTATAACAGAATATGGTGACAAGCATTTTCATTCCATATCTTGCCATTGTCTGATTAAACTCAGACTTAAGTAGCCTTTACTGTCCAGCTGTTTGACCTCCTGTGAGGACAGTTAGTTGTCTAATCAAGCGATTTCCCTTTTTGAAATGGATGGCTTCCCCTTTGAAGCGGAATTCCAGTAATGAGAATGCAATTCGGGGCTTGTGAATGCGGTTGAATGCAATCAGTGCGGCTCCCTCCGGCCCCCGCCCCTTCCGCCGTATGTGCAAATTCTTAGCATTTCTTGCTGCCGCTCTCTCAATTTTGAGCGCCATAGGGCCATGGCTTATGCTATGCTCGCAAGACAAATTAACTGCAAATGCCTTAAGCACCTCAAATTCTATTGTCATCATCGCAGTTGAATGCTTAAGCCCATGCCTAGAGATTGAGATGTTCGGGCAGACGGGCAGACGGGCGCTCGGATGGGTTATTAAAATCGAAGCCAGTCAATTGTCAAGCCCAACCCCACAAGCGCTTATATATGCGATAAGTGTTTAAGTGCAGCCGCTTCGGGTGGAAGATGGAACCAATCCAATCCACTCCACTCCAATCCACTCTACTACATCCACATCCACAAGCACAAGCACATCTAATGTGTTGTCGCCAGTTACAGTTGCCATCTGTAGTTGTCGGTACGTGCGATGCGATAGATAGAGGGACCGACTTGAATGTCAATAATCCGATAAAATGTGAAAAAATGAATGAAGCGGTGACGAGCAGCATCACCGGCAATACCAGTGCCACCACCAATTGAGCCAGCAAGTGGATTGTGCACGGAGCGTAAAGCATTTTGTTAGCTGTTGAGGGTGTGTCCTCCTCCTACCACCTACCACCTACCCCTACCCCTACAACCCCACATCCACCCACGCCCATTAGCCGCCCAGCCTCGTCATAGACATTGGAAACATTGGGTAATTGCATAAAAATTGAGTAAAAAATAATAAAAGAAAAAAGCAAGTAAGGTACTTGGTAGTTGACCGAGTGGGTGGCTGCCCGACTGGCTGCCTTTCTGATTTACTGGGTTTTCGTCTTCTTCTCTTTTTTTTGACACACGAAATTATTGTTTTTTATACCCTGTAAGTGGGGGTGCTGGAGGTGCACGCAGCAGTTGATCAACAGTTCTCTGTCCGTTTGTCCCCCTGTCCGTCCGTATGAACGTCAAAAACTCTTGAACTATAATGGCTAGGAACACGAAACTTCCTAACTAGACTTGTATTCTTCATATGCAGAGCATGTTTATTAGACACATTAAATATCCCCATAGTTTACAAGTATATAGCTGCCGTAGAAACGATTGATTTAAAAAATCTCGTTTGGTATGAAAGCTTGTTTGTTTCAGAGGAAACCTTAAACAAATCTGGTATTTACGAGCTATATATAATGCCTCACTCTGCTCGAGAGTTCCATCAAAATCGGTGCACTATATCATATAGCTGCCATAGGAATGATTGGTATAACAAAGTTGATTTAGTTGGAAGGGGAAAGTGTGTTGTGGTTATAGGGTATTCAAGAGTCAACGTTCTACTCGTTTTTCTTTCAATCCAAGTGAAAGCGACAGCTCAGTCGCTCAGGCGCCGACCCCTAACAGGTGGGCGGCATATCAGGCTGATGAAGACGGCTTAGAAGACTGTGTGTGCTCATGTGTGTGTGTGTGTTTGTGTGTGTGTGTGTGTGTGTGACATTCTTTATGCCATTTGGCAACGTTAAAGGCAATTGAATTTATAACACTTTCGATTATGAAAGGGCAGGCTAGAGCAGCTGAGTCCAAAATTCAGAAACCAGACCGACCGCCCACATAAGTGCCGCACAACACAGACAGCCTTAAAAACCTACACACATACTATATATATACTTATATTCAGGGAGTATCGGGTGGCAATTAATTGCCAGCAATGCGAAAACGGATGCTGTATGAGAAAGAACTGATGAGCAATGCCGATGGGGTGGTTAATCGATTTCGGCTAGTTTCGAAGCCTCCTCCTTTTATTAAACTCCAAATAAATAGAATTGTTTATTTTGTAATTAGATTCAAGGTTCAAAGAAGTTATTTAGTAACTGTATTAAGCCCTTTCTCCTTCATAAGGTAATATGGTCTCACATCACGGAGCTATCATCAAGATAGTTTTCAATAAACGATATTTTCCCCATCTGACTATAATTCATCTGAGAAGCTTCCACTGCCTGTCACAAGCACTTCAGAAATCTCTCTTAGCCGAGTAGCTAGAAAGAAAATAGTTTTCATCTAGAAATGTTGGTTGACATAATGCTAGTTTGTACATTCAATAAAATATGTACGTGAAAAGAAATAAATAATTTAGAACTGAAGAATTCTTCTGAGTACCTTTTACAACAAATTTTAGCTTGACTTCTAAATCAGATCACCTGCATTAACTAAACTGGAAATGAACGCCAGGATTTGGCACTGATTTAAAAAATGTGAAACATTTTCAATAGCCATATACAATTTCAAATATATCGCATCATATTTTTGAAATTGAGAGAAACTTTGAAAATAGTTCACGCCAAGTTCACAGCTCTTGCTTCGCTCTTATAGTTGATTTTATTTAAGTACAAGTATATATTGATTTTATCTGTTGATGTTATTAGTTATTGAAAGCTTAGCTTAGCCGAAAACACGAAGTCATTATTATAAACTCCATCAGATTTCCTAGACTCCAAGTATCCAGGGTATTTCTTCTAATTCTAACCTAACGGGCATTACGATACCTTTTATTTTCTTTAAACTTGACTCGCACTTTTGCGCCAGCAGCTGTTCTTCGCCCACATATGCAATTTACTCATAAAAATATTGTGCCGACTTCCGATTAAATAAGAAAGCAGCTGTCCAAATGGCTCTTTAGAATAACACAATTTGAAAACAGCTGCAAATATATTTGTAGCACTAAAATAAAACCATAATATTGTCATCTATTTTCCCATAATTAACTGCATTGCATGCAAAAATTTAAGAGATCTGTGGATCTTAGAAACATGAACTTTAGAAAAGAAAAAAAACAGCTGCAGGGCACAAAATGATGTTTCCTATATATTTTTTAGGGTTTAAAGTATTTTATTTTCAAATTGTAAAGAGCATTATTTGCTGGGCTTAAGTGCTTCAGAAATCCAACAAACGAATTCTTCCAATTATGTAAATAAGCGTGGGGGAAGTACTAATTATAGAAATTAATATGTAGTTGTCTGTCGACTTGGCCTCATGGGATTAATCGTAAATTGCTTATGCAAACAGGATATATTTTTAGTAAAATGCTCCTAATGAGTTGCTGGACGACTTGACCCACCATTGGGCTAAAATTGCGTAACATTTGCTTGGCTTGGTAATAAAAATGAACGCCGTTGGGGAGAAATGAACGAAAATACGCCCGCTCTTTAAAAATATATTACTCTTTAGCTCACTAAATTAAGCAGTTTCTTGAATCTTCATATCATATTATTATAAATAAATACCTACAATATTACTGTTACCGAATTTCTGAACAATTTGACCCGATATTGGGGTACAATTATTTATTTCTGTGAGTTAGAAGATTTCTTTATACAAAAATGAACTGCTCTTAAGAAAGTAATTTACGAACAAATGTAACATATCACATACATATGTATGTATCAAGGGAAATTTTTACAAATTAACCAAAATATTGCCAAGAAGGAGTGTGTGGAAAAATGTACCCGCCATACGGGGTTCACCGAATCTTTATATACTAGTATATAATTGCGCACAATTCTAGAGGTACGGTTGGTCGTGTTGCTGCTTCTACCTCCTAGGCATTTACGTAATGGGGTGGGCTAACAATATTTGTCAACAGGTTCATTAGCGGCGCCAGTTGCTGGGGGAATTTGTTAGTTTGAGAGCCACAGCAGCAACAGCAGCAGCAACCGCCGCTAATTATGTGGCTATTTGTCTCGTTCGTTGGCTGGCTGGCTGGTTGGCTGGTTACCTGGCTGCCAACATGCCTGCCTGACTGCCTAACTGCCTGCCTGCCTGCCTGATAATTGCGAGACGACAAACGCACAGAGCGCTGTGAGTTTTTTGGCAAAAAGGTGCGGCAACTGTTGCCAACAACGGCGGCTTGCTGGCTGGCTGGCTGGCTGGCTGCCTGCCTCACTGGCCTCTGTCTCTGCCGTCTGAGTTGTCACATGTGACAAGACACGTGGGCTTGTAAGCCAACCTCCCCCCCTCCCCCCTCCCCTCTCCTCCTCCTCCTACCATGCGAATTGGAGAGAAGTTGGTGGGCGGAGGCTGCGCCTTCATTGTTACCTGACTAGACACACCTACGCACAGAGACGCATACACACACACGCACACACACACTCACACACACCCAAGGAGTATTAATAATGCATATTTCATTATATGGGCGCGGCACGTGGGGCAGGGGGTTCGGGCATCTGTAGGGTGTTTGGGATTATTTGGGTTGGTTTTTCAGCTTTATTTTAATGAAATTTGATTGATTTGCATATGCGAACGGATGCGTCGCTAAATTATCAAAATGTTTTTGTTTGCACGCAACACAATACGCCCACAGTCTCAGATATTTTTGTCATGAATGGAACAAGCTTCAAAGTCTCGGCAGATGGAATGGTTGGGCCTCATTCTTTATCGCTGTGCGTCAGCTTTTAAACAAATGCAAAAACAAACAAAAAAAAAACACATCCAATCGGAGATCATAGCACAATTTCCCAATTAAATGTGAATTTCTTCCGAAAAACCAGTTCTTGGTTGCCTCAAATTGAAGAAAATGCTTCCATTAGAGTTATATTTTCGGTAATTAGGAGACACTTTTGTTTGGAATGGAATACATTTTGGGAGTCTTTTGTTGAAAGCTTGTTTCGGAGCTGGCTTTAGAAATAAATTTGGCTTTTATCGCCTTAGTATTTAGAAGTTCGTATGAAAGAGGGGGTCAAGATCGACCTTTATTTGGTGAAACATTGTGTTTCATAGATATTTCTAAAATTCGCTGTAAGCCCTGAAAAGGAGAACATTTTTGTCCTCACTTTTTTTTTTGAAGGTTAATAAAGGGAAGGGAAGGTATAGAAACTCTAGAAACTCGTAAGATAATATTGATATACCGAGAAACATACAGCTATTCCGGAATGAATTTAATGAACTTTTCAAAGTGGACTTTGATTCGTAGTTATATATTTTTAGGAAAAACCACCTTCCTCAACAACGGAACGAAGCCATGTAAAGAAATATCATATCATTTATCAGAAACTGTGAGATCGAAATGAAACTAATGCGACATTTGATCAGCCATGGCGCCCAACGGGGGGCCGGCGACTTTGTCACAGCAACGTGTTGTATAGAACGACTACATATATCAACTCTTCAATTATAGGTAATTTAAAAGTAAAGAAGTATATACATTGCGGGCTCGAAGTTTAATTGAAATTGGGTTTCTACAATTGCTCATATATGGGTGAATCTTCTCCCAAAGAGTTGAACACTCTATAGGAGACAAATACTCGTATCTAGCTGAATTTTGAGAACATTTAGATAATATACCTGGGGTATATGATGTTTTCACTGTACATATACTCAACATTATATTATCGGCATTGTCGATAAGAGATAATAAGTAGTTATCAACATGCTGCTCTACATGTGTAAATCAATTTGCCTTTACTCTTCCATTCTCTGTCTCTTGCGCTCTCTCCCACTCCATTGGTGTCTCTCTGCCAATCCAACCGTTCGCTTCCGCCGTGCGTCCATAGTTGCAACAAACAAAGAGCGGCACTGCAACCACCCAGAAGCAGGATCTGAGCTTCCTCAACGAGTCCACGCCCATCTATGTCACCTCCTTCACCAGCAATCAGATCACCTGCAGCAGCGCCACCATGACAACGGCCACAGCCGGCGGCCCGATCAGTGCGCCGACGCTGGCGCCCACCACAGCCACAGCGACTATGCCGACGCCGGCAGCCAGCGCCGGGGATGGCGCCCCGAAGCAGCCGGCACAGAGTGCCACAGCGTTGGTTAGCGCCGCTGTGGCAGCTGCCACGGCCGCCGATCGCAATGCCAACAATACGACGGCGGCTATTGTGGGTGCCACGGCAGCGGCGGCGGCAGCAGCCGCAGCAGCCACTGGCGTTGTTAAGCAGCCGCCGTCCACAAGCAGCGCTACTGGACACATTTATCAGACCAGCCAGGCGCAGCAGCAGCAATTGCAACAGTTGCAACAACAATTGGCCGCCGCCGCTGCCTCCGGAAAGCCGCTGCAGGCCAAGTCGCTACTGGCCAGCAGTCTGCAGCATCTGGCCGAGGAGGTGGACGACGAGGATATCGACGACGATGACGATGTCGATGGCGCCAACTATTGTGGCATCACCTACATTAGCTACAACAACAAACACGCCCAGCTGCCAACAACAACGCTGCCGGCCACTACCACTCTGCCCGCCGCTGCCGCCACTCTAGCCACCACAGCGGCCATGCAACAACATCAACAACAACAACAGCGCCAACTGGCAGCCAAGCCGCCGCCGCTCCAACTCAGCAGCGATACCATATTCGTGGACGCCCAGACGTCCACATCGCCGCTGGCAGCAACGAGCATTGTGACTGCAGCGGACATCACGTTGCCGCCGCACTCGTTGACGCTGGGCGGCTCCTCCGATGGCACAACCACGCCCAAGACCGAGTACTCGACGGCCATATCCAGCGGACAGCTACAGCAGGCCTTTGCCGAGCTTCAGTACTACAACAACAACAACAATGGCCTGGCCACATTTCAGCAACAGCAGCAGCAGCAACAACAACATTTACTTTTAAGCAACAACAATAATAGCAATAATTCCATCGCATCAGCAACAACAACAACAACTAATAACAGCAGCAACATTATAGCCGGAGGCGCCGCCGCTGTCGCTGCCGAGAGCGCACATTTTATGAAAAATTGTGATTTACTAATATCGAATAATTTGTATCCACCGAGACGAGAGGTGAGCGCGCGCGCCGCAAACAAAATGTGTCCTCTTCTGTTATCCTCTTTGGTTGCCTTATTGGGAGTGCAGCGGTGCTTCCCCTTCTTCTTTTTCTTTTGGGCTCTCAACAGGGATCGCATGCAATTTGTTTCCCCCTTTATTTTTCCCTCCTCAAAATATTTGATTAATGTAGTAGTTTGTTTTTATTTATTTCTCGATAGATATAATAAAATATAATAAATAAAAGACCAAAGTTAAAAAACCAAAGATATAATATGAAATATTAAAAAGAACTATTAACGATGAAATATAAAAGATAATAGATAAACGATCAAAGATAAACAATAAAAGGCTAAAGATTAAAAGACTAAAATATTTGAAATGTAACTGAAGTAAATAAAATGCCACATAACTTGAGAGAAAATGTAAACATTTGTATAAAATGTATTTAAATAAATGTAAAAATGAGATTTATTTCGTGACTAACACATAAGCCCCATAACATAAATTGAGTTTCTTGATAAATGCATAAAAGTAAAAATAATAGAGATATACATACATACATATACTCGTATATATACATATGTCGGAGAGAGAGGTTGGACAGCACGGGTTATGTGTGGCGCCACAGACAGACTCGTGGCTTGTGGCCTCACTCCTTTCCTAATTTTCGCTCCCTTTTATTTCGTTTTCATTTAATGCCGGAGCAACTAATATGCCTTGCTCTCTCAACAATATAGTATGTGTTAACTGTTAGATCACATGACCCTCTTTCCTTGTATTGGTTTCTCACACAACATCCTTTATTGAATTACAATTATTCTTGTGTTCACATTTTCTTATTCCCCCGCTCGTAAGAACAAATACTATTATTTATGTTAAAAATAGAAACAATTATTTTAAGCAGAAGTCAAAGGTTATTTAATTGCTTAGCAGATTATTTTTGAGCCATTTTTTGAATTGCTATTCATTTGCATTTTTTGTTGTTGTTGTAATATTTGAACGATATGCTAATTTTCCGCTTCGTCTCTCTTCCGCACAGTTACTAACTACGCATAACGACGACGTCATAATACATCAGTCCAGTGATGGCCACCCATATAACATAACAGCAGCAACAACAACAACAGCCGCAGCCGCAGCAGCAGCAGCAGCAGCATCAGCTTCAGTAGGAGAGTCAACAACAACAACAAACGCTAATAACAGTAATCTGTTCAAAGCTGCTACTGCCGCCGCCGCAACGGCTGCCTATGAACAGCAACAATTACAATTGCAGTTACAACAACAAAACAGTCCCACAAGTAGCATATCAAAAGGAAGAACTGAACTATTGTTGGGCGATCAATCGCTGCGACAGGATCCGCGGTAAGTTCCCCTGCCTCCCTCCCTCCACACATCTCCCCCACATCTGCTTACTGGCATTTCCACATGAGTTGCGTTAAGAAATGAAACGAGCGCGAAAAAGTGTAGCCTAACCCGCAGGGGCTCTGTTAAATGCCGCCATGCTGCCAACGGCTAGTGGCTTGCCAACTGTAGCGCCTCATAAACTGTAGTTACTAGCGATTTGTTTGCACAGCCCACTACTGCCGTGTTTGTTTTGCTTGCCGGTCTCGTATTATTCCAAGCATTCATTACACACACACACACACACGCATATACATATGTACATATGCCTTAGCCACTGCCCCTACCCCTGGCCATGCACTTTGCCAACGGCACGTTTAATAAACCAAAACGTTGCCGCTGTGCCGTGCACTGAATGGAATTTTGCTCGCTGGTGGAAATACCCCCATGTGTGCCACACAACACACACAGGTATGGTGTATGGGTGTGTGGGTGTGTGTACACAGCGTGTTTATGACTGCTTATTTATTTACTACGTTTCCTGTTAGCTCGCTAACTTGCTGGATTTTCCAGCTGGTTGCCTGTTCCTTGCTGCATTCGCATTTTGCCTTTCGGCCAACGCTGACATTTTTCACACATACTTTACAGCGCCAGAGGTGTGTGCATGCGCATAAGTCTGTGTGTGTGTGTGTGTGTGTGTGTATCTGTGTCTGTGTGTCCTTGCTCGACTGCCTCGCTGCATGCCAAATGAACCTGTTGTGATTTTGCCCGCGGCCAGTGCGCATAGATACTACACGGATAGATATATGGAAAAGACAATCTGCTAAAGGAGACGACGAACTACAAGTATGCAGCCCACACAGCCCCACCCACTTACACCCCCACATACCCCATCCCAAGCATAATCCTACGCACATTTTTACGCTCTCATCTTATGCTCATTATTAATTAAGGAGCTATTTTCCACAAACACCCTGCGCCACATATTTATACATTTTTAATCGATTTTCTGCTGCCACAGTTTGACAAGCTGCGAGCGTACGCGTACTCAACATTTTTATACCCCAACACAGTCGCTTCCTCTCTCCCGCACCACCCCCCCCTTCCCCCCCCCCTCTCACTAGCTCTCTGTTTCTCTTCTTCCTTCGATCAGTCAGCGGCAGCAGCTGTTTAAATAATTCACGCGTTCCTCGGGCGTTTCAGGCGCGTTTTTCGAGCGTTTTACGCTGGAAGAGTGAAAAGGTGTTTCAGATATACTTGTAGTTATTTATTTCTTTAGTACATCAGCAATAGTTCTGTCGATGATAATTACTAAAATATAACTATAACTAACTAACTATTCTATATTTTTGATTAGCTAAGTAGCTAAGTAGCCTTTATCGGGAAGTACTATATTATTATTAATTCTATATGCTCGTAATTTCCATTTTTTGTATTGCCCCGATTCTAGGCAAGGACAACTGCTCGTCCTGCCCCCCTAAACTGCATAGACTTGGAGATGTTGCTTAAATGTTGAAAAAGTTTGCATTTAACTGTCTGTCAATTAAAGAAAGCTTTAATAAAAAGTTATGCAGCGCTCAAAAGTGCAAAGTTTGTGAAAACAACAATAATAATAGCGTGCGGCAGGCGATAGAGATTTCAAGTTTGGAAGCATGTCGCAGTTCTGTGACAGTGATGTTGTTGTTGTTGTTGTTTCGCTATGAAAATATTTGCAACGTATTTGGCACCTGATCCATGGCCCGACCACCCATCTCTGCTGCCACTGCAACTGCCACCGCCCCCGTCCCCGGCCCCGTCTCTGCCCCCAATCAATGCACATTGTTCCATTTGAGAGGCAAAGCTGCTGACTAATCAGCCACAGGCCACAGACATTGATGACGAGGACGTCACTTCATGCGCATTATCTTTGCAAATGTTGGTTGTTGTTGTTGTTGTTGTTGCCATAGTATTGTGCATTTTGTCCGCAGGCAAGAAAACTGTCAAAGTGCACATCTCGTCTCTCATATTCAACGTCCATGTCCATGTCGTCGATGTCTGCGTTAGTCAAATGCAATGATGAGCGTTGCACAGCGGGCGGGCGGCTTATTGAATGGCTGACTAACTGACTGATTGACTGACTGTCTGGCTGGCTGGCTGGCTGGCTGGCTGGCTGACTGTTTGCCGAGTCTGCGAGTGACGGGCGAGGGAGAGGCGGCTTGACATTGACATCTGATGACAACAATCAATGCTGATGATAGTTGTCTTGAGTCTTTCGCTTGTCGGTTGTCGGTTGTCGCCCGTCGTTTGACGTTTGACGAAAATGCTCGTAAATTAGAGAAGCGAAACAAAACAAATCTCAGACACTCATTGAACGCAAAGCCAAAGTCATTCCGCTGGTGATTAGCATGATTGTCAGCAATCTTTGGCCAGTGCTGCTAAAACTGTGCCGAGCTACGCACGATGGCGCCGCTCACTTGGAATTCAATTCGTTGCCAGACAGAGGACAGCAAGGCAGCTAGATAGGCAGCCATAATTGTCATTCGGGCCGTGTCTCCCCACCACGTTCCAGGCTTGAGATGCCAAACACGCGCAAGCGCAACACTAGCCAGTGTTTCTATACCCTGCAGAAAAAGGGCATATTAGTAGACCATAAAAATTGAAGCTGATAATAACGCATATAATACAGTGATGGAGGGTTTTTTATTTTAATACAAGTTATTGTAATAACAACAGCAAAATTAATATAGAAATAAATAAATTATTCTACGTAACCAGCTGAAAAAAAAATCAAATTAGATTTGCTCGATTGCAACATTCTGATTTTTAAACAGAAGGCTCAAGGGAGAATAAATCTCTGGCTAGCATGAACTTCATTTTTTGTGCAACTTTTTGCAAATCTGTTGAATGTCTTCGGTATATAGAATTGCTGCAGATCGGTTCAGAGCTAGAAGTGACTATAGCAACATTTTCATTTTCAAATGATTAACTGAATTGTTTGTTAGGGCTTAAAAGCATATAGACTCTTTGCTATAAATGTATTTGGCTTACTATTACATTTAAGAACTATTTAAATATTTAAGCATTTAATAGTTGTTAAAAATGTTAAAAATGGCCTTGCAATTCTGCAAATATTCTGCACTTTTTACTAATTTTTTCACTTATCATCTGCCTCTTGCTCTGAAATTAAACTGCAGAAATATTTAAATATTTTAACATTTGTATTTGGTTTTATAACTAAATAGCCTTTATAAATGTCCTTGGAATTCTTCAAATATGCCCTTTTTACTAATTTTTTCACTTATCATCTGCCTCTTGCTCTGAAATTAAGCTGCAGAAATATTTAAATATTTTAACATTTGCATTTGGTTTTATAACTAAATAGCCTTTATTTTTACTAATTTTTTCACCTCTTGTTTTGAAATAAAACTGCAGAAATATTTAAACATTTTAAATTTGTATTTGGTTTTATAACAAAATAGCGTTTAAAAAAGGCCTTGGAATTCGGGCTTTTTACTCTGCTTGCTCTGAAATAAAACTGCAGAAATATTTAAACATTCGAAAGTTGTTCTTGATTTTATAATACTAGCTTTAAAAAAAAAGCCTTGGAATTTTGCAAATATGCCACTTTTTACTAATTTTCTCACTTAATATCTCTATCGTGTCGTTCCCAATTTGGCTTTAAGAGATGTCACAAATCATTTGGCCGAACGTTTGCTTAAATTAATATTCTCGAGATTTCACAAAATTCTATTTTGAAACGAGCAGCGACTTGTAAACAATATATAAAACAATTTCTTACCACATTAAAAGGTTCTGGGTTCTTCTATATAGACATAACATCATCTCTGTAATTAAAGAGCAACAAACAAATAATTTGAAGGAAGCGAGTTGTAGTGTCAGTGAGGCCGAAGAGAAGCTGTTCTTTTAAGCTGTCTTTCTTACGCTGGTTCCTTCATCTTTATGCCTTGGCCGCGTCCGTTGAGGTAGGTTGGTTGCTTTCCCATGGCTGCTGGCAGCGTGAAAAATCAATTAATATGTTTGAGCCCGCACTGGCGAGCGGCACAAATGCATCTAAGCCGCTCAGAGAGGCTTACAGCGGTCAGAAGTCTTTGGGCCAGCCATGGGGGGAAATGTAATTAAATCATTAATTTCCTGTCGTTAGAAGCCTTTTTTACCTAAAGGCCAACAACAACGCCAACAGCTACAACAACTACAAAAACTACAGCAACTACATAGGCAAACGCCCACATCTTGGACAGCAACAGGCGCTGGGAAAACGCTGAGGAAAAGACTTAGAAAATGAATATAGAATGGAAAAAGCAAAGCGCCTGAAAACTTCCAAGAATATTAAATGAAGTTATATATTCATGTGTGTGTGTGTGTGTGTGTGTGTGAGTGCGAGTATGTGTGCTGTTATTGTTGGATTTGTAGCTGCTGCTTCTGTAACTTGAGATAAATCCGTTATAATAACTCAAGAAGTTCGTGCGGTGCGGCGAGCCCCAAAGACCACAACTCGGACCCAAAAGACAAAAAAAGGGGGAGAGCAAAAGCAACGGATGTTGCACAGTGCATCAAGGGAGCATAATCCCCATAGTCCCCAAACTGTTACAAAAAGCTGCAATGCTGGAAAATGTAGGAAGCCATCTTCGCAGAGCATCGGGAACGAGCAGAGGCTTCAATGAGGTCCGATTCAGAAGCACATCTTATAGGCTATATCTTCTGACCATCTATGCACAAAGCAGACAGCAGTCGTGGATCCTAGAGTCCCCAAACTCTTACAGAATGCTGCAATGCTGAACAATTTGAGAAACCATCTCTGAAGTCTTTTTACATAACACTTGAAAAAGCGCAGAGGCTTTAAGATCTGATTCAGAAGCATATTTTTTGCATGGCTATAACTTCTGACTACCACTGATTAGTCAGTGCACAAGCACTAAGCCATCGTTCCTATAGCAACACCAATTGCACCCCTTAGACCCTAATATCTATGTAGTTTCCATCATCACTAAGCAAATAAAAACCCGAATCGGGTTGCTATGACAGCGCTGTATGTATTTCTATATGTAGATCTAAATATTGGATGTTATTTTGAACATTTTTGCGAACTTATTGTGGCACTGTGCTTTGGACCAAAAAATGAAGATGCCCCAAAGGGTGCACAAAAATACACACACACACACACACATACATACGAGTACAGCATCCATATGCTCTTATGTCTTTCTTTACTATATACACCAAAGGGTAAAAAGTGAAAGGGCATATTAGTTTTGTAGCAAAGTATGGGCGTCCTTTTAAGAATATGAGCGATGGAGACATCAAATATTGCTCTTCTTATTAAATATACTGTCGGTTTTAACAAAAAATCAAGCTCCGCACCACCCATATTTAAAAGTTGCTTGAATAGGAAAAAGGCAGCAGAGACCTAACGAAGCAAGAAATAAAAATAAAAAGAACATTCTTAAGTAATCGAATAAAAATAAAATAAAGAAGACACAAAATTGGTTTCAGAAGTTGTTGCAGTCGGCGCTTTTTTTCCATAATTGTGGGAGTACTCTCAGCCAATAGTAGTCAGAGCAGTTGATAGAAACTGAAAATTAAGAAATCGAAGACAAATTTTATTTAATTATTTAGAAACTCTGAGCCGTTACAGTTCGAGTTCTTAAACAATCCAGCAAACTAATATATATGTTATTCTAAAATATAATCTCTTTGAAAAACAATTTTCTGGAAAGCAGGAAATGGACTTGAAGTAACGCGTCCCTTTACTACAAACTTATAAAAATGTATATTTTTCAGGAACTTGAATATTCTGTATAAAAGAAGAGTGTTGTTATCAAATATTGCCAGTTGATTTTAATTATTTATTTTACTTCTTTAATAGGAGGGGATTTTGTAATGCCTTTAAATTATTTACAAAAGTACAAGCTATTTCCTTATTGTCAAATATTTAAAATATATATTTTTACTTTATTGTACAGTTGTATTTTGAAATATAGAAATTAACTAACTAACTACTGTATTACTTTTCGGGGAAAGATATAAAAATAAAAAAAACTAAAAATACCAACTGGATAAAACCTTGATAGTTAAGAGCTTGTTTTTGTACTTTTCTTATACCTACCTTTAAATCCTTTCAATATAAAATAGATTTAAGCCTTTTTCTATATTAAATGGGACTTTACGTTCCATTAAGGGCTAAACTGGGAATATTTTTGGGTGACCTAAGGCAAATAAATTCCAGGACGATACATTATATCGAAAGTATAAAGCATCCATAAATAGTTGGTTAACGCCTGATTTTTTAGAGGTGTTTCCCAGCTTTGGATTCCCAATTATAGTGAGTGGAAACGCAGCAAAAAATCGAGAGCGGGAAAGTGCGAGAGAGTGAAGGATAGATCGGTTCAGAGCAGCTGTGACAGATCGTTATTGGTTTTCTGCATAAATCATGTCAAGAGAGTTTCTTCAAATATATTACCAAACATCGCTCGACTTTAGCCCGGAAAGTGACTTCATATAGAGTATTCCCTAGCGAATTCGCCTGACTTGGGCGTGCTATTTTTTTTTTTTTTTGCTTCTAAAAAGTGTGCAATCGCCCTCGCCACGTCTCCACTACTCTCTCACACTCCCTCTCTTGCTGCTCTTGTCATTGTTGTTGTCGATTGTATCTTTAGGATACTTCTATGCTAGGTACCCAGAACAGCAAGCCGAGCGGGTTGGCTGTTTGTTTTGTTTTGTTTTGTTTTCCTTATGTTGCCTCACATCGCCTCTCCTCGTCACTGCTTGGTCCCCTTTGTCTTGCTTCACCTTGCCGTGCCTTATTTTTCTTACCTGTTGTAGTATTTTTGTTAGCTCTGGCTCTTCATTCTACACACACACACACACACACACACATGTAGATTGAAATTGAAATTGAAGACGGAAAAAAAGGGCAGCAGAAATGCTGAGAAACAGAATGTCGGAACGAACATAAATTGAACTGGTTCACATGTTAGGGACTAACTGAAAATGAAAATGAATGGAGAATATTGACATATAGTATGTATATATGTATGCCATATTATAATGGAAATTTTCCTTTAAGGAATTCAACTAAATAGAATACAACTTTGAACTAGTTCGCCCCTAGCTGAGAGCCATCTTTATCATTAAATTTGAATACAAAAGTCACTTAACAGCTTAGAAGAAATTTTCGTTATTATTCCAAAAAAAATCATTTCATCCACAGCTGAGAGGAAAAAGTCTGTCATCAAAAATCGAAAAGCTTCGTTTAAGAAATTCAACTGAATTTTCCAAACTATTCCAACTGAACTAATTCGGTAATAGCCGACGCGCGGAACCATTCACATGTTCGTTGGCGTTTTGTGAACAGACCATGTGACACTAATCCCTCAATTTTTAGGATGCTGAGCCAGTTTTATGGCACCAATGATGCTGCAAGTGCTTTATAAGAGATATATATATATATGTATGTGTGTGTGTACAGGTAGGATGTGCGTATGTGTGTGTGCGCGTGTGTGGAGCATCTTGTGAGTTGCCTTTTGGAGGAGCATCAGCCGAGCCCAGGCTTGTTGTCAGTTGTAGATGCCTTTGGGCGGCAATGTCCGCGCTGCATAGCTGGCTGTTGAGTCACGCACACACACACACACACACACACACTTTTGTTCTTTTTGTACGCTGCAAGGCATTAACAACAGGCTTAACATAAACATATACATATGTTTGTATGTATGTACATATCTATGTATGTATGTGTATTATACCTGCGCCTCTGACGCCGCCGCCGCAATCGCGCCTGGGCCTGAACCTCTCTTTTTCTCTTCCTCACAACTCATACGCAATTAACTAGAGATGCACTTTAGTCCGACACGGCCATGAAATAGATACGCACGACGAAGCACGAATCGGACGTAGGCAAAAAAAATAGTGCTTTCTAATCGAAACAATGAATGCCTTTCCAATTCAAGCATTCACAGTCAGTGATATTTTATTTACATACTTACATATATTAGAATTGTTATTTTTTAAAACTGTTGATAAAAGGGCTCTAAGACAGGGAAAATGTTCTTTTCGAGATTTCTAATTATCCAGTCTGAAGAACGTTGTGTTCGAGAGTAACGAGCTCAGTTTAAAGATAAACACCTTCAAATAGCTACCTATTATTGCAAATTACACCTAATTCTGTTTTTACACGGTATTTTTTTACACGGTTTTGATAAAACACGGTTTGAAAATTAAAAATTGCACCTATTTTTGCATATGTATGATAAATGTTTTTTTACACGGTTGCTTCTGAAACCAATCTACCGTGTAAAAACAGAATTAGGGTACTAATAAAAGTGCCTTTTTTGAATTTTTTCTATCGACAACCATTCTAATCAGCATGTTTATTTCAAACGACATCAAAATCCTTTTACAGGATATGTGGGAAGAGACTATTTTATAGTGTGATTACAAAAGTTTTTTCCAAAATTAAGTATTTTTTGATCGTGATTTTTTTCGTGCCTTTTGGAGTCACGAAATCTGAATACAAGTAAAAATATAATAAATACGACGCATGCTCAGCTCTAGCATCTGCACCTCACACATACTTGTACATGTGTTTCTTTGTAAGTATTAGTCTCGATTGCTTTTACATTTCGGCTTACTTTTTGCTTTATTGCTGCGGCTGCTTCTGCTTCTTTCTCTCGTGTAGTTGCTGTTGTTGTTGGTGCTTACGCTGGAATTCTTACCTTACCTTCTTCTATAACATAAAAACCGCTTCCACGCGAGGCGAGGCGAGGCGAGGCGATGCGATGCTCACTCGTCCCGCTCCTTAAACGCTTTGAGCTGTTTGCACACTTGAAACAGCACAATTTGCTATTGTTTGTTGGCCTTGTTGTGTGTCCCTGCAGTACTGAAAGGTTCTGTTTGGCGCTTAGAGGCAGCGACTACCTCAAGTCACTAGCGATCGACTCAAATGGGTTAGCAGTGTGCCAAGAAAGGGACGATGGATCGATGTGACGATGTGAAACCATGCACATGTTTTTCTCTCTCCGTGTGTGGAAGGCGGAGAACAGTAAAGCAACTGTTTACCCGCAACTGAGTGTTTAAGAAAAAAAAATAGGAAATATTAAGAAAAAATTAAAAAAATAAATAAATAAATGAAACGAAAATAGTTGAAAACGCCGAAAACCCCGGCCGGCGTTCTCCAAACACATTTGTTAGGGCTTAGAGAGTGTCAAAGGGGTCGCGTCAAAATTGCCGACAAGGTGCTGCTGCCCGTTACTACAGGGGTGTGCTTGCGAGTGTGTGTGTGTGTGTGTGTGTATGTGTCCTTTGATGGTGTTACGGTGGAAAGAAAGCGAACAAGCAGCAGCAATCAACCGCCTGTCATTTGAGTGCGCTGCACTTGCGCTACGAAGGCGAAACACATACACACACACACACACTCTCGCTCTCTCCTCTCTCTCTCTCTTTCTGTCTCTCACTCTCTTCCACGCTCTCGTGCGCTCTCTTTGGGCCTTGTCAGCGTTCGTCAGCGCGCGTCTAAGCCGCGTCGAGCCGTTCAGTCTACGCTTGACTTTGCCAGCAGAGGTAACGCGTTGTCGCTTTGTCGTTTGTTTTGCGTCGTAGTAACAGCATGACAACAACAACAAAAGAAGAACAACAACAAACACGTTCGTTTGCGACTGTTAGCCGGCGACAGTGCTCAAAAGTATAATAACAATGTTTAAATAACAGCAACTGTAACATGTGCAACGATTGCAGCAACATAATGTTTTGATTCGAGATCAACAGTGCAGTAGCAGCAACAGCAGCAACAACAACAACAACAAGAAGAAGAACAGTAAAACAACTGCAAATGTTTCTCTGCATACCTGAGCGTGTGTGTATGTGTGTGTGAGAGTGTAAGAGAGTGTTTGTGTGTGTGTGTGTGTGTGTATGTGTTTCTTAAGAACTTCAAACTCATTAAATAGTAATTAAAGCCGGCCAGCCAACAACAACAGCAGTGAAAGCGGAAGAAGAAAAGCCAGCAACAACAACAACAACAAAAGATCGTTGCTGTAGTCCAACATGGATTTAGACTATCGTCTGCATGCATACTCGCACATCAGTACCTCAGATTTGTAATGCATAAGATGTTGTTGTTGTTGTTAGTGTTGCTGTTGCCAAATTGAAATGTTTGTTCAAGTGAAATGCAATCCATGTGTGTGCCTGCAACGACCATGCAACTGCTATTCGTGTTGTTGTTGTTGCCGTTGGTATGTGGCATGCAATGCGCCACTCGCCACCACATACCAATCGACAATCGCCAATCGCCAAACGCCAAACCGTGCTCCCAACACAATTGGCAAGAGGCGGCTTCAGCAGCAGTAGAGGTGGGGGGATGAAGCAAAAGCCACTGCCAACAATGGACATCGGAAATTGGAAAATGGAAAAAGGCAGCCGACCACTCACTGACCGACCGAACAACGGCTAGTCAGTCTAGTGAAAATTTTTGTTTTGAAAGTGAAAAATTGAAAAATTGGCTATTGCTGCTGCTACTGTTGTTGTTGCCACAATTGTTGTTGCAGTTGCTTTTACCTTTTAATTAATAAACGGCAACATAAAGCCGAAATTACCATTTGCGTGTCGCGCGCGTTTTTGTGGCGTTTTTAAACACGCGCATGCGCAACGTCTTTGTTGCTGTTGTTGTTGCTTGCTGCTGCTGCTGCTACTTCTGTTATTATTTTTTTCCTCGTTTTATTTGTATATGTATTTTTTTCAAGTGAAGGCATTACAAATATAAAAAATGCCACAAAAGTGAAACAAAATAGATACGCACATATATATATATATATAATATATACATATACAGTATATATATATTTTTGGAAAATTAAGAAAAACGATTACGTGCCATGTTTGGGGCGAAAGCCAAAACCTGACTTAAAAGTGAAGTACCAACAGCTATAGACGGGGATTAACACAAGCCGCCAAGTTGAAATCTGCAAAAATGCGTATCCTCAAACAATGGTGAGTTGGCCCAAAATTATACAAATATAGCAAAGGGAAACCATCTGCGGATCGCAATTGTCGATGGGGGAATGGAGAAAGGACTAAATAGTGACAGTGGGATTTAAAGCAACTATTTGGTTGATCCTATACTATACACAATTTTCAGTTCTTGTCGATTGGCTTTGTAGAGCATATCTGTTATATTTATAAATTGATAAAAACACTATATTATTGAGCCAAAGGGGAGTCCAAAAAACCATCAAGAATGAGAGAGGGAGAGCCAAAGAATACCACAATGATATCCAATATTATAAATCATATAAACAATAGCGCGATCAAAAATACACGCAAAAGCGTCACATTTAAAAACCAAAAAGCTATAGCTATTCGAAGAAGTAACAAAATGTGTTTTAATTTCCTTTTAAGACTCTAACCCAATAAGGTATCAATTGAATCTCCTTTAAAATGGATTTAATAGAAAAGTAAGAAGCGCTCAACTGAATAACTATACTAAGAGAACACTCTTATTTAATCCATGAAAGACAACCTATAATTATAAATGCTCGTACAAACTCGTACAACCGAAGAGGTGTTTTGTAGAAAACTAATAAGCAATCTATAGACCTTAAGAACTTAAATAGCTCATGATGTTAAGCATTGTTTGAAAAAGCTTCTCACTTGAAATCAGAGCGGGGAAGCCATAGATGCATGGTTTTGTTAGTTTATAAATTATTATGAGAAACCATAAGTTTTTTAATTTATAAATGAGTTTGAATTATCATTTGACTTGAGACCATAACGAAATATTAGAAAATTCTTTATAGTTTTTGATCCAATCGATTTTAAAATATTTACAAGGTATATTCGATTTAAGAAGTTTCTAAAACAGAACTGCTATATTTAGTCACAAAAGTAAAGCTGCTTCAAAATTAAGAACCTAATTTCTTAATTCTAGAACTCTTCTCATGAAATCTAAGAGGAGAAATCCTTCATCTAACTATTGTTTGCTGTTATAAGGAACCATAAACCCCTAGTTTATTTGTATATTAATTGGAAATATTATCATATCGCTTATGACCACCCAAGTATGTGTATATATAAGTACTATATGCAGCAATTGTTTATAGAAAAGTAACGACATTGGTGGCCAACACTTGCACAGCAAAAAAAAAAAAAAAAAATAAAGCTATACTAAGCATCTGTATTCCTCCTGCTGGCCCTCTCGGCAAGCAACCCTAGCCCTAGTCGTAGTCGTAGCCCTCCTCCTCTGACTCGCACAGTGCACTCCAACCGGAAACACGACAAACATCTTGCATGTGCTGATGACTGTTTCCATTGTTTTCAATGCATCGTGTCGTTAATGCGAGACGCCCAAAGCTGCTGTGCCGGCCTTATCTCTTTTTCCAACTACGACGAACACCTCCCCCCTCATACGCTTCTCTAACAGCGGCTCTCTTTTTATTTGTAGTATGTATTTTATACGCTATGTGGTGCAACAAATTGGGGTTTTTGTTTTTAGCTGAAACTGCATTTCATTTTCTGAGCTCGCTGCTGCAGTCGAAGTGGAAGTCGGCGTTTTGGGCGACTCTCTCCCTACAAATGTATATATAGTACGTATACATATGTACATACAAACATACATATGTACATACATATATATGCGATTGCAAACAGATACTTATCTAAGTTATTGTTGTTGTGTTGTGACTGTCATTGTTGTTGCTATTGTTGTTATTACTACGTGGCTTTGTTGCTAGTAATCGGATGTATACGAGTATACTCGTATGTTCTTGATAATCAGCACTTGCGGTGCCGTTTATTTCATTGTTTTAAACATATTTGAGAGCACATTTCGTGGTAAAGAGATGAAGTGAGCCAGCCAACTGAGGAAGTGATATGTACGAAGGTATGTGCACTTGCCGGTTAAAGTCTCTGTCTGTCTGCCTTTCCATCTTTATACGCCGTACTCGAGCGGTTTTCACGCGTATGCTAAAAAATCTGAATAAACGTAACGCAAAGCGTGGCGAACAATGTGTTTTAGAAATGTACGAGTAGTATGAACAGCATGATGTCTCATCATCGTATCGTTGTTTGTTTCTATGTCCGTCTGTATGAACGTCGATAACTTTTGAACCATAAGAGCTAGGGGAATACCCAACTTGATGTGTAAACTTGTCCTATCCATACGCATCGCAAGCTTGTTAAAAAACATACATATATGTACAGACTTTTTATCATGGACCGCAATTAATGATTATTCTGTTGTTTTTTTTTTTTTAATGAAAAAATCATGCACTTATAGCAACGAAAGCGAGGAATTTACCAATATCCTTACCTTTGGGTTATTGTTTGGGATTAATCAATCTCTCAAAATTATATGATTATTTTTGAGTTTTACCTTACAACTTAACTAATAATCATTATTTCGGAAAAAAAATCTGAGTTTTATTTTTGATCAAGAATTTGTAAATTTGCTGAAAATATTTTTGAAGAATGTTTTTTTTTGGCCCAAAACTGCACTATAGGGGTTCGTTATGGCTTATTGTTTAAAGATATATATAAATTTTGTACTTAATCCCTATGAAAAAAGCAACTTCAGCTGTATTTTTGATCAAAAACAATAATTATTAGTCAAGTTGTAAAGTAAAACGAAAAATTAATCATTATATTGTGAACGAATGCATAAACCTATTGTTATTTTTCTATCTTTTTAGTTAATTGCAAATGTCGGAAAGAAATATTGCATTTCTATTATATATATATTGTTTCCGACGTTATCGTAATTGAGTTTTATTTAATCGCTGGGAATAACAATCTTGCTACCAACAACTTTTTTGTTTATCAATATATCACCACTAAACTAGATTCTTAGCAGTATTATTGATGATGTTCAATCAAAATCCGTGCAGCTGACATATTTTACTTTACAAGTAGTTTACGGACTGTGGGAGCGGTTGTGAGGACCTTAGTGTTCTACTCTTTTTTTATTCTTCTTCCATCTCTTAGATACTATGCGAAGCCGCATTTGCTATTCAAAGCACGCAAGCAAAAGCAAGAAAAACAACAGCAATTGTTTTAGGAATTTAAGTGTATGTGTGTATGTAGGTGTACACACATATATACACATGTAGTACATATATATGTATGTGCATATGTCTATGACCGCCATATACATGTATGGAAAGAGTCGTCGTCGTCGCCACCTACACTCAGCCAAGCCCTGCAGCTTGGTCTATTACCAAGAACTGCACCGAAACGAAGACGACGAAGAAAAGGAGCTGCATGAAGAAGTAGACGAAGACGAAAAAGTAGAAGTAGAAGAAGGATCTGAAGTAGCAGAGAAGGTAATGAAGAATAGAGGCGAGGCAGCAATAAGCAGAAGTCATTCGATTTGCTTGACTTTAAACCAACAACAGGTCGTGCTACCTGCCAGGCGGAAGAGGAGGAGTGCACCGAAAAGGGGTTGGCCAGCCAGAGAGCAGGGGCAGATGGCCAGCGGGACAGCAGAACAGAGGGACGCGGGCAAGGAACCAACTACATGAATCATGCCGCAAGTCACATGCATTTCCGCCAATTGCACACCACCAACAGCCATGACCGAAATGTTTCTCTGAAACAAAATTACAGATTTATGTTTATTTCACTTTTTCAATTTCGCTAAAAAAAAAAAACACGGCGAGGGAATACACTGCATCAGGTTCGGGTTACTCGACTACTCGATGAAGTCGGTAAATCTAGAAATATCCAATAAAATGCCATTTTGGAGAATATCGTAAGAGAATGGTAAAATCATTGCTCAATCATCAATTAATATTAGAATACATAGCTTGGCTCTATTTTCTGAAAAATTTGACATTATAAAATAGCTTAGGGTATGATAAATAATGTAGAGGTAGTTAAAAAAGCAAAATAGCTTGCAAAACAGACTTTAAAACTGACAGCAAATTGTCAAGAAAACATCGATTGAGAGCTTCTTCTTTCTTCTAAACTAATTTTAATTTTTTGTGTTAGAGGCATACCAAACTAAATAGTTAACAAATTGATTCCGATAGCGGACGGACTACTCCCCAATTCAAAATTATATGCACATTACAATCCCATCAATTAGATGAGAATTAAATTAATTAAATATGTTTTACTAGTGATTCGTCCTGATACAACCTTCATATCTATTTTACATCAGCCCGCTTTTTTTCTTGTATTTTTCTGGCTTTCTAAATGCCTTAAACCATTGAATATCAACTGTAGAAGCTAAGTATTATTGGTGGAAATTCCAAGTAAATTCTGGTACATTTGAGACCTTTCTGGAACCTTTCCTTATCTGCCAAATTTTAAAACACGAAACAAAGCAATGCATTCCCATCAACCATTTCCGGTCATTTTCTCCCCTATGTTGGGGTCTAATTAAAGTTTATTTTTCCATTTCTAGTGGAATTATGTCATGTCAAGTTAATGGTATTGTAATCAAAATTAAATCTATTTTAGATAGACTTTTTATGGCCCATTTTAATAAATTGACGAATTGATGTGCAAAATATTTAAATTATAGTCAAGACATTCAAGCAATTCAGAATATATGTTAATGCCTGATGCTTTCCAGGAAGGAAGACTTTTTATGTATATGATTATAAATTTGTGCTCCAAGTTGGAGCTTTATTATATGGCGGCGGAATGGTTTGACAGAAACTAAACATTATGTACAAAGTAAGCTTCAGTTCCTTGTAAAGTTTGTCGAATTTCCTAAAGTCTTAAGAAGTCTGAAGCTTGAAAATCAGTTCGAATTGTTGAGTTAATTATGAGTTTCTACTAAAAGCAACTTCTTTGGAATTGACGTTTTAAAGCGTGTTTGTATGCAAATTATTTGCATGTCAGACCATAGCGAACACTTTTGATATTTTATTTGAGTTTTTCGCTTGCTTTTTGAGGCAATGCCGATGTTAGAGTGGCTTATAAGTGTGGAGGTGTAACCACTTAGATCGACGCATTGCATTCTCTTCACTAGCTTTTTAAGCAAAGGGTATGTACAGTTTTATGCGCAGCTCTGTTTGCATTTGAA
The DNA here is from genome assembly GCF_003285725.1 of Scaptodrosophila lebanonensis. Lineage (NCBI taxonomy): Eukaryota > Metazoa > Arthropoda > Insecta > Diptera > Drosophilidae > Scaptodrosophila > Scaptodrosophila lebanonensis. The sequence continues at coordinate 389,800 of NW_022060598.1, read as the reverse complement.
AAATGAATGATTTGAAATGAAGAATACGGGAAGCGGTCGGTCAGTCGGTTGCTCACTCTGCCGCCAGTCTGAGACTCGCACACTCACACGCCTACTGCGAAGCAAAGCGAATCCCGTACCCTCTGGGCATGACATGCCGCGCCTCAGGCTGGCATGCTGCGTCCGTCCAACCGTCGAACGTCGTTCGCCGTCAACCATGAGCCGTGAGCTGTGGCATGCCTCACTGAATCTCGACTCGCACTGGCTCCGGCTATGTCTGTGGCTATGGTTGTGGCTGTGGCCGTGGTCTGGTATCGGTATCTCTTGCACTTCGCTTAACAGCCATCCGTCAATGCAGTCGAGTCTGATGGAACTGACGGCCGACTGACGACATTGGCGACAAGGGGACCGCCGAGGCGTGATCAGTGACGCGGTCGGCCACAATACGCGCTTGTGGGCAAGTGTCGCGCTGAATGTGAGACGCGCGGGTTTATGAAAAGGGTTGGCATAGCTCCAGTATAAGGAACGTACACACAAACACGCAAACAAACACACACGCATAAACACAAACGCACACTCGTCAGCCACACAAAGAAAATTTGCTATCTTTGTATCTATTGAGGTGGACCGCAATCAAGCTGGAAACTTAATTGAGGGCCCGGGTCCGGCAGTGTCCACATAAAACGATAAGCAGGTCATTTGACTATCAATTCAACAGGAAATGGAAGCTTTTATGTGTAAATGTGTGTGCGTGTGTGTGTGTAGAGGTCAGCACTTTAAGTGTCAGACATCTATAAAAGACAACTAAGTACACATTAGAGCCTGCAATCAATTAAGATTCATTTCAATTTCGAAATCGTAAAGCGAAACTAAATGCTTTTCAATTGAATGCTTGAATGGATGGACACAGGGAGCGCTCTCTCCTTCTCTCAATCGGACTTGTTTGTTTTACAAAAATCACTATCCTTTACACTTGAAAATCTCTGCTTCGAATGGGGACAAATTTGAATTGAAATGAAAACAGCACTGGTTCTATTACTATTACAACTACTACTAAATTGATTTTCTAATGCTGATCAGAAATTGAAAGCAACTACTAATTAACTGACCAATGCTTACATACAATATGTTTAAGGTCACTTAGACAATGCAATATAGCCCCGAAAATGGTTAAAAGGGAAGGTTTAACATTTAAAAAAAAGAAAACCGTTGTACAATTCTAAAATCATATAAATTTATATATTTTACTAGTAAACAAGTTCTAAGCCAAACATGCATTCGAAATACACTGATGTATTTCATAGGGCTGGTTTTTTAGACGCATTACCCGTTAAGTGGTTAAATTGAGAGAGAACTGAAGAGAATTGAATTATTTGGAACTTTATTGAAAGCTAGAAGCAACTACTCTTCAGAGTACTAGTTTAAATCCATTTAGAAAATGCAATATAGCCCCAAAAATGGTTAAAAGGGAAGATTTACAAGTAAAAATAAAAGTTCTAAGCAAAACATGCATTCGAAATACACTTATGTATAATTAGAGGAGTATTTTTTTATCTGGCTACATTTCGATTTCATAAGAACACATAAGTAAAACACGCTTTAGCCGTTAATTTGTTAAATTGAGAGAGAATTGAATTATTTGAAACTTTATCTGTGCGTTAAAAATAATAATAGAGTTCGTGGCAAACACTCGGCGAACTTTTAGAAGCAGCCAGAGGAAACTTTTCATTCAATTGCAACATTTCGAAAATTGAACAATGTATTACAGATTTCTCGGGAAAAGCGGAGCCACTATGCGTTGGTCGAGTCTTGTTACAGCCAAACACCTCATGCCCTCACACACTCAAGCACTCAAGCACTCACACATTCAAGTTCTTGCTCTGGCACAGTCCCAGACGGAGGGTTAAAGACTAACGACTGACGAGTGACGACGACTGACGAGTGACGACAGAGTCAGAACTTTTGAGTTGCAGTTGCTTGGAACTTTTGCACGAAACCAAAAACCAAAGCCCCAAACGAAATTTGTGCAATGTTGGGTAAAGCTGTGACATTGAAGGAATGGAAAGTGTGTGCTATGTAGTGGGGTATGGAGGGGGGAAGGAATTGTAAAGATTACCGACCGGGTGGTAGTGAGTCGGGGGTGGGCGGGGGAGTACTCTTGAAATGTCAGCGCTGTTGCCATAACGTTGCTTAAACGTTTGCCCCACAAACCCCCCGCCCACCTATCACTGCCATTCGCCTTTTCTAAGGGTGTGTGTGTTTGGCTTTTAATTAATTCTCAAGAAATTTGCCGCTGCTGCATTCCGTTTCGGTTAACTCGGTCGGTTCGGTCTACTTGTGTTCCGTTTATGGATTTTTGGTGCTAAGTTTCTGGAAGAGCAACTGCTTATTGCAACAGCCTGGCCAGCCTTACTGCCGTCGACTGCAATTGAGCGGCAATGATGACGTCTGCGGCTTGTGGCACAGGAAAACAGGTAGTCGCAAAAGTTGAGGCCAAGGGTTTTACGACCGAATTGGTACGACTGGCAGCGTGCGATAAGCAATAGACCTGCACATCATTTGGACAAACATGTCGGCTTAACCCAATGACTCACTGAAGCCCAGAGACAACAATACCAACAAGAGCAAACAAAAACAATGGGGGGAACAACTTCCGCTGCCAGCAAACAAGCCTCTTCCGCACATAACACGTTCACAGACTGGGGCGTTCCCACCCTTCACCGCTATCTGGCAATTGGCAACTGCCAACTGGTAACTGCTAGTTGGTAGTTGATAGCTTGTAGTTGGCAGGTGCATGAGCTCCGTGCCTCAACAATGTGCAACAAGTGCCCAAACAATTGCCAACAGACACAGAGAAATGAACAAAACAGAACAGAACTCAATTCAAGTCATCTGCGTCGAGTCGAGTCGAGTCGAACCCATCAGCACTAACCCAAACTAAACTGAACTGAACTGAACTGAGCTGAGCAGTCGGGACAGTCGGGCTACAGGTGCCACTGATTAAACAGAAAACACAGTGCTCTGCAGGCTCTCAACCATGAAGCACCATCACCAACAGCAACAACAATACTGGTATTATTAGATATGAATATAATTGACAATGGCGCCTGAATGTGTACTCGAAAGCGGCCAGGTTGGAATGGCAAGTTCACGAACACATTTCCCCCATTTGTGGTATAAAATGGCATGAAGAGTGGAACAACGTACTGTAATACAATATATGCTTGGGACTTTCCTTAACACAAATCAAATCCATCAGCTCCCTATAAAAAAAAGGGCAAGCGGGAATGTTTTAATTTTTACCCGATTCCTCACAGAACTTCATAATAAGATTTAAATAATAATAATAAAATAATAAAAGCTTAGCATATTTGTGAAACCAATTAGAGCTATTCAACATAGAATTCAAAATAACAACGCCTTCTTTTAGGTTGGTAGGTTCTCAATTAGTGCCTAAAAAAAATCATTGCATAGACAGTTTGTCAAGCAAACAGGAGAAATGAATCCGAAAAACAGCCTGTTGTGCTTAAGATATTTATTTACAAAAACAAGAGAGAACGCTTTAGTCGAGCAAGCCCGACCCTGTACCCAGACAAACTTTCCATAACACAAGCAAAGATAAGGAGAATAACTTCTTAGTTTCTTAGAATTGACCGATTTGGATGAAATTTAAAACAAAAGTAGATTATTGTATATAGACTACGTGTGCAAAGTATATTTATGTAGCTTTTGAAATGTGGACAGTATTGGCGAAGAGGGGAGGGAAAATCAAAAAAATAAATCAAACTCGTGTAGCTTTCCAAAATTCAGGCGTTCATCCAGACAGACTAGACTAGACAGTCTAGATCAATTTCTCTCGTCATGCTGATCAAGAATATATACACTTTATGGGGTCGGAGATGCTTGCTTCTGCCTGCTACAAACTTTGCACAAACCTAATATACCCTTTTTAGCCTACGGGTATTGGGTATAAAAAGGAATCATTATTGAGACTATATGTGGTTTTGTAATAAACTTGCTTTGCGTATCGGCAACACAAGCGTACATACAAAGTTTGTTGTGACTAACTGTTGTGGTTTAAAAGTTCACGGCGTTCATACAGGCGAACAGACGGACAAACAGGCGAACATTTCTCTATCGGCTCGTCTAATCATACTGATTTTTATGTACGCACTATATGGGGTCTGCAACGCCTCATTCAGTGGTTCAGACTTTCCAGAATATCCTCTAAACACCTTTCCTCTAAGCACTGTAAATTCAAATACAGCCCTCGTATTCTATGAGCACTTGTGTGGGTGTGCGTGTGTGGGTGTACGTGTGTGGGTGTGCGTGTGTGGGTGTGCGTGTGTGGGTGTGCGTGTGTTTGGTTGAATGGAAGCTGGACGGGTGTTGTCAGTGCGTGTACTACGTTGGTCGGTCAGTCAACATTCAACGTCCAGTGCTGAGCATTGTGAGTCGAGCTCTCAGCCCGTTGACCATAAACAATTAACATGTCGCACATAATGCACGATGGGGCAGACAAAACGCTGTCAGTGAGCAACGGCAACCCTTATGTAACCCTTTTTGTCAAATGACAAACAGCGGCAGGACGGACGAACGGACGGACGGACGGATGGACGAGCTCGGACTGTCGGTTAAACATCTGTGGGACAAAAGACAAATGCAAAATTCGTTTGGCCAATTTTATGCTATTATATAGAGTATATCTTTATATATGCACACACACACATATATATATATATATATATATATATATATATATATATATATATATATATATATATATATATGTATGCTATCGCATTTACACACACTGATTGTTTTGACAGCCCCTGACCTCGAGGGCTGACCACGACTCCGAACTGTGTTCGCCATAATTGTGTCATTGTAGGACATTTTGCAGGACATTGTGCACATCGGTCGCCACTCACTTCCGTCCACTGATATGCATGGAGATTAGGATTGTTGTTGTTGTTGTTCTTGTGCTTTTGGGGCTCGGATTTTTGGACTATCGATTCGAAGAGTCAAATGAGGGGCAGAGGATTTGTGCGTATGTTTTGCCTTAAGACTTAAATGCGATTTACGAGAGTAGTGGGAAAGTGGAAAGGGGAATCGAACAGCTGCACCTGTTCGTTCTCAGCCTGCATTTCTCAGCCTGCCAAACGAGGCTAAGAAACCTCAGACAACTGTTAGCCTCATCACAGCCTCTCAGCCCCCACCCCCCTCGACCCACCTTCCCCACATTTGTATGCGTGCGTCTCATACTTTATGCCCCTTGTCGCATGTCAGCGCCAAAGGCATTTTAATTCATTTATTGTTTTTCCTCTTCCTCTACACTTTATTGTCTCTCCGCCGCCCCGTCCCGTCTCGCCCCCACAACTCATTTACGTCGCCATTGCCATTGCCATCGCCATCGATGTCGTTCTCCTTGTCGTCGTCGTCGTCGTCATCGTCTTTGGGATGCTGTTACGCAAATTAAATTGTCTCAGAGCCCGTCATCGTCTGCATCTTGGCCAGGCTGGCCTGTCCTGTCCTGTCTTGTCCTGCCCTGTGCTGAGCTGAACTGTTCTGAGAAATTCGTCGACAATGACGTGCATTGGTTTTTCTCATTTCTCTATAAATATAGAACAACAGCAGCCATGAAGAGCCATCAGCGCAATTTTTTCAACATTAACGAACCTTTCGCTGAATAATAGAAAATTATTAAAAACAAAAGAAAAAGAAGACACCACCCTCCACTATTTAATTGACATTTTTGATTTTCTTTCCCTCTCATTTCAAATCATCTCCGACTTTTTCCGGTTATTGTAGTCGTCGTCTTTTAGCACATCAATCGATATTTGTTAAACTAGCATTGTTTCACAGTCATGATCTTTAACGCTGCGCTGTTTTTATTTTATGGGTATAAACGATGATAAGTCCTCTTAAAGTTGGAATAATGGTTCTTTAAGATTATTATTATTCAGAAAAGCATGATAATTCTCGTTTGGTTTGCTTAGAACGTCTTGAGTTCTTACTTTCTTAAATGAAATTAAAGTGCTAAGCTATTTAATTCATATGAAGTCTAAATTTACAATTCCAATCCCCGACAATTTTCAAGCCACTTATGAATAGGAAATAAGATGACTCTTGCTGGTTTAGGAAATCGTCATGGTTCTTACAGATGACACCGGCAAGGATGATGATTTTTTATAGCTCTCCAAGATAGTGGTTCTTAAAGATGATTCAGAAAAGCATGATAGTTCGCAGCTTCTTGAGTTCTTTGTGCAGTTAATGCATAAATTAAATTAAAGTGCTAAGCTATTTAATTCAAATAAGATGACTCTTGCTTAGGAAATCTTCATGGGATTTATCATCTTAAAGATAATGCCGGCAAGGATGATGACTTTTGATAGCTCTCCAAGATGATTCAGAAAAGAAAAATAATTCTTAAAGATAACTCAGCAAAAGTTTAATAATTTGTAGTGACTTATAGAGATGATGTAGAAGAGAATAATGATTCTGCTAATAAAACGTTTTCTTCTGCTAGCCATATGTTAGAATTAGCCCCTCCTTCTGCACTTTTCAGGTGTGTTTGTGACTGTCTAGACTGTTTTTTTGCTCAGCTAATGTGCAAAACAAATATTAAAACTCGCAATTTATTGCACATACCTTAACCGAAGGCACGTCTTTATTCAGTTGATACCCACCTCTGGGCTCAACATTAAATCTCAAACATTTTTAGGTCCAATTCAAGTCTCATTTCAGTGGTTGATGCCTATTTCCATTATTTGATTGTTTCGGAACATGATTTTCAAATATATAATACAATATTCTTCAGTGCCAGGTCAAAGATAGGCTAAAGATTTCCATTGTTAGAAAGAATCCATTTTCCAATTCTTGCAAATTCTCGTATATCCATCTGTAAGTCCAAAAATATACTTTGCTTCAATCTTTTTGCCCACAAAATGGCAACGCATTGCAGTCCTTTTGGGCCTGACCCGCAGCCCAAATTGCAATTAGCCTTTTGGCTAAGCCTTTGAGCCCAAAGTCGAACAAATTAGAGTGCAAATTGGGGGCTGGCCACGAACAGAAGGTGAGCGTGAGGAAGTAACCACCGTAACCACCGTAACCACCGTAGCCACCGCATGCGCCTCACGCTGCGCAAAGTTTGACAAAAGTTTTTCTACCATTACCCACGACGCCGACCGTCCTCGCTCCTACACCTACACCCACACCCACACCCGAACCCACACCCGCATCCTCACAAGCACCGTCACCGCCTCTGCTGCGTCTGGCACCTTGACAACTATTTGAAATAATAAAAGCGCATAATAACGAGACGCCCTGCCGGGCCGCAACTTTGTGCGTCTTCTACCTTTTCTATATGCTATACATGTGTGTGTGTGTCTGTGTGTGTGTTGTGGAGAAAAGTTTTCGCCGAGCACAGACAACAGCCGCCAATGGCACTCAAACTGTAAGTGCAACTGGCAGTAGGGCGAGCAGTCCTCGATTGCCAAAACAGGCAGCAGATCGGCTTTTTTTTTTCAAAAGAAAAAAAAAGGCTAAAAGTGAACAAATAGTCAGATATATATGTACGTATGGATACAAAAAAACATGCGAGTACTTTTATGCTGCACATTCATTCAAATTCATTGGACAGAAGTTGGAAAGACAAGTTGGGCTTAAGGGCAAGCCAAACACATTGTGTTTAACATTTGAAAGAAGGTGCATTCCGAAATAGAAGAGCAACTTTTTCAGACAGTTTGTCAAAACCACTGCAATTTGGCTTGCTAAGCAATAAGACAGCTCTTTAAGCATCCAGTCTTACTGGAGTAGCGGCTGGTTATTTGAATTTGTATTATGTTTGATTTAGTCAAGAGAATAGCTGTTACGCGAAAGAACAATCGAGCTTGTGATATAGCTATAGATTAGAGGCCCTGAAGAGGCCCATGTTAGATCAGTTAGGAAGGATTAGCCTAGCTTTTCTTATCGCTGAAGCTTCTGTTAAAGTCATTGTCCAATACGGGCAGCCTACCGCTCTCTAGTAATACATAATGTAATTAACTGTATTCATCTTTCATTCTTCAAATCATAGTAGCCCTCAAATCAAAAATACTGCTCAGCCTAACCAGAAGAGAGTGCCTGTTTTTAAAAAGTTTTGAAAGAATTTGCAAACGAATCTGTTACATCATTATTGTGCTCCAACTTCCAACAATAATAATCCTCAAGTGGATTTTTAATAACTTTACTTAAAAATTTGTCTGTAAAAGTATTAGCTTTGGTTCTTGGAAGAATTACTGAACTTTGTTCAACCATTCACTAAATGAAAACTAACCTTTTATGCAAATATGTTAGCTTAACAGTGACTTAAAAGATTATAATAAAAATAATGTTCTGGATTTTCTCACACCTGCTTCAGCTTTCAACCTCAACAATAGTTTCTTTTCTTTTTCTACAAATTCCGTTAAATATTTTATGGGGCAGTACATAATTGTCTCACTATGATACTTTTAGCAGAATGAGGGGCTTATTTTGGGATCCGATTTAGAGACGGGTATAGCCATATCTACTTTCAAAACAATTGGCATACACATTTTGCATTAAACTGTACAAAAAGCGTTTCCTTTTTCTTTGAAAAATGCTGTTAAATCATGCGTGTGGTGCTGCCAACCTGAGCGAAATGTTTAAAAATAAGTTCTGTTTGTGCAATATTTTGCATAAAACTAAGCTTCAATTGCATAAATAAAAATAAACAATATGACAAATATTTTTCAAAACAATACAGATCACTTTTGAGTGCTTGGGCTGCCAACTTTTGGAAGAAATTGGCATTCAGCTTTAAGTTCTAGCTATTTCTGTGGCACACCCATATGCTTGAAAAACGCGCAAAGCATCGAAAAAGGCGATATATGTAACAAGAAGTACACAAACAAGCAAAAAATACGTGTATATATTTATATGGCCAATGTATCTTTATTGCCTAGCGGGAGCTCTGACGGACAGGAAGAAGCGACGCTGTCAATGTTGCATGAAAACGCAATGAAAATTCCCAAGGATTTCCCAGAGTGTTTCCCCCAACTGTGTCGCATTTCGAACATGAAGTACACGTATGTCTGCGTGTCATTATGGCAAGTGGGTGTGGCAGAGACGGTTGTAGGACTCACTTCTAGGGAATAGAACTGCCGACAACTTTGAAGCGTTGACAGCTGATGGGCCCATGACTGGGAGAGACAGACTGGCTTCCCTGCCAACCAACAGGACCGAATGAGTCTCAGTCAGGCCTCGCATTATTGTACATTTAAGTGCCGAAAAACAGAAGGAGGTTTTGGAGTTTTTCAAATTCATGTCAATGGTTCTAAAGTATTACTTGGAAAGCTTTTATACCACTATTACTTGTATGTGAAAGCAATGGTTCAGTTTTTGTAAAAAATTTCGTGGTTTCTTTCATTTTTTGTGTGAAATAGTGGATGACGACCTCTTTAAAAATGTTCTCCTATTTAAGTTGTTCACCATCATATCTGTAGTTGCGACTACTCTGGGCTTACTTCCTGCCTTTGCCCCACTTTATCAGCATTAGAGCAAATGTTTGCGATCGCGCTTTGCTTCAAAAGTGTCGTTCTGGGAATTGTGCCTAATGGCCTAATGAAATATTCAAATAATGTGAATGAGTGTTTTAACCACAACCCCATTTCTTTTCTCTTCTGCTTCTTTCAGGCCCCGTCGGCGTTCCGGCTCAAGCATTGTTGTCATTGACGGTGATGATCTGAAGCCATGTCTGCCGGATGATTACATAAGCAGCCAGCATCATCAGCACTACCGCACGCACTCGAGTGATATAAGGGAGATTGATCAGGAAATGCTGACCATGCTGTCGGTGAATCAAGATAACGGTGAGTCTAATAATCGCTCTGCATATGTATGTGGCTGCTAACTAACTATTCTTCTTCTTCTTTTCGCCACACTCCTCCATAGGTCCGCATCGTGAGATGGCCGTCGACTGTCCAGATACGTTTATAGCACGCAATAAAACACCACCCAGATATCCGCCACCCCGTCCACCACAGGTAAGTCGAGGAAATCGCCTAGTCTTAGCGACGCTTTAGCGATACATAGCAAGTACAACAACCACAAGTACAACAACCACCTAGAACCACCAATACCAACATAGGAAACAATCATCATTAGTCCTAACAACGAAATTGTTTATAATGCTCACAAACAGTAATATTCATTGCTAATCCAAATGTTGCTAACAATTACCCCTAATATCAACAACAATAACAATAACAACAACAACAACCACAACCAATGCTAACAACAACAATAATAACAACAACACAGCCAACAATCCTCACTCACTCATATCACACATTTTCTTTTCATCAAACCAAACACAACCATCGCACATCCAATCATCACAACAACAACCACACACACGCACACAGAAACATAAAACAAGACACACAACCACCACCACCACAACCACAACCAGCTCCACCAACACCAAAACCACCTACACCAGCACCACCATTTCCACAACCACAACCACCAGCACAAAAACTAAAATTAACGATGATCATGCTAACAAATTGTTAATTGTTGCATATCATTCTTCACATCAACATGAACAACAACAACAACAACTACTACTACTACAACAACAACAACAACAACAATCATACCATCCATCAAAAACAACAACTACAACAACAACCACCGACACTACAAAACCAATTGCACTCGATGTGGCCACACAAAATTTCTATAATCAAAAACAACAAACCAAATTGGAACAAATTGAAAACTATGAAAATTGCCTGCAATCGGAACAACACGAACAGCAACAACAGCAACAGCTACAACACCAACAACAACAACAATTGACGGTGGCAGCAGCTGTAGCCACCGCAGTTACAGCAGCCACCGCAGCAACAACCACAGCTTCACAAACGGCTCAGCAACAAACGCCCAGCAACAACAAATTGCAAGTCACATTGAGCAGCAATCCGAACGGCAGCGGTGGCAGCAGCAGCAGCGGCAACAATAACAACAACAACAACAACACAGAGGAGCAACAGCAGCAGCAACAACAATTGGAATTCATGTGCGTGGTCGATGGACTCTACAGGAAAGGCTCGAGCTCGCCATCATCGAGCACATTCGATGAGGTGCTGAGCAAGCACACACTGGAGTCGTTCGAATCAATTGCCTATCGTCATTTGCAGCAGCAGCAAACGACAAGCAATAGCAACAACAGTGGCAACAGTGGCAACAGCAACAGCAGCAGCAGCGCTGAGGCTACGCCCAGCAAGGGAAATAATCACAACCGCAACCACAACCACAATAGTAGCAGCCACAGCAATTCGCTGAACAGCACACGAAGCAGCAGCAACTCATCCATGCACACCAGCAATAGCAACAACAGCAGCAGCAGCGGCAGTGGCACCGGTAGCAGCAACATACCCAGCGCTGCCTCCTCCATGACTGCCACCACAACAACAACCACGGCCAGTGGCAGTGGCAGTGGCGCCTCAGGCACCTCTACCGTGCCCGATGATCTGAGCCTAGCACCACCCGTCTACGAGCCACATGTGTCCGTTAAGGCGAACAACTCTTTGGCTGCCGGCGTTGCTACGCTGCTGCCGCCGCTGGCCAAGCATCGGGAGTTGCCCGTCGATGTGCCCGATAGCTTCATCGAAATGGTGAAAACGCCGCCGCGCTATCCACCGCCGGCGCATCTATCGTCGCGCGCCTCGCTGCTATCGAACGTCTCATCATCGGCCTCGACGGTGCAGACGACTTTGTCGCTGGGCGACAACAACAACACATGTACACTGCCCCTGGCCATCGATGCCAGGCGCATCACCGATGAGGTATCCAAAAATTGTTTATGCTCTTGCCTCTTGCTCTCTCAGCCTCTCTCCGACTTTCCCTGGTCCTCAAAAGGTCCAGTGTTCCCGCAACTTTTCCTGCCGCCAATAATCGCTGGCAAATGTCGAATGTCCTCTATTCTTCAGCTATCGTAGTCGTTGTATCTACTCTATTTTCATTCTTTCAATATTGTTCCCTATCCTGTCCTAGTTAAAATAATAATAAGTTCACTTCAATTCGCTTAAGTCATTTCTTTACAGCAATTTTATATACAATTAAGGGGCAGGGGGTCTTATTTCCGGATCAACAATTTGAATTCTGCTTTGATTTCTATTTCAATAGCCCACAAAACATTAACATTCTGTGCAACATGGCAGCACCACATCGATAAGTTGGCAGCACCTTCTTGAAGAGTTGGCAGGAAAGTTGAAGTACTAACAGCTACGAAGCCAATTTTTACCCTAATTTTACTTAAAAGCATCAAATTTATGGTACTATGTTGGGACTATTTAAAATATTCCAACACATTTTTGAATTATCTTTGAACTTTGAATTCCTCCGCAAGCGAATTTCTCATTAAAAGCAGGGCTCTAGAACTTCAAACTTTTCATCAACTAAGTGAAACATTTATAATTACGAATCATTTATATAATTCTACTTATCAATGGGGAAACGCAACGCGCACATAACCTCAATGCTTATCGATAGAAACTTAATTCCACTTAAATCGGTCGGTTTGCGGGTAGCTTTGTATAAAAGAAAACTTTAATAATTTATTGTGGGTTTCGCCATGAGTTAAAAAGAATTTATTTTAACAGAAATATTTAAGAATTCACAGTTTTCCTCACTTGTAGCCCAAAAGTGCAAAAAATTGATACCCAAAAGCCAATAATTTATGGTTCGTACAATGAGCAGGCTTTAAAAGCTACGGACCTAAAATGTTCATTTTATATTCATACTTAAATAGCACGTCGATTTGGTTTGAAATCAGATGATTATACTATGTACATAGATTCCTTTCCTGGAAACAATCGTGTGGCTCGTTTTATATATAGGAAAATCTAATGCATTGGCTTGATTTCGTTTCGAATGAAATGAATTTATATCAGATTCCCTTCATAGAAAAAATAAGCTAAAAATAAATTTCATGTTTTAGGAAATATAATAGCTGGCTTACATTCAGAATCAGAAGAATATGTTGGGTACTTACGCAGATTCCATAGTTGGAAAAATGGGCAGAAAATAAATCTTTCTTCAGTTATTTTAGTTGAGCATGTATTTAGTTGAATTCTTTTCTGAAAAGAAAATAAATATTTCTTTTATTTTTGTTAGTGCAATTTGTTTAAAGTTTTCTTTCGTAACTTTAAAACTTGTACTTAAAAAAAGGGTTGTTTAAGTTAAAACGAAGAAAAAATATTATAGAGAAAGAGTTCTCATCGCTTCAGCAAATAAGTTTAATACTTGACTTTCCTTGAATTTGTGTGCAAATTATTTGCCTGTTTGACCGCCGATTGAATGTTGAAAAGTCAAAAGCTCAACAAATGTTCAAATTGAATGAATTTGTCAATGGCAATCGATTATGAAATTAGTGAAGCATGGCCACAAATCTCTTTGCAGTAATTACTTCTGCCTCTCGCCTGCCATTTGGAGAAACCTTAAAGCTCGTAAATGTTCGTATAAGTGAGTGCTGCTGCCAATTTCTGGCAAATGGCAAAATAAGGAGGTGCTTCTCCTCCTCCTGCTGCTACGCTCTTAACCCATTTGGCGAATTCAAATTTGGCACACGAACTTAATTTAAAATCGCTCTCTTCTGAGCATATGGCGCAACAACAGCTTTCACCAGCTTATGGGAGTTACATGCTGAATGGGGGAATATGAGAGAAGTTGGCTAACAGGAATAACAACAACAGCAACAACAGCAACAAGAAGTTGAAGTAAAAGTAGAGCAGTCTGCCAAACATCTTGGCAGAACATTTTATTAGCTACCACACACTTACACTAACTTCCATCCACATTGCTGCAATGTTTCCTCCACTTCCTCCGCTCCACTCCCCTCCCCTTTACCGTCCCTGGTCGGGTTCTCCCTTCGCCTTGTGCTTGCTGCCTCCTTGCCTTTGCCATGGCATCGTCATCATGGTCGTTGCCTTTTTTATGACATAAATCTGCAGTAATTTGCATTTCATCAGTTTTTCCGCTGTCAGCGTCGACATCATAGCAAAAACGAAAATTCTCACGTTACTTCAAGAGCGGAGGTTGCTGGCGGGGATCGGGGATCGGGGGTCACATACACAGCGAGCAAAAAGGGTATAGCATCTATTTATTGGTGGTGATTGAACATTTTAGACATTTTTGTTAGCTCTATAGGCTTTCTTTACTTTAGTTTTATCTTATAGTACAAGTTCTGTATTGTATTGTTTTTTTTCTTTTCTTTTTCTCACCTCCACAGCTCTGTTTGTCAATAAAAAAAAAAAAAATTTTAACAAAATCTAGTCCACCAAAAATTTCCTAGATAAACTAATTAATTGAATTAAGCTACATTTATTTCATTATTATTTTTATTTGAAAATCAATAGCAAATAATGCTGCCATCTTAAACAACAAAGGAGAAAATCGTATGACATTAATTTAATAGAATTTAATATTAAAGAAATGTTGCAATAATTTGAAAAAGGTATTTTAGACTGCTGTGCCCCGACTCAGCAAGGAATTAGTATTGCATTAGTGTATGTGTATTTAATGCTGGTTAGTTATATGTAAGGAGAAGTTCCCGCTAAAAGTACTAGGATATTGATTAGACGAGATATTATGGTAGAGTTCGTTATAATTATAACACAGAACAAGAATGGGAGAATCATATAGAGACAGTGAAGCAAGTATTTCTTAGTTTTTAAAATGTCTACCATAAACTATATATGAATTGGATTCAAAAGAGCCGCAATCCATTTGGCCAATTCGCTTTTCAATTCACAGTATAAATTATTTTATTTACTCAGATCTCATCTATCTGGAATGAAATGTTTTCTAAGCTCAAACCTTTGTAAAGCATTCCCTGCGAAAATATTTATCTTACTCTTTTAAAGAAGAATGTATTTTATTAAAATTGATAAGTGTACTCGTATATTCAAAACACTCCACTTTCAAACACATCTGTGTAATAATAGTTCAGTGTTCGATTAGTTCAGTGTATATTTAATACATTTCTCGGCAAAATCAAGCCCGTCCTAAAAACCCTCAATTCGAAACCATACTCTCCAATCAAGTACATTTTTCGCTTAAATTAAGCATAGCTCTTGACTTTATAAAAACAGTTGAACATCCATGAAGCTCGCACACTCTGTCCACTTTGATATTACCAGGCGGTATTATTAATAAACTATTTTAAAGGCTTCTTAAAACCTGTGGAGCTGCAAAGCTGTCTTGATAATCAACGTTTTAACGACCATCATTTACGTTAATTGCATGAGTAAGCAAGAAACTTGCTACTTGATTTTGTTAAGCCCTATTCCGCTCAGTGTACGCATATTTAAATGTATGAACTGTGTGTGTGTGTGTGTGCGAAAAACAACAACTTGGAGCGTTTATAGCTGCAATTTCCGGAGGTTTTTTCACATTCGACGCACTGCACTAATTATTTCTCCTTTTCAACAGCCACACACACACACACATATATATATGCTATATACATACATGCATACATATACACATTTGGTATATGGTATATATGTATGTGTGTGTGTGTGTGTGTATATATGGTAATAGGTTTTTTCATTGCCTTTGATTCCTTCCTTCCTTCCTAGTTGTATTGAGAGATCGTCGCCATTGCCGCCACCTTTGACTATTTTGGCTTCGAAAAATTCCCACTCCTGGCCAGTTGCGTTGATTTAGGAAATGTAAATGTATAGTGGATATAGGCTTAGGCTTAACTTTTGACATTTTAAAAGCCATCCACGCCCTTGGCCCGCCCACCATTTGACTTTAACATAAAAAGCCGTTGGCGGCCAATGAAAAATTCATAAATGGCATTTAAAAAGTCAGAGCATTGGCGGTGGTGGTGGTGGTGGTGGCCTCGTCATATGGCGACCATAATCTAAAGCTGCTTGGCAAATTAAATGAAATTTATGCCACACTCACACACACAGACACACAGCCATACACATACACATATAGATTTACACGCACAGTCTTATTGCAGTTTTTGCTACCATTTTTTACGCTTTTTGCCTGGCTTGGTCGGGTCGCTTATTAAATCATTTGCGCCAGTTCATCCGTTCACAAACACACTCATGTGTGTATTGTGTATGCATGTGTGTGTGTGTGTGAGTGTGTTACGCAACATGGCAGGCAAAAGAATATGCGTAATTTATATGAAAGTGCTCTCGATTAATTTTCGAATGGCAAACAAAGAACGAGCGAACAGCAAACAAAAAAATGTTTTCATATCAAACAGGCATTGCCAAAGGGTATGTGCAAAGGACAAATGGACAAATGGGCTGCATGGGGGTGGTAAGGGGATGAATATTGGGGCCCAGGTTCCATGGGTGGTCGAGCAAACAATAAACAAATGACAATGTGCACAGAACGAACCAATCAAACGAATCAAAGAGTTACTGCTTTTTATTTATTGTGCAGCAAACTCGACAGCGCACCAGAGCCGCAGCGTCAAGGGATTCGAAACTAGAGATGGGTGCGTGACAAATGAAAAAAACCTACCTAGAAAATATAAAACAATTTCCTGCATGTCTACGTCTAAAAGGGTCATAAAATTGAGCTTATTATGATATTCTTCTCATGTGGCTATCCTTTTAAAGTATGCACGCAGAGTTAATTCACTTGGCTAACTAAGTACGACCCTTAAGAAGACTTATCAAGACTAGAATAAAGGGGAATCCAATCGAGCTGACTTTATTCCCTAAAATTCTATCCACAACTACTACTAACATTCAATTCTCATCAATTAAAGTCCTGCTGGGTATACAGATGATCTTTTCTCGAGTTTCTTTTTTAAAACGAAGATATTTTTACTTTGAATAACTATCGCACAATGTTTGGATAATGCTTTTTATTCTCAGTGAGGGATCTTAAAGTAATTGACACTACTACTAAACTACTTTAGGACCAATTATTATATCTATATTTAAACATATCATAGGTTCCTTACGTTCTTGCTAAGCAACTGAAAAAATCAGCTGATAAAAATTATAATTCGTTGCAGACATTTTAAAATGTTATGTCCATCGCTTTAAGAAGATTAATCGAACTTTTCAACAGAGGGATATTTTTTTTATTACTTCAAGAAGATTAATCGAACTTTTCAAAAGAGTGATATATTTTGTTACTATGCGCCCTGCGAACTATAATTATTTTATTGTTTATCGGAAGTATTTTACTCTCTTGATCTTCTTTGGCAGGTAATAGAAATAAAGTTTTATAGCAAATGTTGTCGATGTATCGATGTCGTGCCTGTTACATGCACCATAAAACTCATTCAAATTTTGCACATCCCTGTTAGTGATAACGGTATTTCATTGTGCAGCGCCCTCTGTCGGGCAGCACTTTGTGAGTGGTAACGGGTACGGGCAACCAACCTACGCAAATATTTAAATGAAAATTCATATTAGAAAAGTTTTACAAAGGCAGAAGCTTTTGTAACAACTATTTGTGCGAAAGGGGCAAAAAGAGGCGGGGACGTTGGGACGGTCGCAACAATTTCAAATTAGCGCCATCTATTTGCGGTCCGTTTATTTATGGCTGAGTGGCCGGAGCGTACAGCACAACATGTAATTGTAAAGTTGGCAGTGCCGGTACAATAACAACAACAGCAATAACGACAATATCAAACGAAATACAAACATTTCATACACACGCATATACAAGTACATGAAACATGCATACGAATATATGAATCGGGTATACATAAATGTGCATAACTCACAAACATACATACATAATAAACTCACACACACATACACAAACAAAAATTAACTGCAAAACTCAATGCAATCTCTCGCTCTCTCTCTCTCTCTCTGTCTCTCTCTCTCGTTCCCCTGCCTTGCCGTGTGTGCGTGTGCAGCTCAATGGCAATGCCAAGCCCGTTCCCCCGCCGCGTGATCATCTGCGGATCGAAAAGGACGGACGCCTCATCAACTGCGCCCCGGCGCCGCAGCTCCCCGATCGTCATCGTGTCGTGGGCAATGGGAGCAGTCAGGGAGCCGTGGCACCCCACCAGCAGATAGCACAGATCGTGGAACCCACTCTAGAGCAGCTGGACAGCATTAAGAAATATCAGGTGAGTTGACGCTTTTACTTTTTCAACCTATTTATATATCTGGTTGCTGTCCATCGCTTAAGTCGCACTTTTATTGCGCGCGCCTACGTGTTAGGCTACATAAATCGCACAGTGACTCCAAAACTGTCGGCGTTTGTCGATACAACGTTTATTTTTTGACCAACACCGCCGGTGACAAAAAGTGGGTGGAAATTGCTCGCAGACTGATATATCTGCTTATATATAATATATACTACATCTAATCCTGTTTTTACACGGTCTTTTTTTCACGGTTTCAAAATTAAAAATTTGTCATATATTTCTTTAGAGATAAGGAACCAATCACCTATTTTTGCATATGATCAATGTCTTTTTTACACGGTTGTTTCTGGAACCAATCGACCGTGTAAAAACAGAATTAGGTGTATATACATATGAATTGCTTGATTTATGAAACTCTATGAAAAAACTGAAGCTTCGATAAAGTTTATATTTTGGTAAAAATAATTGAATATGCCTTTCTTTAATTGAGGAGATTTCATAAAAAGATTTGCAAATCGTCCACTTAATTGCAAATAATATTTGTTTTATGTTTAAAACGATATTTTAGGGCGATTAAGAAGAATGATTGCATCCAAATAAATAAAAAGGTATCATCTTCTTATGTCTTGTTAAATTTTTCCATTTAAATCTTCTTGTGGGAGTAGCTTGGACCAAAAGCTAATAAGCGCCTATTTTAGCTAAGTGTGAATAAATTAATCTGATCGCCTAAAGTAGCGAGCTTAAAATATACTCCCTACTATTTTCGTACTCTGTTTTCATTTATTAGAAAGCATTATTTGATCTTCCATTGTCCCCATTTGCGACCCACAAATGATGCTAAACCGTCAGATATGAGTACAACCTTTCCAAAAGGCAATTTGATTCACATATCTTTTGAAATGAAAACAAGTTGTTGATACAAAAACTGTTTGTAAATCAGATCGTTTCTATGACAGCGGCTTATATGATTTACTGATCTGACATTGTCGGTCTTGTTATATTGTCTGTGTGCGTCAAAAAGAAGTCGCGTCGCGACGGCTTAACGCGATTGCTCGAAAGCTGTGGGAGCACGCTGGTGATTGAAACAGACAGACGGACAACTCGATTTGGATTATTCTTGTGTCATGCTGATTAAGATACAAGATATATGAACATACATATATATGTATGCACCTTTAATCATTTCTACTTCGGGAGAAATAACACTATTCGAATTATAACGCTTAGAAAGGATTATTGAATGATTGCAACTCGATGATATACGGATAGGTTTTGCATTTATGTACATGCATATGTATGTGTCGGAAGAGTCTTGCATTATATATACTATATACAAGTATGTTCCTTTTTGTATGCAAATAATGCATTTAGTCGTTGGTGAGTTATAAAATGTGTAGCCATGAGTTGCATGCCAATCGTACACAGTTTGAGACTCACTTGACCGCTCATGCCCGACACAGACGAGTGCGTGCGTGTTGTTGTACTGTTGTTGGTGGTTGTGTCGGTGTAGGTGGCGGTGGCAGTCTCGGCGGTTGCGGTGGCTGCGTGTCGCTCACGTTCAACTGGCACGCATTGTGGTTATTGCTGTCTTTATATTTGTTGTTGCGCCGTTGCTGCTACATTGCTGTTGTTGTTATGCCCGACAGGTAAAAACCATTACGTACCTGTACATACATATGTATGTATGCAAGTATCTGTGTACCTATGTGTGTGTCTGTGTGTGTGTGTGTGTGTGTGTGTACATTCATCATTGTTTGGCGTTGTTCATTATTGAGCGTCTATGGCAACGTTTCCGGTATGCGCGCCCGTTCGTTCTGTTGTTGTACGTAATTACAAACAGTTACGACGCTTTGTACGTTGGCCGGAACGCCCAGAACAACGGCCACGAACCACGCATTGCAGTGGCTGTAAAACTGTGCCGCAACCAACCATAATCCAATGCATTAACAGTTAATCACATTAATTATTCCCATTTAGAGTGCACATAAAAATGCTCGCGACCAGCGAAACAAGAGAAACACCAAAGTGCGACTCGATGTGCGAAACACATTATCTGAAAGGTATGGCATTACGCAGTTCCGTTAGTCGGTGTTTCCCTGCTGTGACGTCACAAAACGCTCCACGTCACTGAAAAGCCACATAAAATTCAGTTTGAAAATATCACCATTTGGTGTGGGACAACAACTTTTGACTCGGCGCAAATTATTAGGCATCCACATTCAAAGGACGCCCTAAAATGTGAGAAGCAAGTTGATTTCATATAATTTAATAATTGTCCTCCTTATGATAGATCTTAAATAAGGAATAAAGATTGAAAAAAAAAATTGTGCTGCCACCTTTAGAGCGCAAATTTCGACTGCTTTCTGACCGCAATCCGGCAAAGCTGTTATCGAATTTGTAAACTTTTTGTGCAGCCTCAGGCAAACTTGACGAATTAACTTATAAAATAGTACAATAAGCTTTGTTTTAAAGAAAGATATATGTAAAATGGTTGAACAAAAAAGTCGCACAAAACGACATAACGATTTATGTATAGTATATACAAATTCGAATCTGAATGTTTGCTATAGAGCTATCCACATTCTTCAGATCGTCGCTCACTAACGACATCCTATATCAAATTCCAATCGGAATGTTTGCTAAATTCTGGGAACTTAAATGTGATCGTCGCCCACTAAACTCAAAAAGAGTAATTAAAGAGTACCATCAACATTTAAACAACCCCCGCATTTGATCAGATATTTTATCCTCTTCACACAAAGCTTTTCCACTACCTTTAAAATGTCTTTGACGTTTGCACCTAAGCAGTGAGAGCAGCATAGTTGCACTTTTTAATGGCCATACCTTCGCTCTTTGGTACCATGTTGCACAGCAATATGAGCGACAGCAGAAAGAGAGAGGGAGAGAGAGTGAGCGTGTGTGGCCTGGGGCGTGGGGCGGGGATGTTTTATTTCGCGTGGGTCGTCGCTGTTGCTTTTAACTATAACTATTACAAAGTTTGCACTCAAAGACAATAAACGGGATGGGGAGGGGGGAGCCAACGCAAGAGAACGGAAAAGGCGAGAGAGACGTAGACTATGACGCGTTTGCTAAAGCCGAAGCCAAAGCTTGAAGCTTAAACTGATATTATTGTTGTTGCTTCTGCTTCTGCTTCTGCTTCAGCCGTTGCCTGCGTTGCTGCAGTTGTGGGTGTGAAAAAGTTGATGAACAGCTTTTTTCTTCTTATTTTATTTTTTCCTTCTTCTTCATGCTTCTTCTTACTTTGTGTGCACTTGAAAGCAAAGAACATTGCTGGCCTGTGTACAGAGAGGGGGAGGCCAGAGAAGAAGTAGAAGATGACGATGAGGATGACGACGACAACGACAACGACAACGAAAAAGTGCCTCAGATGTGTGGAGGCTGCTGCCCCCTGCAAAGTTCTTAAATGAAATGATTAATTATGCAAGTTTTAATCTAATAGTCCGCTTTGCAGCTTATGCATTGCCAACAAGCTTAGGGCCGCTACTGCTACTACCCCCTCAAGAGGTGCGAACGTGCTAGACCTTCCCCCTCCTCGCACACAGAGTTGCATTCACGCCTTTGGAGTTGAGAATTCCTTACATATGTATGTTGGCAACTTTTATATTCAAATTAGAAAAACTCTCTCCCTGAGGTATATTTTTAATGCAAATAGAATTGTCGCCTAACTTGGTACGCAGACATAAAATAAGTTTGTGTTTTTATACCCTGTACCCGTAGGGTAAAAAGGGTATATTAGGCTTGTGCAAAGAATATAACATGCAGAAGGAAGCATCTCCGACCCTATAAAGTATATATATTCTGAATCAGCATGACGAAAGAAATCGATCTAGACATGTCCGCCCGTCCGACTGTCCGTTCGTCTGGATGAACGCAAGGATCTCAGAAACTATAAAAGCCAGAATAACCAAAGTTGGTATCCAGATTCTCCTAGGTCCGAGAAAGGACGAGTCTATTTTATTTTTTGGAATTTTCCCCCCTTCCCCCGCTACAGAATTTCGTCAATACCGTCCACATTTCAAAAGCTACATTAACCAAACTTTGCACACATAATTTATACATAATAGTCTACTTTTGTGTCAATCAACAATCACAAGAGAAATGCAATTTAACGCTAAAATCAAAGCACACCTTTAAACAGACGTACATTTCAAAATAAATAATGAATAGAAATACTGAAATTAAAACGAAAACGAACAAATAAAAAGTAAATTAACCTAAAAGATAAGGAACTCTTTTTATACTCTGTACATGAAATGTACAAGAGTATATTAGGTTTGCGGGAGCTGAAAAATGTAACAGGCAGAAGGAGGCGTGGCAGACCCCACAAAGTATATATATTCTTGATCAGCATGACGAGACGAGTCGATCTAGCCCTGTCTGTCTGTCTGTCCGTCTGTCCGTCTGTCCGTCCGTATGAACACCTGGATCTCAGAGACTATAAGAGATAGAGACACCAAATTTTGCACAAAGATGCGTTATGTGTGTATTCTATACGAGTTGTTTTATTTTTTTGATTTTCCCCCCCACTTCCCCCCTATGGGGGTTTTCCCGATTTTCCATTCGTATAATCGCCTATATCTCGGAGACTATAAGACCTAGGAACACCAAATTTTAGTCCCAGATGCCTTATGTGAATACGCAGAAAATGTATATTTTGGAATTCCCCTCCCTCTCCCCTCTACCCCGCAAATCGTAACTCCCGTAATTCTTGGAATTTCGAACTAAAATTTTGGAAATACCCCCAGTTGGTTATTATGTGTCCGTATGCCAAATTTCATTATGATAGACCGATTTAACAAGAAGTTATAGCCATAAATATATTTGCTGATGCAGCGCTGCTGCAGCGCTGCTCAAGCGCTGCCCGCGGCTGTTGTTGATGTTGCTGTTTGGTTGACTGCGAAAATGCTTACACAGACACGAATAGATGCGCATAGGCATACATACACTCACACAGACGCAATTGCTATGTAAATGTGCAATTATACACCCTTTACGTGAGTTCGAATACCGAGAGAGGTAAAATCGATCAAATTTTTTTTTTTATTTTCTTAATTTTTTTATTTTCTATAATTATTGTAAACATATGTACAGAGTATTTCAAAGTCGGGACACCCGACTTTAGCTTTTTTACTTGTTTCAGTTCCAATTTTGCCTTTCAGCAATATCTTCTTAATATCGGAACTATTTCTACTAAATATATTAGCTGAAGAAATTAAAAATAAACAAACAAATACATTGAACAATTTGTTGTTATCAAAGCTTGAAAAATGGTGGACTATTTGAGTATTATTAAATGGATTTATAATTATGAAGTGGGGTTTACTGCAATAGTGGTTTATTTTATTTATTTATTTAACTTCCAAGCTGATCGATTTTGTAAGCTAAAGCAGACCTTAATAATCTGCAGTGCTCCCACCAATAAATTATCGATTTTATTGAGCAACGTATTTTTGGAGAGAAATTAATTTGCTTTAGAGAATAATCTACAGCTTTGATCTAGCTTTTTAATTAATTATCATCAAATTGTGCATGATTGCCTTGTTTCGTAATCAAAAAGATGTATATATGCTTATATATCCGGGACTAATTGTGTTTAATCTTACTAAAGGAAAACAAATAAAAAAAAAAACTTTGAACTTTATTCACAGTCCACAATCAAAAAGGATTCCTTAATAGGACCTTAACCAACCGCAAATCTACTGTAAAGAGTCACGACTACAGTTTTTTCATTTCCAGTTGATCTTGAAGGAGAAAACTTCAGTTTATAATTACAACAATTTTTGTGATGAATACTTCATAATTTGAAAGGGATTTCTCAACACTCTGAAGAACAGTCAATAAGGGGGGCTATAAAAAAACCTGTATTTACGGAATATTAGGATTAGAGAGTCACACAGCACCCTTTTAGCATAGCATATCATCGAATATGTCTATACATATATATAGGTTCTGGCAATTTGATTGTAATTACCTTTTAAAAAGGTCTTAAAAATAGAACGAATCATTAAGCTGGGGCGTTGGATTTAACAAAGCCTCGGAATAAATACAATAAGCCTTTAAATGGGAAGAGCAACAAAGGCGAAAGCGACAGTAACAACAAAGTAACAAAAGCAATGAATCAAAAAAAAAGCAAATGGAACTCACATGGCACAGTGAAATGTTTCGGTTAAAAATAAAGGCAATTTTTTTTTAGAATTATAAAAACTTTAGCTTTACAATGACAAATGAATTGAATTTACAATGCAAGCTAACAAATACGATTGACTATGGACCTTAGAACATTTCTTCGAAAAGTGAACGAAGTACACCTAATTCTGTTTTTACACGGTCGATTGGTTCCAGAAACAGCCGTGTAAAAAAAGACATTGATCATATGCAAAAATAGGTAATTTTTAATTTTCAAACCGTGCTATATCAAAATCGTGTAAAAAAAGACCGTGTAAAAACAAGATTAGGTGTATGCTGAAATGAATATATCCTTTAAAAACTACAAATTTTGAGTTACGGCCAAATATTCAATTTCTTCGCCCTAACCCGTACTTTTTAAGACATTAAACAGAAAATATTTGAAAAGCATTTTTTTTAAAACATTTCAATTGTAGAGTCGCAGATCTGTGTCACTAGCACTCTAAAGCCTTACTCTCCGCAGCTCCCCTAGATACAAGTATAATATGATATATTTTATCTAAAGCTGTGGCATGCAAAGTAAAAATTAACTTGTGGTGACAGAAATGGGTGGGTTTTCAACTTTGCAACGCTGTAAAATTTGTGTAGATCACGCAATCGGCTCAAAAACTATAGACACTTCGTATTCGCCTCCCCTTCGTCGTGGTTGCATTTTCAGACAGTTTGAGAGGCACTGTGGCAAAGGTAAGCGGCCAATGTGTGCTGTTTTTGTAATTGTTTGTTATTTTCTTTATTGTTTGTAATGCGGCCAACTGCAGTTTTTATTGCTGCTGTCGTTGTTGTTGTTGTTGTTGTAGGCAAGGCTCAGGTGGTTGTCAGATTCTTGTTGTTGTTGTTGTTATCGCTATTGACGCGGTCGGCGTTTGCTTTAAGTACGCAAATTAGTTAAATAATTTGCACTTATTTGTACTGCGTTTTAGAGCGCGCACACATACGTATGCACATATACATATGTATGCATGTGTACTTGTGTTTGTGGAGCAAATAAAGCTACCGCACACCCACACACACACACGCGCACCCAATCGTTGGTTTTTGCTTTACACTTTTGAGCATTCACTGTTGTTGTTGTTGTTTTTTTTTACTTTTTTTTTGGAGCGCACTGCGTTGCTGGTAACTTGGCTCACACATACACACACAGATACACAAACATGTGTGAATGTGAGCATTGCCGCTCGTTCGCTCATTCACATGCTGGCCGATACCGCCGCGGCTGCCCTCCTGCCCCTCTGCCCCCCGCCCCGGCCCACGGTCGATGTCTCGATGTCGATGTCGATGTCTCGATGTGGTTGTCGTTGTCGGTTATTTGTTATGATTTTTCAGTTGGGGTTTTTAGTTGTTTTTCTACGCGTTGTGCGATCGGCCGCATTGCCCGTTGGGTCGCCGTAGTCGTGTTTTCGAATCATAATGATTCTTTTGTTTCATGATTGTATTTTGTCGCTCCGATATTTGTGTTTTTTTTTTTTTTTGTGTGTGTGTAAATGGTGCGATAAGCTTGCCCTCTAATGAGTGCAGCTTGAGGTGATATGCCAAGTGGTTCTTGTGTAAGGCGGCGTCCCAAACTAATCTTAATTGGCCATAATTTTTGGCCAGCCCCAGCCAGTAGCTAGTAGTTGGACACAGCTTATCAGTGTTTGTGCAGCAGTTTTACAGTCACTGCAAATGAAATGTTCATAAAGTGAGCAAATATTATAATTAACACAATTGGAATGTGGGACGCAATTAGCAGCAAAAAGCACGAACCCAACAGCCCATAAATAAATAATGACTGACTGAATGCAGTTAGCCTGGACACAAACCCCGAGCGCATTTAAAACTGCAGCAGCAACAACAATTGTTGGCATAGTTGGAGTTGGGGGAAAAGGGCGGAAAAAGAGAATGACTCAACGACGACATTATTTTGCATAATTGTATAAAAGGATAAAAAGTAAACAATAAAGTGAAATAAACTTTTCTGTAAACGTCAACGAAACTGCAGACATGCCAAGCCTGTCCTTTCCTGCTTGAAAGACAGCCGGACAGCCAGACAGGCAGACAGACAGAGGACAGACAGCTCCTTGCCATTTGCTTGGTAAACGATGCACGTAAAAATATAAATAAAAAGAGCAACGCAATACGAACAATAACAATAATAATAATAACACTAATTACAATAAATGAATACAAAAATGCACAAAATGTAAATAGTTTTGAATTGCACGAGTTCTGCGAGTGTCGTCTCTGAATGAAAATGTTCTGTCCATGTCTGTGCCATGCAGTTGAGCTTTAAAATTTGCATGCGACTCGACTCGGCCGCCTCGAGCACAGCTCAGTCGTTCGTTCGTTCTTGGGTTCTTTTAAACAGAACCAAACACACACACACACACACACACACATACATAAGCCCTGTCTGTTGTTGTTACAACTTTCGCTTTTATGGCTGTGACAGACAATGCAGCAGCACATAAAGCAAATTATTTTAACAGATGCTTTTTTGTTTATGCGCGTTTACGGATGGCACAGCAGCCCAACAACCCAGCCAGTCATCCAACAATAACAACAACAACAACTACAACAACAACAACGAGCTGACTACGCATTAAGCTGCATTTCATTTTACAACACACATGCACAAAAAACGAAAAATAACAAAGTTGAAAAATATTTTTATATTCAAATTTATGCGTTGCTCGCTGGCTGGCGCTCTGGCTGGCTGGCTGGCTGGCTAGCTGGCTAGCTGGCTTGCCGCAAGTAAAAGGGGCTTAGGAAATGAAAGGCTTAAGCTGCACACAGGTAAGGGCGGGGTGTGCAGGGTCTTTGGTATGCACAGGCATTTGCATAGTTGCTGACACACACACAAGCACACACACAGATAGAGATACGCACACAATATAGTTAAAACTTTTTGTTGCAAACCAGTATCTAAAATGGAACAACATTCACTGATCACATGGCACATGGCATATGACATCGCACAGCATTTTAGGGCTGCAAGTGAATCGAATATGCCAACAACTAAGTGTACAACTAAATCTCAACTAAATTGTGACTGCGAATAAAGGGCAAAAAGAAAAGTGCACACAAAAGTGAAAGAAAGAACGAAAGAGTAATAATCGAAAAATAAATCAAAACAATTTAAACATCTCACAAAGTTGCCAGGTACAATCAGAAATGGTCGTATCGACGCTGCATATAGTGCTAGAGAACAATGTGGTTGGTGTTGGCGATAGAACGGCAACTGTTGCTGCTGGAGTGGCAGCAGCAACATCAGCGGCTATAACAGCAACCACAACAACAACAACAGCACCGACTATTATGGCAACACCCACAAAGTATGCAGTCCTGTGCAGTAATAACAACAGCAACAACAACAACAACAACAATGTTATAATAACCAACAATAACAGCAACAACAAGCAGCCACAGTCGCCGCCGCCGCTCTGTGAAAAAGAAAATGACAAACATTGCGCCAATATGAACAACAACAACAACAACAACAGCTACAACAACAGCACTGCCAGCAAATATTGTGATATGAATGGTAATGGGCTGGCAGCAGCAACAACAACAACAATAACACCAGAGAGTATAGAGCAGCAACCAGAACAACAACAACAACAACAACAGCACTGGCCACCATCTGCCAGCAACACTCCTAGCCACATATCACAGGCTCAGCGCAACAGCTCCCTGCGTCGTGGCACACAAATCCAACGTTCGTCGACGCGTTTGCGACAACAACAGGCAAGTCTTTGCAGGGGCAACATTTCCAAAATAACCCCATATAGTGTGGAAACACCCATTATGGCCAGTCCCCATAAACGACGAACGTTTGTATGTCGTCGACACAACCAACACTTTCCATAGCCGAACGCTTCAATAGTTGTCATGTCATAAATTGAAAATTACCGCCATGAATTGCACACAATTTGTAGTTCCCCTTTTGAAAAAATTCTCATTCAACAATTTTTCACCGAATCAACTTGGGGTTTCCATACATTTAAATAAAATGTAAACAAGTCTACAGAGAGTTGGAAACGATGCAATAAATTATCGATTTGGACACTACTTTTTTTACAGATCAAGCATCGATATTTCGGTTGTGAGAATCGATTGCTTGTTAATCGAATGAAAACCTAGGAAGTAACGGTTGGCATAATTTTAAAAATGGAAGGGCCGTTGAAATTAGAAACATTATAGTTTACTTCTTGAATAGCTTTGGGGTGAATGGACAAATTTGTCAAATGTGATCTGATAAGTATTTGGTTCACATACAAAGTCGATTCTTTTTTCAAATCTTAAGCATCGATATTTCGGTTGTGAGAATCGATTGCTTCTTAATCGAAAGAAAACCAGGGAAGTAACGGTTGGCATCATTTTAAAAATGGAAGGGCCGCTGAAATTAGAAACATTATAACGTATTTCTTGAGTTTATTTCTTCTTTCTATATCCAATTATCTGATAAGTATCTGATTCATGCAATGCAACCCAAAAGTGGGTTAAAATTGCAGTCAAAGTTTATACAAAACATTCAAAAAAAGCTAAATGGTTTTATTGGCGCCAATTCTTTAAACAAAACAACGGGTTAACATCGCTGTCAAAATAAAGTACTCTTATTAACTACTATACAATTCTTTCTTCAGCAGAAAGAAGTATTCCTTTAAGATCTATCCCAACAAAATGCTTTTTTTGTCATTGATCACAATCAGATGATCACCTTTTTTAAACTTTTGTGCCAAAAAGTTTATCGTTAAATAAGTAATGTATGAAAGAAATGATATGAAATTGAAGAATATGACACATAACCCACACTTAAACCTGTGAAACATTACTTTAAATGAATTATTGCATTTGCCATGCAAGTGACGTATTTATTTAAAGGAAGTCTACGCAAAGCACCTAATAGAGTTTCTGTAGTTTTCATTAAAGTTGATTAAACTTTAAAATACATTATTTTTTCCGAACCCTAGCAAGTTATTTTACTCGCGAGTAGAAAAAATGTCTAGAAACTCGTACATCTCCGAGTCTCTATTATATAGTCGTACATACATATGTATGTATGTGAAATATTAATCTTCATTCTACTTGTTAGTTTCATGTGCGAGTATTCAAACAGTTTCTAAAGGTATTTATAAGGTATTTTAATTAACACTGCAGGGTTGCATTTTCAACAGAGAGGGAGGAGAGGGGGTCGCTGCTGGCTGCTTCATTTTCTTTATCAATTAATGAAATTCCAGCGCGTAATTTAAATAATTTCCCCCAGACTCGCGACGGCTGTGGTTGGTGACCAGGGGGTTCAGGGGTTCAGGGGGCTCAGATGATGGCAACAGCAGCTACACCTGAATTTTTATGCTTCTATCTGTTTGCTAATAACAAGAACAACACCAACACCAACAGCAACAAAAACAACAGCAGGAACAGGAATGCGCAGCAACCAGTTAACAAGTTTTACAGTTGTAGGCTAACTGGACCGCCCGTTCGCACCCGCGTCTCTCATTCTCTTGTTGTTGTTGTTGGCTGCGATAGTCGCTGCCTGGGTGTCAGCCAAGAGAGCAACAACAACAACGAGAACAGCCCCAGCAATAAAATTAACTGGCGATAAAAAAAAACGCGTTAATATATTTTTAATTTTTGTTGTACGCGCAATATTCTCGATATCTACATGGCTATATGTATATACGAGTATGTACATTTGTATATATGTATAGGTATATACATATTTACTTTGGCCGCTGTTGGCAAGCGATGTCGCTGCTGATGATGATGATGATGTCATGGCAGCAACAACAGCAACAATAACAACAACAAAGACAACGACAACTACAAAAACCCCAACACTTACCGTCAAACCTTATTTGTTTTTTTTTTTTTACAATTGCGCACGTAGAACTGTCTTTGTTGCTGTAGCTGTTGTTGTAACTGCTAAAAACGCTCTTCTGCCTCCTAACGCTGAACTTGTAAATGATTGATGATGGCATTACAACAGCAAGCGGCCTTTAATCTATCATCTAAGCGCTCTTAAGCCCATGTTGACAAACATCGTCATATGTATACGTACAGTTGGCATGTTCGATCAATTCCGGTCAACTATTGAGTATATTCTTGGATCTAGAACTCCACTATTCCCCCAACAGCTCAATCGTTTGTATGCCCCATACCCGAAGGTAGGGTGCATGTATCAGGCTGAAGGACGCGTGTCAGACTCCATATGATTAGCTTGACGAAACGATTCGATTTGTCCGTCTGTATGAACACCGAGAACTTTTAAACAATAATGGCTAGGGACGCTAAACTTGGCATGTACACTTTTTTTATCCATAGGCAATACAACAAGTTTATTACAAACCAGATGTACCCCCAATATTTAATATAGCTGCCATAGGAGCGATCGTTGCAAGAACAACTCTCAGTGCTGTCCGTGATGCGAGACACTTCGCCTCCAATACTGTTGTAATTACATACAAATACGAGTATATACGCATTTTTGTGAATAGCCTAGCATAAATATTTAAATAAGCTTCTGTTTGTCTATAATTAACACTTTTGTTTAAAATATTTACTCTCTAAACAATATCCATTTATGTACAGAGCATAACTAGAAATTCCAAAGAAAGAATGAAATGAATGCCAACTTTCCCAACATGGTTTGCTTATTCTAACAACATTTTGCCAAAATCTACATTCATTTAGAAACATAAATATATCGGCCTGTGGGCGCAGTTTTATCAGAAAAACGCCAAGCTTTTTCATAGTGTAGTTTTGTTGAATCGCACATTTTAGAATTGAATTTCAATTAGAATTTGATTTCGTTGCATTGTCTTGAGTTCATTTATTTTAAATTCATTTTAATAGGTTTAAACCATAGTCATAAAATATCGACTTCGTTCTGAAGAATAGATTACAGAAGATAATTATATTTAATTATATTATCTGTTCATAAAAGTCTAGACGTCTTTGTTGCTTAAAAGAATAGTAATACAAGATTTAAATATATTTTTAGGTCTTCGCTTAGTTATTGGTTCTGATAAATGCCTATTCCTTACTCTTTAGAGTACTATTTTATAAGAAGAAGAGTGCTTAGAGTCCCTTACATTCATTTCCTATTAAAAATGATGAGATAATTTTGCAGAAATTCCAATGCAAATTCCCCAGGTTAATAAAAATTGAAAATAAATAGGCTTATCGGCTACTAAGTTTGTCGAAAGCTAATCTATCAAGCAAATCGTAGGCTTGTGTTGTTATTGCAGCACTTCATCGAACTCGCAAAGTTTATAAAGTGTGTGGCTCATTTGGCAACCACTGGCTGGGTGGTGCTGCATTTGCGAAAATTGTCGTTTGACTCTAAAGATGATGAGATGATGTGAAGGCAATGATGAGATGATGCTGATGATGATATTCTTGGTAAGCATAAGAAGAGAAAATGACAAAAAAATAAAACGCGGCGAAACAAATTTATTGCCATTGTGGTGGTTGTCGCTGTCATTGCCACTTCCTCCACCTCCAGCAGCAATACTACCAACAACAACAACAACCACAACAGCAATAACAACAAGAAGCAAAAGAATGCCTGCCACTATAGACTTGGCCAAGTTTTCAATGTCAGGTCGGGCCTGTTATGCCACAATTCTGGTTCACAGCGATTCTCAGCCACAATAGTCTTCTGCTTCTGCCCCGTCTGCTGTTGGCCGATAGTACGCTTCGTATTTTAATGAATTTTTTGTTTTTTTTCATTTATTTATTTGCATTTCATTTTCTATTTATTTTTTGCAGTTTTTTGCTTTTCTCGTTTTCGTGCGCATTTTAATGCTGTTTTTGTTTCCTTCAATTTGTTGTTGGTGTTGTTCTTGCTTTTGTGCTTGTGCTTGTGTTTTGTTGCGCATTATGCAAGTTCAGCAATTTTTTTATTGTTGCTGTTGTTGTTGTTGTTGTTCCCATTCATTTTGGAATTCTCAGCGCCACTTTGTTGTTATTCAATTAGTTTTTAGTTCTTCGACGTTTCTTCTTATCTCTGTTCACTGTTCACAGTTTTGCAAGCACTGTGAATCATTTTGTTCAGCGCGCAGACAAGCTGCGCGTGTATCGCTTTATCTGTGTCTGTATGCGTGTGTGTGTGTGTGGAGAAATGTGCCACACAACACTTGACAGGCTTCCAAATCTGTCGTTGGCTACTGCCACGCCCACAATCCGCCCACAGCGGCACGCTCGCACGCCCGTTTATTAAATAGTCGTCATCGTTGCACTTCCAACTTGTCCTCGACGCAGCTTGCAGTTGTCATTGTTGTTGTTGTAACCGTTATTGCTCTTGTTGTTGTTGTTGTTGTTGCTGTTGTGATTTTGCGCACCTGCCATGACATGACCGTGCCACACCACACCACACCCTTTCCCCTTCCCCTTCACGCCCCCCGGCCCCTGCTCGGGTCTGTGCATTTTTCTAGTCTGTCTTTTGTTAAGCCACTCATGGCTCTGTGCGCCTCGGTTTTATTTTTATTTTATTTTATTTTTGTTTCTCTTCAACTGCAAAAGACACTTACATTTTTTTTCCATGGACACCCCCTCCACAGCCCAGCCCGCCCCGTTGCATTCTTTGTTTGAAGCATCGCTTCGAGCACTAATTAAATTAACACAATTGTCGTGAACGCGGATTAAGTGCGCCACTTAAAATCCGTTGAGGAATTTGTTGGCCAACCCCGCTTCCCTTTCGCAATTCCCCCACCACTCCCCAGCCATCACGCCATTCGCCCACAAAGTTACTTTTGAGTTGTATGCCATCAGCCAGAAAAGTAGTTACGAATGCGCCAAGGCTTCTCCGGAATGTGGCCAACATCCTGTCGACGCCCGCAACTCAATTCACATTTAAACCTTTCCATTATCCTTCCTTTCTGCTCTACCAACTGGTATATCAGGTGTGCCTCATTTAACTGAAGCACAAGAAATACAACAGACATTTATTCCAATTTATAAAACTAATTTAAAGTGCTTTGAATGTTATGAGTTGAATGAGCTAAATACAGCAGCATTTGATATCAAGTTTCTCAAAAAGCTGAATAGATCTAACACAAGATGTTTTCCAATCTTTATTGTCTAAGTGATTAATTCACAAGGGAGAAGCAGACAGAGAGAGAGAGGGAGAGTTCGGGAGATATCTGTAGAAACCTCAGACAATTCCAAAGAGTTCTTCTGGGTTCCACGATGCGGTGCTGCTAAATACTCTGAGCAGTCTCTATCTTATCTAAGGAAGGTAACATTAAGGGTTACCTTAAAATTATTCTCATAAGGTAGAATTTAGGGAAAGAATCCAAAAGCATTGATAACTCACCATCGTTAACTCACTACCATTTAAACTTTTGTCTGAATGCCTTGAACTCAAAGTCTTCTAGGCCCACGCGGAAAAAAAGATAGACTTTTCCAAGCAAATAAAGAACTCTTCATAGCCAGAGAGAGACTTAATGGAACACTTCCCAGATTTTCAGCAAATCATAGTTATTCGAACTGAAAGAAAAACATTTTCACAGGCTCTGAGTCTTAATTGTAGAAATCGAGTCTAAGACTCACCAACGAAAGTGAATTAAAGCCCATTAGTTTCGGAAGAACAGGGAAAAATAAAAAATCGGAATAATAAGCCAAGGCATCTACTTAACTGACAACGTGAAGACAGCAGAAAGGGTGCCTTTGAAAGTCCTTTGATTGCAGATTTATCTGACTATACTACTACATACTGTACTATATAGACTGTAATATAAATATATATGTTTTATCGGATAAAGCTCTTAGGCCTAACTCAACCCTAACTTCTTTTGTGCATTGCAGGAGCAACTACGCCGCCGGCGCGAGGAGGAGGAGCGCATTGCGCAACAAAATGAGTTTCTGCGCAACAGTCTACGCGGATCGCGAAAACTTAAGGCTCTACAGGACACGGCTGGCAACAAATCACAGATGCCGCAGCAGCAGCAGCCCACGGGCATGACCAACAATGAGCTTCTGACGATGGCCGGTGTCGAGAACGAGGCCTACATGGACGATGAGACGCTAGAGGCGAGCAAAATCATAGGTAGGTTCAAACAAGCGCAGTCCATCCGACAGAGTCCTTTTTTGACACGAAACTCCCACCTCTCCACCTCTCCAGGCTATGGTGAACTGATTGCCGCACTGACGCGTCTACAGAGTCAGCTGAGCAAGAGCGGCATGAGCTCGCTTGCGGGTCGTGTTTCGACGGCGCACAATGTGCTGGCCAATGCCAGTGTGGCGCACGTGCTGGCCGCCCGCACCGCCGTGCTGCAGCGTCGCCGACCGCGTGTCTCCAGTCCTGTGCACGTGAGTGCGCTCAGTCTTCAAAAGGATGTGGTGGAAATGCTGACGCAGTCCAATACAGCGGCGGCCATCGAACTGGGGAATCTTTTAACTAGCCACGAGATGGAAGGTCTGTTTCTGGCGCACGATCGCATTGCCACGCACACAGACACCACCCCCTCGCCGACGCCAACGCTGAGCGGTCACAGCAGTCCGCTGTTTGCGGCAACCGCCGCCAAATCGGCCTCGCTGCGTGGCACTGCTGTGCCACCACCGGTGGTGCCACCGATACCACCGGTAGTCGGTCCACCCCCCACGCTGGCACAACGCGGCGCTATGCCATTGCCACAGCACGTTCTGGCCGCCGGCGGGAAAATGGCGGCTGTAACGCCACCTCTGGTGCCAGCACGAAGCGACTCTCCGCCACCGATGAGCGCCTGCTTCGGTACACTGAACGATCAGAACGACAACATACGCATCATACAGATTGAGAAGTCGACGGAACCGTTGGGCGCGACGGTGCGCAACGAGGGCGAAGCGGTGGTCATTGGGCGAATTGTCCGAGGCGGGGCTGCCGAGAAGTCAGGACTCTTGCACGAGGGCGACGAAATACTGGAGGTAAATGGACAGGAGCTGCGTGGCAAGACGGTGAACGAGGTGTGCGCCCTTCTCGGCGCCATGCAGGGTACCCTCACGTTTCTGATAGTGCCCGCGGGCAGTCCGCCCCCTGGTGGTGGCGGCAGTCTCGGTGGCATGGGTCATCGCGATACGGCTGTGCTGCATGTGCGCGCCCATTTCGACTACGATCCCGAGGACGATCTGTATATTCCGTGCCGTGAGCTGGGCATTAGCTTCCAGAAGGGCGATGTGCTGCATGTGATCTCGCGCGAGGATCCCAATTGGTGGCAGGCATATCGCGAGGGCGAGGAGGACCAGACACTGGCCGGCCTCATACCTAGTCAGTCGTTTCAGCATCAGCGCGAGACCATGAAGCTGGCCATTGCCGAGGAGGCTGGCCTGGCGAGATCGCGCGGTAAGGATGGCGGCAGCAAGGGGGCGACGTTACTCTGCGCGCGCAAGGGTCGCAAGAAGAAGAAGAAGGCCAGCTCGGAGGCAGGGTAAGTGTAGACACAAAAAAAAAACAATCGATTTTCAACTTTTTCGCAATCTATTAAAATAAATGATGTAAATCGAATGAGTGGACTTCAATAGTTTCAGCTTCAAACTTTTTTGTATTATTTATTATATTCCTCTGCTGAGATTTATAAAATGTAGGTTACAGGAATTTTACGATTCTCTTACTCCCAAACTTCTTTCAAACCCTTTTTGCCCAATACGTGCTGTGCAAAGCAACAGGATTCGATATTAAAGTCCTTAGGAGTGGTTTTTCTTTATGAATTGCTCATTGATCGACTATTGTGATAAGACTAGGACATATTTACATATTTTTAGTCCACCATTAGCATAGATATTACTTTCATTAAAGCTGTCTAAAGTTGTTCCCGTAACACTTGACTTCCTTTCCTTTTGATAGACTATCGCTCGTTGAGTCTTTCTTGGCGAGTCAAGTTCTAAGCCTCACTTGAAAGCAAGACTGCTTGACTCATTCTAAAATCTAGTTTCACCTTTTTTTCGAAAGCAAGTTGAAAGTTCCATGCCAATATTCATATCTACTTCATTTTTCAGCTATCCTTTGTACGCCACGACCGCGCCAGACGAGACCGATCCGGAGGAGATACTCACCTACGAAGAGGTGGCGCTCTACTATCCCCGTGCAACTCACAAACGGCCCATTGTGCTGATCGGACCACCCAATATTGGCAGACACGAGTTACGCCAGCGTTTGATGGCCGACTCGGAGCGCTTCTCGGCAGCAGTGCCACGTAAGTGAAAGAGTTTCAGGCAAACATCCATTTGGTGCTTGGCCCTGGCTTGCAAATGTCTTTCTCACACTCTCTCTGACTGACTCACTGACTTCTCTATTATAAATTTTGAATGGCGCTGCGCAAAGTGTTCCTCTTGCTTGAGGAGAAGCTGAAGCCAGCTAAGGGTAAAGCACACGGTCTCGCACTTGCCTCCAAGCGCAATGCTAGCGTTTCCTAGGCTGCTTTCAATCCGTAGAACACGACCCCTCACCTCTTATAGCTCTGCTCTAATCCTCTACTCTCCTTTCCCGTTCGCTTCTCCACAGACACATCACGTGCACGTCGCGAAGGCGAAGTTCCCGGCGTCGATTATCATTTCATAACGCGACAGGCTTTCGAGGCGGACATCTTAGCCCGTCGTTTTGTCGAGCATGGCGAGTACGAGAAGGCCTATTACGGTGAGTAGAACTAACAATTTCCATTTCGAACGTCCCCCTAATAAAGAATCTTCTGCAGGCACATCACTGGAGGCCATACGCACGGTTGTTGCCAGCGGCAAGATCTGTGTGCTTAACTTGCATCCGCAGAGCCTGAAGCTGCTCCGCGCCTCAGACCTGAAGCCCTATGTGGTGCTGGTGGCACCGCCCAGCCTAGACAAGCTACGCCAAAAAAAGCTGCGCAACGGCGAGCCCTTCAAGGTGAGTAGCCGGCCGGCCGGATTCTTAGCCTCAGTCGTTTAAAAAAACTCTTTCTTTACATTTGTGCAGGAGGAGGAGCTAAAGGACATCATTGCCACGGCACGCGATATGGAGGCCCGCTGGGGCCATCTGTTCGACATGATAATCATCAACAATGACACGGAGCGGGCCTATCATCAGCTGCTGGCCGAGATTAATTCGCTGGAACGAGAGCCGCAGTGGGTGCCGGCCCAATGGGTGCATAATAATCGCGACGAGTCATAAACCAATTGGCCAATAAGACACACACACAGACACACAGTCTCATATATATTAATATATATACATATATACAATATATGCGAACTATATGCATTCCTATTTGCTTACTAGCGACGCAACACAGTGCTTGTCAAACTGTTTACCAGGGGGTCATCAAACATAGAAACAGCAACAACAGCAAATCGAACCTAACTTTGTAAATAAATATTTAAAACAACTCACAGTCGAATATCGAAGCGAGTAACCCCAAAACTGAACACACATTCCCAACAACAACCATTAATATATTATATATAATTAGTTGAAAAACAAAGAAAAAGCAAAACAATGCCAAGTGTGTGTAATTCAGTTTGCCTGCTGTACTTACCCTTTACTTTTTTTTTTTTTTTTTGACTACACACATATGTATGTTTTATACCTAGAGTATATACATACATGGAGAAATGAGAAATATTAATCAATTACTTTATATATAGCCCAGAGCGAATATAAATATTTACAATATTATATATAAATATATAGACAATATATATTAGTATTTATATGTTTGTTTGATATGTATTTTAAAGCAAAAGCAATTTTTTTACGTCTTTTTAATCAATCATGTATGTTCACAAAACCACAAAATCTGTTATCTACAATAAAATTAATATACATATATATATACATATTTACTATTTTTTTTAATCCTAGTTTTTAACTAATAAGCATATATTTTGTGTACTCTTCCTTAATTTCGAAAGGCAAATTGAAATTGTTAAAAGCGAGTTGGAATAGATTTTAAAAACAAGAACAACAACAAAGCGAAATAAAAACAGATTTTACAGCGTTTGCGCAAAGGTATGGTTAGATATGCAAATAATTTTTTCGAATTTTTCGGATAAAATGTAAAATGCAGCTTTGTTCTGCTAAAAAAAAAACACACTACTGTGTCATTACCTTTTCATAGCCTTCTTGTAAAATAACACATATTTCTGAGCAAATTATTTACATGTTTGACCGTAGACCGTGGTCAGACAGGCAAACAATCTGTTGAACAATTTGAGAATTTCCCAAGAATATAACTCTTCTACAAGAAACATCTTTGGGATCCTTTGTTCAAGGCCCCATTAAAGAATAACACAAACTTCTGAGCAAATTATTTGCATGTTTGACCATAGCTTAACTTAAACCCCCACTCCTCCTCCCCCAAGTTGTGGTGACCCAGACAGTGAAAAAGCACATACTTCATATGTTAACTGAACAAAAAGCATCTAAGAATCTAACAAGACAACAGATAAAACGACGAACACATTCACATTCAGATTTACATCCATAACAACAACAACAAAAACCAGCAGAAAAAGATGAAGAAGAAAAGGCAAAAGCAAGCAAATGTTGAAATTACGTAATCTATTTACTTTATATAAAGATATACATAACTATACATATATACACCATAAATTACGATTAAAGTAACACAATTAAATTTTAACAATGAATTAGTAAACAGAAAGCAAGCAGAGAATAAAACAACAACAACAAAATCAGTACGTCATTGCCAAAAATTAATACAAACATACAAAAACAAACAAAAATAATAATACACACTTAACTTAACTCAGAAAAGCAGAGAAATTGTTTAAAACAAAATAGCATAGAAATGTTTAAGCACTGTAAAAACAAAACAAAAGAGAGCAAAGCGAAGCAAATGAAATGAAATGGAAAATGAAAAACAACATAATTGTAGGACATAAGTAACGTAAAGCTAATTTAAAAAAAAATAAAAATATATATAAATAAATAAATGAATATATATACACAAAAGCAAAAACTAAAGACAGCGCGCGCTCGGGGCAGTTGTTGCAAAAATAAATGTTGTAATAAATTATGTATTTAAAGTGCGTACTACGGGGAATAACTATGAAAGAAACTTAAAACAGGACGAGAACGAAAAAGAAAGCAAAAACTGATCCATATGTAGATTTGCGAAATTTATGCATACATGCATACAAGTATATATATATAATAAACATATATATGTATATGATGGGGGCAACAGAAGTGTCAGTTTTATGCAAATTAAAAAACGAAAAACACTTAGCATGATATGTTACACAATGTTGAACACTTGACAGATTCTAAATAAAACAAATGCAAACGAGAATATATTGTATTTAACACTTTTTTTTTTTGTAGTAAACAAGGTATAACAAAACGTGTGTGCAGTAAATTTGTTTAAGTTTTTATTTATACGTATTGAAGAAATCAAATGAAATATGAAAATTTATGAATAAAAGTATATATAGAAATATATATACAGTATATATATATAAATTAAATTTAGTACGTCGTATGTATGTGTAACAAAGGTGTAACGAATTGATTAACAAACCCAAACGAAAGTGGATGAACAGAACTATGGCATAGGAATAGTTTGCAAAATTACAACAAAAATCACAACTATTGTACGAAAATAGAAAAATTTCAAGCGTAAAAGCGAACAAAGTGGAATACCGAAATAAAACAGCAATGAATTACGAGAAATGCGATTCAGCAGTTTCAAATTTGATTTGGGGGGCCATCACAGCGATACATTTTCGCAATCACATTTTTCCATTTAAAGGTGATTTGAAGGTTGAAAACACTTATTTTCGCTCCACATTTCAGTTGTTTAAGTTTCCACAAAAAACAGACAAGGGTTCAAAGTTTCAGCGTAATTGGAATACCGAAATAAAACAACAATGAATTACGAAAAATGCTGGACAGAATAATATGTGTGAGACCATTTTTTTTTTCAAAAAAGCTTGCCTTTCATATATGTATGTTCATACATATGTATATTCTAATTTTTCTCAAAAAATCAATTAGTTTCAAAATAAACATACTTCAGCGACCAAACAAATAATAAATGGCTTAACCAACTATTAAGTTCCAGGAGGAGGGTAAACGTTGCATCAATTCATAACACCATGAAAAGCAAGCTTTTTTGAAAAAAAAAAATGTTCTCACACCTATTATTCTCTCCAGTTGTGTATGTTGATCCGCCTCTGTGCGAAAATACTACAAGACTAAACGCTCTACAACAAGCCTCTTAATTATCAAAGCTATTTAATTACTCATTTATAGTGCACCCACCTAAATGATAACACTTATCTTTGCTCTAATACTATGAAAATACGAAAAAATAAAACACCACCGGATAAGCATTGGCTGCAATGAACTCATAAAAAAAAAAAAATTGTTTGGAAATCTAGAAGATTGGTCGATCACCCACAATTCTATCTAGAAATACTACTATAACATTTATAAATGTTATTTGAAACAATGTTATGTATGTATAGTATAGCAAATACCTGAACGATAACACTTACCTTTTTAAAAATCCTAAAAGAAAATACGACAACACTGCGACAGTGTACTTTTAATCTAGTAGTCGATCGATTCTATCTAAAAAAGTTATACATTTTTGGAAGCTCAAGCAATTGACTGATTAGTACTTGCAGGACTTTGAGTGGAAATACGGACCCGGGACTTTCAAACATAATGGCCCATATTTCTTGCCCCTCGACAGTTCTAAAAGTATTATACTCGTACTGCAAGCTACTTTAGAGCTGTTCTTCTACATACACAATTTTTAGCACTACAGATCTGCTGTGGCACGTAGTGGCTCTTTTTCCGTAATGTTTTCGTAAGTGGCGCCAGCCAGACGCACAAGCAAAAAACCGATCGCTAGCGAACTTAAAAAAAATATATGTATGTATACTGTATATACATACATTTGTATACAGTTGTCTCCAGTTAGACGCACATAAAGATTAATGCAAAAACAAAATACACAATAAGAATTACTCATAACCCTAACGGTAGATTTTGTTGTAGGGGTCCCGATTTGAACGGACTTTGTATATTAATTTCAATAATTTTAAGTGAAATCTTGATAGATATTTACAGCTGGTACAATATAAAAAAAAATTATTGTGCACACAATACAAAATATTTAATCAGTATCGAAATATGGTATTATCTACAATATTAAATTTTTGGGGTTCTGATCGCCACTTACCGTTATTTTGTCACTTTTGTGAAATGTTGAGCAGCTTGCACACCATTCCTGGTAAATGGTAGTAATATGTACATAGATTTTGCTTCAGTCCTAATTTTAAGGAATCAAATGATGACGACACTTCGCTTTTTTAGGTAATAACTCGAATTAAAGTATATGTGTTTTTAAGTAAAACTAAAAAGTGCAGTCAGCTGTTTGCGCAAAGTGCAGTGCG
Organism: Scaptodrosophila lebanonensis; assembly: GCF_003285725.1. NCBI lineage: Eukaryota > Metazoa > Arthropoda > Insecta > Diptera > Drosophilidae > Scaptodrosophila > Scaptodrosophila lebanonensis. The sequence goes on along the minus strand of NW_022060598.1, from coordinate 348,105 downwards.
CTGCCACTAATTTGATTTTTTGTTGCATGGCCATGCTGAAACAGTGCTGGTGAATGTTGGCAGTTGCCGGCAGGCTAGTGCTGGAAATGGTCGGCATTTAACCGCCAGCTGAGAGGCATTGTTGCGTGCTGTTGTGAAAGAGCAGCGTCGTTGAGTCGAGGTGGGAAGCAGTAGCAGCAGCGAGCGCGCCGATACCAGCCGTCATCGTTAATATTTTTTTTATTCGCGTTCTGCCATTGCTATTGCATTGGCTGTGTGTATTTGTTATATATTTTTTTTTAGCACCATCGGGCTTGTGTGTGACGGTGACTTTTTTACCAAACTTTAATCTTATCAGTGCTGATCAAGCCATAAACATGAGTCGAAGCACGGCTACCAATTTTAATTGAAGTTCGCATATTCTAAAGTGTGGTCGTGTTTGTGTTTATGTTTGCGTATTTGACCAGCAGTGTCAGTACTTTAACACCTTAAGTTGAAACCGCAACTCCATCCAGCCAAAGTCATAGCCAGAGCGGCAATATGTCACTGAAAACCGTTGTACGCCAACAGAGCCAAACGCCTGCCCAGCAGCTGCAACTGCAGCAACAAAGGGACATTGAGAATGGCTTGTATCCAAATATACCGGCAGAGCGGCGTAGCCCGCCGCCGCGTCCACAGCGCCAGGACACCATAGATATGGAGGAGATACCCTTAAATCGTTCTACATCGCAGCCGGAGCCGGAAGATCGTCGTAGAATGCGCGACATTTTCAACCATGTAAGTGTCATAAAGCCGGGAAGTTGTCTTAACTTCGATTGTCCCCCACTCCGCCCCTTGCTCCTCTGATGATGAAATACGTTTTGTGTGGGTGTGTGTGTGTGTGAGTGTGAGTGTGTGTATGAGTGTGTGTGTGTGTGAGTCAATGAATGTTCGTTCTTGTTGTGGTGTCGTTCTTGTGCCGCCATTAGCCAGCCCGTTGCCCTTGGAGAAAGTTAACTGCAGCTGTCTTAAATACACATCGATACATACATATTTATGTATATGCATGCATGTATGTATATGTGCATATGTTGTATGTACATACATAAATATGTCCATACGGGTATGCATATATTTTGTTTTAACGCGTGATTCATCGCTGTCGATGTCAAGTTGGTTCCCCTTTCCTGCATTTGTAGCTTCAATTAATTGCATGCCTTTACGCGACTTCTATTTTTAAGTCTCGCCTCTCCACGCTTGGCCTGCCGCCCCACACTGCCAACAATTCTGGGTGTGTCACCGCCTTGCATATGTACATACTATATACCTATCTATACAAACATACATACAAATGTATGTATATATTTAACAAGCACCTAAACACATTTTGCAAATTTTTTTGAGTTTTGGAAAAGGAAACGAACTGAACTTGGCAAAGGGAAGCGCCCAAGAATCTTATCGGACTCTGCGCTCTTGTCGTTTTGCTTTTGCTCGGCATGGGGTATAGGGTAGAGTAGAAACCGGTTATAACAATGATTGTTGGCATCTACTCTCTACCACCGCAATTGTTGTTAGTTGTTGTAAAATCTACAAACTACCTCTGGTCTCCTGCCCAGCCCCAAGCAATTCTAGAGATCGCTGTCGTTATCTTTAGCATTTCTAACACACATACATACACACTATATATGTATTTACATACATACTCGTATTCATATATACATTTGCGCTTTCTTTTGGATTCCTCGACAATTCGCTGACTCCATTTGCTGGGTTTCTTGCTCTCTCGGCCATGATCGATTGATGGCTGAATCAGCAGCACCTGTCAAGTGTAATTTTCTAACTTTTTAAAGTTGCTCCTAACTCTACACTCCACACACGCACACGCACACACTCTATATCCACTCTTATGTACATATTTATGTAGATTCGTTTTAAAAACAAAAAGACTTGCTAATTTGCCTAACCTGTTACTTGCTATGCTAACTCCAGACATTTCTGGGCCCAGGCCAGAAACTGTTGGAAACTGTTTAAACAAATTGAATTAGCACTGTCGAATTCTAGCTGCTGGCCAGGTATCCAAAAGACCCATTCAGAAGCTCGGCTGGGGCTTAAAGAGCGCGACACATGCTTGCTCTGCTGCGATAACCAGCTAGTGGGAACGTGAGCTTTGAGTCAGCAAAAGCAAACTTGTAGATTTTATATTGGCATGCCCGCGAAAATAGCATTGGGTGTCCATATCTTATCGTTAACTAAATGCCCCGTTCGTTTATTTTCTACAGAACGTTCAATTGTGGGTCTGTGCATATGGCGTAGACATTATTATCATGAGATAGTCTCCATAAAGAATTCGAGTCGAAGGTAAAGGTTATTTAAAATTACTTCAAATACATAAGGATCTTAAAAGATGCCCCTTCGATTCTACCTATATACCACTATACACATACTACATATATTCAACAAATAAACTAAAAACATTGTGTGATGCTTAAGGAACCAAATATTATATAAACATTTATGTAACCCATTTATTTGAATACTTTTTCAATTTTAAAAGAATTTATCTATATTTGTTAAAAATAAAGTTTGACCTAACGGACTGAAATTTTGACTCAAGTTTACTTGCACTGCCTAAGTGAAGCTGTTTCGGAAAATTGGAACTCCAATTTGTGAAATCGTGCTCCGACATTTTTCTCATAAGTCTACAAATTGTCTTCAAGTTGTTTTTGGTTATTAATTTATTGAGCATTTCCGAATAAGCCATGGGGGCTTTAATGCTGAAACCAATGAACAATATCAACAGACTAATCCTTTCAGTTTCTAAAAGAAGTATGTAGGGCTAGAGGCAAAGATATAGAGATAATTAACAATCACTAGATCAAGAATTCCATTTCAGTTGTTAAACAATATACTGGGTTAATTTGAACAAAAGAAAGTATAAGTAGGCAATTTAAAAGGGCATTTTGTGTTGAGGGTATAAGATTAGTCAAATCATTATAGCAAAAAGGAAAAATCATCAACCGCAACCATGAAACTCATTGTTTGTATGACCAATCTACTGCGTTTTCCCAACCAGTGTAGCTAATACAGCACAGCCGACACTCCCACAGTCCCTTTCTCCCACCCCCTCCCCCACCATTGTGTGCAAAATTTGTATCTAAGCCAAGTGCAACTACTCTCTTAGTCACATCTAATCGACATGCCAGCTATCCACAATGCGGCAATTCGACCTTATACTGCCCGCCGGCCGCCTTATCGCCTGTTTTCTTTTCTTTTTTTTTTGCTTAATCTCGCTCGCTCTTTCGCACATAGAGAAATGCATGTGTTTATTGTATATTGTAGTTATATGACAACAGCTTATGGCTATATCTGATTTCCAAAATTGCGGAAACTTGGCGCTTTGTTTAAATTCTGTTCTACTCCTCTGCTCCGACTCTGAATGACTAATGATTCAAATGCGATTGATAGATGGGCGAGGGGAGGGTGTTCGGGCGGGGATGTTTGTTCTTTGAAAACAGCACTTGGCAACAGCTTCGTGCCAAACTATACTCAGTAAGAACCACTGAGTTGATTCTTGATAAGAAAAATATCAACAGAACCGCCCATTGTTTACCCGGTTTCGGAGTAACGCACGCTTCTGCTTTCATTAGCAGCTGCATTCCACGGAAAAAAATCCTATTACTGTTGTTTGTTAGTTGTTGCTTATTCTTGTTGTTGGATAATTAACACAATTGTAAGCGGTTCGCATTTTGTTGAGGCCTTATACGGTCTATAGAGTTGGACGGGCTGTCGACTTGTTCTGACTCCATTTGGTAATGGATTGTATCCAAAAACGTTTGGATACTTGCCACAAGTGGGCCAATGACGCAACATTCTGTTGCGCTGAGCCAAGCAATACATTTTCCTCTGAGAAATCGAATTGTTGCGGTTCAGTGAATCTAAATCGCTTCTGTATATACATATAAATTTTATGATTTATTTACACCCCCAAAGACCAGATGCCGGATGCGAGGTCAGGTAGAAGATGACGTTATAAATTATACAGCCTTTGCCCTTTTAGAATTCGAAATTGCTTAATTTTTTAAATCTTTATTTCTTTGGCCTTCAATTTTAAAGAAAGATCGCATGCTTTCATTTATGCACTTAACTTTCAAAAGATCAAAAAAAGATGACCAATTATTTGGTCGTTGTTTAATATTTAAAAAAACTACCAGTCGCGATTTCGCAAAATTCGTTCTAATTCGGAAAGAGAAGCAATACAGTGATTATCTTTTTCCTGTTAATTGGCAGCGCGTGCTTTCTTCAATTTGTAGAAAATTTGTTTATTTGAACATTAATATCGAATGTTGGGATAATTATTATAACGAATGAATGAATAATATTCATGTATAACCATAAATGATGCAACTCAGATGATGCACTTAAGTGCCAACCCCCGCAATACAAGTATTTTGTAAGCTCAACAAATTAGCTGTAGACCGCAAAATCGTCCGAAAAGTAAAAACGTTAACGACATGCCTATTACTTATGCTTTGAAGTCATTGATCACTAGTAAGATATAGAACAATTCATTTTCACATCTAACTTGTTCTAAAATTCCCTTTATCTCTAGAACAAATTATTTTCAAGATATTTATGAGGCAACAAATCGATGCCACCACTTCACGGCGACAAATCGTAGTATCGTTGGATCAAATGGATGGATTTGCAGGAAAACTTATCAATGTATTACACTATTATAACTACTGGTTGGTTTTCCCTCGCATAAACGTTTATCTATCTTTCAACAACAAAATATGAGTAATCATTTGCTTGATATTTATATTTCTAATCATTCGAGTATACTCGTACATTATTTACGCATTCTTGCATTAATATACCTTTCCAGAGCGCGCCAAAAACTTAATCTATTAAACTGATAAACAGTATAACTGTTAAAAGTGTGCCTATGTTTAATCAATAAGCCGTATTTCTTGATATTCCTTGAAAGAAGTGTCATTGAAATACAAAACTAGCCACAACTAATGTGTCTGAACCTCTTTATATCGAGTGTTATATTTATACATATATAGTACAAGTATAAAGGGGGACTCTTTATGCCCAAGCATAATTGTCAAGAAAGTAATCAACGTTTAAATAATAAAGTCTTCCAATATGGTTCTTCACAAAAATTTAGAAGAAATCTTTGAAAGAGATTGATGCTTATACCAAATACAGTACACGTTTTATACCTTTTACGAGTGGAATAATGTACTTATCTTCGGGATTATCCTTCGCCTACGAAGAAGATTTATAAATGGGTCCTAAAACTGAGCTATGAAGCATTGTTAGCTGCCTAAAAGGAATACGGGACTGGATAGCTGCCCGCACTTGGAAGGTCTGGCTTCATGGGGCTCTAGACCTTCTTGACCACTTTCCCATCAATTTATTTATTAGGATCACAACACTCGTTTTGTTTATTTGAAAGCTGAAGGTGTACTTGATATTTTGTAATTTGGATGTGTTTGGACCCGACCGTGTATTTTGGATAGTGTTGAGCAGCCAACTGGAACGTATCGGTTATCAGCAAATGCAACTGGGGAAGGAACTGCGCTGTGTTCTTCCCCCGTTGGGGATATCTTCAATATCGTAATAGGACTCGCCATCGAATATGCTACACCTATCGTCGTAATACTTGTCGTCTTCGGATATCGACTGCGTGTCATGCCAAATCCCTGCTTCTTCTTCCTCTTCTTCTTCTTCCTCTTTATACTGCTCTTGTTGTTGACTGATGAGGAACTGTTTTTGCCATAGCCGTTGATTTTGGCGTTCCTCCCTCAATTCACGATCCCGCTTGGCGGCATCGTATCCGTTGAAACGACTGGCCAGGGAATTCGCACATAAAAGCAGAGCACCCACGGCCAGATATAGAACCGACACTGTCAGTACTCCCGATGACTCCTGTCCGATTGCATCGTCATCATCGGCCGAATCCGAGGGCTGACTGGATCCATATAATAAATATTTGGCTAAATGCCAAAGCTGAGCCATCTTGTGGTTGCGGCTAACGAACAACGTGAGATCGTGAACGGAACTTCCGGCTGCAATGTGAGCTGTGTGGCCTTCAAAATACACGGTACTGATCTGTTGGTGATGTGTTCGGTTTTGTTCTGTTCGGTTTGAATGTGTCTGATTGAATGAGAGAAGTGGGGAATAGAAAATTCATTAGAGCTGACAGTTACTCTAACGCCTGCTTGGTAATATCTCGGGTTGCTACGACTGCCATGGGGTCGAAAACAATTGGCAAAATCGCCCAACTAAGTGCAGCTACCCCTACTCTTAAGAAAGTTAACCCAATGTTTCTAGATTCAATGTCCTTGAATTGTTTCGTTCATCTTTGTTTTTACCGCTTTTGTGGGCTTCATTCACACTATAAGACTTTTTTTTCAATTTATCGAACCCATATATAATTTTTTAATTATGAACACCTAATATTCTTATAGTACTTATAATAATAATAATAATTTTATTACATATGGGTATAACTGTAGACCAGTACCACTCAAAAGTTTACAAAAATTAAATGATTGAAAACCCATTTGCGATTTATAAATAAATTGCAGTTTCTGCATATATTTATAGATGCGAAGATTTCGCCCTTAAAACTATTTAAGAAAAGCGTTTTCTAAAAATTATTATTGTCTTTGATGTCTTTGTTTCTTAGTAAAAGTATACATATATGGTATATTTGTTAGCAATTGAACATTTTGTCTAAAAGAAGGGTGGCTTTTTTCCTCCGTTAAATAAACTGTCCTAATGGATGCAATTTCTAAAATTTTCTAAATTTTTTAAATAATCCCTAAACGGCTCTAAAATTAAACAAATATTTCGGAATGTACATGTCGATTGTTAAACGAACTATTATTACCCCTCAAACTTTCTTCAAGTTTCAATTACGCATTGGAAATACTAACATTCTTTTAATATCGATATTTATTATCAAATCTATTTTATGTTCCATGTTAATCCATAATCCAATATTTTGTTGCAGCACGACGCTGACAGAGATGGCAGAATTAATACACATGAGCTGAAACAGCTAATCTCGAATGGGTATTGCCAGGACATACCCGCGTATATTGCCGACCAGATACTGAAGCGCGCCGATGACGACAACAGCGGTGCTTTGGACTTCGAAGAGTTCTATCAGATGTCTCTCCGTCAACAGCTAATGTTTCGCAACCTGTTGGCGCTTTACTGTCGGGCTGTGGTGCCGCCACCGACGCCGCGCGGCGATGAGCCGGATGGTGCCTACGAAAGGCAGATGTCTGTCTGTCCACCACCATTAACCATGGTTATCTTCTCCATTATTGAGATTATCATGTTCCTGGTGGATGTCATTCATTTTCAGTGAGTAGTCGAAAAAATGGAATGATGGGAGATCAGCTGCTAATATATAATCCATCCAATTTGTATCCGCAGAGATGATCCCGACCACAATCAACGTCTGGGGGAGAGCACCAACGGGCCGGCTGCGACGCTCTTTATCTACAATCCGTACAAGCGTTACGAGGCCTGGCGTTTCGGCAGCTACATGTTTGTGCACGTCGGCATTATGCATCTCATGATGAATCTAATTATTCAGATCTTTCTGGGAATTGCTCTCGAGCTGGTGCACCACTGGTGGCGTGTGGCACTCGTCTATCTGGCCGGCGTGCTGGCCGGATCTATGGGCACCTCACTAACTAGTCCGCGCATCTTTCTGGCCGGCGCATCTGGTGGCGTCTATGCTCTTATTACGGCCCATATAGCCACAATCATTATGGTAAGCAAACGGAACTGTCCTGCCAGCATGGCTTTTAACTAATATTGAGTGTCCTTTGCCAACAGAACTACTCGGAAATGGAGTACGCGATCATACAGCTGCTTGCTTTCCTTATCTTTTGCTTCACAGATCTGGGCACCTCAATCTATCGCCATCTAACCGATCAACACGATCAGATCGGCTATGTGGCTCACTTATCAGGCGCCATTGCCGGCCTACTTGTGGGCATTGGCGTGCTCCGAAATCTGCAAGTGCGACGCTGGGAAAGGATTCTGTGGTGGATTTCGGTCATCTTCTATTTCGCGCTCATGACCACCGGCATCATTGTCCACATCTTTGTGCCCGACTACTTCCCCAAGCCTGAATACAACTAAGAGAGAAAGCCACCGAATGAGCAAATGAGCGAACGAGCGGCTAAACGACAATTAGCATAAAATTTGATTTCTATTTAAGTGACTCGCATCCAAAGTGCACTTCATCCCGGCCATTGGGTCGCTCATCAGGTCTATACGGCCTGTCTATAACTTATAAGAGAAAAGATTATCATTACACGCACACAGCTGTGCACAAATTTTTTTAACCATTTATCCATTTTACGGAGAGTATTTGCATTTCATACGGACTCAGCGTTGTCCCTTTACATGGACCGCCAAGTGCATATATACATATATATGTACATAAATATACATAAAAAACACTTATACGTTAAAGTAATTTATTATAAAGCGAACATTTTTGTACTAACTTATTATTATGTAATACAGTTAGGGTCCGATTCGTGAGCACAAAAATGCAAACAATCAAATAATTGTTTAACAAATAACTTCGGCAGCTAGAATAAGAAAATGCTTACGAACCCAGAGTTTTATCTTTAAGCAGTGAAACAAATAATTGGCCTTTCGTGAAGACCCTAAATAATAATGTATTTTCATAATGTTACGACAGATTAAACAGTGGAGTGAAGCTCCACCACTGAAACACTTTGCCTTTTATAATGCTGGAAGTAATTAACTGATTAAAGGGCTAAAACCTGTTCATCTGCAACCAAAAACAGTCGTGTTCGGTCTATGGAACCTTTATACTGTATTGGACAGCACTCCATTGTGGTTCTGGGCCTGGAGTGCGGGTATTCTGATAACCGCTAAGCTGCATATTGTGCGTAAAGTTTTTGAAGAGATCCTGGATTTGGAACTGCCGCTAGTCATCCAAAGAAGAGACTGAGAAAGCAAAACATATTTTAAATCAGCGGTGGTCACGAAATTTTAAATCGGGAGCCCTACAACAAATTCTACCGTTAGGGTTGTGAGTGGAAAGCGCCCTCGGAGCACAAAGAGCCACTACGTGCTAGGGATGTAAATCGATAGAAAAAATGCTAATATTAGGGAGAAAATTAACAGAGATGTTTGTTTATAAATCAAGAGAGACTGCCATAGTGTTTTAGTCAATAAAGTACTCGTAATACTGACTTTTGATTAACTTATATGGCTTACTTAATAAAACACATTTTAATAAGAACATCAAATAATTTATAATACAAATATACCTTATACAAATATACCCACGAATAATGTTCGATGTTTGGACAAACATCGATGGATCAACGATGCATTGTTAGCAAAAAAAACATCGATGCATCGTGGTAAGAACATCGTCGATGCTCGATGCTCCTTTGTCCTATTTCTTAAGAGACATTTTCTCTTAATTTCCTTTGTCATAATGTTATAATGTTTCAATGTTACTTTCTTAAGCTTCGGCAAATACTGTTTAACTAATAAGGTCTCATGTGGTAGTAAAAAATAATAATTATAGAAGTAAAAATTGCATTAAACATTTTAAAATAAGAAAGAAACAAATAAGAAATTTCAAAATAAATAAATATAAAAACTGTATTATTCAAATCGGGCGCTAGTATTTGTATAAAACAGAGATCACAGCTGAAAGAAATAGTTTGGGTGAGAATAATAAACATAAATTCTTGTTAGTATTGAGAACTTATAGTAGCATAATAAGGCATTTTTTCTTTTCAATTTCATAACAAAACGATTTTAAGAGAGCCCGCTTTATGAAGTAAATGTCGACCGTCTGGCAACACCGATACACGCCAGCCGCTGGCGAGTTGCTGGCGTGGGAAACGGGCACGAATGTGTACTCGTAAAATCCATACTCATGGAGAAGTATCGAAGCTTTGGTATCGAATTGTTTCACCATCTACTTATCCCTTAAAGTAGAAGTACTAAAGGTGTTTTGTGCGATTATCCTTGTAAATTTCGGTTGTTGGAATTGTTTCCAAGCCTCTGAACTTTGTGCAACGAGAGCAGGTTAACATTTTTATATTTGCAATCGTGCAACAATTCTGAAATAGTTACGCTTTATGTATGCATGTACATACATACATACATCTGAAGCGTCACTCACATTCGCGAAAACAAATGAAATGTTGCATGAAAAAAAGAAGAAGCGACAAAGCGGTAGCAAAAAAAAAAAGGGCAAATGTCAATATGAGGTGTTCATGTTTTTATTGAAATAAATCCATATATTGCAACCATAAGTCAGTAAATTGGGATACTGCTGGTCTGCAGAATTGATTGAAATTGCGATATTGGCTGTGTAAAAATTAAAGGGACGCCACATTACCAGTTTTGTGTTGCTCTCTGCTGACAAAACGAAGAGAGCCGGCACGTGCTCAGCACAGGCAAAGCCAAACAAAAACAAGAGAGCGCAAGGCACGCAAAAAGAAAGAAGATGCGTTAAAAGTAAAATGCGGTTTACAGAAGCAGAAGCTTCAACTAAATCACTAAATATGTATATACCATAAATTTAAAAGCTGTTATGTTAACTAAATAATATTTTACGACAATTGGAAAATGCAATTTCTACATTTGCAATAAAAATAAATCAAATATTCTTGTGATTATAACACGTTTTCACTTTTTATCTTACAGCGTCATGAACATGTCGCCGAGCACAGCTGGTGTATCCAGCAGCAAGAAAAAAAAGCGCAGCAAATCCTCGCCGCGTAACACTGTCAGCGGGGCTTCTACTTCCTCATCGCCGGTCGACGAGGAAAATAACGGCCTTCTTCTAGGGCCATGCTTTGGTCCATTAGCGCGGCACATGGTGCCGGATCCGGACACATTCGAACGTCAGTTAAATGGCGGTGCACCTCAGATTGCTAATAGTAAACACATCCATTATAAAGCATATTTCGTGTATTTATTTCAACAATCTTTCGTAGATAATGAAAATCGCAAATCAAAGAAAAAAAAGGAAAAAATATCCAACGATCGCCGACCCTCAAAGGAGGAATATCTAAGGGGCTGGAGCGGTAATTTTCCAAATCTAACATCAACTCACAGCGGGGAAAGTAACTCGGATTTGGAACAACAGGTAAGTAGGAGTGGAACGGATCATGAAACTGATCCTTGCGCTGCTGCCGCTCCTTCTGTTTCTGTTTGTATTTGTAGAATGCCCGGAGCATACCTTTGTTCTCTCTTTCTCTATCTACGTATGTCTGTATGTATGTATGTATATTTTGGCTTGTGCCAATAGACACCTGCAGAGCTAAAGGCACTGGGTTCTACTGGACGTAGCATATTTCCCAGAGAGGAGCTGCTGCCGACGGTCACGTCCTCATTGCCATTAACAACAACGACTACAACAACAACATTAACTTCGACAGCCTCGACTGCCAACAACAACCCAACTGTAACCTCAACTGTAACTTCTCCAAGTAGATCACAGCCAACAACACCTCCACCAACGACAACAACACCACCACCACAACAAACTACTGTCTTAGCTAACAAGGTGGAATTACTTAGTTCTTAGGCTTTTAGTCGGTCATTAACCCAGAATTCCACTAACGTGCAATCTTTCTTCCAACTTCCCCAATATCTCCTTCAATATGGCTTAGATGGCGCATCGCAAACGTCCTTCTTCCTCATCCTTTAAGGAGGGGGAAACAAAACAGTTGGAAAATGAAGAGGTATTACCACCGAAGCGGCCCAAATCCCGGTTCTCCAACACAAGCATTCAGGCTCCTGTGCTACGCGCCCCCCACAATGATTCTGGCTGGTCAAACATCTCCAACGCCGAAATCGGTTGTACAAGCACTCCCCATACTGAGGCCGATTGGTCGGGAGTCCCCAACGCTCAAATAGGAGGAGCTCGCACTAATGCCCGTTCCAAATCGCTGTGTGTTAATATGGAGCCACCACGACGAACCCATCGCTTTCGCAGCATGTGCGCTAGCCCAGCGGAAATATCTGGCGATTTCCTGTCCCTGAGCAAGCCAGAGCCGAAGACGCCACATCGACGCAAGAGCCAGACCACTGCCAAGCTGCCGGCAACGGATGAGTTCTATAAAAAACCGTTCCAGTTCGGCTGGAAGCGCGAACTCGTTATGCGTCGTGGCCTACCGGTTCGTGGCGACGTATTCTTTATCTCGCCCGCGGGCAAGAAACTGCGCTCTCGCGACGACATTATACCGCTTCTGCAGGGCGATTTAACCATCGACCACTTCTGCTTCCAGCGTGAATCGCAGGGTGTGGGCCCCGAATTCGAATTGGTCCGTCAGTCTCAGCCAGCACGCCGCAAAACGCAACCGCCAGTTAAGACGGAAATCGACACCCCACCGCATGTACTTTCCGGCAAACGTGTGCCGAAGCCAAAGGCTCCAAAGGGTGCCAGCCCGCCGCCCGAGGGCTGGACCTCTACCATGGCTGTCAAAGGAAATGCACGCGTCCTCGCGGCCAGTAATGGCAACAACAGTGCTAGCTCAAGCGGCAATTCTGCTCGCAAACGCAGGTGAGTCGGAAATTCCAAAGTAAACACTACTCTTCCACCATTAAACTGTCAATGCATGCACTTTGGGAAAGGTTATTTTGAAGCCTCCTATGACCCTTGAAACTAACCTCAATCGCTTTGTCACAACCATTGTAGTAATCTGCACAAAGTGAGCTCACACCCTGTGAAGACTCCGCAGGCCAAGTCTCAGGTGGCGGCGGCTGTTCGCAGTCAAAGCACCCCAAATAGCGCGTCCGTGCACTGTGTGCGCTGCCAATCAGTGATTGAGGATCCGCATGAAGGATACAAGCTGAACATATCGGACAGTGAGGGTGTTGTTTATATTTGTGTGGTGAGTATAGCGCACGGTGTAGAATTACCACAGAGTTAATAAATAATTGATGAATTGTCGGTGATTTTGTAGCGTTGTGCGAAGAAAGCAAACGCCGAGGAACGTCAGCCAACATACGACAATGCTGAGAACGAAGTGGCTGCAAATGAAGGGGAACTGCACGCTGAGATAAGGCCATTGCCAGTGACCGAACCAATCGAAAAGCCGGGACAGGAGCCGCCAGCACAGCTGTTGAGCGATGAGCAGATAGGCGCTGCTGCCAGCGCTGCTGGTGGCAAACGGACACCCAAGCCCCAGGAATTGGTGGTGATTACTGGACGCAAGTATGTGTCCGTGTCCGGGGAACCGCCACATCCAAGCATACAAGTGTGAGTCCCAAAAATGCTTATTACCTAATCTCACAAATAAGTTGCTTAGATACATATGTAACGTCACCTCAATATGCTTATCATCTTTCCCTTATAAAATTGACGGCAATTCTGCAGCGTAATGCACGAACGTTACGAAACAAATAGGAACATTCTATTTGTGGGGAAATTTGGGCCCTATATTGTTTAATTTCAGTAATCAGTGCATCGTTATAATGTCTGCTATTCAAGTGACGTTGAGTGTATTTGACTTTTCATTAATTGAGAGTTCTAGACAAATTTTGTGGTTAAAAGTTTACTATGGATGCGTGCGCGCTATTCAAGTTTAAAGCTTTAAAGAGCTTCGATAAAGAATTTTTCTTTCCTTCCACACATATAGTAAGGTATAACGAATCCTCCTGTAATATTATTACTATTATTAGGCTACATTTCGAGTCACGGCGATCTTCTGTAGTCTAATTTGTAATTAGAAAATCATTTTCTACATGAGGTATTTAAGGTCTTTCCCTGCAATAAAAAGAAATATCGCTTGCTAAAATTACATATTTTCCTCTTACCTTTCTTCCTTTTTTTCATCTATGTATGTAATTCTCAATTTCCAAATTTTGTGGTGCAAATGTTGAGTAGAATTATGAGTTAGAATTAACGATGTATTCAAATTTTTCCTAGAATTTTTGCCTTGATATGGACTTGGGCTCTAAATAAATGATTTCTAAAAAGGCCATTTAGAGATGGGTGGGTGCCTTAGATTGCTTTGTCCTTCATGAAAAAATACTCTCATGTTTATTTTAGCAACAATGCGCATTTTCTATAATGTTTTTTTTTTTTGTTTTGTTCGCAGTATTCCACGGGAACCGGAGGTAACGAGCCACGAAAATAATAGCTGTAAAAATATTTGCTCAAAAGAGCTTACGGCTGGCATTCTAGAGTATCTGAGCATGGCTAGCAAGGCCATACCAGTTCTGCGGGCTGTGCTGTTGACATTAAACTTGGCCGTAAGTACAGTGCAGCCTTGCTTTTGAGCGAGCGCTTTGGGTTCTTAATTAATTTATTTTCTTTGTATTTGCAGGAACGCAAAAAGGTGGCTCAGGTATGTCAGGGTTGGCGCTTAGTCTCGAGGGATCCCAGCATCTGGCAAATTGTCTCGCTGCGCAATACGCGAATTAAGAATTGGAGCGAATGCTTGAGCGAGCTGGCCCGCCAAAAGACCCGTCACCTGGACATGTGGGGCGTTGAATTGTCGCGCGTTATGCGTCTGAGTGGCGATTTGCGACTCCTAAAGTCACTGCGAACTCTGCGCACCGATATCTGCGACTCGGCGTTTATACGTCTGGTAATTAAGTATTTGCCACAACTGCAGGAGCTACGCATCACAACCTCAAGTCGCTCAATCAGTCTGGAGCATATGGAGAAGATGGTGGGATTGCGTTATCTGCATATTCGTATGATAGAGGTGCGGGGCAGTATTGCCTCCTTGCAGCCGATTCTACAGCTCGGTGGACTCACCCGTTTGTCCCTGCGCGGCGTTGGCAACATGCGTCACCTCGATATCCTCAATCTGCATAATCTGCCGCTGGAATCGCTGGTGCTTGGTTCCTGCACCGGCATGCCGACCATGGAGTTTGGTCGTCAGGTATTGCCGCGTATGCACAAACTGAAACACTTGCGGCTGGAGAATCGTCACAGTGTCAGTACAGAGTTTCCTGTGGCGGATATCATGGCTGGGATTGGGGATGGCACAAAAGTGGAGCGCTTGGAGCTCGTAAATGTAGACATAGATGAGCATTTCAGCGAGCAGCTGAACGGCTGCAAATTTGTGCGCGAACTACTACTGATGCCCAATTATATAAACAATGCCGCGAATACAACGAATGCCATTATGCAGGCGATTAGCGAGAATGCGGAGCGTCTGGTGTCCTTTAAGCTTGGCCTTACCGTCGAGCTGCTACGCATGACCGGCACTTTGTGCCACACTGATAAGGATAAGCACTGCATTCCCGTCGTTCGTCCTATACCAGGCGTTATGCTACACGATCGCCTCAACGACGTCCCCAAACTACCGAGCTACGCACCCCGCGAATGGGCCTTTCTGCCAGTGGAGCGTCTTGAATCAATTCTGCATCACATGATGCCGCAAGCCATTACCATTGTGGCCCAAGTGCCACACAGTGAGACCATGCTCCTGCAGTTCTAATGGAATACGTGGTGCGGCCAAGAGAGTCAAGACTTAATGCATGTACTTCACGTTATTATTTTACCACGAAACACAACCAACACAACTCAACCCAAACCATGTTGTAAACAACACACATTCATCGATTCATTAGATTTAGTTTATTTGTATGTATAATTGACAACGTTGTAAACACTTTGAATTTCACACGGATTGAACATTAAACCCTACAATTTTTAGTTTGCATTTAATAAACTGTTTTTCTATCATCCCTGTGTAGGGCCCCCACCCTAACTAAATACTTGGCACCACTTCCAATGAATACACACAGATACCTTTTAAATTCGTTTCATCCCATCTGATTGGCAAATATTTTCCTATATATGATCTTCTGGAACAAAACCCATGTATTGCCTAAGACAGTCGCAACTTTCATGGACTCCCGAATATTTTGGAAGCGGCTCTATCGTTATAGAGTAGATCCCGAAAAATGCGTGTGCTTTCACATTGTTTTGTATCTCTGGTCATTATATATCAAAGGTCTTCAAGTTTCTATTACAGAGGCATCATTCTTGCCCCTAACATTTCTTAAAAGTTCGAAGTTTCTCGTAACTTACCCATTAATCTTTTGATCCAAAACTCAGCTGAAGTAAGTGACTACCTGCTTAAGTAGCTTATAGTTAGCTTTAGCTGGGCATATCAATCCAAGACTTATTAGAGGGCTTCAGTTATTTTTAGTCTGTGAATCGACGTCCCAATGTGTTGCTTATGACTCAGATAGGTGGCAGCAAGTGAAGTTCCGTCCATTTTCCCGGGAACTTTTGACTAACAACTGCTGTTTGGTGGCTATTGGCCGACCAGTTGGGGCTTTGTTCTGTTTATTGGCTTGATGGCGAGCTTGAGTTGCCAGTCGTCGATAGCTAAGCAGCGAAAACAGTTGCCACGGCACCCTCTTAGACAATGTGGTCGAAATTTTGCCGTTGCCTCGTCGGTGGCGGCAACTGCAGTTGCTGTTGTGGTGCCAAGAAGGGGCTGGCCGACGAGGACTCCTTGGCCGGCTCCTACTTTAAACGCGTCACGCTGCCCATTGACGAGTTACATAACTGTACGGTGGCCAGAAGTGCGGCAGCACTAGACGACATCGGCGGCACCGACACAGCGCCACGCAGCTCTACGGGCTCCTCCACCCTCACCATCACGGCGCACGGTGTCTCTACAGGCAACAGGCTCCAGGCCGAGAACATGGAGGTGGACGAGCAGGTCATAAAATTTATTCTCGGCCTCTTTGGCAACGGCGAGGAGCGGGTGGCTTGCGAAACTCTGCCATCGTCCGTAGAGCAACCGCAGTCGGTGGTCGGCGAGACCCAACACATGTTGGGAGGCACATATATATGTGGCGCCAGTGGTGTCAGTGATGGCGATCGCTGAGTCAACAATACTGGAAAATACTTATAAGTATAAGCATCTGTTCAAATTTCAACGTGACGCACTTCATTCTTTCAAAACAGAACATTCTCGCATTCAAATCTATTACTATACTATCCTATAATGTTACACATATATTTATATGTTTGTATGTATGTATTTAATCGTATACGATATTGTATAGCAATATTATTGCTTTAATTCTAAGGCACTGTTATTCAAATTTTCAATGAAGATTAATGTTAGAAATGATAACATACATTGAAATAAAGAATCCCTTCGACTCCGGGGATAGTTCCCGGATTGTGGCTAAGACTTATTGTAATAATAATTATATGTTGTTATTTTTGGTAACCTATTAAAATACTGCACTATTAGTATGCATCCAAACTACCATTTGAAAGTACGTGGCAAGTCGCTCTGACGTCTGTCAGTTTCGAAAAGGATTGTCAAATTTTAGGTTTGTCCATCTTCAGGTCAGTTCTATACCTGAGCCACCACATTTGGCCCAGAGGTTCTCCCAAAACAGCCGGCATAGGGAAATCTGAAATTCTTTTCCATTAAAAAAACAAAAGAGCTTCAACTATTTTTAAAAGCGGCACTGCCTTCGTTTCTTGTGGGCAAACAAAATATTATAAACATGAATCGTCAGATCTGTGGGTAATAACAGCTCAAGATTACCAGTGGGTTTTTTTTTCTGGGACTTCAGCATTATTGTACTGAATAAAACTTTATTTGCTCGCAATGAGAAGACAAGAAGCTGAGATTAATGCGAGCTTAGCGTTAATTGCAGGACTTCCTTGCTCCTTCTATAGCCTTGTGTAATCTCTCCTTTCTTTTAATATTTTCAACCCCACATGTGAAAATCGTGCCGGTGTGTGTGCTTCTTCTTCCACCACCATATAGAAATAGTACAAATATCTCTATAAGAATATTGCCATTGGATCTGAGTGATTTTTCACGAGCGGCGTCTAAACAACTGCCATAGACACTTTGTTTCTGTTGTGTACAAATAATTGAAAGAATTCTTATTTGGTTTCAGCTTCCTTCGAAATTACTTACGCGTACGTCAGGAACTCATCTACATACATATGTATATAGGAAACGGGCCAGCTATGCGAAGACAGCTGAGGAAATCATTTGGAAATATTAAGCCTATTGGCATTTTGCCGCTCATCGGTGAATATTCTTCAGAAGATTTGAAAATACGAGCATCATGAGCATATAGGGTCCGAGTCAGGGGCATTGACGAGTGCTGCAAAAAATATATTTCGAGAATCGGGGGACCTTTAAATCTTAGCTGAACTTACGGAGTTTGCTGCCGTCCTTTTCCTCTCTTCGAGGATTTTTATACCTAGTGTTAATACTTGTATATGTTTTGGCGGTTATACCAATAGGGTATGCGTGTATCTCTCTCGTTTGGAGGTGTCTTGTCTATCATGTATGCTGCATAGATTTGTACTTTCTGGCTCTGAAGCACTCTGGAAAATCTGGAGTAGTAATACTTTCTAAACTGGCTTGAGCGGATTATTGGAAAGATACAGTTTGCGCTGTCTTTTTTTTGCATTGATGTATATCTGAGTGGATAGAATATCAGCAGTTTTCGGCTTGTCTTTTGTATCTATTGTGTCCATGTCTATGAAGTGCGAAAATTATGGATACGCCAACTATCTGAATTCAAAATATGTACTTAGAAGAGAACCAAGTTTTGAAAAGTTATTGTAGTTCTACTCCTATATAGAACAATCCAAGTCGGACCGTCCGCATACTTACTGCTTTAGTGTGAATATATGTGTTTAATATAACGAACTTCAAGGAGTTATCCTCAAAGAAATCAAACGCAAAACGATGTGCAATAATATTTTTTACAAAAAGGTAAGAAACAAAAGAGGAAAAAAACACCGTATCTAGAAATGGTTTCACTTTTCGCTTAAAACTAAATATTTTACTT
Source organism: Scaptodrosophila lebanonensis (assembly GCF_003285725.1). NCBI lineage: Eukaryota > Metazoa > Arthropoda > Insecta > Diptera > Drosophilidae > Scaptodrosophila > Scaptodrosophila lebanonensis. The sequence continues at coordinate 329,292 of NW_022060598.1, read as the reverse complement.
TTTTCACTTTTTTAATTTTTGTTTTGGTTTTTGTGATGTTTGTGCTTCCCATTCCAATTTAAAACGGAACATTTTGAGTTCGGACTGCGAAATGTGGGAATGACAGCGATAGGCTAGGCCTACCGACCGAGTGAGACAAATTTAACTCGTGTGCTAAGTACAATGAGACAAAACTAGAGAATTTCTGAACAAATTCTTATCAGCAATACGCACTCAATTTGGTTTTTTATGGTATTTGTATGCTTTAGAATTCCCATTTAGCTATAGCTCTCATTATATTCATAGGCATAACTCCGCGGAACAAGTCTTTTAATACAGGAGAAACGTCAAGAGTGATTTCTGCACCGATCAGTCCTATGGCAGCTGACATATGTATACTTGTATGTATACAAAAATAATGAGGCTATATGTATCCGGTTTGAAATAAACTGCCTCAGGGTATGGATAAGTCTACACAATAAGTCTTCAAACCAAGTCTATATACATACATACATACATATGTATGTATGTATACACATGTCCGAAGCGTCACTCACATTTACGCACACAACTGTACTTTTGCAAGAAAACAAAGAAAAGAATGAGCAAATTCCAATGAGGTTTTCATATTTTTTATTGAAATTAACCCATATATGTATGTACATACATATGTATGTATGTGCATGTGTATTTTATCTTTTATATCTCTTTTTTAGAGCACTTCTGTTTGGCAATAAAATTACCTGAATTTATGATGTTGGTTGCGTAAAAATTAAATGGACGCCGCATTACCATTCGCGTTGCTTTTTGCTGCCGATTGTGAGAGAGAGCCGACACGTGCTCAGCAACGGCAATGCCAACAACAAGAAGTGAGCATAAAGCACGCAAAAAGTAAGAAGAAGATGCGTGCAAAGTTAAACCGAATTATACCTTGCAAGTATCTTCTTCTTTCTTTCTGCGTGCGTCCGTTGTGGTCTCTTGTAACACAAAAATATCAGACAAAACGCTAATTACTTAAAATAATTCGTGGGTTGTTATAACAGCTAAATATTTTGTAAGTCGAACGGGGAATGCATTTTTGTACATCAACAATAAGAATACATTAATAAGTAATGTTGGTTTATGTAACTTAACCACGTTTTCAACTTTTATCTCACAGCGTCATGAACATGTCGATGAGCACCGCTGATGTATCCAGCAGCGAATTCCCGCCACGTAACATTGTCGGCGGGGCTTCTACCTCGTCTTCTCTGGTCGAAGAGAAAAATAACGGTCCACTTCTTGGACCATGCTTTGGTCCATTAGCGCGGCACATGGTTCCGCACCCGGACACATTTGATCAGCACTTAAATGGCGATGCACCAAGGATTGCTAATAGTAAGCACATCCAATTACAAAGCATATCTCGTGTATATATTTTGCAACAATCTTTCGCAGATAATGGAAATCGCAAATCGAAGAAGAAAAACAAGAAGAATAAGAAAGAAAAGAAGGAAAAAATATCCAACGATCGCCGCCTCTTAAAGGAGGAATATCAAAGGGGCTGGAGCGGTAATGTTCCAAATTTAACATCAACTCCCAGCGGGGAAAGCAACTCGACTTTGGAAAAACAGGTAAGTAGGCGTGGAACGAATCCTTGCGCTCCTTGCACTGCTTCTGTTTGTAGAATGCCCAGAGCATACCTTTGTTCTCTCTTTGTCCTCATTGCCATTAACAACAACGACTACAAGTCGCCCACTAAAGCTAGAATTCCACTAACATGTAAACTCTCTTTCAACTCCTCCAATCTCGGCTTTCTCCGTCTATTCGATTTAGAAGGGGCATCGCAAGCGCCCGTTTTCTGCATCCGATATGGAAGGGGACACAAAAAAGTTCGAGGGTGAAGAGGCTTTGTCACCGAAGCGATCCAAATTCCGCTTCTCGAACACCAACACTGAAGCCGCAGTGCCACGCGCCCTACACAATGATTCTGGCTGGTTAAACATCTCCAACCCAAAAATCGGTTGGACAAGCACCCCCCATACTGAGGCCGATTGGTCGGGAGTCTCCAACGCTCAAATAGACGGCACTCACACCTATTTCCGTTCCAAGTCGCTGTGCGTACGGCCAGTGGATATATTCAACAACACCCAGGATAAGCCAGAGCCGAAGACGCCACGTCGACGGAAGAGCCAGGCCGCTGTCAAGCTGCCGGCACCGGATGAGTTCTATAAGAAACCGTTCCAGCAACCAACCATCGACCACTTCTGCTTACAGCGTAAATCGCAGGGTGTGGGCCCGGAGCTTGAACTGGTCCGTGAGGCTCAGCCAGCACGTTGCCAAACGCAACCGTCAGTTAAGACGGAAATTGATTCCCTACCTTCTGCAGTTTCCGGCAAATATGTGCCGAAGCCAAAGGCTGCAGAGGGTGCCAACCCGGCGCCCGAGGGCTGGACCTCTTCCATGGCTGGCAATGGACATGTACGCGTCCTTGCGGCTACCAATGACAACAACACTGCCAGCTGGAGCAACAACTCTGTATGCAAACGCAGGTGAGTCCATTTGATGGAACTTTATATAAAAAAACGCACTATTAATTAATATATGAGATAAATAAACTCAATAAAGGTAGCCTGTAGTGACTATAAATGTTCATAGGAGACAAAAAGTAAAAATAACAACCAATTATGACATGAAAAAAGAATTCGAAAATATATGTATGTATTTCGGCTCTTCCTTTGACCTTGAAGGCCACGCAGATCAAGCCTCTTAGCGCTGTCATACTTTTTGAGATACAGACCTTGCAGATTCTTCAAAAACATTAGCCTAATCTTTTATTAAATTCAATCTATGGATTCACCGAGTGTTGATCTTTTCCTGTAACTAGTATTACCATATTCAATGCGTTAGAAATGATCAGACATTTCGGTTTAATAAAATTCGGAAATGTCAAAGTAAATATAATCTTAACACTCTTACTTTTTGTTTCCCAGCGTTATGGATTTGTTGCCGGGCACAGCTGGTGTATCCAGCAGCAAGATAAAGAAGCGCAATTTTGATGTGGAAAACAACGCAGATAATGAAAATCGCAATTCCAAAAGGGAAAAGAAGGAAAAAATACCCAACGATCGCCGTACCTCAAAAGATGAATATCTCAGTGGCTGGAGCGGTAATTTTCCAAATCTAACATCAAGTCACAGCGGGGAAAGTAACTCGGATTTGGAACAAGAGGTTAGTAGGCTTGGAACTGTTCTTGATCATTTTCCTGTTTGTATTTGAAGAATGTCTGGAGCGTCTCTTCTGTCTTTCACTATCTACGTATGTCTATATGTATGTATGTATATTTTGGCTTGTACCGATAGACACCTGCAGGGCTGAGGGCACTGGGTCCTGCTGGACGTAGCATATTTCCCAGAGAAAAGCTGTTCCCGCCAGTCACGTCCTTATTACCATTAAAAACAACGTCAGCGTCGACTGTCAACAACCCATTTGTAACCTCAACTGTAACTTCCCCAAGTAGATTACACCCACTACCTCCATCAATGACAACAAGACCACCACAACAAACTACTGTCTTAGCTAATAAGGTGGACCTACTTACCTCTCCGACTTTTAGCCGATCATTAAACCCAGAATTCCACTAATACGCAATCTCTCTTCCAACTTCCTCAATATCTCCTTCAATATGGTTCATATGTCGCAAATCAAACGGTCGATTTTTGCATCCTATAAGGAGCGGGAAAAAAAACAGGTCGAAGGTGAATTGGTATTCCCACCGAAGCGGTCCGAATTCCGCTTCTCCAACACCAACACTGAAGCCGCAGTGCCACGCGCCCTACACAATGATTCTGGCTGGTTAAACATCTCCAACCCAAAAATCGGTTGGGCAAGCACCCCCCATACTGAGGCCGATTGGTCGGGAGTCTCCAACGCCCAAATAAACGGGACTCACACCTATTTCCGTTCCAAGTCGCTGTGCGTACGGCCAGTGGATATATTCAACAACACCCAGGATAAGCCAGAGCCGAAGACGCCACGTCGACGGAAGAGCCAGGCCGCTGTCAAGCTGCCGGCAACGGATGAGATGTATCTGAAACCATTCCAGTTTGGCTGGAAACGCGAACTCGTTCTGCGTCATGGCCTACCGGCTCGTGGTGACGTATACTTCATCTCTCCCGGGGGCAAGAAACTCCGTTCTCGTCACGACATTATACCACTTCTACAGGGCGATTTAACCATCGACCACTTCTGCTTCCAGCGTAAATCGCTGGGTGTGGGCCCTGAATTTGAACTGGTGCGTGAGGCTCAGCCAGCACGTCGCAAAACGCAACCGCCAGTTAATACGGAAATTGGTTCCCCACCGTCTGTAGTTTCCGGCATACGTGTGCCGAAGCCAAAGGCTCCAGAGGGTGCCAAACCGTCGCCCGTGGGCTTGACCCCTACCACGGCTTTCAACGGAAATGCACGCGTCCTTGCGGTCTGTAATGGCAACAACAGTGCCAGCTCGATCGACAGCTCTGCTTGTAATCGTGTGTGAGTCTATTTAATCAAATCTGTCAGTACATGAAACAATATAACAATTGAAACTAATCTCGAACGCTTTGTCCCAACCTTAGTAGCAATCTGCAGAAACTCATTTCACAGTCCATCAAGACTTCGCTGACCAGGTGTCAGATGGAAGCGTCTATTCTCAACCAAAGGACCCCGAATAGCAGACCGGCCCACTGTGTGCGCTGCCAATCCGCGGTTGAGAATCCGCACGAGAGATATAAAGTATTCACCTCGGACAGTGAGGGTGTTGTTTATATTTGTGTGGTGAGTATAGCGCACGGTGTAGAATTACCACAGAGTTAATAAATAATTGATTAATTGTCGGTGATTTTGTAGCGTTGTGCGAAGAAAGCAAACGCCGAGGAACGTCAGCCAACGTACGACAATGCTGAGAACGAAGTGGCTGCAAATGAAGGGGAACTGCACGCTGAGATGGGGCCATTGCCAGTGACCGAACCAATCTCAATCTGGAATTGGCGGTGATTACTGGACTAATGTAGCAAGTACGATGCGTTGGTATGGCGTGAAGAAATACACTGCACGCCACTTAAATAGGTTCAGCATCCTTTCCTTCAATAGAATACTAATACAATGTAAAAAAATAACGTTTATCGCTAATAATAATTGAATTTGCATTTTTTTTTTCGTTAATCGTTTTCTAGCTCATTTCTGTGCTATACCATAGGCACTATTCATACCCCTACCTTATTCTACATAAGTATTAATTACACATTCCTTAAAAGTTCTGGAGTTTCGCGTAACTTACCCATTAACCAAGAGTCTTTGATCAATTTACATCATCAATTTTGTGGACCATTTGATTGCCGCATCTTATGCTGCAGCGGTGTTTCAACGACATCCAACAGATCAGGGGCCTCAAAAACTGCATAATCACAATTTGGAAATTTCTGGGACTTCAGCATTATTGTACTGAATAAAACAATATTTGCTAGGCTCGCTACGAAAATACATGAAGCTGAGATTAATGCGAGCTTAGCGTTAATTGCAAGACTTCCTTGCTCCTTCTACTATAGTAATGCTTATACATCTTTAGGGTTTAGTTATATTTCTATAGCCTTGTGTAATCTCTCCTTTCTTTTAATATTTTCAACCCCACATGTGATAATCGTGCCGGTGTGTGTGCTTCTTCTTCCACTACCATATAGAAATAGTACATATATCTCTATAAGAATGCGAACTCCAGAACTTACTTGCCATTGAATCTGAGTGATTTTTCACGATCGGCGTCTAAACAACTGCCATAGACACTTTGTTTCTGTTGTGTACAAATAATTGAAAGAATTCTTATTTGGTTTCAGCTTCCTTCGAAATTACTTACGCGTACGTCAGGAACTCATCTACATACATATGTATATAGGAAACGGGCCAGCTATGCGAAATCATTTGGAAATATTAAACCTATTGGCATTTTTCCGCTCATCGGTGAATATTCTTCAGAAGATTTGAAAATACGAGCATCATGAGCATATAGGGTCCGAGTCAGGGGCATTGACGAGTGCTGCAAAAAATATATTTCGAGAATCGGGGGACCTTTAAGTCTTAGCTGAACTTACGGAGTTTGCTGCCGTCCTTTTCCTCTCTTCGAGGATTTTTATACCTAGTGTTAATACTTGTATATGTTTTGGCGGTTATACCAATAGGGTATGCGTGTATCTCTCTCGTTTGGAGGTGTCTTGTCTATCATGTGTATGCTGCATAGATTTGTACTTTCTGGCTCTGAAGCACTCTGGAAAATCTGGAGTAGTAATACTTTTAAAACTGGCTTGAGCGGATTATTGCAAAGATACAGTTTGCGCTGTCTTTTGTTTGCATATATGTACATATGTATATCTGAGTGGATAGAATATCAGCAGTTTTCGGCTTGTCGGCTTCAAGGAGTTATCCTCAAAGAAATCAAACGCGGTGTGCAATAATATTTTTTACAAAAAGGTAAGAAACAAGAGGAAAAAAAACACCGTATCTAGAAATGGTTTCACTTTTCGCTTAAAACTAAATATTTTACGTTTTTAAATTTTTGTTTTGGTTTTTGGACTGCGAAATGTGGGAATGACGGCGAAAGGCTAGGTCTACCGACCGAGTCAGACAAAGTTAACATTTGTGCTAAGTACAATGGGACAAAACTAGAGAATTTCTCAGCAAATTCTCAATTCTTTGATTCTTGTATTTGAAAAAAATTTAAACAAGCACGACTAACTACTATTGTTGATAAAACTGATCTTAAAGTGAAATAAATTCAGTTTAGTTGCCAACATTGTATATATGTACTATGGAACAAATTGAAAATATATTGAATTTAATACACACGCCTTAAGCATGTCTTTCATTTCTTGTTATCTGCAAGGAACTAAGAATTGAAGACGATCTAATAGGGCACACAAATCTGCTCTTCCGACCATGATTTTGCGGAGGACCAAATCGCCAAAATAGTCCTGCGATTAAATAGTAAGGGAGGGGTAATAAGCAAAAGTCTGCTTGAGTGGAATGGCAACGGAAGATTGGGATTCCAGTTTAGACCCCGCAGAGGACAAATAATTGATTCTGAGCCGACTTAATCCATTTCTATATACTACTAGATAACTGTACAGTAGTTTAGCTAAGAACGTGCTCAGTCTAGCTTAAGAGAATATAGATTTAAAGCTTGAAATTCAAATTGGAATCAAAAAGTACGTCGCATGTTTATTTCAAAAAAGAGAGCTGCACTGCAGATGTCCCCTTTTTGTGAGACCTAAAACTACAGGACTCTCACCCCGAATGCTAAACTCTGACCTCGTAGCTATGTTTGTGGGGTGAGAGAACTCCTTTTTGTTTGCCTTAAAACGTTTTTAGCGCCTTTTTGAGTAATTTCGACGCCCTTGGGTGGGGAGAGAAAACTCGGCTGATATCCAAAGCTCTGCCTTCTTATCGCCCGCCTTCTATCTGTGGTCATATGAAGTAATTGAATTTTATTTAATTGAAGGGATCAGAGGACGCTCGACTGGGTGTGAAAATCAAGTGACACTCGTCCCACATTTTCGCTCTTTTGCACACACACTCCAGTACATACGAGTATGTGTGTGTGTGTGTGTGCAGGGGGGCGTGGTCTTTGCGGGCCACGTGTGACTGTTTGTGGAGGCTTTTGGCTTATCGAAGCGCTACACACGTGCCGGCCAGCAGGCACCATCGACTGCCACCAGATGATAAAAAATTAGCCACCAAAAGTGCTGCTAATTTGATATTGATATTGGAGTTGGATGAAGCAGCGTCTTCCTGTTGACGACGCTGTTGACTTTGATTTGATTGCCGCTAAGCCGATTAGTGGCAACATTTGAGGGTTGCTGGCCGCTGGTCGTTGGTTCTGCTGCTGGTTCTGGGGGACGCCGCGCGAGCTCTGTGAGTTGGATTAGGCACGGGTTCTCAGGCCAAGTGGCAAGTGGCCGCACTAATGCGAATGTGATGATACCTAACGAGCGGGGGAGGACAGCGGCACTGCCTATGAATATCAATTCTGACTTGTCCATACAGCTGCCCTCCACTCATGAAACTCTCTTGCTACCTTTTTACTTTTTTCATAATTTTCTAATCCAAGCTACAGCTCTTTTTTATGTCTATGTAGTGTGAGTTTATAAGAGCCTTAAAGTCCAGCTATATCCCGTACTCATGCTTTTCCAAAATAAACTTTATTGTACCCAATACTACAACGGTTGCTTTATGATCTCGTTAACATACTTGTATTTATACTGCATTAAACTCATAAATAGAAGATTTCTTTAAGATAGCATACTAAGCATAATTTTTGCACCGATTAGTCCTATGGCAACTACATAAAATAAAGATGCTATATATATTTTGTAGTCAACTTGCTTTACATGTGAATAAGACAAGTCTACATGCCCAGTTAAGTGTTCGTAGATGTTATGGCTCAAAAGTTATCGATGTTCATACAGACGGATGGACAGTCGAAGCTGGCTGTTCCTCCGTTTGATGTATTTAGCGCTTAGACTTTTTAGTACACCCTATCAGCCTTTGTGGAGAGGGTATAGTGAATATTACAGCTCCATACAGGGAAGAAGTTCTTAATAAAAGAAAATGGAATTTTATAATGCAGCTTTTCCGAGCATAGAGCAAAGATTTGACAGTGCGAGCACAAACCTCTCTTCAATTATATTCCTATAACGCTTTTTCTCTGTTTGTAGAAAGAAAGAAACTGCCTACCCACTCTTGGTGACCCCGACGTTGAACGCGTAGCTGAGAGGACTTTTATGATATAAGTAGCCTTAAGGCACTCTCCGGTTAGATAGTTCACACGACTATTTGATTTTTTCAGCAGGCGTTGAATGAACATTTCCACATTAGCAATAAATATTATAGTTGTCGTTCATTTGAGTTTGTACATCCAGCATAGAAACATACACACAAGTAACGCATTTTTGCAGAATTTTGTCGCTTACAAAATAAAATAAGAGTGAGGGAACGTTTAAGTGAATAATCATCTGCACTGTCCAGATATTAGGGAGATTTAAATTAAATTGCGTTTATAAATCGCGAGCACACACATTACAATCTCCAGATTGCCAGGTGATGGCCGAACAGATGAGCCTGCTCGAGGAGGACGACCTCTCGGACATAACCCACAGTCGCTATCTGCTGTCGACAGATTTTGGTGAGAGGCAGAAGCAGTACGAGAAGCACATCATTATTGGTAGCTGTGCGCGGCGTTTGGAGCGTCGACGAGAGGGCCGCTGGACATACACATTCCGGGTGTATGTCAAGGGTACGGAGAACGAGGATATATACGATTACGTTCAGAAGGTGGTCTTTCGGTTCAGTGATGAGTGCGCCAATCGCATTTGCATCGTGGATCGAGCGCCCTATCAGGCCATCTCGTACTGCAACGCCGAGTTTCCCGTCACACTGACCCTCTTCTTTCGGGACGTCAACCAGACTTGCGTCATCTTTCATCACGGCCTCAAGCTGTGTCCCCATGGCCTCGGCGATGAGCCGCCAGATGCATTGCAGGAGACGCATCAGACAATCACTTTTGTGAATCCTTCGACGCGCATGCTGAAGTTTCTGCGTCGCAACCAGCCGATTGAGTCCACCGCCAAGGAGAGCAGCAATTCCGAATTGACTGCCGTTGTGGCAGTTGTGGCTCCAGCTTCAGCTCCATCGCTAGCGAGGGCGGAGTCTATTGCTGAGCAGTTTGCCACGACATTGAATGTGTCTTTGGAAGGCAGCCCAGATGGTGTGCGCCGCGATTTGAGGCGGGTCCGCAAAGTTTTGAGCCCACACCCCCACCGCAAATTCATTGTGAAGAAACCACAGGCAGAGAAGCTCTGAGGGGCTCACACACAAAGCACATACAGATCGATACACACACCCCCTACCCCCTATAAGGATTTACACTCATTTGTATGTTGATGGACTCGAAGTCATTCTGAATGTACACACACGCCTATAAGTAGAATTACTTTCCAGCCTTGACTCGCTCGTTGTCACAAAATTGTCCGAATCGCGTCCAAATTCAAATACATTGTCAAATTTTTGGTTAAAAATAGACACCAATAGATGCACAGTGGTGCAAAGTTCTAGTTAATGGACAAATAAATTGAAATTGTTGCCGAAATAAATTGCTCCTGAATGATATGGGAGACTGTTTCTGATGCCAGTTTGATGCAGACTAACGAAGAGTAGGAAATTCCTGTTAATTAAACCCGTATTTAGTGCAAGTGAAAGAATTTACTTCGAATTCCTAACCAGTTTACGCAAATATGAAGCAATCCCTGCAACCAGAGCACTAATTGTGATTCCATTTCCTTCGGGCAGGCTACGAAAGATAATGGTGAAGCACTCCAGCACAGAAAATATTCTTATTTCAAAAAGGACCCATAATATAGGTAGCACTAACTGTGTCTTGCTTCTAATATAGACAGTTTAAAGTAATTCACATAACTACCATGCTATTAAAAGTTTTCCAACAAAAATGCTTTCTGTGGTAATGTACTTGTATATGTGTGGTCAGATATGCAAATAGTTTGCACACAAACTTGTCGAATTTCCCGCATATGTAAATCTCTTTCCGAACTTCAGGGCAATAGATTGACGTACGTTTACGAAATTCACGGAGATAATCTTTTTAGCCCCAATGGATGTATTTGATTGCCTTTTCATTAAAGCTATACCCTCAAACTATTTCCCAAAAATCCCCTCAGCTACATTTTAGCTGTGCCTTTGTTCACTGTGCGGCATTCGGGGCGTTCACCAACTACCTTGGCTAGCCGGGGGGTTGTTCGCTTTCGACTCCGCCCCTTTGGCGTGTGCGCATTGTGGCCCGGATGCTGCTGCTGGGTGGCCGTAGTGCGTGCTTCCTCTTTAAGGCGACACGTGTTAATTGCCCTCCGACATTGCGTACAAAATCCGCGTAGGCAAATTACTGTAGAGGCTCATTGAACCCACGAATGCGTTGAAATTTCCACGCTCTCTCCGGCCAGAAAGGCTGCAAGACGTCGAGTTGCGAAGTTGCGATAATTTGATGAGATAAGCGCCAACCAGCAAAGTACTTTTGCGGCTATCATTTGTCAGACTCGACTACTAATTAATTTAAACTTTGACGAAGCGAAGTATGTTTCAAGTGAAGGTACTTTCTCTTTGCTAGTCTGGTTTTTTTTTTCGTTCATAAACTTGGCTACCAAGTTTAGCTTTTGTCACATAATTCGATTTAGTTGGCTTTCTTCCACAGACTTCAGTCGAAAAGTCACTCTTAATATACTAATGAAATCAAACATAATTGGTATTTTTCAACAAAAAGTTGCGGATCTAGCAGGATGACATTTTTTTTTAGTTTCTTTGGAAGGCTTTATTTCGTGTCTAATCCAACTTTGTAAATTAGTCATAGTATTAGGAGATTATACAAAGACACTAGTGTTCTTCTTTTAGGTGCAAAGAATATCCTTCTTATGGTTAACACATCAAAACCATTGAATGGATTGCTATGCGACCACAACCAGAGAAGCAATCTTAATGGTGTTTGAGTCTCGCAACATATGTCAGAATCATAACCACAAGAAATGAAATATCCCTATCTCAACAAGCGGTAGGAGATTGTAGTTATTGCCTGAAGGAGACGTAGCATACCTTATATTACAGGCACCATATGACAAGACGAATCGTTTGAAACATATTTGTCTGTCTGGCATTTAAACACATCTAAATCTTTTACACACTAAGCTTATTACAAACCATATTTGACCCACTTAGTTTATACAACTTAGTTTATACAAAAATTATCTAAAGCAAATTCAATATTTATCGGCGCACTATTATTTTATTTTATCTATAATCTATATTGAAAACTGTAATCCTTTTCCCAACTTTCCGTTTCGTTGATCTGGAAGCCCTGTCATCAAATGAATTTTGTATTCAAGAACATTTTCTCATTGCTTTTCCTGTCCTTTTTGCCAAATCCGCATTTCGATTAGTTTCAGTCTGATAGAAATTTTCGGTGTGTTTGTGCCTGCCAATCAAAATTTTGACTAAAATTATTTTATTATTTTAACCTCCCTCCTCTATCAAAATTCCCAGTCAATCAATCAACTACCTATTTGCTTTTCGCTCCAAAGGACCACTTAAGTGAAACCCACAATCCAACTGAGTTTGCTAGAGAAACGCTTCGGTCCGCCAAAGAAAGAGTCATGATGAAATCGAAAGAGTCCGATGAGCTCAGCGCCTGTCAGCGCATCAGTTGCAATCGGTTAGGCAACGCCATTAGTGGCACTCGGTGCGTCATCTCGAAGGACTTTGTGTTCGGCTGTAAGCCGGAGCAGAGAGACTCGTTTCAGCCGGCACTGGTCGAGCCCACATGGTGTGTCTATATGCGGCCTAAAGATAATGTGGATATGGCGCACTATATAAATCGGGTTACATTTCGCATGTCGCCACGCATGCCGTTGCGCCTGCAGGTCGCCGACTGCGCCCCCTTCGAGATAACCGAAGTGCTCGCCTCCGACTTTCCCATCGAGATGGTGGTGCAGTATATCGATACCAGAATGACGCCCACCAGCTATGTCTACAAGCCGCCCGGCATTATAAATGTTAAGTCCCATCCGAATCGGAGCGTGCAGATTGGTGGTGAGGAGCACACCGAGAAGATGATTTTCGTAAATCCATCCCCGACTATGCGCCACAGTCTGACGACGCCCACGCTTGCGTCTCTGAAGACGCCACGGTTGACAAGCTTCAGATCGTACACCTCCACTCCTCAGGTCGGCGATATTGCGCCGCCCACAAATCCTACAAAGACCAAAGCCAGCAAACACGAGCCCAAGTCAAAGAAAGCCAAGAAAGTGACCTAAGCTCTTCCCAAAACTTGTGCCAATCGGAAATGGTGACTTGTACAAGTAAGACCCAACTTTTTACTCGTACATACATACATATATTAAACATTTTCTCAAACACTTGCAAGTTTGATTTTGGAATAGCTCGGACGGTTAGTTCTTAGACAAGACACAAAGACTTTCATTTGATAATCAAAGCAGATAAATCGACTTCCATCCGTATTTAATTCATTATAAAGAAATAAAAACATATATACTTCTCAACATACTGTTGAATAATGCGATAGAAATACTGCAGTCAGTTCTTAGTTTTTGTTCGTAAGACATTCTTCTCTAACCTGACTCCATTGCCCTTTACAGTACTTTTAGAAGAGATGATATGATAATCGGTACATTCTTTTAACAATAAAGTTGGTTATAGGGTTTGTTTTAGATTATTGAAGAGTTTGTTCTGGGTTCTTGTATTTCAGAACCACCATTCAAGTTTTCATTCTTCAACGTAAATTTAATATTTGGAACATTTCTTAAATACTTTTAACTCTCGAGCAACGCACTCAACTAAAATCGATAAATAACCTAAAGAATTGTGAAGAATTGATTTCACAATTTAATGCCAACATAAAAGCTTATATACTTTCTATCGGTCTTTGATCCAGCCATGCAGTAATTATCTACAATTACATGCACTGTGTTGCTCTGAAAATGTCAGTAATTTGTTATCAAAAATGGTTTTCTTGTCTTTCTTCCTCATTAAGTTCAAAGTTTCCCATCTTGTTTTAAAACTATTTTTCCATTTAACAGACTTTAGTTTGAAAATAAATGTTTCAACTTACTTCAACGGGTTCTTCAGACATCGAAAAACGTTGTCCTACGAATAAATAGAAGCTATTGGGTGCCACATTATGATTCACTGAATGGAGTAGACCGGTAGTCGGATGTTAGAGTCGATTTTTTTTTATTTTCCTCAATCCCTTCAAAAACTTCTGGCAAACAAATGGCCGTCCTACGCTATTCCAAGAAGGCAGCAGAGCGACATGAATAGTTTTTCCGTTGAATTATAGTAGTCGTAATCAGTGTTTCATTATGTTTTTCTGGAAGACTTATCGTTGGGGACTTATAATCTAGATACGTTCTATCGGGTTTAAAAATAGAAATTAGTACACACCAAAATATAAAGTAGTATTAACACTTAGACATTCAAGTCGCCTTACCTCTTCAGATGCAGGTACAAAACTAAATATAAAAGTAAATCAATTTTTTAAATTTCCATAGATCTATATATACTTGTATTAGTGCATCAACTTTTTAAATTTCCATAGCTGCTGGATTTATGTGCGTTAAGACAATGGAATTCTAAAAAAGAAACAGTGCCAAGGGAAGGAGCAGTGATGATTTTTCTCTCTCTCTCTCTCCCGCTCTATGCCCCGAGGGTGACTCTGGCGCCGCCCTCTAGTGTGTTCCTTGGGGTTGGTCTCTAGTCCTTTGCTTGTGCTGTTCATTTAGCAGTCAACTCTCGAGCTGTACAGACGTGCCTGGAGCAAATAATGGCCTGGCTACCAAGCAGTTCGAATGGCGCGGACAATGCGGACGAGCGCAGCACAGCCTCCAGTTCCTCGACAAACAGCACGAACCGACGGGACGAGGGCAATGCCTCGCCCAACCGTTCAACGTCAACCACAAACGCAGCCACTGTCACTGCCAGCACCAGGCAGCAACCGCCGGCCCTGCTGCGGCATGCAACACCCTATCTGCAGCCCAAAACCGAGTCATTCTCCGATGGGGATCTCTCCGATTTCTCGCTGAACGACACCGAAGAGGATGATGAGGAGCTGCGCGACTATATTGTGCTCAATGGCAACCAGGCAGATGGTGAGTTGCACTTAAGATATTTCGTATATCCATATAGATGGAATCAAGTGCGACTAAAATAGGCGAAGGGCGAAGCAAACAGCGCCATAGGGGTTTCAAAAATGCACTACACTTAGGGAAACAGAAAACTGGGACGTAACTTTGCGAGCTTTAGTTCGCCTTCAGTGCAGAAAAATGTCTATCGGTTCTCAACAATGGCGCGATATACCCGTATCAGACGGATGTTATTATATCGTCAAGGGGCCACATACTATATATAAAATACCACTTCGATTTTAATGTCAGACTCAATACTCCTACAAGTCTTTCTTAATGAGCTCAGACAAATACCAGGGACTGGTTAGCTATACATGGTTATGGATCCATAAAAAAAACCAGGGATCTCTCTTAGAGGAAGTGCCATTCTGATAAGCAAAATACGCCCTGAATTTAAGTCAATCGGAAACCTTCCACTTACCGAAACAAAAAACCTCTCGAGAAGGCAAGAATCCTTCTTTTCATATACATTTTTTCATTTTTTTTTTTCTTAAACATTTAATGAATTCGCTTTTAATTATTTCGATGTTAAAGTTCCAATATCTTTATGATTTGTTGAAAAAAATCAATTGACAATAAAAGAGTCAGTGCTGGGGGTACTATTTAAAATCGTATAAGTGCTATTTAAGAATTTCATTTGCTAAAAAAAAAGGGGAAATTAAAAAGAAAGTATATCTCTATACAAATCCGACAATTTCGACTAACATTTTGATACCGTGCTTTTGAAACTTCAATAACTCTCTGGATGTTTTAAGAAGTAGATATACCAGAATCGTTGGTGAAATAACGGAACTTCTTTATATAATGCTTTCTGAAATAAATGAGGACATTTTAAGCCCATTCTGACCAACCTATTTGAAATCTATAAATATAACCGAAAATAATTTTTTCAATACTTTTCGATTGACATTCCAATGCCGTGATTTTGAAACATCAATAACCCTCTGAACTTATTAAAATAATGCTTTCTAAACTAAATGAAGAAATTTAAAGCCCATTCTGACCAATCTATATGACATGTGCATACAAATCCGACAAGCGTTTTTCAATATTTTTCGACTGATTTTGAAACTTTTATAACTCTCTGCATTTTTCTAACAAGTAGACATACTTGAATCACTAGTCGAGTAACGGAACTTCTTTATATAATGCAATTTGAAATAAATAAAGAAATTTTAAGCCAATTCTGACCAACCTATTTGAAATCTATAAATAAATCCGAAAATCATATTTCAATATTTTTCGACTGATATCCCGAAGTCTTAATTTTAAAATGAAATAATTTTCTGCATTTTTCTAAGAAGTAGACATACTACTTGTAGAATCACTGGTCGAGTAACGGAACTTCTTTAAATACTGCTTTCTGAAATAAATGAAGACATTTTAAGCCCATTCTGACCAACCTATTTGAAATCTGTAAATAAATCCAAAAATAATTTTTCAATACTTTTCGACTATTCCCATGCCGTGTTTTTTAAACTTCAATAACCCTCTGAACTTTTCCCACTTCTCACCATCATCCATTTACAGGCAATCGTTCGCTGTCGAATTCCCCGCGCAGTAGCAGCAACTTCTATGGCAGCGGACGTAATTCTCCAGGTCAGTTAAGCGCCGGCAGAAACGGACAATTGGGGCCGCCCAACAACGGCAACCACTCGAGCTCCAGCTGCGGTGGTGGCGGTGGCGGCGGCGTTCGCAAGGTCTTCACCAATACGCGTGAACGTTGGCGCCAACAAAACGTGTCCGGCGCCTTTGCCGAGCTGCGTAAACTGGTGCCGACGCATCCGCCGGACAAGAAGCTGTCGAAGAACGAAATACTCCGCTCCGCCATCAAATACATTAAGTTGCTGACGGGCATTCTGGAGTGGCAGCAGCATCAGGTGCCGGCAACGATCTCAGCCCAGGAGGAGCCCAACAACAACGACAAACGCATGACCAACGGACACGACACACTCCCGGCACTCACTGCCGTGCGGCACATCAAGTGCGAGCGCGTCATCACCACGCTGGAGAGCACGCGGAACGGCAACGGCAATGATCTGCTGATGATAGCGCCCGGAGCGCTCATCAAAACGGAGCAGAAGACGCAGCCGACGGTTCCGCTTACCAGCTACGAGGATGTCATAGTGCCGGCTCCAGCAGTGACGCCCATTGCCGCCATCGCCACCGCTTCCGCTTCCGTGGCAGTATCCGTAGCGGTGGCGCCTTCAAGACCACCAAGCACCACCAACAGGACCAGCAAGCGGCGCGCCAAGCTGGAGGCAGCGAGTAGCAACGAGCTGGGCAAGCGACGCAGGCATTGAAGAAATCCTCACTCGTCAACATAGGAACGAAAAGCATATGCATATATATATATTTTTTTTTTATTAAAAATTAATCGTAGCCTTAAATCAGAAGGACAATTTGGTGTTGAAGGGGTGGCGAGGGTTGTGGTAATCGATTACTTCAGAGAGGCAGACAACGACTGCTTATCCCTTTCGTGACGTTTATTAAAGGACAATAATGGTCATTTATTTTTGTTTAGCATCAATGAAATGAGGACATCTGTTCAAACAAATGTGTGATGTGTGCAGTATCCTTAAATCTTGTCAGTTATTTGAATTAACAAAAAAACAGTTCACACACATTAGCGGTCAGAAACGTCCACATCCTTCGCAGCCGTAGGGTGTGCAGCTTGGAAGAATCATATGTTCCGGAAGCATCACTTGTTCTCTCCCTTATTATAGACAGACTCGAAGTAGATGGGATCCCTCAGATCCTTGGACGGCAGCTTCTCGAAACCTGATATCGTGCATGTTTGTAGTTGAAGCTCTGCTTTCGGCTTTATCTTGGACATCTTTTTGAGCTTCTTCTTGCCCATCCTCTTTGTCACCTTTACGTGAGTATCTGACGATGCCGGCATTAAAGGCATATCCCAATAGATTTTCCGATTTATTGAAAATGAGGGCTTTGCAGCCTGTATAACATCCGCTAAAGACGATTACGATTTCCTCATGTTAGTGGATGAGAATGCAAATAAAATGGAAACCACGAGCAATTTAAGAGATGACACTTAAGCCAATCAGATCCTCATTGAGTAACTGTCACTTTTTCCTTCATAGATTGATAAAACTAAGCTTTGCTAGAAACGCAAGCCATATTTTGAATAAACCAAAGTTTTAAGAGAAATCTACACCGAGATCAACCACAGACACAATGGGAAAACTAGTTCGATTGGCAAGTTTTTGAAGAAAGAGTTGGAGAAGATCAGACTAATCAGAAAGTCTAATAAATATTTGCAGCAATAGGCGGTGATGAAAATTGAATCGAAAGCCTGAACTAACATTCTGTTTATCAACTCTGTAGAAATCCACCAGAAATAAAAATAGTGGATTTGCTGAGATTTGTGACACAATAGTTGCCAGCAGCGTTGGTAACTTTTTATAAGAAAGCTAAGAAATTTATTTATTTTATTTTACTTATTGTTTTTTTTTTAAATCCCCTTCCCGCTATTCCTAATTTTGGTTTCAAAATATATTCATATGCTTTCAAAAACAACCCCATTTGACAGGAAAAAAAACCAAATGGGCAACACTGGTTATTAAAGCACAGTCTTTATCGGAGAGAGCTTACTTAAAAGTTTCACGTATTCTCTTAGTCTCTTCTGCCTCCGATCGTAACATATACTTACCAGGAATGATGAGCTAGAACACTGCCGCTTACTTACCAGTTTCACGTATTCTCTTAGTCTCATTCCATTCATTCCGTTCAGATGGATTTCGGCTTAAAACCAATGTAGAGTAAATCCCCAAGAAACATTTCACTATTCCAGCAGACCCCGAATGGAAAACACTTGGCATCTTTTTTTTTGTAATTTTATTATTTTTAAATTAAGTTTTTTTAATGTTGTTCATTTTGTTTTGGTTTTTTGTTTTATATTTTTTGTTTGCGTTTAGTTTAGGTTTTTGTGTTTATTCTCTTTTAATTAAATTTAATTTTTGTTCTTATAAGTTTGCTTTATAATTTAAGCGAAACGTTGAAATCGGTTTTATTTTTTGTTTTTAAATATATATGTATATATATATTTATATATATATTTCACATATATATATATATTTATATATATATAAATATGTATACCTATATAGGCATGTATATATACTATACGATTTCTTTAAATGTGTTCAAATATAATTACAAATTAAAGTTTGTGTTTTACATTCAACGCATGTGAGTTTGTGTGTTTGTTTGTTTGTTTGTGTGTGTCCAATGTTTTTGTTTGTTTGTGTGTGTGTGAGTGAGCTAATACTTTTATCATTTTGCCTCTTATATTATTTACTAAAAGGAATGGGAGTTTCATTACATTTAGATTTGGTTTAAAAAATAAATGATTTTAAAGTTAGTTTCATTTTTCTTCTATAATTGGGCTTTTCTGCTCCAAAACTCAACATTGCAATAAAACGTATTTCTGTGTGTCTGTGTGTTGGTAATTTATAAAAATTGAAATATTTTATTGCTTATACGCATTTTTGCTTAGTTTGTATTTTTAAGCATTTTATCTTTACGTTTTTTTTATTGTAATTCCTATGAAAATTGTATAATGTGTAAATATTTTCAGAAATGAAAAATTTGCGTTTTTGTTTTCGTCCCACAGATAGCAAGAATTGATGGATAGGGGTTTCGAAGAGAGCTTGTTTAAAAGGGAGCGAATGGAAGTGGAATGGTGAGAGAAGCAAGAGGATTGCCTGTTACGCTGCAGTTGTTCCCATTCCCACTGCGGTTTGTTTCTCTCATGACTCTTTACTTCCAACTGGCAGCTTCCCTTCATTTTTTCTGAAATGAGTGTTCTAAGCTCCAAGCTGTGCGCAAAAGGATAATCAAAAACGCAAAAACTCAGAGGCATGTTTATTTGCTATAAAGCAGAATTGGAAACCAAACGTTTCTATTCGCTTAACAGAGCTTGAAAAGTAAACAAGAAAGCAAAAAGGGAAGGACCTGGCAACTGACTCTGCAGACATACAAAGCTTCCTCTGCATGCCTACGAGAGTGTGTGTGGAAAGTTCAAAATGCTTGCTATCGTGGACTCCTGTGTAGATCTGTGTGTTTGTGTGTATGTGTGTGTGGTTGTGTGCTGTGTGAGATACATTCTCAAGTGTTGAGGTCCCACATATTAATATGCCCCATGCTTTCTCTTCTTTTATTTATCATTTTTATTATATTTGTTTTCCTTATAGTTTTTTTTGTTTTTTTTTTGTTGAGTTCAATTAAAATTAATTTAAACTTTCAATTGCAGCTAAACGGTTGATTAGTTTTTCATACATTTATCATATTAATAGATTTTCCCGCTACCGGCCTTCCAATTGCCATTAAATGTAAATTTTCATTTATAATTATGTTATGTTAATGTTTATGGGTGGCGTCGCGCGCTAAAAGCGTTTATTTGTTTATTTCTGTTACTGTTACGGTTACTGTTAATGTTACGATTACTGTTACTGTTACGGTTGCTGTTGTCTCATTCCCCTTTACAGTTTCGATAGTTATTTATGGTATTGATGGAGAAGTATTTTACTTGTATATTCATATTCTGTTACCTTGTTATACATTTGTTGTATGCTTCTGTTTGTGTGTATGTGTGTGTGTGTGTGTATGTGTCATCATAAGCTAAACTTGACTTAAGAACTTTTTGCTAGATCTGCTGCCCAACGGTAATAAGTAGATTACTAGGATTGGATCGCGATTTCTTTTTGCCTCTATTAGGATTACGAGTATTTTGCGTCATTTTGTTTTGTTTTTTTTTTTTTTGATATCTCCGTATCTGAGCAGCGGCATTGCCTTTGCTCTCGCTTTCTACATACATATGTATAGGTCTATATATAGGTATATTTATATATTTATTAATTACAAATAACATGTTTCGTGCGCGTGTGATAAGTAAATGAGCACACAAAAATGCTTTATTTAGATTTTGCATTCTGTTTTTGTCAATATTTCTTGATACATTGATCGGCCGAGATGTTGACATTTGAATACAACAACAAGAACAACAATAATGGCAACAACAAGGGACAGTTAGTAATGAGCGCATTCCATGTACTGTAGAGGGCACTTAACAGAGCGCTGTTATGTTACCGCTTTTGTTGTGTCACTTTACAGTAGTCTGTTCTTGCGTAATTTAACGGTACACTCACTTAACAGTGCTCTGTTTGGGCAATGAGTGGAAATGAAACACAATTGAAATTAAGTGCAGCATACTTTTAGGATTCAACCTTCAGTTTTTCTGCCTTTAAGGCCAAGTCTAGTGAAATGAAAACATCTGCTGTTACTGTTGTTGTTGCTGTTGCTGTACAATTTTTGGGGCCGTTTCCGATTTGTATATAGTTGCTTCTTATAATGCGTGATTAGTTTACCTATTTTTCTGTTGTGTTATTTCAATGGGACACAAAATTTTGATTTATTTGACTAAGTTGTTTGTTTATGCTTGCGTTTGCATATTGGAGACTTTTCATTCATTTTCATTCATTTATACATATATTTTTTTTTACTATAATGCATTTAATTTTTATATTTCTCTGTTTTATGTTCGGCTGTTGTTTGTGTATATGTGTATTTTTATATATATATTATATATTTCCTTTTTATAATTTAAAGTTTCCTTTTTGTTTTCCATTTTATGCTAAATATATAAGAATATTTGCTTTGCCGCCCAGCACGCTTCATTCGTATGAAGGTATCTTCCAATTTATGTCTGTGTGTGTGTGTGTATTTGAATGCATTCATGTAAGTACGATGGCGCGTATGTGTGTTTAATGTTTATTGCACTTCTTCAATTATGTCCATCTTGGATCTGATATTTGTTACAGCTTAACAAATATTTCGACTATTTCACAAAGTACAAGTCCTTGGGAGACGAGGAACCACATTTCTAGTGAGGAAAGAAACTAGAATTTGAAGAAAGTCAAAATTTCAACTGCCTTTGGAAGTGTACATCCCGAATCGGGAGACGATTCACCTCTTCCTTCTGCAGTGTGCGAAACATGCCTTCATGTGGCGATTGAATTAAATTCGAAATGTATTTTGAATTTCTTTTGAGGAGCTTTTTAATCCTGAAAACGTAAGGACCAGTCCTATATTTAGGAATCTTAAAAATGTATATATAGGACATTTTATAACCAATCGATTTTCTACTAACAAATTCTATGTCCTTATGCTTTTGCGATTTTCAATGATAGGTTGAATACAAAATGGCACAAAAAGAAATCATTCGAAAATAGAAGAATATTTAAAATATTTTAGCTTCGTATTAATGCTTTATCTTCTTAGTTTTTTTTTCTTTTTATGGAATGTATGCATTTATGTATTTGTGGGTGGATTGGATGGGAATGCCTGTCTGAGGTGTGCGCGAGTGGGCGAGCGAAAAAAAAAAATATATATGTCGATAACATTACGATGTAAATAACATTTACATTAACAGAGCGCGAGCGCGCTAACCGGATGTGCTGGCAGACGCCGCTGCTGCCTGTTCGGGCTCTGCCGCTGCACTGTCACCATTGCCGCCAGCACCGCCGCTGGCCTCACCATTGTCGGCATCTCCATTGCCGCTGCTGCCACCACCGTTGCCGTTACCAGTGCTGCTGCCGTCACTGCCGCCGCCGCCGCCGCCACCGCCGCCATTGCCACCACCACCATTGCCGACTGCATCTGTCCCCCCAGCTGCGGCTACAGCAGCAGCTGCTGCTGCTGCGCCGCCGCCATTGCCGTTTCCGGTGCTGCTGCTGCTGTTCAGGGCGCTGTTCGATTGTGAACCTGCAGTTTTGTGCAAAGAGACAAGAGAGAATGTTCAAACAAATTGACGGCTATGGCAATGCCCACTGCACACAGCACATGTGAGTGCAAGTGCGTGTGCGAGTGCGAGTGAGATGCACGCGCCCGCAGGAGCACAAAAGTTTACAGACATATACACAAAGACAAGAGAGAGAGAGACAGAGAGAGAGAGAGAGAGAACGTGCGAGAGAGCACAACAATTGAGCATGCAATACATATTTGTAGGAACGTACTATGTACTGTACATATGTATGTATGTTGTTGGCCAGCAGTTATCCAAAATGAAAATCAAACACACACACACACACATATAACACCTGCAAAGAGCATGCCACACAGATGATAGACAACATTGCACGTATGGTCTGTTGCTTTCAATCTGTTGTTAACAGCAGCCAGCCAGAGCCACAGCCCCCACTCCAGCCGCTGTTGTTGTTGTTGTTGTGTACCCGACAACCATCAACCATCAGCCCCTAACCCACCCACTACCCACCAGCCACTATCCACCAACCAACCAACCAACCAACCAACCAACCAACCAACCGACAGGCGACTGCACAACACAAATGCAATATCAATGAATGTGGAAACGCATACAACGCATACAACCAACCAAAATGAAAAGCAAAGTAAATGAATTACAAAACGAAATCAGGCAGAGGCAGTAAAAATGTACGTAGTTGTTGTTTTTTTCGTTTAAATATTGTTTTTATTATTTTTTTGTTTGTTTTGTTTTGCTTGTAATTTTCTCTCATTTCGGTTTATTTTATTTTGTAATTTTGCTCGGTCTTCTTCATCATCATTATCATCAACATCATAATCATCATCATCATCGTCACCATAAACTGCAGTTTTCTTATTAACGTTCTTTATGCACGCATGTGTGTAGCGATATTTTTTTTGTTTTTGTTTTTTTTTAATTACCATTACATTACAAATTAGAAGATTAGAAGAGCGTGTGTGTGTGTGTGTGTATGTGTGTCTCAATTTGTCTGAGTGTGTGTGTATTATGCTGCCTAAATATTACTAGGAAGTAATGTTTTTTTTTTTGTTTTTTTGTTTTTCTTCATACATTTTGTTTGCTTAGCGTCGTTATTACACATAATTATTAATTTGTTGCTAGCTGTAGCGTTAAATAAATCAAATTTTACATCGTGAGTGCTTTTTGTTTAACAATTTTTAAGGATCTTTAAGGAGTTACTTTGGCTGCAACATCTTTGCCTGCTATCCGTTCTATCGGGTTCTAGCTGCCATATAAATATGCAGAGCTGGAAAAAACAGTTGGAAAGCTCCAACAATTTATGCCATGGGTATTCCCATAACGCTTTAACATCTTTTGGGGCTTACTTGTAATACAATTTATTAAAGGACTTACAACAAAAAATCGATAACTGATGTTTAAGATTAATACTAGGTTATATTTTGGTGCTTAATGGTAATCAAAATTATGGAAGGACTTACGGAAAAGGCCACAATATCGACATCTGAACTGTTCAGGAATAGCCACAGATATTATGCTTTCAATCAACTCCGTTTATGTAAGATCTGTTTAGGAGCTCCATCGGACTGGCATGATATCCCAAACAAAACTCACTCGAGCCTCGCCAATGGAACGATATTGGAGCAAACAGATGCATTAAAAAGTGTTAATTTGGGAGTTTCTAGCTGCATTCTGCTTCTGTGCTAGCGAATGGAGCGATATTGTTTTGCAAATGCAGCCTGTGACGTAATTATAGAAGGCACTACTACGATGGTAAACGCAAAAATTAGCTCAATTTTGAAATATTACTTAAATAGCAAAACCTAACTGGATCTTTCCATTAACATAGTTATGTTAAAGAAATGTTATGGGAACAGCGGCTGGCAGCACTGTAATGCGTAAGCGTTTGCAGGAATGCCCAAATGACCAACGCCTACTTCTGCTCCTCCTCCTCATCCTCCTCCTGCTCTCTTCTCCCACTCGTTTTCCAATTGTTTAGCATCGCTTTTAACTCTCGTCTCAATATTCCATTATCTACACATAAATATTGCAACTGAACCGTCGTTACACATACAAACAAATACATACATCCGTATAATAATCATATTTTATGCATATATTTTAACACCTAATGCAGCCGAGCCGAGTCTACATATACATATACATATATAATTCTTCCTTCTTCCAGTGTATGTGTGTATGTGTGTGTGTTTCATGTCTACTTACTAGATTACACAAAAAAATGGGGTTTACATATCATTTTTATTACAAAGTAGTGTTGTGTTTTTATTTTTTCTGTTTTTCTGTTTTTCCGTTTTCTTTTCTCTTTTTTTGTTTGTTTGTTTGTTTGTTGTTTCGTTTCGCATTATTTTGATTTTGAAGCAGAACTTGGCTGTGGTTTTCGGTAATTCGCAAAATTTTACATAAAAGTCATTATTATGGGTTTTTTCTTTTGTTAAATATTTATATATAGTATGTATAAGTAAATTGTTTTTGTTTTTGCTTTTTTCTGCTTTCTGTGTATTGTTTGTCAGCTCTCTTCATCGCTTTCTTCTATATATGTATGTGTGTGTGTGTGTTCTTGTTTTTTTTTTTAAAGTTAATTATAATAATTCCACGCTGGTTTTGCATTAATTTTTTTTGTTTTTTTATTTATTACAAAATAATAATAAGAATTATTTAATAAAAATAAAAATAATTTATTTATGCCATATGTGTGTTTGTTGGTTTGTTTATATATATATATATATATATATATATATATATATATATATATTATGTATATATGTATAATGCTTTTGCAAAATAAAAAAAAAGGATTTATCTTTTCTTTATTTGTTTTAAACACTCGCTCTTGTTTAATCAATCAGCGCATCAATCATTAATAGTAAGTATGTGTGTATATATAACATAGCATTAACATTATGTCCGCGCGCTGCAGAAATTTGCGCTAAACTTTACATTTCTGTTAAACTTTACATATGCTGCAATGTTACTGCTACTGTTCCTGCTACTGCTACTGTCAATTGGATGTGTGTACAGACAGACGAGCAGCAGCCATGCCATCATCCAACCGTATAGGTATATTATGTATATATATGTATATATATATATATATATATATATATATATATATATATATATATATATATATATATATATATATATATATATATATATATATATAGTATATATAAGTATTTTTATTATTTTTTTTTAAATTGGTGCCATATAGTAAAATGTTGCAAGTACATTGTTTACTGCTATAATTTTACCGATTTGCTCAGAGTTTGCTATTTAACATTATTAACTACTACACTTTGTTTTCTTTGCTTTCTTTCTTTCTTGCTTGCTTGTTAACATACTAAAAAGTTACAAAAAAAATAGATATATATATATATATGATAATAATAATAATATATTTTTATTTTGAAATTTAAAATATGCAATGACTGTGTTCATTTTATTAAATATATTTAGTTTTGCGTGTGTGTGGGTGTGTGTGGTTGCTGTTTATAGTATGTGTGGGTGTGGGTGTGTGTGTCTGGGCACTGAAAAATTAAACTCCGCCGCCCTGTCGACCCGACGCTGCTACGACGACAATATTGCAGTGTGTTGTCATCAGCTTTTGTTGTTTGTTTTTGTTGTTTGTTTTATTATTTTATTTTAACTTTTGTTGTATTCTCTTATTTTTTGTTTTTTGCGCAATTTAGGGTTTTAAACAGAAAAAAAAACAAAAAAAATAATATATATATATATTAAGAAGAAGAAGGACAGCATTAGCGTCGTCATCATCATCATTATAATCATCGTCAATCATTAGCATTAGCATACTCATCTCATAATCATCTCTTTACTATTATCATTAACATAGGTATTAGTATTATATATATATATATTTATATATTTAAATTAACATACATTTTATTTTACCTAAGTAAAACATTTTTTTTTTTACTCGCGTTACACTCTGTTTAGTTTAGACTTTAGTTGTAGTTGTTGTTGTTGTTTTTGTTTTGCTTTTTTATGCATCATGAGTCTGCATTTTCATGATCATCCTCCTCTTCTTCTCCTTTCTCTTTCAGCTTTAAATTAATTAATCATATGTGTGTATCATTTATGCAGTATTGTTGGTTTGCGTTCTGTTTTTTTTTGTTTTTCTTCTCTTTTTTCCACATATATATATAAAGGTAAGTATACATATACATATATATGCGTGTGTTATTTATTACTATATATATATATATATATATATATATATATATTTATAAAGATATATATATATATATATATATATATATATATATATATATATATATATGTATATATTACTATTGCCCCTATGAATCTGTAAATAAAAAGGTGAAAAGAAAAAACAAATGAAAAATAAGAAAACCAAAGTTGAAAGCACAAAAAGAAAAACTGCTATATATGGCAGAATGCCTCTACATATACATATGTACACATGTATGTATGTATGTATGTGTGTGTGTGTGTGTATGAGTGTGTGTTTGTGTGTGTGTTTGTGTGTGTAAGTATGTAAGTGCAAATAAATGAATAGCGAAGCATGCAATTGCTGTTCACCAACACTGGTTAATAGACCTCCAAATGAAAGCTAGAAAGACTTATAGGGGGGCTGGGTGGAGAGGGGGAGTTCAGTTTTGAGTTGAGTTGAGAAACACATTTTAGATTTTTACTGACTGCAGGATTCAGAATTTTATTAGCTTGTTAGTAGTAGTATTGGGAACTTGAAAATAAATATGCCATATTGAAGTGTTCTAGTTGCTTGAAAATTGCTGGAGGGAAATGGATCTTGAATTGGAATTTGAACTCTTGACATCATCATCGGGCTCAGCATCGGCACTTCATCAACATGGTATGGAGTGTACGGGGGCGCTGGCTGCATTATCATTAATAATATCCCTTTCTGTCACAAATCGTACGGTCGTATTGCGCCCCCCCTTGCGGACCGCACCACGCATCTCGGGTCGTTGGAACTTCGGCAGTATTTTGCAAGGCCGCCACGGCGGCAATCGTGCTGGCTTACGATTCTTCTTGACCAGTATAGACTTTAGACGTACTATATAGTATATATACATATTTTATATGGGCATGTATTGGGATTGGGTGAGATGTCAGTAATCAGTGAGAAGGTCTAGTATAAACGCGGCTAATCTCGATCACGCTTATATTCCATTATCAATATTATTTTCATTTATTTTAAGCTACTCGTTTGTATAACTATAACTGAACTAGAGAATCGTAATTTCATGTGATTATCAGACTAAAACAACTGAACAATAAATACTCTTAATTCTTCCCAACTCTCGAGCTTTTCAAACCCTGCTCTAGTTGATCGGCCTTATCCGAATATCTTGAATTCTACAGAGTTGAGTTCGGTTGATGGGTTAAATCGTTTTTGTGTTCTTCTTTCGGATTTAATGGTTTTTTTTTTGTTTACAGATATTACACGAATGTAGTAGTATAGTTTCCCAATTTATATTCTTTTTGCCTTAGAAAGTATGTAATTTTTAGTCGCTATTTACTAGGAGAGCTATATTACGTAATATTCCAAGCTAAGGGTTACAATTCCGATCTGATTCCGCACAAAATATAGTATAGATATCAAGCACGGGAGAATCTCAACTGATAAAGCTACCAAATTGTACTTTCTTTTGAAATCATTTACTTGAAAATACTGTTCTGATCTGATTTGTGCTTGGCCTAGACAGAGCAATCGAAATTAGCCGCGCATGCTTAGATATTTGTCTTTAGAGGGGAGGGATGGGGGAGCATAGAAGGTGCAATATCTAGAAGAAGGTTCTAGAAGAAGCATGCAACGTAAATCTACAAAACGACAACGGAGGATTATAAACATTAACGAAATTAAATAATCATCAGCATCGTCTTCATCATCATCCCGTTTTGCTGTGAGATGATGGATGTTAGATGTTGGATGTTAGATTTAAGATGTTATGTGTGTGAGAAATGAGGAGATGACGGCGTCACCACTCGCTGGTGGTCGTTCGCTTAAGATCATCAGCTAAGTAGTACGAGTACACATGGGAGTGAAAGGGATGGCATCACGTCGCAGCTGTGCAGTGCACCGCTCTGGTCTGGTCTGCTTACTCACCTGTTACATTAGCGCCACCAGCGTTGGTTGTAGCGGTTGCGCCAGTTGCAGCTGCAGCCGCAACCGCCGCACCACTACCACCACCACCACCGCCAGCCACATTGGCCTGCTGTTGTTGCGCAGCCGCTACTGACGCACCGCCAGCAGCTGCTGCTGCGCCACCTCCACTGCTATTGTTGGCCTGTGCGCCACCGACCGCTGAACCGGCTGCAGCTGGTGCCGCCGCCGCCGACTGTGCTTGCTGCTGGGACTGTGCGGCGCCGTCCGCTGACGCGCCACTGGCCGTTGTCGCACCGCCGGTGGTGCCAGCGGCCGCGGTGGCCGTTGCGCCGCCGGCCGAGGCCCGATTACCAGCGCCCGCATGAGCGGTGCTCTGCAGATGCTTTGGCAACAACTGTGGCACTAGGCTGGGCTGTATTGAGAGTTCTGTGAATCGAAGGATAACAAAGGATTAGCGACCTCTCATTTCTCAGTCAATTAATCAATCAATCAGTCAATAACTTACCATGCTCTGTGAAGTTGAAGAGCGGCGGCATTTCGCGGCCATTGGGCAAGGTGTGGTTGCCTTCCATGCGCAGCTCATCGAAGAACGGATGTGCACAGGCCTTGAGCGGTGTGATGCGCGCGCTGGGCGTGTACTCGAGCAGCTGTGATACCAAGTTGATAGCTTCTGTCGGAGTGCGTATACGGAAAACCTGTGGTTGGGTACGCGGGTACGCAGACAAAGACAGAGAGAGAAGAGAAAGAGAGAGAGAGAGAGAGACATATTTTAACAACAATTTTCAACAGCCAGGGGGCAAAGAGCAGAGAGGCAGCTTCAGGATAACAACATATTGTCGCAAGGCTGGCATGGGCATGGGCGTGGGCATGGCCGCGGGCTAAAAGGGTCAGTAGTTTGGACAAACACAGTCAGTACAAGGTATATTAAACACTGCATTTATTTACAGACGCGTATATATAGTATTGTATATAGATGGGGCAACAAGCATTGATATTTACAGCGCAGCACAACAGCACTGGCACAAACTGGCGGCTGCTCTCCTTTAAATTTTAACTAAAGAACCAATAAAAAACTCAACAATCAAACGAAGCCAAGTCAATGATTCAATCAATCAATCAAAATATGATACTTGTTCAGCGAAGCGGCAACAGCTCATACATTCTTCTTCTTTTCTTACAGCATTCTGAGGCGTGAAATATGAATTATGATACTATTGTATAACAAATTGCAACTAACAGATGATTTTCAGTATTGTTACAAAGTTAATAGCTTCTTTGTCTGCGATTTCCATAAGCACAGCAAAGGCAGAAAATATGTATCTCTTCAAACATCTGTCTGTATGAACGCCTGCATTTCGTAAACCGTTTGATCCACAGCGATCAGAATTGCTAGGTAGACTCAGTTGATTATTTGATGTCTTGAATAATTCTTTCCACTTAGTTGCTACAGCATTTCATCAAAACTACATTTTGCACTTTTAAGCTGCAGGTAGTTCTATGTTAAGCATTTTTTGTTTCATCTGAGCTTCTTTTGGTATAAAAGCCAACAAATGTATTCTGAATGTAAGGATTTCTCCTTAGAACGTTAACAGTTTTTTATTGCTCTAGAAGCCTAGTAGATGATGTCTGCTTCTGTTTTATAAATTATATAGACTGTTGTTGCCTTGACGTCTGAAAACATAAATGACTTCAAGCCTCTAAATCTTTCAATAAAATAGTCTATGCTGAAGGTTTCTTTTTCAATTAACCTAAAACTGGGCGTATTGTCGTCTACAGCAGGGTTATACACAACGACTATCCCATCATCATCAACCAAGCCTTGTTTGTTATGAGTTCTTTTTGCTTTTTCTTGGCATTATGTTATACAACAACACTTATGAAATCAGACATGATTGTGCATGTATGCAATATGTACAGTTGCATTCGCATGAATATGACTTATGCTCTGCTTGCGGTATATTATGTTTGTATAACTCTTTGGAATATTGGAGGATGGATATAAAACATGTAATTCGGCTGCTACATGTTTTTGTTTCGTCGTTTTTTTTTTCCGATTTTTCAATTTTACAGTTTTTGGCTTACTCTCAATCGTTGTTTCTGGTTTAGGGCGTTTGGAAATTGGGTGCGTTCGAGTAGTGACTGCAACGAGTTTTATTTACATACATATACTTCGATTACTTTTGATAGACACGAATTGGATTTTGGTTGGGATCATCACTATGAAGGCAGACTGGCTAAAAGCAGAACAATGCTTGGCTCCAATAGGTTAGAGAGGCGGCGAAGGGAGACAAGTTTAGACGTGTTAGACGACAATGAGAGTAGAGTAGACAACCCTGTTGGGCCACAGTCACACCAAGCAATAGCTTTAGTGCGGCTAATTCCACGCCCAGCTCTGGCCAGACTGACCTAAGCTTTGAGGGGTTGGGGGTTGTGTGCATGTAGGGCGGCGAGTTGGGTCCTTATATGCACGAGTTCTAGAACTTATTGACGCACTTACTTTCTGCCATGGATGACTCTTAATTTGTGGAAATTTGAATTCCGTATAGTTTGGATTCATTTCGCGTATTTGTTCTCTTGTCGGTGTGCCCAAAACTTTGATCACTTCTACCAGTTGATCCACACCGGAATCGCCGGGGAATATGGGCTGACCCAGCAATAATTCAGCTAAGACGCAACCGGCGCTCCACACGTCTATAAAACCAAGCAGAAGGAAAGTGTTAAAAACGTTTTTATGTCTTTATAGTATATATATATATATAAATTCGAGTCTTACCGATCTTTGTTGTGTAATTAATGGCGCCAAATATGAGCTCGGGTGCACGATAATACCGGGAGCAGATGTACGATACATTGGGCTCGCCGTGCAGCAACTGCTTGGCGCTGCCAAAGTCGCACAGCTTGAGAACGGCCGTCTCCGGGTCGAGGAGCAGATTTTGCGGTTTGATATCACGATGGCAGATGCCCAGCGAATGGATGTAAGCCAAACTTCTGAACAATTGATACATGTAGAGCTGGGGAGAGATGACGAAAGGACGAGTAAGTAAGATGAAGAGTTTACAATTGGAAGAACAGAACAACTTACCCGTATAAAGTTAATTGGTATCGTTTGCTTGGTTTTGGCATATTGACGTGCCACTTTGTATACGGTTTCTGGTATATATTCGAGGACTAAATTCAAAAATACTTCATCACGCTGTACAGAAGAAGGGAGGGGGGAAAAAGAGAGATTATTAGTTATAACGAAACGATTAGTGGGGGGGCCAATGATTTGATTTTGTATATGGCAGTATGGCAGATTAGATAGCACACAACTGCAATGTGGGTTGTTGTTGTTGTTGTTGGGTTGGGTTGTGTTGTGGTGGATGGTGACGGCAATGAAGTTGCAACACAGCATGCGATACTTTTTCGCAACATTTTTCTAGCACTTAGCTGATCCGAATATAGACGGCAAAGCGCTAGGTTTTTTACAAAGTTGGCAATTATTATAATTAAATATACATACATATACATATACACATACACATACAGGGTGCGCCATCTTTTATGTCGGTATGTTAATATTGAATAACTTAGTCATTAGTGAACCGATTGACTTGAGTGGACCAGTGTTGAAAACCTCAGTTCAAGAAATTGTACAGAACCAAATTAAATAAAAATATTTCATACTTGAAAATCGGGTGTTTATTTTCAAAGATATTCAATGTTTACATACCGACATAAAAGATGGCGCACCCTGTACATATATATATACCTATATATATATGGTAATATTATATATATATATATATATATATATATATATATATATATATATATATATATATATATATATATATATATATATATATATATATATATATATATATATATATTATATATATATATATGTATGTATGTGTATATAATATATAGTAGATATACTTAGATATTGAAGCCT
This sequence comes from Scaptodrosophila lebanonensis, assembly GCF_003285725.1. NCBI lineage: Eukaryota > Metazoa > Arthropoda > Insecta > Diptera > Drosophilidae > Scaptodrosophila > Scaptodrosophila lebanonensis. Next base: position 296,698 of record NW_022060598.1, on the reverse strand, counting down.
GCATGCTCAGTACTGCTGATATTACTGTACTGACTGTACTTTTGATTAGCACTACAATGCGACAATAGTACGAGTACAACACATTAAGAGTAAAAGTATAATAGAATAAGAGTTAACAATTAAGAATAAGAGTGAGAGTGAGCGGCAGAGCATGAGAAGATATATATTTTTTTAAATTTATTTTATTTTTTTTTTTTTGGGTGGGGGGTTATTGTTGATCGTTTCGATACCTGCGGCTTGAGTACGCCGGCAAATATGCCCAAATCGATGGGAAACTCTGCCAACTTTTTATTTCGTATTGAGTATATACAACAAACAATGAAATAGAAATGCATTAATCGCTGCATTGGATTCGATTTATAGTTATAGTTGTCAACTTCACACACCAAACACGTTTCAGTTCGGACGGGGGTTGCGGGATATTTATTTATTTATTTATTTTTTTTTTTTTGGATTTTTTTTTCAGTGGTTCGTTCAACTACTTACCTTTTCACCACTCGAATAGAAAAAGTATAAAAGTTTTACAATATTACAATGTTCCAATTTGCGCATTATTTGCAATTCGCGATTCTGAAAAATATATGGAAATACACGAATAGGAATTAGAAAATGTGATCAACTTCCTCAACTTATGAGGTGATGATGAATAACTGAACTCACCTTAAATCGTCTGTCTTGTAAAACTTTCTTGATTGCAACCAGTTCGCCGGAATCGCAGAGCTTCGCCTGAAAGACGACTCCGAAGCTGCCATTACCGATGACTTTTGTATCTGTATAGGAAACTTCTTGTACACGATCGGTGCCTTGGCCGGGTGTTGCAACGACTGTTGTAATTTTGGAACCATCACGACCTAAATCGAAACACAAATGGGAGTAGGAGGAAGAGAAGAGAAAAGAAGACATTTTAATATGAATATTCTTGGAGTAGGGGAGGTGTATCGTAGAGTGTCATTATTAGCACTTTTTTTGTTGTTTTGTTTTGTTTTTTGGCCTAAATGGGCACACACACAAATGCACAAGAGATTGTTAACTTTAATATTAGTATACCTGTTGTTTCCCAAGCGCCCTCTAATTTCTCCTTGCTCTTATCGACCTCCTTTGGAATGGACAACGCGACGCTATGTTCGGGCCACAAATCATTCAATTTGCCGATCAATTGTTTCATGCCTGGGGGGTGGTGGGGTTTGGCATTAAGAAAGGGGAATTCTTGTTCCCATAAAAAGGAGTATCTCTCTTATGGATATGCGAAGAAACTAACATGAAACATGGACGAACGATAATGACACACACACATGATGCTGAAGATCTGTCGGTTGATTGGGATTTTGGCAGGGCACTAAAATCTCTCTGTTTCTCTCTGTCTCTCTAAAAAGAAATCACGCGACCTTCTTCAGCTTTTGCTGCTGCCGCTGATTGTGATGATCGCCAGAGCCAACTGCAAGATGTTTGTTGCATGCGCGGATGTGCGCCAATGTGATGGACAGTTGGACAGATGCTGGGAACGTTTGAGCGATATAGCGGGGCGCGCCACACCAGCATCATCTCAATGTCAACAAACTGCAGTTTCGGATGCGGATTCAGATTCAGATACAGATTCGGATTCGGATGCGGGTGCGGGTTCGGGTGATGAGAGCAGCGGGTGGCAGGGGGGGTGGAGAGACGTGGACGACGAAGACGAGAACGCACAACGAAGTTTATTAAACGAATTTTAATTGCTTTGCCTTTTTGCACAGCAATGCATGTATATCTGATACATAATATGTATATATACAACGATTGGTCTATCTATTAGGTATATATATATATTTATATATATATATATGTATATATATAGATAGATAGATAGATGTATTTTATAATTAATTTTAGCATTGGCGCTGCTTTCGGCGAGTTCATCGCGTCTTCTTCACACCGCACTGAAATCGAAAAGAAAGGTTGCGATTGTTTGCTTTTGACATGGGGACGTGGGCGGATGCGGGGGCCGAAGGTGGTGGGCAGCGGGGTGGAGGACAAAGGCTTAATGAGTGGAATGTCTACAAGAACAATTAATTTTTGCTTGCGCTTGTACTTGGATCCTTGTACTGCTTGGTGTTGCTGGCATTCGTAGCGCTGGAGGAGCGCATCTGCGGCTTTGCCTTCTTCAGAGTTGAAAGCAGCGAGGATGCGGACGAAGCGACGACGACTGCTGGCTTGCCATTGGTGGTGGTTCGCAATTTTGGGACGTCTGGCGACGTGGATGACGATGTGGAAGAGTTATTGGACGATGCAGTCGACGACGATGAGGACGACGACGACGACGACGATTTTGACGAGGTGGTGGTGGAAGCAGAACTGCCGTCATTGGAACTGCTATCGGCGGAATCACTGGAATCATTCGTTGCAGAGGACGAGGCACGATCCTTGCGCTCCTTAGTACTGTGCTTCGATGAGACGCCAGCTGCCTTGCCCCCCGCCGCCGCTGCTGCCGTTGTTGAGGCATGACTGCTGGCCAGCACACTGCGTCGCTTGGTCTTGCTCTTCACCGGTGGTTTGCGCGACGGCAATGGTGTCCAAGGACGACTCGTGCTGGCCGCTACCGCAGTGGCCACTTCGTGGGCCTGACGCACCGCCTCAATCTCAGCCAGCGGCGCATCGTAGTAGTGGCGATTGGCGGCCATAGCTGAGCTAGCTGATGTAGCCGACGTGGACATCACAGCATCAATGGAGTTCTGACGCGCCGTCGTTGGCACTGAGCTGGCCGAGCCAGCCGTTTCGCCAGCATCCGACTCACTCGTATCGTTCACATTGCGCTTCTTTTTGCGCACCACGCGCACCACTTTACGGGCACGGGGCGTGACCTGTGACTTATCCACCTTGCCGTGCTTGCCTGCTTGCTTGCTTTCCGACTCGACTCGACCCGACCCGATCCAGCCACTGTTACAATGCGACAGCAGCAATGACTCCCTTCCTGCTTCCAACACTCACCCGCTCACCCGTTAGCCCGTTAAGCCGCTCGATCCACGATCCGCGATCCCTGCACTCCTCCCTTCGTGGTGGTGGTGGTATTGTTGTTGTTGTGGAGGCTTTGAGGCTTTGGCCTCGATCGCGCGTGTGTATTTTATTTCTGCCACTTGACCAACTTTTCGCGCAACGTCTTGCGCTCGATCGCTCGATTTGACGTTTTGCTTTGCTTTACTTTGCTTTTGGCTTTCACTTGGACGGCAACGACAACGAAGACGACGACGACGACGACGACGGCTGGCAACGGGCAACGGTCAACGATCAATCGATCGATCGATCTTCAAATAGAAATGCAACCACACTAACACACAAAAAAAAAAACCCAAAAAAAAAAACGGGAAAAAAGTCAAAATAAAAACAACAAGTACACAACAACCAGCAGCAATCAAAAACGCGCTAATCTTTTTATCTTTTATCTCTCTATCTATATAAATATATATAGTATGTATATCAAACGATCCGCTGCGATCACTCGAACCGCCGTGGCACAATTCCCCCACTGGGGTTGGGGGTTGTTTTTAGTTAGCAAGTAGGTTGGAGCGCTCGCGCTTTTTGGCAACTGGGCAACTGTTTTAACGAGCGTTCGGGATCTGACTGACTCTGCGGCACTGCACCGACAGATAAGTAGTTTCGATGCACAGTGAGGATCGAGGGCCGAGCACATTACGAGTGCAATCGGCGACGCGAGTGCTCAGCTAAGACCCACAACAGCGATTAGCTGCAACATCTAATGTCTAATGGTTTCTGTTCGAGTTGGAGCGGCTTCTTCTGCCCCTGCAGCACGCATGCCAGATCGAAAGTAGAGAGCACATCGAGCGGAACGCGTCTATAAACGCGCCCAAAACGCGCCAAAGTCTAACACTAGTTTACAGTCATTAACTTTCGATGCCGAAGAGTTGCAAAATTCGTTTGTGATCTCAAAGAACAGTTGAAGCAATTGAAAATCAAATCAACTGCCTAAAGAATTCCTATTAATCAGATGATGATTATTCTTTTAGAATGCATCGAATATTCATTTACCTTCAAATTGAAATTGGTAAGAAAAGGACTAATTTAAAATCGAATTGGATGAGAACAAGAAGAGAAATTAAGGGAATGGTAATCAATAACAAAAATTTGACCTCAAAGAACAGTTTATATCGTCTTCTATATATTGAAATGCTTAACTTTTCTTTAAAAAGCAATTGAAAATCAAATCAACTGCCTCAAGAATTCCTATAAATCAGATGATGATGATTTAGGAAAGCATCAACCATTTATTTACCCTCAAATTGAAATTGGTAAGAAAAGGACTAATTTTAAATCGAATTGGAATAGAACAAGAAGAGAAATTAAGAAAATGTTAATCACAAAAATGTGATCCCAAAGAATCGTTTATTACTTGCTTAACTTTTCTTTAAAAGGAAATTGAAAATCAAATCAACTGCCCAAAAATTTTCTTCAAATCAGATGATGATTTAACTTAAAAGTCAGGAACAAGGAAGAGATCAAGAAAATCTTTATCAATCATAACTTAATTTTAAGAACCACTCATCATCTTCACTCATTTACTATAATTGGCTAAAGGTTTCAAAAGGTTTCATTAAAATGTTTGGAAATAAATATGAAATAAGAAGGAATTGTTTTTTATTCAAAAAAATGATGTACGTTTTAATTGGAATTGTAATAATAATAAAAGAATCAGATTTGAAGTAGGGTTCTCGATAAATCCATAAACAGTGCCTAAAAAATCAGCCGATTAATTTACGGGAGATTGTTACAATATTCTAATGCTATTCGAAGAAGCCCCTTTTGGCAACAAGAAACTTTTCCAAAAGCAACAAACGAAGTCTCGAATCGAAATTCAAGTCTAAACAAACTTTAATTGGAGACAATTCTTGAACTCAATAGTTGGCTTAAAGCTGGGAGCTGCTATCAGTTGTCTCTGCGGCCGCAATTTGTTTTGTTAATTTGTAAGCTTGTGTAAGTCTTTTAATTTTTGTACTTTGTAGCAGCTGCTGTTTTTGTTGTTGGTGCAAAAATTAATTGCAGGAAAAATTATGATGCCAAAAGAACAGACGACGACGAACCGATAAGCGAGCCAGCAGGCAGCCAGTACCGCCGTTCGTCAATCCGTCAACCTAGGCAGCCGACTGTAGCCAACCGCAACGTGTCGGACGCTTGCCCATCAGCCAGCGCCACCCACCGCCCTCGCCCGTCACACACCCGCCACGCTCCTCATCCTCCTCCTCATCCTCAGCGGCAGCAGCAGCCGCTTTCCGTTCGCCATGATGAGACATCTCAATGCGAGCGCATCGCAATTTAACCGTAAATAACAAAACAATTAAAGGATATGCGAGCGAACCAGCCAGCCAGCCAGCTAGCCAGCCAGCTAGCCAGCGAGCGAAACGCAAGCGAATGCAATTTTTATTTTGTTTAATGAATCTCAATTAAAAAACTAAAAATTCACAAAAACAATTTTTGATTGGGCCGCCTGCCTGGCCCGTGGTGGCACGCCTCCTCCTCCCCCTCCTCCACTGCTGTGCGTTTGATGGCGCCGCCGACAGACGCCGGCCAAGAAAATGCCCAAAACTGACTGACATTGGCATTGTTTGGCTCAGGGTCAGGCATGGCAGAATAAATGTAGATATATGCACTATATACTATTGGCCTTTCGATGTAGCAAAAAAGAGAAGCCACTCCTTATACCAATTATTGGCAGTCCATCCCCCCTCCAGCCATAAGCCAATCATATTTATCTATTTACTTAGATTGAAAGGATAAGTGGAGGGAGGACTCTCACTTATCTGAATTAATTTATTGATTGCATTCGAATCTACTTTGTTTATTGAATAACTATATATATATATACTATATATAAGATATTTATAAAGAAAAAGAGCTGCGAATCTGCTCTACAAAAGACTAAATGCGTATTTCCCGCTTATGCTGCTTAGTTTTGCCAGCGTTTTATAGTAATCCTATTATTATTAAACAAGTAGAAGCTCATTTAAAATTCTAAAAGTAGGATTTTCAAGAAATTGTTAATTGTTTGTTTTGCAAAATATTCCAGAGTCGTCAGTAATTTCAGTCAAAGCAATATAGTCTATATATTCAGTGAAGTCTTCACATTGTTGTTGTTAGTTTGAAATTTTGGTTAAATTCTTTCATAAATATTCTTATTATTTTGAACTACAAAAGAGTTGGAGACTACATAATTTTACAAGCTCCTTAAGCTATTGACTCACATGGCATTGTAAATTTTCCACAGCGTTCGTATAACTTTGCAAACTATCGTATTACCCCGTCGAAAATGGACAGCGTAATGCATCCGAAATAAACAAGCCTCACTTGTTTACATATCTATTTAAAATTGATAAACATTGCCCGCCCATTACCTGCAACATTTGGAATTGTGAGCAAATCAATTTGAACACCTTCAGGCCAAGTGCTCGGTGCGGGCAGACAGATACAGAGTCGATGTTGATTAATATTTGTTTACGAAAATATGAACTATTTGGCTTTTGTAACCAATTAATCAAATTATCAAATGTTGACACAGCATATATTTGTTGAGAGGAGGCTAGTTTTTTAAAAATATTACACGAGGTCCGGTGCTCCATCTATACAATTAATGTCTGACAAAACTAGAAGAAGTGGGAATCGTTGGCATGGGTTGAACCACAAATTTATAGAAATCTTTTATAAATTAGGAGAGGGCTTGTAACTTGAAAAGATTCTATATTCGAACTCAACTATATTGAATAGTGATAGGAAAGAAAGAATTTATTACTTATCAATAGCGTATATTTTTGAGGGGTGTATATATAATATATATAGTATATAGGAGATCGATTGATGGCCTACAATTTAATTGCATGATAAAACTATATTTTGGAATTCCCATCATCAAAATCATGTATACGTATGTAATCCGGATCTTTATGACTGAAACAAACATTTATAATTTATACCGCTAATGGCGCTAGAAAGTCAACTAACTAAAGAAAAAATTGGGTTGCCTTATTAGGCATTCAATGTTTAATCGAACAAGTTATGTAGATATCCATCTCTTTCTCAGGACAAGCAGAACAAGCTTTGTTGTCTTTTTTTCCCCTTACGATATTTCGAGGATAGAAGAACGTCCCAAATGTATAGAATCTTCTGAGAGTTGCTAGAAATATTGGTTTGCCTGAAGTAATTGTTGGTATATAGTGATACATTGTTCTCCCTCTCTTTACAAATAGAGAAGCTTAAATATCTTAATTTCTCCCTTCGATGTTTCGAGCTTAGAAGAACGTCCCCAATTTAAGGAATCTTCTGAGAATTGTTATATTTATTGGTTTGCCTGAAGTATTTGTTGGTATATAGAGATACATATATCCACAAACAGCAACCTTTAAAAGCTTGTTCTCCCTCTCATTACAAATACAGATAGCTTCAATAACTTCATTTCTCCCTTCGATGTTTCGAGCTTAGAAGAACGTCCCCAATTTAAGGAATCTATATAATTATTGGTTTGCCAAGTAACCTTTAAAAGCTTGTTGTCCCTCTCTCTCTGACTCGCTTTCTGATTACCAATACAGATAGCTTCAATATCTTCACTTCTCCCTAGATTTATGGAATATTTTGAAATTGGTAAAAACTTTCGATGCGACCTACGCTTTGCCAAAAGTATTTGACGGAAACAGAAGTCCATGTTTTGTTCATCTATTGCCGCAAACAAATTTGCTGATTGGGGCATGTTTGTAGAAGGAGGTGGGCTGGTGGAGGGCGACTGCGAACACTAATGTCAATGGGCGATTAATCGATATACAAGCTGTTGGCAGATATGGTTGGACAGCGGGTTGGTGTTGCATGTGCATGCGAGGTTTGGTGGTATGGTGGGGTTAGTGAGTAGTGGGTGGGCGCGGACGTCCTACACACACCCCCCAACGAAAATGGCGTCATTTGAATCGTACCACTGGAGTCAACAACAACAAAAAACGGACAAATAAAAATACAAGAAAGAAACACGCGTGGGCAGTAAAAGCAAAACAACAACAGCAACAACAATATATAGAGAAATAATTGCGCGACTGCTGTCCGTGTGCTAAAAACAAATTATCGAAAATTTCTTCGTGCTATATTTAAGCATTTCAAAATGAAAAAACAAATGCAAAAAAAAAAAACAACAAAGACATAGAAGAAGAATGAAACGTAAAGGAACGACTGACTTGGCATAACAAAAATTCGATTAAAATGCCGCAGTTGGGCAGACAACAACAACAGCAACAACAACAATAATAACAACAGGAACAACGACAGCAAGAACGTTAGCACCAACTAACGACCTACCCACCCGAATGCCACCACCAATAATAAAAAACGAAAACAGCCACAACAAAAGCTAAAAAGTACATTTTTGGCTGCTGCTGCTGCTGCTGCTCAGTCCCGTCAAGCAAGCAAGCGGATGGACAAACAGTCAGACAGACAGACAGATGGACAGACAGACAGACAGTATCGGCGTGACACTCACTATTGGCGCGCGTGACGTCACGCGGCAGTAGCGTAGCCAGCAATCACGAGATTCAATTAGACGTTGGCAGGCAGGCGGCAAGGCAGCGCAAAGCGTTCTATTTTCTGTTTTTTACCGTTCGTCGCAATCCTACACACCTATCTACCTACCCTACCCAACCCTACACCATTCACCATTCATCATTCAGCTGCCCTTCTGAACGCTCTCTCTTCTTTTCTCTTTGTCGATACTTTCTCTCGCTGCACTCTTGCATTTTAGCTCATTTCGTTGCATACTTTTGGGTGCTCTGTGTAAATCTTTTAGTAGTGCAATGCATTGATGGCAAGACCCCCGCAAATAGATGTCTTTTTAACACTTATTTTGAATTTTGAAAAGACACATTGTGAATTAAAAATTAAAATAGTTGGTTACTAATTCACGTTGAAATTAAAAGGAAACGAAGGAAAGGCAATTAAAACGCTAACTTCAAATAAGACTAAACTTTTAGTTTCATTTTTTAAATTTAATTTGTTGTAAATAATAACAGTATAATTAAAGTTTGACATTTATAAAAAAAATAAAATAAAAAAAAAACTCCAAACATATTTTCTCAATCTTTCCTATGACAGCTATACGATTTAGTGGATGAAACTTTAAAATATACTTAAAAAAAACTTATGAATTCCAAATTTGGTTAAGAAAAGTTAACCTACTAAGAATAATTTTTCACACGATTTGCGCTTTGGCTACATATGGTTTGTTATAAACTTGATCTGTGCATGAATAACTCAAGTCTACATACCAAGTGCTGTGTAGCTAGCTGTAATAGTTAATAAGTATTTGATGTTCATACAGACGGACGCATGATTTATCTCGCATACTAACAAGATACGTATGTAAATATTTCTACTCTTAAAATATCAATTTGATCAGACGGCTACCATTGAAAAGATCTGTTACCAATTTCAGTATCAATTGATTCTCCTAGTTGATAACAAAATGGCTGGCTATACATAAAGCTGTCTTACAACGTTACTTAGTTTGTCAAATGTGCTTGACTATATCACTATCATGATTACGAACTATAAATAATACTAGCTATTTTACCGAATTAGAAAAGTTGGATTTGAGATTCATTAGGGTACTTAATATGCCTCCTATCAATCGATAACACACCTTACATCTCCCATATGACTTCACTGCTGACTTTGACTTCGCGCCTAAAACAAAAAAAAAAAAAAAAGAAGCGATTTGAAAAGAAAAAGCACTCTCAGCTGCTCAAATAAAGTGTCGAGTCGTCGAAAGTCGGTGGCCAAACAGCTGTGTAAAGTGAACGTGTGAGCGCATTGAAGGCGCATACCGAAGCGCACACGCAACCCCTGCAGCGCCAGGGGTGGAAACTATGCTGTCTTCACCAGATAATTCATTCTCAGGGTACTACAAACTTAATAATCACTGACCTATGCTAAGATAGCAAAACAAATTTGAAAATTTATGTACGAGTATGTATGGCGAATAGACAGATTTTAAAAACTTCATTTGTTCAACTTCAATTGGAGAATAAATTATATGAATACTAACATTTATCAATTTTTCATATATCGACTGCTATGTTGTTAAATGGATGACTAGCACTAGATTTGTTCAACTTCAACTACCAGCAATTAGTTCAAGAAAATCACTTCTTCTACAAAACATTAAAACTCATTAAAAAAAAAAAGATATCCAACACCAAGAAAATTTTAAGAACTTTAAAAATATCTTTTAAAAATAATTAAAATAATATTTATTTAATAAATAAATTGATTACAAAATAATAATTACGAATAAAAAAAAAAGAATAAATAAACAATTTTTAGAAATTATTAAGAATTATTAATAAAAAAGAAATTTTCAGCAATTTTCAGAAATTTGGACCTTTTTTATAAGCAGAGCTGTTGAGCTGCTGTGGAGAAATCGAAGAAGGCACTCTCTGAACTACGATTTGAGTCACCTTTGTTGTAAGTGGTGCCGTTTTTGTTGAAGAACTGCAGGGCACTAGGAGACTTTACTTAAAGGTTAGCCAACTTACTGAGGTCTATAAATAGGTACCGCCACCACAACTGTTGACTGTTGGCAAGGCCGTGGCAAGTACTGGGGTGGAGGGTAAGCCATTGAGCGCCTTACTGAACTTTTCACAGCTACTGCTGGGGACTTGTCCACTAATCTAATCTGGAAATAGGCTTACCAACCAGCCCACGGCTAGTCACAGAAGAACAATTTGGAATATATAGTATGTATGCAGACGCCGAGAATATACTGGCGTGCGTATATTCATTGACAATTGACATAAACACAAGTAAACAACTAGCTGACGGCTGATGGCTGATGTCTGAATATAATGATGCTGTTAATGCTAAGCAGGCTGGGGTAGTGGTGGTGGTGGTGGGGCGATGGGGAGAGGGGAGGAGAGGTGGGAACGCTTTGGAACAGCTGTCGCAGCTAGTTACGCAGGCCCCCAGCAAATATCAAATCAAAAACGACAAGTGAGATGATGCGGCGACTGGGGGTGAGTAGCGGGGAGACCTTTTATGAGGCGATGTCGACGGTGGTCAGCAAAAAAAAAAAAAAAAAAAACCAAAAAAAAAACAACGAAATCGAAAACAACGTGGCAACTTATGGCGAGGCACGCCCCTGTTTTCTTATTATTTTGTTTTTTGTTTTTTATACAAGTATATGCACATATGTATATATTTCTATTTTTATGGCATTTGCTTTTACGTGCCGATCGCTTTTGCTATTCTTGTCGCCAACATCGCCTTTGATGTGCTCTACAATTTCGAACACTGTGTGTTCTGTTCTTCTCGATAATGCTCGACGTAGTTCGTGGCACGAAACAAGTTTTGGTTTGTGATTAAGAATATTTAAGCTTTTCATCACTCAATAAACACTGCTGTGAACTGTACAGTGTTTTGGGTTGAGTTTTAATAGATAAAGAAACTTCTCAAAAATATTGAAATTTTTTTCTGTTTTCTTTCGATTGAAAATTAGAAGTTCCAGAAACTTTTTTGTGCGAAAAGTACATTTCAAATACTGTCATGTTGAAAAATGGCAATTCGTGTATGAAACAAGTAAAGTTTAGAAATATCCTTCAACAGTTCAGATAAAAAGATTCAAACAAGCAAACAGCTCTAGGTATAAATGAAGGACCTTGTGTGCAGAAGTTTTGAAAAATTGTTCGAATTATTATGAAGAATACATGTGATACAAAATTTCCTATAAAGCTAAGATCAATTGAACATTATATTGCATTATTTTATAGCTAGAAATAGCAGTCAGGCATGCAAATTGGTAGCATAGATATTTGTGCTTCTTCCGAAGTAGATTGCTATTGCAGGAAAAAAGACTTCAGTCTAGGGTTAAAAAAATTAGCACACTTGTGAAATTTTTTTTTTTTTCTAATCGGAAAATTCCATTCAACTTCCAACTCTTTTGATTGAATATAAGTATTTTAAAATACTATATGTTTTTGTTTAATAGACCGCACCTAATTACAACAACAATATACTCGTACATTTTGGGCGTCCAGTCCGATCGATAACTGATAAGCCTTTTAGGCACTCCCTAAGCATGGTGGAAACGTGACACACATACATATGTAATTGGAAAAGCTTTTAAAATTATTAAACGTAAGTCATTAAATGTTTTGCGACGTAATTTCAATTGTTGCGCAGGTTTAACAAAATATTATAATATTATGTATTAACAAGTGCTTTTTAAAGCATAAATGCCCGTCTGGTCGCTAGCTGGGACACCATATCGATATCAAAGCAATGTTCAAATAAATACACTACATTTTATGAACTTTTTGACTTTTTCTCATTTCTGAATTCCATCGAATAGTGTGGTATTGTAGGTGTTGTTGCCGAAATCACACGAGTTATTTGGTTTTGTAAGCTAATAAACAATTTCAATTCCGCATAATTTGTATGTTCTAATGCGAAAAACGAAAAGTGGAAATGCTTTGTCAGTCAAGTCAACAGAAATGGTGGATTACTTCATATACAAGTAGGTGTTTCACAATCTGCCCTCAACGCTGGCTTCGACTAGGGGGGAATTGCAGTCCAAAGATTATGGTTCCATCAAAAATTAAATACTATTATATATACACGTATATAAATGAAATGTTTAATTTTTTGTTTTTTGGCAGGGGAGCACTGAGCTGCTGACTGAATGTGATTTAGTAGCGCGTGCTTTCTTTGTGTCCGCCGTGTCGTTCAAAATGTCAGGCGTTGGTTGGGGATTATGTGATAACCTGCCTGAGGCAAGCAAGCAAGCAAGCAAGCCAACGAGCAGCTATAGAAATCATGGAGCACTTTTAAATATCAGAGCGAATTGTAGAGTCATCGAGTCAACAACATTAGCAACAACAAAGCGCCCAGTAATGTGCAGGAAGATCGCATATAAAACAAAGCCACACACACACACACATAATACATACATATATGAATAATATATGTATACTACATATATGCTACATATAGTATGCATATATGTATGTACTATGTATATAAGCGTATATATGGCAAATCATAAAACAAAAGTAAGTAGAATTATAAAATACAACAATAATAAAGGCGCAAAAAAAAACAAAAAAAAAAATAGTCAGCTGGCATAAATCAGATGTCGCTGTTGTTGTTGCTGTTTTTGTGAGCGTCTTATCAGTCGTCACCAAGCAGCAGCGACGGCAACACCAACAAAGCAACAATGTGGCCTGTTTTGGGTGGGCATGGGGCAGCGGGGCGTGGCATGTCGCCGCTTTCACTTATCAGCATTACTGAGCAAACGATGATTTTCCACTTTTCGACTCGCGACATCAATACATAATAATGAAAATGCCCAACAAAGAAGCCCCGGCGTTCGACCTCGACCAACCCACGTCTCCCCCCTCTTCCTTTTGCATTTCCGTTGTCAACAAGAACAACAACAACAACGGCAAGCGCAAAAAGGGTTTTGACTTTCAAGTTATAAACAAGAAGTGCACAAATATATATACTTGTATATATAATCTTTAAAAAAAAAAGGCTTCACATCACAAAAAGTATGTCCGTTTGATGTGGGTACAAATTGGAATTGGCACACATGACTACATAAATAGCGACCACAAATGCATTCAAAATCAAAATCTGATTTATTTTGTAATTTAAAGATATGGGAGAATGGAAAACGAAACACATACGAGCCCAACTGCTCTACATTTCATTTATTTTAGCGAAACTAGGCGATTTCATGTTTTAAGTGGCATTCCTCACATTCCAATTGTTTCATTCCCATTGCCACCAGCTGGTGGAGTTGAATATAGATACAAAACACTGCTAAGTACCTCAGCGCATTATCTTCTAATTGGACTTTTATCGATACTTCTTTATCAAACAATTTTCAGTTTATAAATGTTTTAAATGGCGATTGCATTCCATTTTCAGTTTATGGACTGTAAATAAATAAATCATCCTCACAACATATTTCAACAAATGTGGAAACGCCCACAAAAAAAAAAAGAAGATATATTTAAATCATTTCCATTATATTCGTACTCTAATAGCTTAACACTCAACAACCGACTGAGGTGCTTAGAGCTGTTCGATTTGATGGAATGTCCTCGACTAAATAGTAAATCCACATCGTGAGTAAACTAACATTATGAAAAGAGCAAAAAGCCGTAATGAGATGGAATTTCAGAACATTTGGATCAAATGTTTGTAATGTCAAGAGGTTTGTAATGCTTTAGAGCTCCATATTACTGTGAATATTCATTTTGCTATAGAAGTTGAAAAACGAGTGATGAAAATTGCTTCGAATCGTGGTTTCTATTCGTTACGCAGTTGAAGGTGTTTCGAACACTTAAATCGTGGATCAAAAAGTCTGATTGATTTCCGAACCGAAGTAAGTTGTAAAAGTTGCAGGAGTAATGATATTCGATATTATAAAACGAGCGAAAATTGAACTGTAATTATAGGACATCGGAGGAACCTTTCATATAGAGGTTTTCAGTGCTTTAGAGCTCCATGTTACTAAACATCGATGTGAAAAGAAACTAAAGTAAAAAAAATGTAAACTTTGGCTCGACAAGTTATAGAGCGGATTAAGAGACTGAACCGATAAGTCGAGGAGTCTAAAGATTGATCATTAAAGAGCAGAGAGGAAATCAAAAGTTATACTATGGTACTAGAAGCTAGGCGCGCTTCGTAAACATATAAGTATTATTATTATTATTATTATTTTTTATATAGTGCTTGTGTGCGGCTTACCCACGGTGGTGGAGGTCATCGATAAAGACTTACCTAAAAAGAGAAGAGAAGAAGAATATTAAGATTAAAGTTTAGGATGGTGTACATTTTTGCTTTCGTTAGTTTTTTCTTTCTTTTTTGTGTTATTTTTAGAGCGAAATCTGTGCAAACTCTGTGGGGGATACTCTTTTGCGGGGGGCAAGAAAATTACCTAGAATATGTTTAAACTTTTGCACCACTTTGGTCCAACTAACGCAGGATTGGGTTCTACCCAGTTTAGCAGTCTTAACGTTCTCGAGGCTGCCGCCGCCAATGCCGCCATCCAGCGTCGGCTCCGCGGCCGTCTCAATGTCATCATCATTCTCATGATCATCGCCATCGTCCTCGTCGCTGTGCTGGTGGTGGTGCTGCAGATGACGAATGTCGTGACTGTGGCTGCGTCCACGCATCTTAACCACACCCTCAACATAATCGGTATCAGCATCCGCACTCGCATCCGCCTCGCTTATCACTCTACTACTATCACAGTGGTGCGCATGCGCATCTTTGGTGGTGGTGCTTGTGTTGGTGGTGCTGCTGATGTTCGCCAGATTGGAGGCGACTGTGGTGTTACGCTTCTTGCGCTGCTCCTCCCGCTCCCTTTTCATCTGCAACTTATGCTGTTTGGCCGCGCGCTGTTTCTGTTTGCGTGCGAACTTCTCGCGCAGCTTTGGACTGCCGAACTCGTCCAGATAGTACATGGTGTCCTGCAGTCCATCCTTGCGATTGATCAGCTTGGCATCTATGTATGGATCTTCGCTTATCTTCAGCAGGGGGAAGTAGATGAAGCCGTCGGTGCCTAGATTTTTGATGTCGCGCTGCTTGGCCGCTGCCGCCGCCACCGTCAGTGTGGGCTCAATGCCAGAGATGTGGGATTGCGGCACTGCATCTTTGGAGATGGATTTTCCAGCATCTGTTTGATCAGCCCCTCGTGCACCTATATTTATGACAATTCCCGATTGTGTATCCTCTTCTTCGTCCTCCTCCTCCTCCACATCGGGCTCGTCTACACCCACGCCATCATCCTCATCATCCACATCGACATCATCATCATCGTCGTCGTCGTCATCGCCAATGTCCACCTCCTCGATGCGATCCTCCACATCGAAGCCCTGCGTACCGGTGCTATTGGTGCTCTTATACTTGATACGCCTGAGGCTGTTTCCCACACCTGCGCCCGCGCTGGCCGCAGCTACGCTGCTCAGCTCCAGGGCAGAGGCGGCGCGTGTCCGCCCATGTCCGCGTACACCGATGCCCGTTTCTGTGCCACTGCTGCCGCCATCCTCCGAGGAGTATTTGGTGGAGGCGCCGCCCAGTGATTCACTGCTGGAGTTGCTCTGTCCGGCGACTCCCACGCCACCAACACTGCCGCCGGCACCACCGCCACTGCCCCCTGGCTGCTTCTGACCCTTGCCGCCTCCTACATGCTCAATGCCACTGTCCTGGGAGAGCAGTTGGCGCTGCTTCTGCCACTTGGGCTGTGTGCCATGCAGACTCAACGAACCGGAGCTACTGCGCACTGGGTGCAGCGGCAGCAGCGTCTGGGAGGCGGACTGCGCACACAGCTGCTTTTGCGAGGCGCTGCTCACAATAACGCCGCTGTCCGCAGATCCCGTCGACGTTTGCGTCGAGAAGCGCTCGCTTAGCGGTATTTTAATCGGAGCACTGCTGCATTTGGTGGCCCCGGCAACGGCTCCAGACGACGGCGACTGAAACTTCAATTGCAACTGCAACTGTGGCGTTTTGGACGATGTTGCTGTTGCAACTTCGGCGGCTGTTGCTGCTGCTGTTGTTGTTGTTGCCATCGGTTTTTAATTTCGATTTCTGAGTATTTTTTTTCTTCTGCCTTTGCTTTCGCTTTTTGTTTTTGTGTTTTTTTTTCTGCTTGTTAATGTCTTGGGAGTTCTTCTCTCGCTTTTTTGATTGTTTGTTTTTTGCTTCTGACAATTGTTTTTGTTATTTTTGCTTTAAGCTTTTCCACGCTTTTCACTCACTAACTGGGGCGCTGCTTGGACAGTCACATTGCCTGCAAAAATTTTGTTTTCACAAATTCGCAACGAAATTAATTTTTGGCGCGTTAATTTGCCTAATTAGCTTAATTTTCTTGCTCGCAATAAGATTGTTGATTTGTTAAATTTGTATATTTTTAATTTTTATATTGTTGTTATTGCTGCTGCTGCTGCTATTATGTGAAAATATTTTAATTTATTTTTGTGCACTTTTTGAATTCATCTATTGGCATCTATTTTTATAAAACAAACAGCACACACACAATATCTACGATGCCGCCCCCAGGCACACACCATAAGAAACAAACACACGCAGACACATATAGTATATATACATATATGTTTATATAAATAAATAAATAAATTCAAGAAACAACAAGTTTTCACGCACGCAATTCGTTGACCAAATAGAAAAAAAAAAAAAAACAACAAAAAGGCCAAAGAAAATTGGAAACTAAAACGTTGTTAGTTTGCTACTTTGACTGAAGTGTTTCTTTTGTTGCTGTGGTTGTTGTTATTGCTTCGTTGCTTGCGTTTCGTTTAAAGTTGGCTTCTTTTTGTTATTGTTGTAGTTGTTGTTGTTGCCGACTGAGTGATTGCGGTGAATCGTATTTATGGTAGTAGGGTAGTGCCAAGCAAGCAACATGTGCCCGCTTATGAGGTCGCGAATGAACTGAAATTAAAAATATCAAAGGCGCCGTGCAAACGGTTGAGCAGCACGCATTGAATGGAACGACTGGCAATGGAACAGCGCGTAAGAGCGTCGTCGTCACTGGCTAAAAAACTGGCTGACTGACAGACTGACTGACTGAGTATACGAGCGTGAGTATGTATGAGAGGCAAAGAGAGGTAGAGAAAGAGAAGCAGAGGTAGGTAGAACAACGGCCAGCGCCAAAAGCGAAAGTCTTTAGCAGCGCTCCGACAGGGGGAGCTGCTTATGCAAACATGTATGAGTGTGTGTGTGTGTGTGTGTGTGTAGAAGCGTGTGCAAATGCAAGTCAAAAGCTGCTTTAAGTTCTTTCTAAAAATGAGGTGAGAGAGCAACATGCCGAAATGTGTGTATGTGTGTGTGTTTGTGTGTTGCTGAGCTGCGTGGGCAGCTTACACATAATTTTATCTCAACCGTACAGCATACGGGGCGTATGCGCAATGCACATTACGTATACGCCCAGTGCGCAGTGCACATTTTCCCCGACTTTTCGCATCAACACAAGATCAGACCACAAAACAGAGCATACAATTGTTTCAGTTAATCTTATCAGGGCGTCATTTAAAAAATAATCATATTAAAGTTTTATTCGGTTGTATTAACAAAAAAAATATATGGGGTGGGGGATACACGGAGGGTTGTTGGGCTGCTGTTTTTGTTTTTTTTTTTTGCTCAGATTATTTACAAATGCACAGGCCGCTGCCAACGCCGCTGTTAACCCAACTACTATGTATCACGACGAGCAGAAGTACAGGTGTTGCGGCCGGCAGTTGGAGGGCAGATGCGAGGAGGGCACGAAAATTTATTGGGAGTGTAAAGCGAAGGTGTTAAATCAAACAAGAAATGAGCGGCAGGCAGGAAAAATGGCAAGACAAGCCGTGCACATCTCAATGGCGACGGCAGGGGGGTTGAGGTGGGGTAGGGGTGTAAACTGACATATTAAATATATACATATGTATAGTAAAAAAAAAACGCGCTCAAGTGTATAAAAGCAACAACAGCAGAAACAACAAGAAACAGCTCAGCAATTCCGTTTAGTTGCTTCTGAAGTGCAAACAGTGGAAAATTTTGTTGTTTTTATGGCTTGTTTTTTTCTTCTCCCTTGCAAAAAAATAACGACCACTACAACCAACACAACGTTGCCTGACCCCGCTGCTTATGGGCACAGTTATAAAAACAGGGGGAACAAAACTCAACAAAGGACAAAGCCAACAACCAATGCATTAGCGGAAATTAGAGGAGTGTCATCATCAACATAGTTGACGACCACGACAACGACTACGACAAAAAATAAACAAACCAAGAAACGAATAAAACGAAGGGGTGAAGAAACGGCAACCAGCTATGATGAGTAAACAAAGTATGCCACGCGGGAATAAGGCGGACTCTCTATATATCTATATACATGCATATATATGTATATGTATATGATATTGCATACATACATACATCTAAATATATTTAACGTTTGTTGCGTCTGCTCCTTGGCGCCAGTCGCGCCAAAGTCAATTACAGTTGTGCTGATAACGGCACCATTCATTTTTTAATGTCATCTAAATGCAACTCTGCTTTCCGTACACAAGAAAAAAAAAAAGCCATCTATTATACGATATATCCTTGCAATTTCTTGCAATCAAAACTTCAAACAGGCATCATAATTGAATGTCAATCATCAAAGGAAGGTCCAATAAATACCCTAAAAGCTCTGCTACCCAGGTAGATTTTTTGCAAACACATCTTGCTTCCTGACACATTTAGAGAAATACCTAAAATCTAAAAACAATTGAATACATTTCAATTATAAAACTTAGCAATAACACATTTTTAGATAAGATTAAGACTTTTTAAGACAGACACAACGCTTTTTTCTAAATCTTATTTCTAATTTATTTGATTGAATGTCGGACTTTGTGGAACTTACTTCCCAACAAATATTAAATGGAAATGCAACCAAAGAGAACATTCAAAAAGAGTTGTAATTAAGATTCGATTTTTTAGTTTTCGAAAAATACATTGCCATAAATCGGGGCCCAAGAATATTTAAAAAACAAAACTATATGCATTGTTACAGTTTGTCCGTCTGTATGACCGCATAGATTTCAGAAAGTACAAAAGCTAGAATAACCAAATTTTGTATTCATATTCTCCTATTCTGGACAGTCTAGGGTTCAAGTATATGTTTTTTTCTTCTGGCACACTCCTATTTCCCTGCTTTTAGTGACTTTCTGTAACTCTATAAAAGGTAGCTTGTGTCCAAGTAAAATGTGAGAAAACAATAACCAGAAATATAGAGATGATTTTCATCGAACGAAGATCTTCAATTCCGAGGCGCGAACAACTCATAAAGGATGTAATAGCTATTTCGAGCCCATTGTACCGCAAAACCACCTTTTCGTTTTCTTCTTTCAAACTTATCAACGCAATGCCCACTCCTGATTGCAAACTGATTCCTTTTCCCATCTCTAGCCATCTGTTGGCCATCATCTCTGCCCATTTGACCCCGCATTAGCGTTAATTACCCGGTGTTGACTGTGCGGTCGGACTTTCATCGCAACCACAATATAAAAGAAGGTTACGCGTATGGCAGGCAGCAGTAAAGGGTGTGTGTTTTCTGCTTCTTTAGCTTATTTTTTCTTATTTATCCGCATTATACTGAACCCATCATTACGGTAGCGACCGGTAAAGGACAGCCCTATGGCGCTTCTTTATTTTTGTTTTTGTGGATTATTTATTAAACATACAATTTTTAGCCCAACAACAACAATCAACGCGATTGCGATGGCGATTGCGACGTTGGCAATGACTTTTGTCTTTCACTTTGACGCCAGGGCTTATCGTCACCGGCTAACCCTAACGCTAACCCCAACCCCAACCCTACCACCCCCACCCTCAAGCTCGCTTTTCTTTCATACAATAACAGCAACAAGCATTATGGAGAGCCAACTTCAATTTACATAGCAAATGAGTTGCTGTTGTTGTTGTATTTGTTTTTTTTTTTTTACTGTTGTACTTGAACTTGCATGTCGATAATTTCGCGCACGTCATCGGTTTGCGACCACGGGTCGACATTTTAATTATTCAAGCAGCGAAGGGTTGCTTAGCCAGCTTGATATTTATAGGCAGCAGCAGTAGATTTTTGTTGTTCCTATTGTGTTTTGTGTTGTGTGTTGTTGTTGCTGTTGCAGGTGTTGGTGCCACAGTCTTCAGTTACATGCCCTGTGCTCCCTTAGCACTTGACCACCAGTCAGTTAGTTTATTGATTCTTGGAACAAATGACCGCATACATAAAAAACAAAAAGGAACCCTAGGTATGTCGTAAGAAAGTGCGCAGTTATATGCCAAACAAATGGATGGATTGGGTTGGGGGGAAGGGAGGTAGTGGAATACTTGGAACTTAGGCAGCACCGCAATAAACACGATTGGCAGGCAGGCGGGCAGGCGAGTGGCTTTCTGCCTTTTTGGGTCTAGGCCGTTCAAGATGCAGATGCCGATCATCATCCATCCAATCATCTAAGGCTGGCGCTCACAGCGCACAGCGAACAGCCGTATGCACGGACGGAAGCAAGAACTAAAAAGAACTAAAAATAGATAAATGCGTGCATGTGAAAGTGAAAGCGAGGAGAGCGACTGCTGCCACACCCCTTGCTAAATACCAACGACGCCCACAAAACAGAATCACAAAAACAAACGACAATATTCGACAACGATTCGCTCGCAACAGTGTTGAGGTTGTCGACTTCATAATACCCTGCCTGTAATCAGTAGCTGGCTAAATAGTTGTTTCTAGTTTTCGACTAGATTTGATTTAAACGAAAATGCAAGTAAAGACAAGTACACTGGAAAGTAGTAGAAGTGTTTGTCCGTCTGAACCACACGTTCTTGAAAACTTTTAAGCCAAGAGACATTAAACCTCGCATAAACATTCCTGCACTTTTTTTGGATATAAAGTTTGTTCTGGATATGCATTGTGGACATATCTGCACGTCTGAACCTTCCTTTTTGGAAAACTATTCCAGCTAGCGACATTAAACTCTGCAATAACATTCCTTTAATCGTTTTGAGATCTAGTTTGTTTTATATTTTTATTATAGATAAATATTTGACTGTCTAAGCGCCTCTTTTACAAAAACTATTGCAGCTAGCGACAATAAACATAGTTCGAGTATTATTTTTGTTTTCATGGTACATATATCAAGTTAGATTTAAATTATAGCGTAGACTTCTTCCCCAAGCGACATTTCTTTAATATTTATGTATATTAAATGTGTTTCGTATTGTCAATATTAGAAACTTACTGAGCTTGAGAGACATTGAACACTCTGCCATAACACTCATTCAAAGCATCTGTGTAGCCATAACAGTCCATCTGTACTCCTCTATCTCGAGACTATTACAACTAGAGAGCATTCCTTTGGGTGTATTTACATATCATGTTTATTTTAAATATTCAATTTTATATTGTTTTTATAGCAACGAGCGCTCTTTTAAACGTTTTATTCTTTATCTTAATGCATCTTAAACAAACAAAAATGGGGCCAAGTTGGCTGCACTGCAGAGACAGACATGTTTGAGAGATGCGATGCGATGCGTTGCAACGAAAATAGCACACCCTCTCAAGCAACCGCTAGCACCATAGTCATCTAACAACCGAAATTAGAACAACAAATACACACAGAGGAGACTAGCTAACAAAGAGACAAAAAGTAAGAGTGACAAACAGCAAAATATTTGCATTTCATTTATGAAACGAGCTCGACAAGACAACTAACTCAAAAGCATTTGATGATGGTTGCCAGTTAGTTGGTTTGTTTGCACAAAACTCGACAATGGACGTGCATCGGAGGAGGAGACCGGGGCGACCAAAGCGACCGGCGGAGGAGGAGGATGAGACAACAATCACATATAAGTTCAACGGCAACAGCTCGCCCACAATCCAAGGCTTGCTATAAAAAGCCATTTTAATTACAATGATAGGCCCGGACAGCGAACAGAGACCAACAACACGAACGCAAATGCCGCAAAAATCTATCTATAACTCTTATCGATTCAATTTTCTATATGTCTGCTAATTACTACCAATATGAGCAGCAACAGCTGCAGAAGTGGCAGACGTAGCGGACTTGCCGCACAATGGAAATCAATAATTGATGTGCCGTGACAGGTATTTAAAATCAATTACAAACTGTTGTCAAATGTTCTCAAATGTTGGCTTCACCAACTCAATCAAGCACGTGCACGAAATCGCATATTTGCGTGACCACCAACCGATCAGATGGATGGATGAATAGCCTAAGATAACACATAAAGCAGCACAAAATCAATCGATTTTCGTATGTCACAAACTCATTCGTAGTAGTTAGAATGGAAAGCTAATACTGCTAATTATAATTAGTTGTGGGGGGGGGGGGGGGGGGGGGGACTTATTTACAGAAAAGCACATTGCTAAGCTAGAAAACAAAATATAAAACATACAAATTCAAGGCAATCGAGGGAGCTTTTAATTCTGCTTCGAATAAAGCTTAAATGCATTCTTCATTTTAATATCTTTCGATTAAAGGCCACTTAAAGCTATGTATTATAATTATAATTACGCCTATTTGTACTATTTTGTATGGAGCCTTCGAAAGAAGTGTTGCCTTGTTTCGGATTCTCAATTAAAATGAATTTAGATATGTTAGTCAATGTTTTTGAATTCAGTTAGATAGCGTTCTCCAAGAAGGAAATGATACGCGTCAAAAAGTGGAACGATTTGGATGCGGAAATATTTAAGTCTACATAGAACATCGTTTTCTTGTATTTCATAGGCAAGTTTATATAGTAATGATGAATACCTAAAAACAACAATGAGAAGGACTATAGTTCTTTATATTTCATTTTTTATAAACCGCATTTAATTATCATATTAATATTCTGTAAAGGAACGGAACGAGTGGGAAATGGGAAAATATTCACGTTTTTTTAAGAGAAAGAAAGAGAAACTATTCATGTTTCATATTCTATTATCCCATAACTCACATTAAATGCATTTTGGAACGAGTTAGAAATTGGGAAATAGTGTTCATATGTAAACTCTATGCCTAACATAGAAATATGAAGACGAAATTATGATCATTATTCGATCCACTATATGATTCAGTGAGAAGAAACACGTAGAATTAAAAAAGGAACAGTGAAAAATTGTTCATCATGTTGTTGTTTTGAGTTGTGAAATGTTCTCGTCCTAGTTTCTGGTTTTTTTTCGAGTGCAGGCGGCGACGCCATTGGGGATAAGACGCTGCCCATTATTTCACATGGGAAATAGACAAACTGTTGATGTATAACAAATGACAACAAGCCAAGCATACATAATGCCTATATATGTATGTACATACATGTGCTCGTATATTATATACACATTTATAGCTAGCAAATCGATAAAAACAATGAAAATAATACATAATATGAAAGGAAAGCAAAGTAGCACCACAATGTGTTGTGGAAGGGAAGTATAGAAAAGCGCACGCGGACAGTGGTGGGGTTGGGGGTGATGATGGTGGTGGTGCTGGTTGTAGTGGGGGCAATCAAAGAAGCCACAAGCAAACCACAGAGGCCACACACCACAACGCAAAGACGCCACCATGGTGTGCTGCTTCCCATTTCTCACTTCCCCAACAAGCCCCTCACTCATCATATGCCACCACGAAGGCTTTGACGTTAGCTGCCCAAATAGCTGACTGAATGACTGACTAACTGACTGACTGACTGCCTGCCTGCCTGCCTGACTGACAAACTGAGCGTCGTAAGAGGCGTAAGTCAAAGAAAAACTATGCACATATATTCATACATATGTATAGATGGTATATACATTTATATACATGTGTGTGTGTTGGGTTCCCAAGACTTTGGTTTTTGGTGGTTGCTTTTCCGTAGTGTAGGTGGCGCCCGAAAGGCAACACGCGATTTCTGCTTCACTGTACCATACATTATAACAAGTTCCATGTACTGCTCGTGGCAGCAGCAACAGCAACAACAATAACAGAAACAACAAGTTCCATGGAAACTGCGTCTTAGACATTCGAAATGCGATAGTAAAAGTCATTGGAAGTAAAGTTCTATAAATCATACACAATATAAATATATGCATATTATAAGTATGCATACTTATACAATACATAAATATTTATAGCATTGTAATTAATAGACAGTTAGTTATTTAACCCACATTTTAGTTGATATGAAAATAAAAACAAGTACGTGCGGCGCACATCAGAGCCCGACGCTCATATACCCTTGCAAATGGCAATCATTCGCCATTTCTATACGACCTATATAATATTGTAGTCAGTTTGCAAGTCGGAGGAGCTAAAAAGAATTTATTCAATATAAAGGTATTTATTTATTTTAGCCCGATTGTTTTTATGGCAACTAATTATATGATGATGGTAGTCCGATTCGGCTTAAGACTGGCAAAATTGTTGGTGAGTTCATTACGGTCCCAAAGTCTACATAAAACATAAAGCTTTTTATATTTTTGATTCAACCTATGCTCGACAAAATCATTGATTATATCTAGAAGTTTGTCTATATTCAATTTGATTCAGATATACTTTATTTATTTAACCAAAAAGATTTTCATTTGCATCGTTCCTACATAAACAAATATAAATAATAATCATAGCTAACTTTCAAAAACAAAAAAAACCATTATGTCCTTTAAAACTATGTAGAACCATAATCGGGTTCTCTTAATAAATTTGATTTGAAAAGCTTTAAAAATAACAAAGAAGTAATTACAAAAACGGGCGATAGGTTTTATGACAGCTATGTAGTGGTTCGATACACATATGGATTCTTATAGCACAGAATCTGCTGCCAGGCCTTATTCCTTTGCAGAGTTAGTAACATGAACAGAAGCTGCAGTAGGAATGATTGGGCATAGAATAATGACGAAGCTCCCTGTCTTCATTCGCCAAAAAAAACTTGCAGTGCAGTAGGAAATCATTGCTTGGCAATCTAATCGCACATTTATTTCATTAACCCGAACATTTAACTGCTCAATTACATACAAACGGACAGCCGATATACGAGTATGGAGGTATTATATTACGCATTTATCGGCCAGCTGTGGCGTGGCCAGTGAGGCTTAAGTACTTTTCAGTGTATCGTGGCTATTAAGCGACAGACACGAGAACACGAACGAACAAAAAACAGACGCATTGTGTCGTCTATATAGCCGCCATATAATGGAGCTGCGCACATCAAGTGATTAAGCAAATAAACTGATAAGCTGTTCGAGAGCAGTAGCGGAAAAAAGAGTGCTGCTGGGCAGCAGGGCGAACTGAAATTGGCGAAAGGGCAGAGGAGGAGGAGGAGGAGAACGATTTGTTGTGACATCGCAGCACCTGTTGCTAATTGGCAATGAAAAAATATCTGCAGGTTTAACAGGTTCATGCAGAGATTAAATACATATATACATACTTAAAGGGTATTTTTATAGAAGGTGTTTTGTTTTTCTATCATTTATTGATAGTCGAACACAGCACAGATGGTTTGGTTATCATAATTCGGAATTGAAACATAATTGGCATTCAGCGAATTTCGTGACTTAACGATGACACGAAAATCCATCAAACCGCAAGAAAATATCATAATGGCATTGAGAAACAGGTGTCGCATAATATTAATACTTTCTCTGCTGAAATTATGATACAATTTGGCAGGTTTTTACTTTCGAAAGGTTTTGATTTACAGCAAATTATTTTCAAATAATAAATCAAATTGAAAAACTAGTTTATCTAAGTTTACAAATAAACTATATTTCCCGGACTGGAAAACTAAACTAAAAGTATATTAGATTGGTATAGAGTTATAAATGATTCTGTAGAACAATACAGCCTTCCATATGTAAGAAGCGGAAGACATCATGATTCCCATTCAATTGGTTATTCCTTGAGATGATTTCTGCAGAAGCTCTTTTCCAGCTTCACAGGAAGAGAATACAAGACTTAATTAATGCCATATTAGGAATATCTATTTTAATTCGTTGATATTAAAGCGTTGCTTTTTTTTAACATCGATGTTGTCAATTATGGGGTGATATGATGAGCTCGATATTTATAGATATTTATGCCAATACTTCCGAAAAAGCAATACAGGAAACCCCAAGAAAGCTATTCGGTAACATAAATACTTGAAATATATGTATCTACAAAGGCACTTCGCTTTCGACTTTTGATAATAGAAGTCCTCACAAAACTAGATCATATAAATCAAGTTTAAATCAACTTCTATACATTTTCTTATACGCACTTCAAAATAAAATTGAAAAACCAAAAAAATCACCCTTTATAGATCTGCATACATACTCGTAGAAGCGCTCGCCTGGTTGTGTGTTAATGGGTTTGTGGTTGTTTTTGTTTTGCTTGATTGACAAGAACACAAAAAAAAACAAAAATAATAATAATAATAATGAATAAAAAACGTAAACACTAGCCTATAATAACAACCGATGCATGTCGCCTTGAAGTAACCACAATCGCAATAACAGAATCAGAATCGCAAGCATCTTCTTTATTATCAATTGAAAGGGCCGTTAAATGGCGACGAGGTGGCAAGCAGGCAATGGAAAACTCTGGCATAATATAATACGCCTGAATTATCACAAAAATGTAAGCTAAAATACAAAAAAAAAAAAACAAAAAAAAACGAAATAATAAAAATTTCCATTACCAAAACGTTAAGTGGCGCATGACTCAAAGCCATTAAATTCCATTGAGAGTTTGCCAAACGTTTCGATTGCTTAAATGATGGTCGAGCGAATGGAGAATTGGGGGGAATGCACAATTGAAGTGTGAACGCGCTAATATCCGAATCGGCGATCAGCGATCTGGCCAGTGTTGAATGCAATGAGGCGTGCGCTGAATAATAAATATTCAATATTTTTATGAGATTATAAAACTAAGTCAACCGATTCGATTCAATTCTTATTACATTTGTTGGCAGCACATCTGGCATGCCAGTAAATTAGATAATTATCTTCGCAATATATTACATATATTTAAAAAAAAAAAATCACATCTTTACCTGTCTGCCTAAAATCCGTTCGATCGTTTTTAAATGTTATTGCAATTTTTATATACTTTCTTTTAATTTACTTTTTAATTTTTTGATTTTTTTTAAAGTGTCAATTACTTATTGCAAATCCTATCGCTCCCGCTGGGACCTGTTTTGGCGGCTTCCTGATTTCCGTTTCTGACATGTTTCGAAACAGTTCGAGTACTACTTTGAAAGATTGATGCAATTGGTTCTTCTAGCAGTTTAGAAAATCTTCACTTTCTCCTTCAACATTTTGTAAGATTCCTGCACTGTTGCTGTAAGAACGCACCAACTCGCTAGTCACTACAAGATACGCCTTGGGACTTGTTTGTCGCCGCAAATAACTAAAATAACAAATAAATCTCAACAAAGGCTTGCTATTTTGCAAGTTATTTAATATAGAAGCTGATCAAGTTAACCGAGTGTTTTACAAATTGCTCTAAGTAATTATAAAATATAAAATATAACAGTGCAGCTATTGAATAGGAGGTGTTTACTATTTAAAGATTCTTATATGATTAATCTTATATTCATTTCCAATTTCCATATACGTATATTTTGAATATTTGAATATGTGTAAGCAATGGAAAGAACGTCTGAAATGACATTCTCAACAAATTGGTAAATTAATTGAACTGATAGAAACATTTTGCAAAACTCCACAGCTATATCTAGAGTATAACTAAAACAAAAAGTCACCATGTCCCTCCATTCATTGTGCGTGTTAGTCAGCGCTCAAAATTTACGAGTAAACATTTAACCGTGTGCTTCACCACAAAAAAAAAATCCACAGCCACAAAAAAACTGAATGAAAAACAAAAGCTGCTGATGACTAAACAAAAGTTCGGCGTATGAAAGCTTCACACACTTTTGAAACCTGAAACAAATTGCTTCCTCTTAAGTGCCAAAAAAAACTAAGTCAAATATGTTGACGAAACTGTTGCTTCGAGTTTAGTTTTGGGGAACGGGTGAGGGACCCATTGACTCACACAAGGTACCCGTTAAGACATGGCAAAGATTTTGTTTTTTCTTTTGACGAATTGCGCGCAACCTGCAAACATAATTGCATCAGCCAATTGGAGGAAAAGAAACAAGTGGCATTGAAACGATCTTGGCTATCAAAGCTTAGCAGCAACATACTTATTAGAGTGTCGCTCTCTCTCTCCCTATCTATCTTGCTTCTCTCTCTGGACCAGACATTGTTGGAATGAAATTTCAGTAGAAAATGAAATGGTTTTTCCAATACTTTTAATTCTGCGCAATCATTTTTAATAGTCCGCAAAACGCCCATTAACATCAATTTCAAATTTATTTTTAATTTTGTTTCTTACACCCACAACATTGCTTCTCATGCCTTTTATGCCTTCTTCGTGCATGCGTGCGTGCGTGCGTTTGTTTGTTTGATTTGGAGCACCACCTGATGGTTTGCTTTGGTTTCATGCGTCATCTAACCGAAATTCCAAAAAGAAGAAGCAAAAATAAGCTAAAACAAATGTTAGTGCTCTCTATCTCTCTCTCTATCTATCTCTCTTTTATTTTGTGAGCGATGCGGCTTGTTGTGCGTGCGTGCATGCGTGAGAGAGTAAACAGTTAAAGAGTGTAGGGAGCGAAGGTTGCACGCCCCAGCCCCTCTCTCTGGCACAAGCGCCAACGCTTTTTTAATGACGCAATGCGACAGGCGTTTGCGTCAGCCGGCAAAAAAAAGCTGTGAAATTTCATTGCGTTTCTTCAAACTTTTTGAGTTGATTTGTTGCTGTTTCAGAGGAAACAGACAGAACAATGGAGAGTGAAGAGTGGCGAGCCGAGAAAAGCCAACCCCACCACCCAACACTCATTACAAAGGTCAACATTTTTAGTTTATGATGCACACACACACACACACTCCCTGACACGTACAAACATTATTATCAGAGTGGATGGAATGGAGCGGAATGCCGCACGCAATCACGCACGACGTAGCGCTCGCTGCTGATAAGCGACGCTAACTGAAAAACTTGATTGCGTTCGCCGTTGAATCGCATCGCACGACGGCCAGTTTTGGTAATGGATGGCATTGATAAGGTCCCCGGTGGCCAGCCAGCACTCTGTGTGCATGTGTCTGTGTGCTAATGAAACACGTTCCACAATTAAGTCAGCTGCTGGCCTCTGATTTTAGCCAAATTTTTATCTAAATACAGTGAAAACGCTAACCTTTGTAAAAATATTCGAAATTCTTTGCTCAAATCAACCTCTTCAAACGTTTCTCATTCCGTCACGTTTCAATATTCCGTTGATTAGCCTTTTCAAATGTTTGAAACAGTTTGAAATCTGTGAAACGTTTAAAAGAACATATCAAATGGGAATTGAAATATTGTAGATTTGAAAAAGATTTCTGAATTTGGGAACCGAAAGACCAACTATAAGAGACACATTACAACAGACCTCTTATTTGTTGTTGAGAGATCAAGTATTAATCATAAGCGTGGCCAGACAAATCGATCTAGACATGCCCATTCGTCTGTCTGTATGAACGCCTCGATTTTGAAAACTGCTGATATAACAAGTAAGCAAGCTTGGTCTGTAGACTCTCCTTATCATATTCTTGATTAGCATAACGAGATGAATCGAAATAGTCTATCCGTCTGTATAAGCCCTAAGCTAACTTAGTATGCAGAGTAAGTATTTATTTTTAATTTAACATGACTCTTCAAAATAAATATTTTTCAAACTTGTTTCCGTGGAAACTTTATAATTTTATTATTGTTTCTGTTGCCAAACATAAAGCTGTGGACGAGCTATGTACCTCTGTATAGTTTACGATTTAGATAAGACGTGTTAAAGTAGCGATAAAATTGGAGCCGCTTGAATTTTAAAATAATAAAGATTAAAGCCTAAAAACAAATCCCAGACACTTAAGAAGCTAAATGTACATTCTAAATATGATAATTCTAAGTGAACTCACACTCACACTGAGTATCTTCATTGTTCATACAAGTAATTGTTGATAAAAAAAAAAAAAAAAAGGCAACTTTCGAGTCACGATAGACGTTACGGCACATGATTTACACCCACGAAGTTGCTAATAGACAAGCTTGTATAAATATTGAACGAGGTCCTAGACAATGTTGACATCCAATATTTGCTCGACAAAACATGTATATTTTTAACTTTCAATTAACACTTTGGTGGGTGTTGCTGCGAACTGCATTAAACCTCTTTTTGTGCACTAGGCCGATGGAAAATCGGTTCCAAATTCCGCATGTTCCGCACTTAACTCGTTCACAAGGCGGAAACCTAATTTGGCACATAAATAACAAAGTGCTAATTGGCCGGCCAACACCACAGACGCACGCAGAGAGGGGTACAAGAAGGGAAGGTTGTTACTAGAAGAAAAAGAAGCACAAGCACAAAGCCATCGACCAACAAACAGTGGAAACTTTTGGAACTAAAGTCCTTTAATGCGTGATGAGGCACACTAACACTTTTTCCCTCAAGTGCGGAACAATTATTGACAGCAAACAGTCGTCATCATCAGCTAATCAATAATTCTACAAATCGCAATTCCCCATTACCAGACCAGAGCTCTTCGCTACGCGACTTAGTGTATCCATGTGTGTGTGTGTCCGTGCTAATTGGATTAGCACGCAAGCGTTTACGGCGCCAGAGCGGAGCGAGCTGCCTGCACGTTAGAGATGTGCTAATTGCGATAGATTTTTAACATCCCCTCGACCTACCAAGACGCGCGCGTGCGCCAACTGACAAAGATTTGCAACGTTTTTTCATTTGTTTTACATTTTGTTGTTCAACAGCGCGTTCCGTTTCACATTGCTGTGCAGCAGACTGGAAAGTTTTGAGCGAAATGGACTTAGTACAAATGTATATATGGATATATATAATAAATGTTTGCTGTGTAAATCATGAGGCATTTTTCATTCTTTCAGTTATACCCTTTACTGTTTTTGCTTGTTAAATCGTAACTGAACTCACAATGAACTCAGTGTGGGAAATATAATCTTGCGATGTTTAACAAATATTTGAAACAAAAGATTTGTTTTGTTATGAAGATAATGTTTGTTTCTTTAATTAAAGGCCGAATCGATGTCATTTTTGAAAGCATCGATAGTGCTTAAGCTCTCTCTGAGTATTAAAAGTTTTTCATCAAATTTTAAAGCACACTATTGATGCCAGTACTAAGTACACACTAGTAGTGCAAGTTCAAAATGAACTTTGATTTTATACGCCGGAAATAAAAATATACGCTGAGAAGATAAGGTTTATAAAAAATAACATACACAAAGCCAGTCATGTTTTACGACTATTCCCATCTATGTATCTGTGCCACACCTCGCCCTTCGCTATACAGGACCCCCGTACATAGTCAGTAATTAGTATAGAGGGTGCAACCCAATTTTATTGCTCGTGTGGTCGGATCTACGAGAGCGGAACAAATGGCAATCGGAACAAGGAGCTGCAATGCCGCCTTGTCAAGGCCAAATGGTGTCAGTTAAGCCACAAAAAGCCATTAACCCATTAGGAATTTCGCACAAATCAATCAAATATCATAAGCACGTAACTTTCTAAACGATTTACTTTAATGATCGACGACTGCGGCTTCGACTGCGACTGCAGCGTAGACTGCGACGTGCCGGCCTTGTTTAGTTTTCATAGTCGATGTTGTTGCTGTTATTGTTGTTGTGATTGTTGCAGCCATGGGCAGGGGTAAGAAACTGGTTTGCGGACTTGCTTGCTGACCTCGCGTTGTAATTTTGCATTGCATTGCATTATTATTTTTAATGTTATTATTAGTATTGTTTTTTTTTTTTTTATATAAAAACAATAACAACAACATTAACATAGAACAAGCCAAACAACCACAGACACTTGCCAATAAATAAACATCTGTATTACATCGCACATTTATTTTCCTAAACAACATGTGTGCTGCAACAGGTGGGAAACAAAACTGTAATAACAGCATCTTTCCACAAACACACACATACACGCCTGTTTACATCAATAGGTACGGATGTCACAAGCCTATCTTCAAAGCCACGATCTGCATATTTTGTAAAATTTTATATATAACAATAGTTAATAATAACATCTTTAAACGCACTAACAACTAAGCTCTAAGATTTTAAATCTACTGGTTGGCTTTGGGATCATCTCCTCCTTCAATAGATATACACAACAAAAAAAGTTTTCAATTCTAAATATATTTTTCTCTTCTCCAATAGATATAAACACTTTCAATAGACTTTAAAAGGATTTCCAATTGTTGAAATGTTTCTGGTTCTAAACAGTATACACTTTATTAATTTCCCAATTCCATCGTTTCATTTCGACTGCTTCAAGCGACTCTGATGACCTAATTGAAACAGCTTTGAACAGCGTACCCCTTCACTGAATATTTCTAATTGCGTTGCAATAGAGGTGTTCGATACACAATCGATTTGATAAGATATTGTATCAAAATCCCACTCACCATGGTGTGTGAAAGCATATTAGTAAGGTACTTTTAAAATTTTACCCTTGAAATGTTTAACAAAAACAACAATTTTTGTTGTATATTACAAGTAATTGGGTCTGGAGGTGACGACAGAAAATCAATTTAGTAATATCATATCAATTAGGGATTGCACTTTAGCACGTGAGTCACAAATTTTGTGAAGCCACAAAGTACAACCAATGGATAACAAAAGCAAAAAGAAATGCATTTCGCATTCTATTGAAACAACATAGGGTTTGGGTTTTTTTTTAATATATTACAAAACAGATCTAACAATCTATTCAAATAAAATTTACTTGGTGAGAGCTTGAAGAAGCATACTTTTAATGAATGATGCGCTTCGTAATTCCGTAAAAAACGAAGAAGAAGCTTACACAACACACTTAGCATCTCATTTTTTGTGTCAAATGAAAATGTATTTTTAGCTTTGTGTATTTATTATTGTGATTATGGTTGTAAGCATATACAGATGTATAGCTACAGGAAGGAAGAGTAAAACCTCCCATTTACCGGCTACCGCATATCTATATCCACGTCTAAAAGTTCAATAACATTTTCCAGATTGTCGCATAAATTAACGCAACGAGTTTCCGCAAAAATAAGTAAATAAATAAATATGTGAGCTCGAAGAATAACAACGGGTGTGCGCGCGTTCACAAAACAATAACAATAAGAGCAACCAAAAACGAAACAGAAACAGCTATTGCAGCAACAAATGCGATTAAACGACGCCATTCCATTAAATCTATGTTACTTTTTGCGGATTCTTGTTAATTATTTTCACTCATGCGACAATTAATTCAATAAACAACCAAATACACTGTACGACAACAAGCAAAAATTTGATGGGAACGCATGGGATTTGACAAACGCGATCAACTATAAAGCAAAATGTTAATTGTCTTCAAATGTTTTAATAGCACTGTACGAGAAGCTACAGTGGAAAGGGAACAAGACAGGCGTAATCAACTACATAAAGCAATCAGCTATTTCAAAATGTTTCAATGGCACAATTAATTCCATTTATAGTACAAGTAAGTAAATCCTGAAGATTTAAATGAAATGAAATTTTTGTTTGGTTTTTTGTAGAGAGCGATGTTTGTTTGGTAGAACAATTTTCATTTATAAAATAAATGATAAATTCAATGTTTTTGGCATGAATAGTTTTCAGTGTATTAGCAGCCACCAATGCATTTATCTAAGCAGGTGAAACGAATTGAATGGAACACAAGCTAATATTGCATTGTTTGTTGCTCGTGCAGTGATGTGTTACTGTTGTTGTTTTTGTTGATGTTATGGCAAATTAACGTAAAAAAATGTTAATTTTGATGTTAACAAAGTCACCACGACGCGACACACGCCGCAAAGCGTTTGTCAGTGTGTCGCAAAACTGCACGACGTGGAACGTGTGCCGAGCCGTTTCAATGGCTCACGGCACTTGTTCCTGTTCTTCTTAAAGCTGTGTGTGTATATATGATTGGGGGGGTTATTGTTGCGATTTTTAGTGCCCTTGCCATTTCTGGTTTCCAAAAGCGCACCAAAAATGGGCGTGAGAAATCGCAACGAAACGTTTTGGACGTCATCATTAACGTCATTATGCCATAAAAATACAACAACCTGACAACAACGACAACGAAAACGATACGTGAAAATATTCTTAAAGCACTCCCCGTCGCATCATTGTGTGTACCTGAAGGGAACTCCAGCAGGAAAGAGAGCAGGGCCGAAATGCGCATTTGCGGAACAAGTGTAAATGGAACACGAGGCGACGCTGCGTAATGTGCTCAGCGATGCTGACAGGCGCAGATAAGGCGGCAACAGACCGACCGTTGAGGGCAGCGGCGTCACCGTTAGCGTTAGCGTCAACGTCATTGCCGCTTCAAACCGACGACAACTGCACCTAACGAGCTTAGCACGGTTCGGAGAGCAAGGGAGGTTGTTGTTGTTCAATAAGCTGAGCTTAGAGCGAACGGCCCCTGTGTTCCACTGGGCTACATCCAACAACAGCAACAACAACAACTGGCAAATGCGCATCAAACCTCCACCAAACCTCTACTATCTGATGTAGACGAAAACTATAGTTGTTTTTTCGGGGAAAACAGCTGATGGCTTCATAAAGAAAACCATTTTAAATGAATATAAGTACATTTTGAACTACTTACAACACGGTTTACATTTGTAATGCAATTTGTAATTTTATACCAGAGCCAGAATCGAATTTCCAAAAGCATCCTCTACATCATTTGTAGCGGCATCTATCGGCATATTAAACAAGTCCAGAACCGCATTTGGCCCTCGTTTATATAATATTTTGGCATTATTTTACACACATTTATTTGATAAACTCACACAGAACGGTAGAAAATTAACTTGGCTTTGTAAACACAATCAAATACATCTGATTTCTAATGTAATACGCGGTCGAACTTGTCGAACCTAAGAGCAAGATAAAGCTGTAAAGCTATCAAAAAAGTTATCGATTTAATAAACTTGTTCTTAGTATCAAACTATCCTTGGTAAGCAATTTAAATTCTTTTCATTTGGTGGTTCATATTTGGGGGTACAGATGTATAAAAAATACTTTTGTTATTTCACAAAAAATTGAAATTGAAAATATCTCGAATGAGTATAACAACAAAAACACAATCAATAGTTCTACAGCTTTAGGAAACTGTAAACCACTATACAACATGGAGTTGTGCAACTATCGATACAGCTCTTGGGAGAGGGGAAGCAACAAAAATACATCCATTGACGCCGGTTGATAATTTTATAGCTCTAGGGTAAAATAAACAACAATAAAAACATCGAGCGGTGCCACTATCGATAGTTTTATAGCTCTAGAGAAAATTACACAACAAAAACAAGACTCGAGTGGCGCAACTATCGATAGTTA
Source organism: Scaptodrosophila lebanonensis (assembly GCF_003285725.1). Lineage (NCBI taxonomy): Eukaryota > Metazoa > Arthropoda > Insecta > Diptera > Drosophilidae > Scaptodrosophila > Scaptodrosophila lebanonensis. The sequence continues at coordinate 260,741 of NW_022060598.1, read as the reverse complement.
CACAGCTTTAGGGGTAAGTAAGCAATCACAACACATCCATTGAACCCACTATCAAAAGTTGTACAGCTTTAGGGTAAAATAAAAAGCAACAGAAAACATGGAGTGGCGCCGCTATCGATAGTTACACAGCTCCAGGAAGAAAAAAAGCATCAACAAAAAATCATCTAGTTGCGACACTATCGATAGTTTTACGTTTTACAGCTTTAGAGGGAAGTAAACAAATCGAAATTAAGTTGATACTTCGAGGTGAACTCTTTTCGTGAAATGCTTTAAGCCGCACTTGCAGCGAACATCACAGCAAGAAGCTCAGGGTAATGCATTGAGGCGTCGTCTGGGAGGAAAATGACATTATTGTTGTTGTGGTCGTTGTCGCTGTTAACGATCGACAGCTGCCTTGAGCCATTGACACAATTTATGCGTGGGCGAAGCGAGTCGTGCACGTTGAAAAGCTGAAAACTGAAGCGCGGCGTCGAAAAGAATAAACAGACGACAGTGGGACGAGCGTGTGAAGAGATTATTTAAAACACATTTTACATATAAGCATAAACATATGTATGTATATGTATGCATAATTAGATGTATATACTATATATGTATGTCTATAGAATTAGAATTCCAATTCATTAAGAATTACGGCAAGAAAGCAAAGCAAAGCAAAGCGAAAGCACAGCAAAGAAACGAATGAAGAAAATGAGCGGCCATCAAACATTAACTGTTGTTACTGCTGCTGATGTTGCTGTTGCTATTGTTGTTGTTGTTGTGTGCAAATATTTCTTTTAGTCTGTGCTATTTTTAATAAAAAAAAAAAAAAGAAAAATATCTATATGCGCAAGAGCGCGCAGCGCACGCGAGAAGAGCAAGCAAAGGCAGTAAAAGAGAAGAAACAGCAGCAGCAGCAACAACAACAGCAACTCCTTTAGCAGCAACTACAAAAAATTGCTGTTAACAACAACAACAACAACAACAAGAAGAGCTCACTGTGGGGCCAAGAAAGGGGCGCGCGCGCGCGCGGCATCGAACGAGGCGCCTCACTGACTTGCTGAATGACTTTGCTGCCTGCCGTCCGTCCGTCCGTCCGTCCGTACGTCGTTTGCCGCCAGACTTGCCGGGCAGTTCATGCGAATTTTTTTTGGGAATTTTCCACTGGCATCGATGGCGAGACGCTTGGTGCTGGTGCTGGGTAATGGTAAATGGTGACGACGACGACGACTACTACGACGACGACGACGACGACATGGGCACCAACAACAGCATGAATAATTCACTTTTGGCCCAGCAAAGAGCAGCGGGCATTGCTGCTATGTTTGTATGTATGTATGCGCACGTATAGTGTACGGTTGAAGTTCCCTACAAGCGAAATCTTTTTATTTTTTTAATTATGCTTTGCTCTCAAGCTTAGCAATATTTGTGTTCTTGCTCAATTATCCAATAAGGTTTCGATTTCAACACTATGAATGAATTGGAAATGGAACCACTATTGAACTTAAAAAACACAAACTTAAAAACACACACACATAAAATATTTTTGCAAGCTAGCTTCGAGCATTACATTTTTATAATTAATGAGATGATAGTTTAATTACACTCACAAGAAATAATCTTACTGTTGTTCTGTCTGTCTGTACAATCGCTTCTAGTTTGCGAATTATAGCACCGGAAAACAAAAGACTCTCCAAATGTATTGCTTTACAGAAAGTGATTCATTTGTGGTTTCAAATAGTTATATCTTTTAAAGCATTTAGATCTAATTATCGAAGTCCAGTTGTTAGCAAATAAAATTTATTTGTTCCCTCTTTAGTGTCTTTGACGTCTTTAATGTGAAACATTTGTTTTCTTTTTGCTGCCAAAATCAACAAGTTATATAACTTCATAATTTAATAACACATTTGTTCTTTTGTAATGGAGCGTAATGCTTCAGATAATGTGGAATAAAAGAAAATATTGTAAACAAAGTCTTCAACAACTCTCTTTGTGTAGAGAACATAAAAGCTAAATTGTATTTTAGGTTATTGGGTTGAAAAATATTTACAAAACTTTACAGCTACTTTAAACTACAACTATTTTAGCTATTAACGAGAAAAGCTTTCAATGCTTTTAAAAAACAACATTCTTAAATCGTGAATTATACTTAATGGCCAACCAAATAACTTGGCCTTTACTTAGCCTTAATTTCTTTCATGTTAAGTTAAGGCAATTGTTTTTTATGACTGAAGAAGAGAAGAGCAGTATGAGGAGCAGCTATAAGTTCGTTTTATCGTTCTTGTCCCTTCATAGCTCCATTATTTATAATCAAGCGATCGTAGGATGGTTCCACTGTGTGTGCAGTGTGCACTGTGTGTGTGAAATGCGATCGCATACATATTTCGACATTGTCGCCAATAAGAAATTGCATGCACGTACTGCACAGCCAAGACTGGCAGACGGATGGGCGGACGAGACGAACAACGCGTATGAGTACGCGTACACGCAGCAAATGGAGCAGAACTTATAACAAAAATAGTTAAAAAACGCAGACGTGTAGACACAACATTTCGTACCAAAACGAACTGAACCGATACGACACGATACGATCCCATTCCATCCCATCCCATTCGATCCGATCTGAGAGTCATTCGAGCTACCAATTAGCGCAAATGTGGGTTGGTGGAGGGCGGCTAGGGAGGGTAGCTCAGGTTAGCAAAGCACCAACACCAGTAATAGCAACAACAACAACAACAACACACTTGAAACTGGTTTGAAGACGCAGCAGCCGCCAAAGACAATTCTCCACTTGTTGAGGCTGAATGTGCAAGCAAGATAGAAATATTGCAAAAAACTTTTCCATTGATGAATTTTTTTGTGGCGGCGCTTAAAGCAAAAACTGGCAACTGAGCTTAGCTGGGCTGCGTTGAGGTGAGTTGAGGGGGCGGGGAGTTGCGACAATTAATGAAGCGTGAGCCACTCTCTGCGCACATTAAGGCTAATAGAGACAGAAAGAGAAAGACAGAGAGAGAGAAAAGAGTGGGGAGAGACAGCAACAATTCAACTTTAACAGCCCTAAGCCTTATCGAACTTTCTAGAATTTGACGAACCGATCTTTTTGAGACCCAAACGACCCCCAGCGAATGATCCTCAAATCAAATACAATCCTCAGCCCTTGGCTGAGCAGCAAACAGCAACACTTCATGATTCATTCATTCAATGCCGGCTGGCTGCTTATTATACTTATAAATGTTTCTATATACATGTATTAATATATTTAAATGTGTCGCATATAATTTCATAATGCTTTGCCGAATCTCATATTATCCAATTAATTTTGAATATTTTGCAGAAGCAGCAATAACAACAATATTATTATTATTATAATTATCATTACACTCCACTCTATATAATTAACACTCTTGACGCACGCACACACACAAAAAAATTAAATAATTATATTATACAAAAAAAGAGAAAAACGTAAACGCACGTTGGATTTGTTTCACTTTTTAAATGTTTTCTCGACTTGGGTTGGTTTTGGATTTTGGGTATTGGGGCGGGCGCTTTTTGTTGTTGTTGTTGTTGTTACTTGATAAAGACCGACACCAAAACGAACGAACAACGTACAATAATACAACGAAATAAACCAAAAGAAACGAAATGAATGGGACGACAACGACCAAATACGCGCCTGCTCTGTAGATTCAACGCGAGTCAACTAAACTTTGATACTGGCTGGGCAGGCGGCAAAGCGAAGTGGCGGCAGCGATTGGGGCTTGCTCTGTGTGTATGTACGGGTATGTGCGTGAGTGTGTGTGTGTGCGTCCAAGTATGCGTGTTTAATTCACATTTTTGTTATACCCTGCAACCGAAGGGTAAGAAGAGTATATTAGGTTTCTGCAAATATATGTAACAGCGTGTGGGAAGCAGCTCCAATTCCATAAAGTATTTATACTATGTATTCTTGATCAGCAGGACAAGACAAATCGATCTAGAAATGTACGTATGCACTTACATACATACATAGGTCTGTCTGTCAAAATAAACGCCTGAATTTTGGAAACAGCTGAGTCCTGCACTAATTTATTTTCATAGTTGTTCCCCTATATCCACAACATTAAAGCAAGATTGTTTTTTTTTTTGTTTTTTTTTGCTATGCAGGGTATTTTACAGTCGGACTTGCTTGACAGTAACATTCTCTCTAGTCTTTTTTTCTTTTGCTATAGCGGAGCATTGAACGTTGTGCAGACCCCAACCGCCAAAGAACGCAACACCAAGCAAACGCAAGTTGATCCCACACTCAAAGGCAAGAGAGCGTGCAAGAGCAAGACTAAGAGAGAGTGTAAGGCACAAAGAGAAAGAGAGAGAGGGAGCCCATTTACGCTCAGCAGAACACACAACATGCCCATGTTGTGGGCACAAACGGGTGGCTTGGGAGGAGCTGGAGCTCGAACTTGCGTACGCTGGCTGCTTGCTAGAAATTATTTGTGGGACCGGCCGCGTGCTAAAAGCTTATTTGCATAAGGTACCTTAAAAAGTACGACGGGTTGTATGTGTGTGTGTTCTATTTGTGCGTTCCTGTGTATGCAGCGGTAACATGTGTAAAACAAAACAAAAAAAAAAAGAAACAAGAATGGAATGTTAAAGCCGCGCCGACCTGACTTTTAGAAACCCTGCAACCGCGTCAAGAAATTGTAGTAATTTGTTTAAACTTTTAAAACAATATATGTACATACATACACCCATATACACATACTTTTTAGTCGATTTTGCATTTTGCCACAGAGCTTCATTATTTATGGGTATAACTGCCTCTAGAGCTGACCCCTCCCAACAATTTTTGACACATAAGCAAAAACAGTATTTATATTTGTAATTAAGAATAACGAGAATTCGGAATAATGAGAGCCATAGAAAAGCACTAATAACAAAGAAACGCAGATTTCTGCATGGGAATTTGGCGAATTAAACTCCCTTACACAACTTCCTGAGATTGTTGCATTCAACAATACAATACCATGGCTATATCGATGTGCCCCCATCATACGGATAAAGATTATTTATAGTACTATACCTACTTTCCTCTGCAAATTCACATAAAACTCAGTAGGTCCATCAACCCTTTTGTTGCAGGGTATTGAAAATACGTATTTGGAATATCGATCTTTTGCAACATACTCCAACATATGTATTAGGAAATGACGTCGTCGCTTTCTCATTTGCTACGTCATCGATGGGCGACAAATTGCGGACCACAAGAAATTAGATAATAAACGTAAACGACAGCAGCAAAGGCAACATCACGAACAACAGCAACAACAACATATGCGAGTGATAAAATCGCTGTTGAGCTAAAAATAAAACAAAAGGCGCCACCTAAAAGTATGCTACAATATATTGTCAACGTGGAACCATTCAATTCCGGGGGCCCGGCACACCGAAAACAACAACGCCGACGACTTCGACGTCGCCACCGCACAGCACAGCACAGAGTTTGCATAAATTTCGCTTACCCATTTGTTTTTGTTATTTTTTATTTATCACACCATCATCACGTGAGCGCATAAAAAACAATTTATGCGCTTGTGTGTGTGTGTGTCTCTGTCTGTCATTCTGTCACTTTGTATTGCTTTTAAACGTGTACACATGTGGTGGGTAGTAGTGGTGGTAGGAATGACAAATTCAACTTACCTGCAAAGAAACAAGAAAATAGAGAATATAGAAAATGTTGTAATATATATAATAATACATAAACATATATAATATAATACATAAACAAGTATTTGCAAAAATCTCTGACAATTGTTCAGATTTTATAAATATCAATAATATTTCAAAATAGATTATCACGTCACAACCATCATGACAGAACGCATGATTGAACAAATTTCAAGGTATACTATGTATGTATATATAATTTAATAATTGTCCTTCTTAGGACAGATCTTAAATAAAGAGTAAAGATTTTAAAAAAATATATTGATTATGAGGGCAGTTCATAATTTTTCAACAAAAATATTTAAGCACATTTAAAAAAATAATTTTAAAATGAGAGCATGTACATTAAAAACGTGCTTTTAATAAAACCTATTTTGAAATGTATATTTCAAACAAGTTTTTTAAAATAAATAATTTGAAAAAAGTTTTTTATAAATTAACAAAAATAAGAAAATAGGAAAAACGTTTAAAAAGTTTTCACGAAGTTAATAAAAAATATTATATTAAATATTTTAAGAAAAAACAATTTTCAAAAGTTCTTAAAAATGTATTTTAGAAAGAATATTTGTAAGAAAAAGGATTTGGGAGAAACATATATTTTAAAAATAAGTATAATTTAATAAAAATGAAAGTATTTAAGACAAACAAGAAAATTTTTTAAGGAGAGTATTTACTATTTACTTAGAAAGTTAATAATTACTTTTAAAATGAAAGTTTTTAGAAATAGTTTTTAGTAAAAAAAAAAACCTTTTTAACAAACAAATATGTAAGAAACAGAAAATAAAAAAAAATTATTTTAAAATCAATTAAGCAAAATGCGATTTACACTATTTAATAAAAAATATATATATACTAAAGTATATCTTACAAAAGTGATTAAAAACAATTTTGAAAAATAAGATTTTTAAAAATCACAAATAAAAAAATTATGATTGTATCATGTAGAACTTACATTACTTTTAAGTTACACGCGATTATTTAGGATAAAAAAAAACCAAAAAGACTTATCTCTTAGATCTTATCTATCTCATCACTGACGGATTTATTGGGGAATTGGTAAATGCCCTACAATCACGATTTAGTTTTTCGGATTCCAATGGTTTGGCTTCCCCACTTTTGAGATTTTGGAATGCAATAATTTAGATTCTGCATTTGAAAATCGCAACGGAATGATTTCGATATTACACAACTAATACAAGTTTTTAGAAGAGTTTAGAAATAAATTGTTAAAGGTTTGGGAAACTACTTTGTCTGGATACCTCTTATTCTTAAGAAACTTAAAATGGTAGCCAAAAATAGTAGATCCCCAAGGTTTGGAAATGATTTATTCATGCGCTTAACGGAAAACCCCTATGCTGCGGGGAAGCCGGTAAAGTTTTGGCCACAAATCTAACAATCTTGTCATAGTGATACCATAGTTACGACTTTACAGGTAGAAGGGATTAACCCCTTACTAAATTTATGAATTTTTCCATTATGGGTGTAGGTTTGGATATGCTTGTGTGGAATGATTTTGAAACGAAAACTAACTGCTCACAGATTGCACAAATTGCCGTTCTACTGGCTTAATGGACCCAACGCTGAGCTTGTGAGGTGGCACCTCCTCAGTGGTATGTTTGAGTTCGACTTTCCGTTGGTTGACCATTGTGAGCAGGGGGCTGTCAGGGCTGTGGTTGTATGAAATCGTGAGATATGTCCTATGGCCCTGAGACGGATATCAACGGATAATTTGAACAAAATTTTGACAAAAACACAAATAAGAAACTATTCTTTTTTTCGAACTTAGGCACTGACAGATATATCAAAGGAAAAATAAAATACTGCGAAATCGGGTGATATAGAACTAGAACTATGGATGGAGTGCCAATAATTGTTTATTACTATTATATTCGTAACTTTAACAGGAGCGACTTGGTTAAACAAACTACATAATTGGGGAGAAAAAAAGGAAACTAATCTTAGTTTCTGCTTCTAAACGATAAGATGTACGATTTAAAAGTAAACAGATGTTTTTAAAATATCTCTCCACATATTGCTGGATAAAGGAGTTAGCTAAATTTTTTTGGATGGATGTTTGTGCTATTGGTAAAAAAAAAGACAATAAATCTTGAGAGGTTGACTGATAACCAAACCAGGAACTATGGGTTCCCGAAAATATATTTCTAACTATTCCAATGAAAATGCAAACGTTTTAAAGAACCCCTGCACACCTTGTTATCAGCTGAGAATTTTCACAATTCCAGTATTAGTACAATTATATGATATTCCAAAATATTAAAAGTAACACTTCAAATAATTAACGATCATCTACTTAGGAATTTCACAAATTTAGCGAAATTTCATAAGCCAGCTAAATTTATCGGCTGTGATCGGTTTACGATGACAACAACACCAAAAAACAACAAAAAAACAAAAAAAGAAACGTTGAATTTGTCAATTAAAAGCTTTTAATAGCCTTATAAACTAATGAAAAGTAAGGTAGCTGGTTTTAAAAACCAAACTCGTTTTAACTTAAAGACAAATGATTTTGGACAACGCGCGAAAATTTAACAAATCGCAAATCTCGAATAACGAGAAACAAATGACTGTGAAGATTTCAATGAAAGTAAAGGAGAAAGACAGAGGAAGGTAATCTTTCTTCAACGAAGAAAATATTGTCCAGCTAGTCTTCAACTTCGATTGGAGTTTGATTTCAGAAATGTTTAATTTTCTAAAATAGTGATAATTAGAAATATCCATAAGTTGAAAACATTTCACTTTAAAAATAAATGGGTATCTATCCAACTACTGTGGTAACTTCGAAGCTTCTTCAGTTATAGGTTTGCATCCAGAGTTTTTCAGGTAAGTATTATTTGTACACCTGCTGGATCTTGGTTCGACCTTTAATACTCCCGATAAGTATCCCGACGCAAACTAGTTATTCGAAGATTTGTATAAGCCCATGTGTTATGTATTTGCTTGCAAACTTATTCGAACACCGTGGTTTTAATTTCTTTTGAGGAACATGCCACATAAAACAAATATCGAATATCTGTCTCTAGGGGGGACAAGGGGCACATGGTGCAGGAAAGATAGTCTGATGCGCCCAGCTGCTTGGTGCTCTAAACATGTGTATACATCGTTTCTTTTCTCTTATGCAGAACTAATTCTTAGAATTCTATTATTGCGTAAATACAGAAAATATGTTTTTTGTTTTGGTTTTCTTTAGCGCCGCATAACTTATCTAAGCAATATGTGCATACCACAATTTGGATTAGATTAGAATGGGGCCCCCATTCCCATAAAGTGCAAGAGTTGAGAACAACTATGGTTAATCCAAAACGTAAGCACTTGGTTATCGATCAGAAAGACTTAGAACTGCTGAATGCATTTAGACAAGCTTCTACAACGCAATTATATAAGTACATGGTTTTGTTAATACGTTATAGTCGCAGAGGGGGGTCCACAATTCGCAGAAATATCGTCATCGTTATCGGCCCAGTCCCCATTGCCATCACCATCGCCATCGCCATGGCTCCCTCACGTCAGTGGACGATGCGTGTTTCCTTTTCACCTGCTGGTTACTTGTCGTCTCTATTTGTTTTATGTCAGTACCCCCACAATCCCCCCGGCCCAACAACCCTCCCTACCTCCCCAATTCCAGCTCTATAGCTGGGGCGATTGGATCATACGCTGCGTTGCGTTGCGCCGAGCTGCGTCATCGCCGAGCGGCGTCGTAAACAAGATAATGACCCACATACCCGTCAAATCGCGCATTGCAGTTGACGGTTGGCGGTTGCTGAAGCAGTGCGGTGCAGAGGTGTGGTGTGTGTGGTGGCAGAGGTGGGGGGAACGAAGCTTTTTGTGTTTCTATTTTCATAAATATTTAATTTAATTTGATTTGATTTTGTTTTGCGAACGCGACGAGTGACCCCCAAAAAGCGTTTAACTGCGTATCCAATGCACATTTTTCGTTGTGGTCGTTGTTGTTGTTGCTGCTCTCTAGACTTGGCTCAAAGCCAAAATTGACAACGTCGGCCTCTGCACCTCGCCATCGCACCGCATTCCATATATCAACAATAATTTATTGTATATTTTTTATATAAATACTCATACATACATACTTGTATGTATATATAGTATATATTTATTTATTTATGCCATTGACGCGAAATGAAGGCAGAAATCAAAACAACTGCACTTTCTATTAGATTTTGGGTGCGAGGGCAAAAAAGGGGCGTGCAACATTTTAGCTCAAATTTCATGTGAAATCAGATCTTACTATCAGGCTAACTAGCTCCTTCAGATATGTAGTTTAGTTAATAATGAGAACCGATAGATAGTTCGTGAAATCTACACGTTCTGTTCTACAAAAAACTGTCTCTAAGCTTGTTGTTGAAAACTTTTTAAATAATATTATATTTTAATTTATATTTCTATCCACGTATATTAAGGATGGAAGTAAAAGTCCTGGGCCTCGACATAAGGCTCTCTTTTTCTATCTTCAGAATCGGTTCATTCTGTTCTAAAAGTCAATTTTCTTCAGACTTCTGGCAGATAGATGTCCCTAAACTAAGTATTCAAACTTTAATTTTTAAAAAACTATAGATTTAAAGTAATCCACATCGGATGGCCTTAGGATTAAAAGGACAGTCGGAGGAGGGATATACTTCTCGGACTCGGGCAGAAGACTCTCTTTCCACCTTCAGGATCACTGCAGTGTCTATCAGGCGGAAGTTATCAGCCATTGTAGGTAGCAGAGCCTCGAATCCCCAATTCCTTAACTCAATAATGTTTTAAGTTAACAATTCACGGCTCTCTTTTGTAAATTTTTTTTTCCGTTACCCTTTATTTCAAAGAATGGTCGTTTGTGCCAGCTGCTTGATGGGATATGATCGTTTCTATTGACAACTGAAACGACTGATAGTCGTGATACCCCATTCGAAGTTGTCTAATAGCTGCTTTAAATTTTCATACTTCTAATCCCAATAGATTCCGAAACCAGCAAGTTTTCAGAACACAGAAGTATCAAATAGAAAGTAATTGGTTCGAGTATCTTAAGTGGAGAAATTAATAAACAAAGGCTAAGCGAATTTCATAAACAAAGAAGAAATGTCAAAACTCAATATTTACTTTGTCTAAAGTTATATGTCTTTTTCGAAGCTTAGTCGAAAGATACTACGATTCGTTTCTATGCACTTATCATGTACCGAATAATGTCTATATAGTAGTCAATTATCAACGGACCCATACACACACATATACATATATACTCGTACATATGGGTATATGTGGATCGAATTCCGATGCATATTCGCATTTGAAATCAAATAAATAATAGCAGCCAGAGATTGCCGCCCATTTAAGGCTGAGAAGAAGACTAAACAAATATGTTTATGAATTCGTGTGCGTATTTAGATAGGAACGTACTCGTTTGCATAAATATACAATTCGCAGATAGAATTCCATGCAAAGGCATACCTAAAAATAACTGATTTAGTTATGCACATACATATGTACATACATATATGAAGATGTTGCAGCTCTTTTAATTTATTTTAAAAAGAGGCTGTGGGAATCTATGGGATCTATACAGTAACGAGAACTGTGCTAAACTCGCAGGGCAAAAGGGTATTATGAAAACGCTCTATCAATTGTGCCACCATCCTTGAGATCCACTATATCATGAATATGCTGATCATCATCACATTAGTAATTATCATCACTCTGTTATTTTAAAATTGAAACTTTATACGTCAATAGACACTAGACGGATTTACATAAAGTTAGTTTAATTAACTATTTCTTTAGCTAAAACAAACTGCAAATTCGAGAGGAGGAATTTGCAGAAATTCTATTCCATGCTATGCGCTTATTTTAAAGATTTGATTAAAGTGTTCTGTCTTCTCTCTTTGGTTTGTCTGACGCTGATATATCTGGATAATTTTAGCTTACTTAAAATAGCAAACAGTGCGTTATCATTATCAGTTGTGCATCCAGGTAGTATTATTAAGTTCCTTAATGGTCTCTAAACAACGCTATTTGAAGCACCTTCATTATCTCCGATTGTAGTTAATTATAACAAGCGTTTTTTAAACCCACACAAAAAGCTGTCTGATGTTCAAAGCTTTAATTCACGTCCATTAGTTGCATTAAAAATTTTTTGGATGATCAGTTGTAGGTAATACTTTGACATTATTTTACTGTAACATTTTTAGAATAGCATTCCGATTGTAAGTGATTCCAATTAAACTGTTTATCTCTCTGACTAACCTTGAATATATAATTTCTGCAAAGCAACTTATAGATATAGCTAGATAACGATATCTAACCAAGAGTTGTGCATCAATGGACCCACGAGCAGTTGAGGGAGAGAATTAAAAGTCATATATCAACTAATATAGTTGAACATATAGTTCGAATTATATGAATATTTACTTTATTTTCCCAAGGTCTTCTCTACGCTGTACACGCCTCTAATTCTAATAGAAATCTGTTGTTTTCCTTTCTTATCACAGTCTAGTCGATATATCTTATCCAATATTTTAATTCTAATGCAATTCAATTACACAAGTTGTTCATACTTGGAGTAGTTCTTCCATATATATTTAAAATAACGAGGCTATATATAGTTTGCAATAAACCTACTTTACACATACATCAGCCAAGGCCATTTGCCAAGCTTAGAGTTGGTAGCTGTGGTGGTTCAAAAGTATTCGAGGTTCATACGGACAAACAGAGGGACTGCAGATGGGCAGACGATGCAAAAACATGGCAACATACATTGAAGTAGAATGTACACTCGCACTACATTGTATAAATTGTGAAAAATATATTGAGTTGGTTGGGTGCAAGGTTTCGGAATCTAGAGATTTCTTAGTCCAATTCAAGTGCACTTTGCACGCACACCTTGCCAAGAGGGGATGTCAATGGCATATGTTCTATTTGTTTAGATACAACACTGATAATATTAATGGTGCGAGGAAGCAGGCATGTGTGACGCATGTGTGTCAAATGCAATGAAAATTGGCATTTAATGATGATACATCGATCGGCTTCTTGTTTTATGCCCGTGTCCGTGTCGATGGTTCGTTCACGCGCGCGTGTAAATCAAATTAGTCTCTTTGTTATTATTGTTTGGCCCTGCTTGTGGGACGAATGGGCGACTGGGAGGATGGGAGGATGGGCTGCCTGGCGGTTGTGCAGCGCAGTAGCTGATCGCATGCATGTCTGTGTATCTATGTACTCGTACATATGTATTAATTATTGAGAGAGGGTATTAATTAAATTTGTGTGTGTGTGTGTGTGTGTGTGTGTGTGTGTGTATACCATCAACGCCGAACAGCCGAACAGTAAGGCTTATATTTTTAGATATCACAGCACAAGGAGGAAGAAGAAGAAACAACAGCAGCAGCAGCAGAAACAACAACAACAACAACACAGGGGGAGGTGTACTGTCTAATGCGTTCTTCAGCGGCAAGTCAGCCAGCGTTCGAAGGAGGCGGTGGTGGTGATGGTGATGGCAGGTTGAGATTGCGCCTAAGATAGTGACACACGCACACACACAGAAATACACACGTAAACAACAGAGTGAGCGCACCACACAGTAGGAGAGAGCAAAAGCGGCACACATATATACACACACACACACATAAAAGAAGAGAGAATGATGTTGCAGTCGAGCTAGCCTGCAATGGAATACCCTAAAATTCTACTGCTTTGTTATAGCTTCTGCTAAAAAGAAGAGGAAAACTGTAGAATGATGCTGAAATTTAGGAAGCAAAGTATTGGCACTAAATTGTTTCTCGGTTGTAACAGATTTTAATGTAATTATAAGAAGAATTATTATTATTATTACAAGTACAATTAAGTTTTTATACGACTCATCTGGCTAGACTGGTTAAGAATATAAAGGCATCAGAGACGCTTCGTTTTGCTTGCTATACCCATTTGCATAAACGTAATATACTATTCGTACTTAGGGTATTTAAGGAGCGTACATTGCGTTCTCATAGAACAGATAATACTCTCACACCCTCTCTCACTCTCTCTCTCTCTCTCTCTCTCTCTCCCTCTCTTGCTATGCATATGTGTTTGTTTGCTCAGTTTGCACAATTAAAAAGCAATTATTTTTACACAATTCTTGATCAGGCCAAAAGCATTTTCCTTTGGCATTTGCCGAACATCGAAAAATGTGCAGTATATATGTTAATTTATATATGTATGTATGTATAGTATATATATATATATTGTTGTATTGTTCTATATACCTTCAAGAAATGATCCGCGATTGATCAACATGCTCGTCGCTTTTAGCAGCCAACAGTAGAAACGAAAGAATAGAAAAACGCTTTGCAGCGCCGCCACTGTGACGTTTCAGTTTCGCTGCGACGTCGCTGTTGCTGCGTTGCGTTGCGCTGCGCTGCGACGTCGCTGACCTTCTTTTCTCTGTTAACTGAAAAGTGCAGTCTCTTTAGGCCGTCAGTCGCCTTCGTCGTCGTTTATGCAGACGACGCAGAACTTTCTTTGCAACCAAACAGAAAACACCACAGTAAAAGAGGAAAGAAAATACCCAATTTTGGCCAAAATGTCGTCTTTTGGCCTACACTACTCAAACACACACACACACACGCACACAAACGCGCGCACCACCCCGACCAACACGAGTGTGAGCAACACAAAACGACCGACGCAGCACTCAGTGCTGCAAAATGTTTGCCGAAAAAACAACTTTGGTAGTTTCGTTTCGTTGAAACTTTTCTCACTTATTGCGCGTTTTCGACCAAATATGTTTTATGTATTTAAAGAAATACCAAGCACCAAGCAACAGAACAACAACAACAACAAAAATAAAATAACAGAACAAACAACCGCGCAGTGAAAAAAGTAAATTGAAGTTTTGGGGACGCGCGCGCGATTCTGTGTTCTCAGCGCTGCTTCGACGAATTTCGTGCTACTGAAAAAAACACGAGCAGCAATTTGATTCGCCGCGACTGTATGCAGCAGCGACGTATGCGGCGACGTTTTCGGCGAAATATACGGCGAAAACCGAATCGCCAAAGTTGCTTGGTAAAATAAGTGAGAATGGGGGGCGGGGGCTTTCAGTCAAATCGTTAAGAACAGAACCAAGCAATGGGCCAGCGAGTGAACGGCCAAGGGGGGTCCAACATAGAGAGAGAGAGAGAGAGAAAGTGAGAGTGCAGGTCGTCCGAGGTGAAGCTGTTTCTGTGTGTGTGCGTATATGTGTAGTCACCATGAGGTTATTATACATTGTGTGTTTGAATGAGTGTGCCAGTCGAATTTTTGGTGCGCAGAGCAGAAAATTTATGAACACAGTGTACCTAAATGTGTAGACGAACTGTTCGCCTGAAATTCTGATTCACTATGTGGTTATAGTCACATAGCTCATTTAAAGAGGAACGAATCGTTCTTTAGTCTTTTTGTTAAAGCTATAATCAGACGGAAAAATAATCTGAACAGGAATTAGTCGAATTACAAAAAACTTCTTTGGGTCTTAATTGTTTATTCGTGACTTAAGTTTATTCATAATTTTAGGTTCTTTCGGTCGTTCATTTGCTTCGCTCAGAGTTTAATAATTTGATCTTCCATTCATCAAAATAATATAAAACCGAACATTTCTCTATATTTTAGTGATTAGAAAATATTTTTTGACCCGCCAATGCAAACAATTTATGTATGTACACGCATCTAGCTAAAAATTAAAATTAGTATTCATATCAAGGTCGTTTTGATAAAAATATTTGGCTAGAAAGGAAGAATATTTTTCGACACCAGCGACGTCGGCACTATGCGTAAAAATTTGAATACTGTAGGCATTCCGTCTTGTGGGAGTGCTGCCCAATTGCAGGATATTTTCGTCTCAAATACTGAAATTCGTCTGCCAAATGCATTCAATAACTTAAATAACGTACTAGAGGGAACTTAGGGAATTAATTTCGACCGGACTGGCCCAACTCTGTTTGCCTCGGTCTGCCGGCGATATGTATCAGTTAACCGAGTAATGTTGCTCCACTGTGGCTAACAACTACTGCGGCAAATTCACAAGAGCGAACGCCTCGGCAAGTTCAACTGAAAAAGAGAGAGGCAGGCAGAGAGAACGAGCGCAGTCAGCAAATACTGTGGTGAGTACCTAAAAGTACCTGTGTGTGTGTGTCACGTCGCGTCACCGTATGTATCTGTGTGCGCTCGTATCTGCGTCAACGACGACGAAATCGATTGACTTGGCGCGAGGTGGCGGCGAACTACACACACACATGCATACACAACACATATATGAGCGGAGCGTCGCAGTCGCTGAAAATAGTACCGAAACAAGTTCAGCTTTTGTCTGTATGAGTTTAAAAGAATAGCGCCAAAGAAATGCAACAACAGAAAGTACACTACACGCCTCTGCGAGATCAGCAAACTCTCCGACCGAATTCTGCGCTCACCACTCTCTCACGGACTGTGCCGTCATGCATTACGATTCTAGGTGAAGAAAGGTGCTTCTTCTTGCTGCAATTCACATGCTAAGTGGCGAGGGTGGGCTGTTTAATAAAAAGCCCAACATATGAATGTGGGGAAAATTTTATTTACAGCTGTTCCTCCACTGAAGCCTTAAAAAATTGCATGCTCGACTTGACGTCACTTTTACCAGATAGTTGTGCTTTTTCGCCATCCCCTTACACTTAAATAGCAACAAAACAATAATTCCTACGTATGAATATAATATGTAGTCGAAATTGATAAGCACAACTGATGACAAGGTGACGAACTTTCATTCAATTGGCGAATCAGATGGCGCTACTTATTGAAGCCGGTGTTGACTGGAATTCCCTGTTTACTTTCTGCAACTTAAGTGACTTAAGGCTCAATTCTTTCAAAATAAATTAAGCAAACATATTGTAAACAATAGAGATTAAAATGCTGTCATCAGTTACTCTTACATATCAGTCGATAGTACATACATATATTTAAGTTAAGCAAATGCTTAACACAAGGGTTCTTTTTCAACTTCATTTTTGCAATTTAGTTTCAACATTTTTTTCTGTACCTTAACAATTGTTGTAGAAACGATTCGATTTCAATTTCTATATGTGATTTTATTTCAAACTCGAAATAAGGTGTTCAGAGTTTTACTTTCATTTTTTCGCCGTCCTGGAGGAATGGGTTGCTTGACTAATTCTTTTTAATGTTACTTGCAAAAACAAGGCTAGACAAATCGATAGAGCCATCAAGAACTTTTCAGCCAAAACAGATGGACGAACAGTTGGACATTATTACTTGGCAGCTGTCAGCATTTCAAAGCTAATATGTATTTAAGGTACATACTAAATATCATATGATGTATGGTCCGAATGACACTGACAGGTTTTTGGTTGGGAAGGTAACTAGTTAGAACAATAGAGGTCCCTAGTTTCAAATCGCATTATTTCTAATAATTTTTCAAATTTAATTTTAGGCATTTATGTGTGTTTTCAGGGTACATAAGCCGAATCCCTATCGAAATTCAATTCAATTTGTATACTTTTTTAAATGTTTAAATTGCAAATTTCGAGCATGCATTTAAATACTCTTTTAAACGTTTAAAATGATAAATGTATTTAGCTTTCTGTCAGGCATGGAGGGGTTAAGACTCGTGCTATGTCATAAAATATTGAATTAAGGCGCAGCTTCAAAAGGCATGATGAAACACTTCAAGGTTATCATTTTGTTTAACAGATCCTAAATAAGTATATTAGACAAAAAAACTTCCGAAAAGTAATGGTGGAGTCTCGTTTAGAGTGCTTAGAGTGGGAGATTTCAGCCTTCTTGTTGGTTTTGCAAAAGTAATGGACGTAAATCTATGCTAAGGTAGCTCAGAACGATCTGAGCCGATCTCTGTTGAGAGAAACCGCTTGCCATTTCAGTCTTTTCTGTGCGAGTTTTCACCTCTTTTTTTCAGCTTCCATACTTAAGCTTAGCTCTGATCGGGCATTGCTATATTTTCTACCCAGTTTATTACACACATATATGTATATATGTATGTGTTTGTAGGGGTAATTGTAATTGTTAAGAGGGTATACTTACTGCATGTTTTGACGCCTCCTAGCACCAGACTCGGTGACTGTTTGTTCCCCTCGGCAAAGGAGGATGTCCTCGGACGACCGCTCATGGTGATGTTTGTGTTTGATGTTGTTGTTTTTGTTGTTGATATTGTTATTGTGTGGATTGCCCGCTCTCAGTTGTTGTTGTTGTTGATGTCGTGCTTCTGCTCGAGCTGCTGTTTCCTCTTCTCCTCAATTGCCGTATATGTATGTATGTTTGTATGTATTTATGATTCTTGTTCAAATAGAGGAGAGAAGCGGGCGTACGAATTTCCACACGCGTCTTTTACTAACGTTTTTTATGATTTTGTTGACAGTTGTTAACTGATTCTCTTCTTTTTTTTTTTGGTAATAATATTACTATTAAGATTTTTTTAAATAATTATTATTGTTGCTCTTGTTAACTTTGCTTCTCACTGTGTTGCACTGCCATCTGCTTGCTTTCTATACACACACACACACAATGAATAAGATTTCTCAATATATATTTAAATTTGTTTCATAAAAAAAAAACAAACAAAAATAAGAAAAAAAAAAACGCGATGGCGGTAAAAACCGCGCGGTCGCTCAGGTGGCGCAGCAGCAAATCACGTGTCACGTGTTTCAGTTTCAGCTGTTTTTGTTGTTGTTGTTGTTTCTGCACTGGCTGCTCTGAAACACTCCCACACAAACACACACACAGATCTCTACACACATGCACACACACACAACGTTGTGCCTGCTGGCCGGTTGCTATTGTTGTTGCTCCTTTTTATTTATTTTTTGCCTGCTGTTGTGTTTTAAATACAACGCGTGGCACGGGTCGTTAGTGAGTTAGTTGTTGTTGTTGTTTTGTTGTTTGTAGCTCAAAATTGCACAAAAGCCAAGTTCATTTTTCAATCACTGTTGTTGTTGTAAGTGTTCTCTACTTTTCTTACTTGTTCACTGTGTGCGAGCAAAAAAAAAAGCAAAAAAAAAAAAAAGAAACAAATTCACGAAATGCACTTTTAAAAAATGTATGTAATACACACCCACACATACACACACACACACACAAACGCGCACTTAAGAGCGCTGCGAGAGGGAGAGTATAGGACCGGAGCGAGCGTGTAAGCGAGACGCACATAAGGCGGAACCACAGTTAACCCGAAAGTAAATCTGTCAATGCGGCGGCGACTACTTGTCTTCTATTATTATGATTATTTGCTCGTCTTTGTTGTACTTTTGTTGTTTTGTGGTTGCCTCTACTATTGCTATTGAGCTGCCTGGCTATTGGCAACAGCACATCAATAAATCCGCATCTGCATCAAACAGCGTTAGCGTCGGCGTCAGCATCAGCAGCACAAGTCGTTGTCTATTTGATTGATCAGCAACTGCAATGAGAGCAAAAACGAACACATACACATGAGTACAGAGTAGACATATACGCACACACACATACACAGGTGTGTATGCACATGTGTGCAAGGTGGTATGTATTTGAAATGGTAAGAGAGGTATGCCAAGAGCAAGTGTGTGCTAGAAACAGTGTTGCCAATTACTGAGTGCCAGAAAAAGCTAGATCGCCAAACTGTCGTGTTATGGCCAAATCGGCTGCAGACTGATTCGCAACAAATTAATAATAGATAATAATGAAATAAATTTTATAAATAATAAAATAAATGTAAAAAAAAAATCAAATAAATTTAAAAAATAACAAAATAAATTTTAAAAATAATAAAATAAATATAAAAAGTATAATAAAAAAGAAAAAGCTGTATCAGCATTTAGAGCTGGGAATAGCTTAAAACTTATAGCTATGGGTAAAAGGGACTTTCTTCCGTTTCTTTGACGTAAGAGCTCTGTTCCAATCAAAAAATTTATTGTACCACCCCTAAAGATTATAAAACTTGAAAACAAATCTTGGAATGATCTGTTAAATGATAAAGTATTCAGTATTCTACTACCATGATTTCTTCTGGGGACTTCAAATTATTCAGACAAAAAGGTTTACGTTAATATTAATATGTAACAACAGTATAGCGCACTTAAAATCTGATTTTTATTTTTTTGTGTATATATAAAGGTTAAGGCAACGATCAAATTTGTAAAAAAAATGTTTAAGGAAATCTGAAAATTTGTAAATATGTCATACAAATTATGTTATTTCAATTTTGAGAGAAACAAATCACTTCTAATAAAAGATTGGATCATCAGGTGGAGAGCAACTTGAACTTTCAAATCCCGCCTACCGCAACAAAATTTCACGGTAATCGGTATTTGAATAACGCCAGAGGAGCTGGCGTAAAAACAGCTAAATGGGCAGCACCGAAGCCAGCAAGAGAGTGTGAGTGCTGGAGAGATGTTATAAATCAACGACCAGAGTTGCGACAAAGTGAACAAATGGCAGTACATAGTTGGCTGCTGCTGCTTTCCTTGCACACAATGCACGCGTGCGTGACCTCTTCTGTCTGTCTGTCTGCCTTTCTGTCTCTGCCCGTGTCTTTTCGCTTGTCTGGCCTATTCTAAGGTCTGGTGTTTGGCCGACTAGTCCGCTCTTTGGAGTGGCCTTGAAGCACATCACATACACACAGATACATTGAAATAAATACACAAACAAGATAAAGTTTTGGAAAGCATGACAAATGAATGGCAGATTAGGAGGCGTGCCCGCACACATCATGAATGATTCATGCAGGACACATATTGACAATATGACGACAATGACGATAATCGATGACAGTTGCGTTGTGGGCAGTCTACTTGCCAATCTAATGGCAAATTAAACGAAACGAAAAGTAAATGCTAAGCAACAAATTGCTGACAAGTGGCTGTCAGAGTAACGAAGCGTCCATTTAAAATGGAATGCATTTTTCAACGAGGCATTGCTAATACACCTACAAGTCCACACACATACACATCTAAATACATATGTATGTATGTGTGTGTTAGTGTGTACATTGAAAACGACCCACTTGGGCGTGGTCGAGTGAATAGCGCGACTGATTGACCTATTTAAATGCCTGTCAAGCATACGGACGACCCGACCCGACAAGCCCAGCCCAACAGCTTGTCCTTCATTGAGTTAAAAAGTCGTTCAACAGCAACAACAACAACCAGAAAGTGTTGTTGCACATGCACGTAGGTGTGCGTGTCTGTGTGTGTGTGCGTGTCTTTTTTTAAATTGATTTAACGTTATAGTAGTTGCAGCATTAAATTAAGTTTCAAGCTGTGCGCGCCCGTGCGTATGCAATAAAAAATGTCGATTCAATTATGCTTCTTGCCATTTAACGAAAGGACAGCGCGACAGAGTTGAATGGATTGGATTGGGACTGATTGAATGAATGGCTCTTAAATGGGCTTACTATGCAAGTGAATATGACACTAACACAATTATGCCACCAATACTCGTTTAGCAAGACAGACAACTGAGATGAGAGCAGTGAGCAAACAGCATTCCCCTTCCCTCTTCTCTTACTCTCTTTCTCTGGCCACAGCGAAGTGAGTCAAATGAAGTCGCCGTCACGTCGAACGTTACACACACACGCACATGGGCACAAAAAAGTGACACATACGTAGCAACGAGGCTCACTAGCTTGTTAGTAATTCGTCCCTACTAAAATCTAATTATACTACACTAGTCATTAATTCGAATTTTATAACAGTTTCAAAACCGTTTCAACACTTGATTTTCAGCAGTAGAACTATGAATAGTGAGTATAATATTTTAAAAGTCTATATATATCCTTACTCTCTTCATAAGCGTTTCTGTCGTAAAATATTTCTTCGAGTTCTGTTAAAGTTTTTATTCCCCAAAAATACTTGGTAGGGCATTACTGCCCTTGTTTTAAATCGAACACAAATCTAATTTGGTTATATTATTTTTTATGCTTAAAACAATATTATCGAATCTTTTATTTTAAACCTATAAGTGACGTTCAAGCGCTGTTTAAACATATTTTGATTTAACAAGAAAGGAATACTAAAGTCGAGCAGGCTCAACTCTTAAATACCCTGTACCACCCCACAAAAAAATAAATTAATTTAATTTAATGAATTAATTAATTTAATTAATTAATTTAATTAATTAATTTAATTAATTAATTTAATTAATTAATTTAATTAATTAACTAAATTAAATATAAAATATTCCATACATGCATACATACATTTACATTTACGCATCGGGAAAAATGAACAAACTTGTCCTTTCTCGGGCTCAGGAGAATCTGTATACCAAGTTTGGGTATTCTAGCTCTTATACTTTCTGAGATCCTTGCGTTCATACAGACAGACAGACGGACATGGCTATATCGACTCGGTTTATCATGCTGATCAAGATTATATATACTTTGTGGGGTATGCCGCGCCTCCTGCCGTGTGTTACATGTACACTCGCACAAAACTAATATACCCCTTGTACCCTTTGGGTACAGAGTATAAAAAGAATCCTTATTAAGAAATAACTATTAATTTTCTAAATTATATTGATCACATAGAGAGTCTAGAAAGTGCGGATTTGTAAATTTCTTTTCTAATATCCAGCGATTTAAAAACAAGCAGAAATTTAGATTATTCATGTTTTAAAAAATTACAAATATAAAATCTGGTGGAAAATGAAATTAGTTTTCTAAATTTAATATTGACACTTACAATAGGTATATACTGATACTATTAGGGGGTATAATGAAATCTAACAAAACAATTCAGCTTGTTCAGAGTGTACTTTGAATTGTTGTGATTATATGTATAAAATGATCAAATGCCTTTCAAATCAGATCAGTCCACAATATATAGTAAGCCAAAAATTTAGGGAAAAAAAGTGAAAACATTGCAGCGCTATAAAATATCATGCCTTATATGTTCCATAACTGTTTACGAGCACATTATAGAGAGGTTCGATTATAAATGAATACATGATTGGCCGTTTGTTTGAACGAACCTTCGTTTCGTCCTTAGAACGTGGTCTGGCCCTGCGCTACTTACAGGCGACTGACAATGACACAGTTTAATTTTAAATGGATGTACGACAATTGTTTGCTGCGTGGCAGAGCAGAGGGAGTGCCGAAAGGAGATAGTGGGTGAGAGAAAGAGATAGGGGGGAGAAATAGGGAGTCGACACAAGTGTGGATGCAGTGGCAGAAATTTATGACTTACGAACACGCGCGCGAGCCGCATGTAATAAATTGTATATAAATAATAAAAGAATTGCATATAAATGCCACAATGAAGTAAGCACAAACGAACGGGGGAGAACGGCAAGGAAGGGAATATTTGTTGCTGGTCTGTTACTTGAGAAAGTGGCAGCCCAAGAATTATGGCGACCAACATGCGACACAAAAGCGCCAACTGCGACGCGAGTTGACCCACAAAGCAAATGCCGCAGCGTCATGGCAGCGAAAATACGAGTGTGTGTGTGTATGCGTCTGTCTCAGTGTGTGTGTGTGCGTGAGTGTAAGTGCGTCGAGGTGGACGTTAACAGTTGCCGCTAGCATGAGCTCATTCAATTTGTTTGGGGAATTCTGTTTAAACAGGGAACATGTACAAACATGATGTATTGTCATATCGATTATCGATATATTATATATATGTAAGACAATATAGATTTTAAACAAATCGATCATTAGATTCAGCCAAGTACAGAGCTCTTACTGCAAAGCCAATCAATTGCAGATACTACAGGTCTTGATTCCCTGCTAAATAAACGAATCATTTTCTCAAGCAGTTAAAACAAAACAGTTAAAAACAAAATTATCGACTTATAAGCAAATAAACAACAGTTTGTTATTTAGATAATGTAAGGCCTTTTTTCAAATGATATTCTATATCGATCCTCTATCGATAAGTGTGCTCACAGGCAGATCATGTATATTCATTTTGAGGTTTAAATAAGTACAAGTAAACGGGTAGAAATGTTCAGAAAATAATCAATGTACTTGTATAATGGGTATTGGAAAATTGATATATTGACAGACAATATGTATTTGGAGGAAAATAAGTTGTAATCGAATTGGGAATACACCTAATTCTGTTTTTACGTGGTCTTTTTTTTACACGATTTTAATATAACACGGTTTGAAAATTAAAAATTGCATATATATTTATTTAGAGATAAGGAACCAATCACCTATTTTTGCATATGATCAATGTCTTTCTTTACACGGTTGTTTTGGGGAACCAATCTACCGTGTAAAAACGGAATTAGGTGTATATTTAAAATTGAAACTATCGACTGTTTTAAAACCAATTACATAGGTTTTTTTGTATTTTATGTATTTTGATATATTTATATTATATTTTTATATTTTCACTTTCTGAAAATATATTTGTGCTATAACATTTATTTAGTAGGAATTAAATAAATTGATTTTATAGCATTTTGAATATGAAATTTATAATTTCATATATTATTATGTGTTATTTATGTATTATGTATTTTGTTATCTATGTATATTGTTCACATTACAAGCACTTTAAAAAATCGCCAAAAAAAACCTTGATATATTTCGTGTTTTGAAAACAACTGTGAAAATGTTTTCCTTCGATTTGTGGGCAATATCGCCATATTCAATTGCAATGTATCAAGCTATCAAAGTAGTTGTTCAGGTGTTTGCAAGATCAAGAGACAGCAGCTCGTACCATCACTAGACAGTAAACACCTTGGCAACCCTGTCACTGTCACATTGCGCAAAATCAATGCACCCACACACAAACATCATCATCATATCACAAGACAACCAAATAATGGGCAAATCCAAATAACGACGACGTTGTCGGCATCGCTGCCTGCAGCTTTCTGCTATGTGTGTGTGTGTGTGTCTGTGGGCGTCGCACGCCAAAAAGTATGCTGTGGCATTTCCAAACGTACATTTTTGCCACCAAAATAAATTTAAAAAAAAAAAAAACAGCAAGAAAGAAGAGAAAGAATTTTCACCAAGGTTAAAAAAGCGCCACATTCGTCGGAGAGGGTTTTTGGCAAATATGTTGGCAGTCACGAACAGAGCGCCAGAGTAAACATAAAAAAATGAGAGAGCGCCAATTGAGCGAGATGAGAGAGCGCCGATGTTCTGGGTGGCTAGCTGGAGCAGCTGACACGCACACAAACACATAGACATGCTGCTGCTGCTGCTGCTGGCTACACACGAATTTACGCTCGCTGCCGTTCTTTTTTTTTTTGTTACTTTTAATTATATTTTCGTTTCGCTCCTTTGCTTTTCATTTTATTTCTTAATTTTTTGCTCTGCATGAATTTGACGCCCACACGTGTTTAGCTCCTTTTGCCAATACGATTTCATACACACATACATACATATATGTATACATATGCGTGTGTGTGTGCATGTGTGTGTTGGTATAAATATGTACGTATGTTGCGGCACTTTGGTTTTCGCTGCCCTCTTAATTGAATTTAAAGCACAAATAAACACACACACACACACAAACATACATGTATGTACATTTTGAAAAATGCATAAAATGTAAGAACGTGCAGCAACCAAGATGCTGTTCTGTGCCATAAGTTTAAAGCCTCGTCAATTCTTTGTGCGTCTTTTTTGATTTTGCTGGTTTTCTTTAATTTTTTTGACATTTTTTTTTTGGCAAAGATGAAAGGCAGCGGCCGCACGCAGCAAAGAAAGGGTGTGGTGGGAGGAGGGGTAGGGGAGGGGGTTGGGGGGCAAACGTCAAACTCGCGCGCGTCATAATTTTGAAAATTTTTCACAGTTTGTTGCTGTTGACTTTCGGCAAAATTAATTGTATTTTTGTTATTGCTATTTTCGCGTGTTTGCTACTCGTATTTTTAGTAACGTTTTTTTTTTTTTTATTATATTCGCCATACACGCGCCCCCAAGGTTTGTGTGTCCGTCCGTCCGTCTGTCCGTCCGTCGCATCGCTGCTGCCGGCAACGCCAACGCAAACATACATACATATGTACATACATACATACCGATGTGTATGACTAAGTTTGCCTACAAAGCCAATGTGGCAGGGCCAGACTTTGCTGCAGGCGACAATTGCTGGTGGATGGGAGGTAGGTAGGTACATAGGTTTGGGGGGATGAGGGATGAGCAATCCCCAGGCGTACTTGCGAGCGCCTAAAAGCACGCTTTACACGCTCGCATGTCTTTTTGTTGGACCCTAAAGACTGGGTGAGTCGAGCGCTCCGCCCGACTGACTCCTAACTGTCTGCTGTCTTAGCCCCTAAATGCATGTTTGTTTGTTTTCCAATGTGTATGTGTGTGCATGTGTGTGTGTTTGGCATGACATGTGTGGCATGTGCCAGCATGTGGCATGCAATGAATCGACCCCAAGCAAAGGCCATTTGGCCCACCACGCGGCAACTTCAGCAGCCCTGAGGGGCATTTTACAAAGCTACGAAAGCAACGAAAAAACAACCATAATTAGTGGTCTGGATGATATGAAAACTAAACTAAACAACAGCAACAACAAAAAAAAAACCACAAAAACCGAGCGACTCGGCAACAACAGTAACAAAGAAGGCCCAGTAATCTTATCACCTACTACTATATGTAGGCAAAGAAAAAAAAATTAAATGAAAAATAAAATAAAAGCCGTTCATGTTTTTAGTTCTTTGTGGCTTTACGAAATGAAAAACACAAAGGAATACTAACGAGCAGGTGGCCGGCCGATTACAAAGTCGACGAGCTATGCGAGAAATGGCAAATGTCACCAAAAAGAACTATACGAGTATATGTATACTAATACTAATACTTTATATATTACAAATAGATGAAACAATGGAAAGTGTATCGAATCGTCTTTAAAGAGAATAGACATTACACAAAATAATCGATTGATTTGGACATACCATATGGCATAAGAAAATAGAAAATTTTAACACACTAAGTATCAACGAGGGCTTATCAATAAGTATCCGTGTTTCACGACAGGGGACTTTGCTGGCTTTCTTAACTATTCCATCGTATTCTTTTTGAGATCTTTCTAGTTACACGTGTTCCGCAGGGCTTAGAACAACATGGATTCAAAGTTTGGTTATTCTAGCTTTTAAAATTTCTGAGATTCTTTCGTTCATACAGACGGACGTTCATAAATATATCAACTTGTCTATTTATACTGAACGAGAATACATTTATTTTAGGGCTGCATTCGAACTAAAATAGTGTACCTTTCTACTCTTTGGGTAAAGCGTTTTACAAAAAATTGCTATGAAAAGTTGAGTAGACAAAATAGATTAAGTATAAAAGTAATCAAAAAACTAGCGTAATAATTTAAAAGTAACCTGAACTTGTAACGCTAGGATAAGGTTAATAAAATAAATAAATAAATAAAAAAATACGTCAACATTTAGTCAATGGAAGTACAGCTACTTATATGATATATTCCCAGGACTACAGCAAAACACCAAAAAGGAGCAAATGGAACAGCACTCGCAAACGACTTATTTAAAACATATGCAAAACAAGCTCGCTTTGCCGAGTTTTACGGCCAACCAGATTGTTGGTATCTGGGAAAGACCCGGACAACCAGGTATAATTCGCGATAAGCGTTGGTGATGGACAGACGGTTTGATTTAGTTCCACTATCTATGGGTTTACTTTGAGTTTGTTTATGTATTTACATGAGCCTTAATTTTAAATGGCAGATGATGATGATTCTAAGAATATTTTGGGAAGAATTAAAAGTTATTTAAATAGTCATCTTATCTCTAGTAAACGTTCAGTTCCAATTATATTGAACAGATTTTGATGAATACTAACAATCTCTACAGACACGAGGTACCTTCGAGATCTTAAAAAGAATTGAACATGTTTTTAGTCAAATTATCATATCACTATTATATTCCGAATATAGTTTTTTATTTTTGATTTTATGTTTTTCGATATCGTGTAAGATAACACGAAGAATTGGAATATTTTTAAACAGTATTTTTAAACATCTCATCTCTATTAAACTTTCAAAACGAATTATAATTAACTTATTCTGGTAAGTTCAAGAATGCCATCGGATTTTGGGTTTCCAAATACCTGATACTTCGGCATTTTAAAAGGAATCGAAAGTTATTTTCATAAGTTCTTGAAATGTTGTAATCAAATAGTCATTTAATCATTGTTAAACATAAAAAAAACAGATGTTGCCTTTAAAAAAAGGAGAATAATTTGATTTAGATACCACTATATTAACAAATAAAAGCCCACACACGGTTAATGCAAACGAGGAATCATCTCGACGTTGGGTTCGGAGCTGACTAAAAAGTAGGCAAAGGAAACAGCTGAGTGTGGCGGCCTTATTGTGTGCGTGTGTGTGTGTGTGTGTGAATTAGCCGTGACGTGCACGACACGACGGACAGGCGTCGTCATTATCGGCCACTTTATTATTTGATTTGGCCAGACAGCAGTCTGTCGCAGCTTTAAAAAGAGTTCAATACGACGACGACAACAACGAAAGCATAATTTGAAATTACGTTGGCACGCATACACAGACAGACACACAAAGGGACACGCACGTGACACACACACACACACACATGGGTGTCCACCTCTAAATCCAATACACAATTATGTAATTTGGCCAGCAGCAGCAACAACAAACCACACATACAAACACACATACTGACACCTGCTCGCCAAAATAGACGCGAAATTCGCGCTAACGATTTAGTGACAAACCGATATCCGATAGCCGATACCCAACAACCGACAACGACAACGTACGGCAGCGGTCTGTGTTAAAGGCCACATAACGGAACAGGAGCAGCGTCAACGCCAACGACGATGACGATGACGCCAACATCAGCGACGACTCTCATTTGTTGGCTTCGAATTTGAAACGTGCTGCTTGCTGGTCGTCCTGCACAGTGGGCTGGGGCTGTGCTGTAGGGGGCGCAACTAGTGGAAGAGACTGTCCAAAGGAGAATAATGAAGGGTCAAAGAGTAACGGGAATAGAGACGAGAATATAGTGCAGGCTGGCTGCTGGGTAAAAGGGTATTCCTGGAAATTCCTTTAAACGTTTTCAAAACTGTTCAAGGCGGCAACCATACATCAAAAATATTGCAAAAAAAAAGCCGGGCAACCACAAAAGTTGTATTGCTGTTAATGAATTTTTGGAACACGATCAATCAAAGCGATTTAGGAACAGAGGTATACATATAAATAAAACCTCTCAAATAATATCTCTTCAGCTGCTTACGATCATAACTTGCTGGACTGGCTACTAAACCTTCCCCCACCAAGTCGGAGATTCAGTTTTTTTTTTGTATTGAAAGCTTTTACTTTGGTTCATTCTTATGGAGTTCTATTCCATTTTTCTAGTTCTACCGAAAATTGTCGTTTCTCAAACTTATTTAATATATTTATAAACTATTTTAATACTTTTCAAACCATATTAAACTGGAGGAAGATAAACAAAATAAACAACCAGTTAAGGCTATATAGCGAGCGTTTTTTTGTTTTCGTTTTTCAGCAAATAATTCAGTCCTTCGTCGTTACATTCTTTGCAATTCAACCACAAATATATTAACATATGTTTAAATGTTTTTGTTGTGATTTTAATTCAAAGCTACATATACATATATGAACAGCTGTTCAGCAATGTCAAATCTGAAATACGAGAAAAGCCAAAAAGTTGAAAGTTTTGGTTTACTTTAACGAAATCGAAATCAGGAATACCCATACAGTGATAAGTGTTCCATGTAATGCAGTCTTTGGCAACTGCCTAGAAACATGTGACAGGGAGGGCACAAACTCACACATACACACACACACACACACACACACACACACACAGAGAAGGAGCAGCGCTTTGGAAATAATCGATACATGTTCGTTAGCAACGACGACGATAGCGACGACAGCGCATCGGAATGTCATGCAGCGAAGGACAACGCAGGCGTGAAAGTGTTGCCAACGTAATACAAAGTGCCGCAAACTCACACACACACACACGCGTGCATGCAAACAGCTGTGATTACATGCATACATATATTTTAAAAAACTAAGGCTTTCAACTTGTTTTAAAAGAACTGCTGCTGCTAACTGTTGTGTTGCCAAGCGCGCACACACACAAACACACAAATCTTTACAGGAAGCTGACAACTCTGGCCTATATGCTCCTCATGCCATCTCGCTTGTGCTCACTGCAGCCGCCTTTAATTATGACGATTGCATTGCGACGCAAAACGGCGGTAATATTTTTACTGGGGATTTCCGGACAATTTCTGATTACAAACATATGTACCTATATGTATTTGATAAGTTTTCATAGCAACACGCACACACATACATGCATACCAGCTGGAATTTGACGGCGCAACTCTGATATTATTTGAAACTTTGTGAAGAGTAAATAACATGCACACACGCACACCCCTACCCTACCCTACCCTACCTACTGATTAGCTGTACTAATGC
The DNA here is from genome assembly GCF_003285725.1 of Scaptodrosophila lebanonensis. NCBI lineage: Eukaryota > Metazoa > Arthropoda > Insecta > Diptera > Drosophilidae > Scaptodrosophila > Scaptodrosophila lebanonensis. The sequence continues at coordinate 230,649 of NW_022060598.1, read as the reverse complement.
CTTTTAGCCACTGCATATGTGTGTGTGTGTGTGTGTGAGTGAGTGTATTGTCTTTTTCAATGTCACATTCAACGCAAACATTGCACTTTGCAACGACAGCGGGACGGCGACTGCGACTATAACAACAGCACATCACAAAGAATTTTTGCACAAATTTCATTTTATTTAATTTAAATTCCTTTGACCGCCCCGTTCAGCGACCAATGAGCGTACGCTTTATGGAAATGCCGCCGTCGCCACAGTGCAACGCAACGCAACAAAACGAGAGTAGCACCAGCAGCATTGGCAGCAGCACGCAACGCAGCTGCACAGCACAGTGGTGCAAGTTACATTTGCGTTGTGAACCATTTAAAGTCAAATGCCAACTAGAGGTGGAGAGCTATTGATGGCACCACCGGCACTATCCGCACATTCAAGACCTGCGTGTCAGCACGATCGACAAATAATTAATAAACAGCTTATATGCATTTTGACATTGAGAGCTTTATTTATAAAGAAAAAACTGCAATTTTTCTTACAACAATCGAAGTGTCTCAAAGCTATTAAAGCAAATTATTGTTTATTTAGTAAGATTGCAACTTGTACTATAAATATTATTCTTGAATGGGACACGTTGACAAGTTCCCAATTCTATGAGACATGAGAAAGAATTCCACACACATGTACAATAATAATAGTCAGTTTTTCTGATATTACGTTAATTCCAAATCTAACAATGCATATAATTTCGGTATTCTTTTTCGCTTCAAAATAATGTACACAATTGAGGGATTAGTGCGAAAACAAAAATAATGAAATAATTTTTAGATATACTTGTATGTACTTTCAAAAATGTAAATCTAATTTCAATTTCTTGTGCTTTTCTTGTGATGCAAAATGTGATTTGGGACAGTTTATTTCAATATAAATGCGAAACGTGATTATAAAATGACTCTGAGTGTGCAGAAACATTTTTGTTTAACACTTTTCTTCACTATATACAACAATTTGTTCATTTTATATTATCGTTTAGCTTCATCAAATGTTTATTAATTATGTAATTATTCAAAACAATTCATTCATCTTATTTGGCTTTATTTCCTACAATTAATTAACGATACGACATTTAAATATCAGTCAATAAATGCATAGTTATCTATATTAGAAAGACGTTTAATTCGAATTAGAATTGAATAGAATAATTAGAATTGTGAAAGCATAAGCCTTGAACCTATACCTTGAACTATACGTTTGTTTTAACTCGATCGTGTTTTTAACGGGCAAAAATTAAATAAATTTTTTTTTTTAATAAAAATTTTGAAATTAAATATGCTTATAATGCGACCAGAATGTCGAATTTTGTTATGCTTTGTAATCATCACCCAAACTATATAAATTACAAGGCTTTTTGAGATGTTTTTGCGCTTCAGTGATATATCTTTAATATCGTCTTCGATTTAAAACAAAATCTCTAAGAGAATGATTGCTTTGGATGTAGATAGCTTCTGAAATTGTCAACTTCAATGAAGCAGTTTTCAACATTTTGTGAGTTGCTCGTCTAAATAAGGCTTGTAATGGAATCTGGCCATCAATTGTGTAAGTTCTCAATCCAGAGTTCTGTTATTCGAAAGTGAATTCCTTACAGTACTTCTAAGACACTAGTTGCATGTGTGAATTGAAAATATAGCCTACGAACGAAAAGACAAAATGCTCTTTATTAGCGTTTTTAACATTTTGGCTACCTAAATTAGCTTAATAAAGCCATGACACAATTTTAATTCGTAAAACCTATCAGGGTCTTAAAGCATATGACTATAATAGTAAAGGATTTTTGCTTTTAGAACTTAAGACACCAAAAGATATATTGCGAACATCAGTAGTAAAGATTTCAATAACTGAGAAAACTTCAATATCCTAATCAGAATATCAATAATCCTAACCAAATTTCAAATAAATCACAGGCATCATTTTAGGAAATTAAAAAAAATGATTGGCCTGTGGCTCATCCGTAAATGCGATTTACTAATGTTCGCGAAATTGTGAACATTAAAAAACTCGGTTCGATCGAGTTGTTACATTTTGTTTAAAATTTGTTAGTTTTCTTTACAGATCTCGATCGCACAAATTATACTTTTAAGTGGAAAGCTTCCTTAACCATGCGAAGTATTTTGTTTTGTTTCATTTTTCAGACACTTTACGTCAACAATGCGATTTCTAGCCTTTTTTTCATATCACTGGAGCATAATCATATAATTCGTATAATGTCACGATTCTGGGATTTTTGAAACCCTTTTCCACATCTTAATCTTGCGGTCACACTCGAATAATGCCTATTTGCGTACATATTTTCATATTTATGTATGTATGTGATGTTGAAGGGTGCGAGCATTGGTATTTATTTTCACTACTCACTCACTTGGCTTTCAACCACTGTGCAGCGGCAGCACGACGACGGTGTAGGCGAGCAGGCAGGCACGCAAACAGAGGCAAGGCAAGGCGCGTTGCGACGCGGCAGAGAGCAGCGCAGCATTGCAGCTGGGCAGTGTTAATTGTTAATTAGATTTTTCTTTGCTATCTCGTTTGCATTTAGCGAATTTTTCTGCTGGACATTTTGTTGTTGTTGCCTTTTTTAAAAATATATTTTTACAACACTAGAAAAAAAATTGATTATTAAAAAAACACACGCACACCCTGGCACTGGCTCATACTCATACACACACACACACACACGCACACCCATAGAGAGACAGCGAGGCACGAACACGGACACAAACGAGCGATTATGGCACTTGTTCACCTCGTCAGGCGGCAGGCAGGCGCTTGTGTAACGCAATTTCATTTCTTTTTGGCATTATCAAAAAAAAGAAAAAAATAACACATTTTCAACACGCACACACATTTACCGATCGATCGCATGTGTGTGTGTTCGTGTGCTAGGGTGTATATTTAAAAAGAATGGTCGGTTTTAGCCATTCTGCGTGCATTTCCAACAAATAACAGAGAAAAAAAAACATTTCAAACACATTTTCTAGTAGACACAGCAACGAGAGCGAAAAACCGCACACATGCATATATATACATACATATACGTTTTTGCATGTGTGCGCTGCCGCTTATTTATTTAAATAAATAAATGTTAGATTTGGTGGTTTTCATTTATGCATGTATATAATTTTTCTTTCACCATTTCGTTCTTCTTTTCGACTGCTTTTTCACATATGTATGTATGTATTTCAATGCTTTCTTTTAGCTACGCTGTCACTGTCGCCGCCGCCGCCTCACGCACACATACATACAGAGAGAAGCTGCCACACGCATACAAATACATTCACACGTACGCATGCTTCCATACAAACGGCCACACTAAAAAAACACACACACACGTAGTTAGTGTGCTGCTGCTGCTGCTGCCGTTGCCTTTTTTCGTTTCGTCTTTTGCTACACCTTGCTTCCGCATATACTTTTTCGACGTCGTTGTCGTTAAAAAAAACTCTTTTGTACAGAAATTTATATATTTTTTTGTATTTATTTGCGGCACTTCTTCACAGAGTTTTCGCACAATTAACAATGCGATTGCACTTACAAGCACTTTTCATTTCCGTTTCGGATTTTTTGATGGGTTTTATGAAGTTTTTTCACACTGCTCGCAGCTTTGAGTTTTCTTTGCTTCTTTTTTCTTTGTACATTTCATTGCTTCGTTCTAATTACTCTTAACAGACGCGTGCGTCTCGCTGCTCACGCTGTACAGCACTTTGTATTGGCGTAAAATTGCAATAATAAATGACATTTGAATGGGTAAGATTATGTTTTTATCGACTACTTTTTTGCCATTTTAATATGGCGGCGGCTGTGTGTGTATTGTGCACAACAACCACAGCAGAGGTAACTACTTACACTTTCACTAAACGAAAAATAATATGCGCCGCGCGTGCGTCCACGTCCATTCGTGTATGAGAGGCAACTAAAAAACGAATGGAATGCCAAAGCAAACGAATGATAATGAAAAGAACATTGCCCGATAATTATTCGATTTGTAGGCGTATGCGTATATAGTACATAATTTTCCGATGGCACACTTTCGCGATGCTATGCAGCACTGCACACCCCTATGCAACACTGGCTTCATCCACAAACGGCCTTGCCAGACTGCCGCTGTCGTCTTTTAACTAACTCTTCAAGAACTTGTGTTTGCAGACGTTACATTTAAACTTAACCAAAAGAAACCGCGCAAAGAATTTTCAAACTTCTTTGTTTTAATTAATTTTCCCAAAAAACAAGTTTTTTTCTTTTTTAATATACACACACATAATAAATACAATAGATAAATATATAAGAATATTTTTATATTATATGGAATTATGTATGCCCTCACACCACTACTAATTTTGCAGTTTGTAACTTGAACCGTTACTTTAAGTATGTATATATATATATATAAATATGTATATATATGTAGTTAACAGATACATTATTCAACATATTGCCCTATAATTGGTTTAGCAAGTATCGTAAAACTTCTTCGATTATAAACATGTAATATGTAAATACAATAAAGACTGACCACAAATAAAAAAAGAATGAAAACAAAAGTGGAAACAAGAACAAAATAATACAGCATTTGGCTATTGATCGTTATACCCCGCTCACCCAAACTAAGTCACATTATTTGTATCTAATAGGGTATCTGGTTCTGATAGTACTGGATCATGTCATAGGTACGTGTACGGAAATTCTGATACGAGTTGCGGATAACGGCCAGCATGTGTGCGGCCGCCTCCTTGTTATTTTTAGTGGCAACGAAACGCTGCTTAAGTAAATTTATCGTCTGTCCACGGAAGCACGGCAGGCCCGTGTCCAGCATAAGCGAGACCAGAGATACAATGGCATCCTGGTAGGGGCGCACGGCCAGAAAGGCCTGAACGCACAGCTCACAGAACCATTTGAAGGCGGGCGCCTCCATTTTGCCGCCCATAATCATCACCATTTCGTCGGTTAGCTTCATATCCGGCTCGAAGCCGATGTTGCCGCCCGGCGACGACTCGAACATGAATCCGAAATCTGTAAAACAGGAATCAAACAGGAGTATGAGTTTAACAAACAGAACAATCCCGCATGCCGGCAGTCCCTTACCAATGTGTATGATGTGCCCATCCTTGTCAATCATGATATTGCCATTGTGTCGGTCCTTGATCTGGAGCAGATAGCCAATCAGCGAATAGGCGGCCATGCTCTTCACAAAGTTGGCGCGCGCTGCCTGAAACTCCTTGGAGCTCTCGTCCCCATATTGATGTTGGAAGTACTCGGATAGACCGGAATCTGTCTGCCTTCCCAGTTGATCGCGACTCTTGGCATTCGGCACGCACTCAATGACGCCGCACTGTAATGCAACACAAAAATGGAATATACATATGTATATGTAGAGCGCTAAGGTCCTGACAACCCTCCGCAAAACTTAAATAAACTACGAGTATGTATGTGGCACCAATCAACATAAAAGTTATTCTACTAAGTGAGTCATATAGTGCACCGATTTCCATAAAACTTTCGATTATTTAGATTTAGATATATATTTACTTAGTTGTCTTCCTTCACGAACACAAATGCTTTTTGCTAAGTGTGTGCGAACATAGCGCCGATCGAACCTATAGTAGCTCTATAAAATATTGAAGCCATATATGGTGTGTCTGCATCTGGATAAGTATACGTGTCCAGTTTGGTTTCCCTAATGACTTCAAAAGCTGGCAACAGAAAACCAAACGAAGGAACATGTCGATTCGCCTCATCTGATTATATATGTACACCTGATTCTGTTTTTACACGGTAGATTGGTTCCAGAAACAACCGTGTAAAAAAAGACATTGATCTTATGCAAAAATAGGTAATTGCTTCCTTATCTCTAAAGAAATGTATATGAAATTTTTAATTTTCAATCCGTGTTATATCAAAATCGTGTAAAAAAAGACCGTGTGAAAACAGAATTAGGCTGTGCCACGCCTCTCTCCGCCTATTACACGCACTACACGGCATGTTTGGACTTACTAGTAACACCCTTTGAATCTATAGAAGAGCATCCATTGCTTCAATACTTACGCCGGGAGCTGTAGCGACAACGCGATAGGGGAACAGAAACAGATCCAGTCCTACTTGTTGGAAGATATTCTTGAATATGGTTATCACTTGGAGGGCCAGCATATCCTGACGAACGTCGTCGCCCACCTTGAAAATAGCCGCTTGCCACGACTCTACACCCAGTGTCATTTTTGCGTCCTCCTGCGAGTTCTATGAAAGAGCGAGTCAGCATGAGCATGAACATAAGATAGAGGGAGAGAGAGAGAGACCCAAAAAGGGAGAGGGAGAGAGTTGGAAAAAGAGAGCACACTCACTGGATTATTAGACACCTCCATGGCACGCGTCTCGAGCTCATTTATGCCGCAACGATAGACACGAAATCGGGCCAGATATGGGGCCTTGGCCGCACTCTGCATGGGCGTACCGCTGCTATAGTCGATATCCAGGACCATTGCCTCTGGATTTGAGGGTAGATAACAACCCGATTGCACCTTGATGCGACTAAGCGCCGCCAGACAAGCGTTCTTCCGCTCAATACCCTTGGGAAAGGAACGAATCTCACCCGAGACTGCGGTGATTTTGCCAAAGAAATCAAATTCACGCTCATAGAAACGTTTTGCCGCCCCCGAGAACGAGGCGATTATGTTTTGTGAGAGCGCATCGAGCGCCTCATACAGATTGGGATCACGATGCTGCTGATCCTCATCCATATACATGTTCGTCTGCATGTTCCAGATAAGCTGATGGGCCACAATTTGGGAGCGTTTCGATATATTTTTGATGAACTCAACCACATAGCCCATGGTGTCGTGACGCAGCGCCTGAACCAATTGGGGAATGTACGGCAGCACCGATTCGGCGGGATACGAGCTGAGCGTCTTTACCGCATACTGTGCGGTCAGTGGATGCGATGGATACTGGCGGGAGAAGTAGGATAATGCCTGTATGGGTGTAACCGCTGACCAGGAGAGTATGTAGACCAGATCGGGACTCTCCTGCAACAGGTTCTTGGTGGTGCACAGGTACTTGAGCGCCTCGGGTATGTGGCAGACAGCGATGGGATCAGAGCAGACTAGACGGCTAACCTCCTCGTCAATGGTCTCAGCGTTCTTAATGCGTTGCGGCAGGAAGACGGCGAGCGCAGGATTATAGCCCCATGCAAGGCGAGCATAATCGCGCCACACATTCGGCTTGTACGGTCGATTGCGCCACTCCGTGATTTGCTCCTCGCCTGGAAAGATTAGGAGTGCGTTTCAGCAGGGGTTTCTAACTTTTTAGGCAGACTAAACACTTACCTGGCACTATAAGATCCGGCAGGCTGTTGGGATTATACCACGTGATAAGGAATTCAATTTCAACGGCGAGCAACTCCAGTATTAGATTACGTTTCTTCATGTAATCCTTGTCGTAGGAGTCTTTCTGATACTGCAGCCGCTTGGAACGATTCGAGCGCTTGGATAGCGTCGACGTGGAGTGGGGAATGGTGTTGTACCAGCCGCCAGTATTGCCGGTAGCGGACATGGAACGCGTATAATCGGCACCGCCACTAATCAGCGACGCCGTCTCTGGATTAGCTTTCACAGCCAGCATTTGGGTGGAGCTAACCGAAACATTTGTAATATCATAGTCCCCCACCTCGGAGGTAACCAGATGCTTCTTTTCGCTGCGCATCGTCTGCCAGAACTTGAGCAATATCAGTATATCATCGAGCAGCTGCTCCCGACTCTGATTGGGACATGTGGGCGGGCCGCAGAAATAGTCGAGGGCATTGGAGTAGATGCGCTCGCGCAAAATATTTCGTGCCAGCGACTTGGGAATGGTGTTGCCCTGCAACAACGACAGCCCACATTGCAGCAGCTTGAAGCGACAGCCGACTGTCGACACCTGACGATTCTGACGCGAATTCTTCAATATGGGCAGACAGCGATGCAACAGCAGACAGAACATCTCGACCTTGTCACGATTGCAATACTTGGCCGTGTCCACCATTTCTGAGAGCAGCTGCAGCCAAATCAGGTGCGGTGCTATCAGTATGGGTTTGGACACGAGCTTGCAACCGTCGTAGGCGGCCAACGGATTTGTGATCTCCATTTCCCAGGCAAAGAGGCCCATGCGCTTCTCAAAGGTTGTCTGCCAGGCACTCACCATTTCTTGTATGAAACACAATTCGAGATCCTGGCGCGCTGTCAACACCCATTGCCAGCACTCCACGGCCGTCTCCATCGCCGATTCTGTAAATAGTTCCACCTGCGATGTCGCGACCGCATGCAACAGTTTCCGATCGATTTCGGCACATATAATGAGGTAGGCCGTGGCACGCCACAATGCCCCTCGATGTCGGGCATCGCTCTTCTCAGCACATGCGCCCCACACATCCTTCACCAGGCGCTCCGCCAGACCCACTTTGTCCTCCTCGCTCAGCACCGACAACAGGCCAGAGATCTCGCCGGCATATTTGCTGCGCAGACACAGCACGGACACGAAACGCGGCGTGTCCGAATTGACGCAGTTGGGACGTTTATTGGCGACCGTGTTCAGCGCACTTGCTGGATGCATAGCACTGCTGTTCACCACCGAATCGAAGGCCAATGCCAAACCACTGTGATGCGCCAGCACCGGCGTTGGTATTTGGTTGGGATACTCCTGCAGGTGCGAACGTGTGGAGCGTGGCGCCCACTTCATCGCCTCGTTCACAATGCCCTGACAACGGTCGGCAAAGTCCTTCAGACGCAGCTCACGTGCCGGCAACGAATCCATCAACTGCAACGTGTAGGGTGTGGAGACCACGCGCAACGTGGGCGTCTCCTCGTTGGGATCAAGGGTTAGCGAATAGGCCAACAACTGCAGTATGTCTAGCATGCACCAAAGCACACGTCGATTCCACAGCAAGTGCGGAAAACGATCGACCAACTGGGACAAATACTGATCAGCCACCAGTTGTATTTGTTTGTGTATGTGATTGAAATAGACGAGCAGCAGCGTGGCCTGCGACTCCAACACCTTCTCTCGGATCTCGTCATGGGCATACAACACATTACGGAACTTCTCAAACACCTGATCGGCAACGCTGTATAATAATAATAATAAAGCGAAATAAAGCGAAGAAATGGTCGAGAATCTATTAGTGTGCAATTTATGAGTTTTTAGAGGAGAATGATAAACACTCGCCTCTTTTTTAAAGTAGAGAGCTCCAATATTCATATTCTGCTAAACTATTCTTGATCGTTCTTAAAGGAGATTCTACAGACTATTCGAATTCTTGATTAAGAATTGAAGCTACTCTTTGGAAAGAATTCAAAAAAAAACTTCAATAGTGCATTATAAAAATATGTAGTTTGAAAACAATAAAGGAATGCTAAAGTCGAGCGGACAATAAAAAAAAAAAATAATATAAAATAATTAAAAGAATAAAAAAAAATAAATTTTCAAAATTAAATTAATTAAATTAGACACATAATCACTAAGCGAACCTAATTACCAAATTTAAGTTCGAAATTTCAAAAATTACGGGAGTTATGAAAAATCTAATAGCCGGGGAGGTGGGGGGTGCATCAGAAACGAAAAGTAAAACAAACTTGATCTGCCTAGCGTTTAGGGGAACCTCGATACCAAGTTTAGTTATTCTAGCTCTTGTACTTGCTGAGATCCCTGCGTTCATACAGACAAACAGACTATCGACTCGTCTTGTCATACTGATCGAGAATAATATACTTTGTGGGATCTGCACGCCTCCTTCTGCGTGTTACATGTACACTCACATACCGTTTTACCCATTGGGTACAAGATATAAAGAATATCAATTAATGGGGACGAGAAAATGTTCAATACGCACCATTTGACGCACTGCCAGATGCCTGATTTATCCTTTTGGAGTGCGGTGTCACACAGATAACTCATAATCGGCTCGAGGCTGGGCTCGTCGGCGTTCTCGACACGCAGCATCTCCAACCAATAGACGCTCAGCAGGTATGTACATTGGGCAAAGGTCAACTTATTGATGGCCGTCGCCACATTGTCCGATGAGTGTTCCAGCAGGACCAAAATTTGGCTGCGCAGCTCATTAACCGAATCACTCTTGATGGCCAGCGTGTAGTTGAGTTCCCGCATATCTGATTTGTGGGCCGTTTGTGAAATGAGGAGCGGCGATTTGGCCGCAATCTGTTGTACTCCCTGATACCAGTCTGCTGGCCAGAGACGGGCATTTGTGAAGCCCATGACCACACAATAGACCCAGAAATCCTTGAAGAGCTTGTGCAGACGCATGCGGGGATTCTTGATGGGCGGCAGACGACGCACCAGCACCGCAATTACCGGTATTAGCATTCCCAGATTGCCGGCCCTCGAACTGGCCTTCTGGGCGCCCGGCGTATTATCATACGATCGTTCACCATCCAGTCCGATCTGCACAAAGAGCTCCAGCAACTTACCCAGCAGCTCCAGCATTTCGGCATCTCCCTGTATATTGGCCGCAATGTTTCCCAACGCATTAACCACAGCATCGGATACATGGTGGAACTGCTTGCGATGCTCCGGATCCGAGGTGTATGCCAGCGAGGCCGACTGCACCGTAACGCGTGAGAACATCTTCATGATCTCATCAAAGACATGCGTCTCACACTGCGAGATGATCATGCAGCCCAGCTGATCCACAATGAGGGCGTTCTGCTCCGATGGCACCTTGCAGAAGCGCTGAATGAAGAACTGCAGAATGTTCTGTGTGGTCTTCGAGGTGTCCTTCAATGCGACAGCCACATGGCCCAACATCACTATTATATTGAGGCTCACCAGCGTAGATTCGCTGGAAAATACAAAAGCCAACAAATAAGTAGACATTATCTAACTACCTCCTTTAACTGATGGCAGTCCTTGCTTACCTCTCATGTTTTTCGGCGGTGAATAGACGATTGGAGACATTCGCTACAAGAGCCGGAACACAGAACTGATCAAGCGTATGGGCTGCACGCAGAGCTATGCTCAGATTCTCGATAGCTGCATCGCGTAATGATTCGAAGGCCGCATGCCCGGAACGACCAGTGCCAACCTGTTTTTGGTTTTCGCCAAAAATATCGACAACGGCACGCGAATCTGAGTTCTGGACAACAATCTTGAATGGTGTCAACTCCTTTTCCTTCTTCTGTAGGGCCAATGTTTGCATGGCATGGGCATGTAGCTTGCCTAGAATGGGACTGGGATCGACGAGAAAGTCGCGCAGATACGAGATCGAAGTGCCCGCAATGTTGGGAAACTTCTGGGCCAATTTTCCGAGACCCTCCAAGCAGACCATCAGCAGCGGCATGTGATCCATGACGATCTTATGGCTTAATACCAGATTAAGCTTCTGCGAGAGACGTCCGCACAGCTTGTCGGCCTCTGTGGAGAGAGATCGAATCAAATTTAAAATTAGAGCGGCACATATGATGATGCAGTATATAATACATATGTATGTGTTTATGTGCTGGAAAAAAACTACAAACGGGCTTTGGTAGGTGCATTCTGGATGACAAACAATCTACTAGCCATGATGGAGAGAATGGCAAAGAAGGCTGAGCTCGAAGAGAATGCAGACAGTAGGAGGAGAGAGTGACATGCACGATGGGGCGACCAGATGGACGCGCATGCCATGAAAAGAACAGAACAAAACAATAATAGTAATAATAATAATAATAATAATAACAACAACAAGAACGAGAGCAAAATAGAAATTGGGGAATCTTTGATATGAAAGAAATGAATGGCGGGAACTCAAATAAACGAAACGCAACAAAATTAACGAACGCAAAAGTTGTCGCTGCCTTTGGCGGCTATTGACCTTTCTTCAACAAAAAATGCAAGCCATTCTGCAAGGATGGCACGTTATAGTCGGCGTCAACTGAAAAATAGCCCGTGAAGAAAAAAAAAGGTAACAAAAATAACAACTCGATGACAAAAACAAAAGAGAGCCAAATAGTCGAATGCGACCGACCATAGAATATAAGTACTATATATCCCATACCCCAGCCATCGAGAGGTGTCTCTGATTTTGATCACAGATCAATTCCAGACAGATCTATAATAGCATACAAAAGTCTATAAAATGTAAAGAAAATACATCATCCAATGTTAAAAAGTAAAGTAAATTAGTGTGGATATTTTGAAAAGTTATATAAAGATTTTTAGGCTTCCTGCGATACTGAAATTATTTCGAGGGATTCTCTTACTCTGTGAAAAGCTGACAACAATCAAGAAAATTCAATTTCGCCCCATTTGATTGTATGACGAATCGAGAATAGGGCCTCATTATGCTTAAAAAATGCAAGAGTATGGAATACACTGTACCCCCTATACAATATTTCTGCACTTTACTGGAAAGCCTAATCCTATTTAGTGTTGAACAGAGATTTGTATATGCCTTTAACAGAATCTTTAATCTCCATCTTCAAGCTCAATCTTCAGTCACCTATGCTAGCTTTATTTTCTTTAATAATCCAACTAGTAATAACAGATTATATCGCTATATAAAAAGAACGTTCTTTGGAGAGAAATTTCAATCAGAAAGAAATAAAGTATGTTATTATATTCGCCAACATTTTTCACATAGAATCTTTAATCTTAATTTTCTTTAATCTCAATCTTCATTCTTAAATGTTATCTTTATTTTGTTGAGGAAGGTTGTTAAGAAAATATATTTATCAAAGAGAAAAAACTATGCTACTATCTTCAAACGTCAAGATTTTCCGCATAGAATCTTTAATCTTCATCTTCTTCAATCTCAATCTTCAGCCTTAAATGTTATCTTTATTCTGTTCAGGTGATAGTTACGTTTGGAGAAGATAGATCATATTCTATATATAAGAAGGTTCTTAAGAAAAGAGATTCATCAAGTAGAAAAAAAAAGTATGCTACTATCTTCAAACGTCAAGATTTTCCGCATAGAATCTTCTTCAATCTCAAACTTCGGTCTCAAATGTTAGCCTTATTTTGTTAAATGTCATGGTTTACTGAAACTTGATTTAATTTGTGTTCTGTTAGCGATTTTAACGAATGGAAATTTTAATATTAATTGCTGTATTGTTTACCCCTCGCAAAGCCCAATTGTTCAGACAGACAAAGGTAGAAATGTTGCCCAAATCACATACTAAGATCCACTTAATTTACTTATTTTTTTTTTGGCTGATGGGGTATAGGATATAGACCAGCGATTGCCGCATACATTTAAGATGCAGTGGAATAGCCACCAACTTACCGGTTTCGTCTCGTATGGCCCACACAAGGAGATCAACACAGGCCGCATTGGCCATCACATTGACTTTGTATTTGTTGACAACGGTAATGCCGTTCTCTTCGCGTCTCTCACGCTCCTGATCCTGCTGCTTGTTCTGCAGCTCCGTTTGGCCATTGAGAAACAATCGTTTGACAAACTCTTGCACGTCCTTGGTAAAGGGTGTTGGCAAATCCACCTGATGCTGCAACAACTCGCGCAACAACGTGACCAGCACTAGATTGAGGGTCTCTGAGAAGCTCTTGTAGCAGTATCCCTTGATTTGATGCAGCGAGAATATGTCGCTGGCCTGCTCATCCAGATGCTCGAGCGTGTCCTTGGTGAGCAGCTTTTTGGAAACGGCGAATATGGTTTGCAAGTGCTGGATGGGAAAGGGCGGCACACGATACAGCGGTCGGGGCCCACACTTTGTTGGCGTCTCACAGACGCGCATATTAGGAAACTGATTGAAACTGGAGCCATAGCGGGTGAAGAAGTGCGTGCGTGGATCGTACGGCACAGAGAAGTAGCTGTGCAGTGATGGCTTCTGTTTGCAGCCAATATAATTGAATTGTCTGGGCCGTCCATCGTGCGCTGCATCCGCTGTCTGGGCCGACAAGCTGCCGGACATGGAGCGCGGTATAATGGGTCGAAATTGGGTCGTTGCGATCCGTTCGCTGGAGCTGAAGGAGCCGCCACAAGTGGCACTGCCGCTGCTATTGCTGCCATCCCGTCCGCTGGGTCGCTGTATAGGCAGCAGCTCTGGCGGAAAGATGCGACAAAGCAGCGGTGGATCATTGCCCGCATAACGGCCCATGGAGCGTGCCAGACCAAAGAGCAGTGGCACCGTCGCCTTGCATAATATAATGGGCGGCGGCGCCGAACTGCTATCCTTGCTCGACTTCACAATGTGTGCCAGAGCGCCCAGCGTTTCCACCTGATTCAAAATGATTTCCTCACGCGAATCGGGACACTTGGCCGCAATGTCTGAGAGCAGCGTGTTCAGGCAGAAGCTGAACTTCTCCGCCGAAGGTATGCGCACGCCTACAAAGGGAGCATATATTGTGATTAAAGGCGATTACGATTATGTCGGCACTAAAGCCACTTACGCTCCATTTTGCTGCTGCGCGCATCATCGATCCAGACGGCTTTAGGCAGACACTTGGCCAGGCGCAGCAGGTAGGACACAATTTGTGATTCATGTTGACAGCCGCCTTCCAAGAAGTAAATGCCCAAAGCAATGACCGCATCCTGGGCGCGTGTGTCCAAACAAAATACACCAGCAGCATTTTCCTGCGGACAGTAGCGGAACAGCGTCTGCACCTGTGTCCAACGAATGTAAATGGAATGAGAAGGTCACTGAGCATGTAACAACAACCCACGCACCCCCACCCACCCACACACACACACACACACACTAAACCACACGCATGTCAGTTGCGTTCAAGGTCAGCCGTTAGTTGTGCGAAAAGTCGATTTTTAATTGTCGCCTACATATGTATGAATATTTGCCCACAAACCTTCTCCCATGGCGTTGGCTGTATGCCAGCCAGGACGCGGGCCAGACACAGCACCGTGCGCTGATACGTGTACTTGTCCGAGGCGGTCATGTCTCAAGCGATAGTGTTTCGACTGGTCAGCGGTGTCGAAACCAACGACGACGACAATCAAGACCACCAAGGAGCGACGGGCGCGTTTTTGGCAAATGCTGCAGTCACCGGTCCCTCCTGCAAACAATTTGCACACTCTTAAGGGCTTATTTGGCTTGTTTAATTGCTTAGATGTCTTCACTAAACATTGTCATCGTTCAAATTGTTCGAATTTTTGTGTTATTTTCGTTTGCACTAAGTAGTCATCGTTGTGCTTCGATGCTCTTTACTGCGTGATTCATCGACGGACTATCGTTATCGTTGTAGAGATAGCAAAAAACAGCTGTTTAGGCAAGCAAACGTTGCGATTGTACATTATGTATGTACATATGTACATAAATAATTTAATAAAGCCGACTAATGACTAACTTTACATTGCATTTAATCTAATTAAACCACTAACAGCATATATGTATATGAGTATAAAAATGTGTATCTATTTCATTTTCCTTGGCTACGCGGCTTATCGCTAAATCCAATGAAAATATTCATTCATATATTTTTTGATTAAATTTTGAGCTTTTTACTGTCTACACCGGCCGTATAAAATTCTTTTGACATATTAGAAAATACTTTTTTTATTTGTTAAAACTTTATTACAGCGCGGTGAAAATAATTAAATTTAAAAAAAACGGAATTTTCAAGACCCATTGATGTTTGTACTAATATGATAATATTCCAATAGCACATTAGTCTTTTCAAAAATTTAAAGTTCTTTAGGTGTGCAGAATTTTTTTTAAAATTTATTGTCAAATTCTTAGGGTGACCGTTATTGATCCTCGGTCTTATCGGTCAATCGAATATTTCGGCCTATCGATATGTACATTTACCATGTACCACCCACCTATTTACCTAAACCGCGCTAAGTTGGGCGTCACTTTGAAATATTTCCCACCTGACAACCTAGTCTTACAACATTTTATATTTGCTTCGTTATGTGTTTAATGCACTGTTGGTCTGACTTATAGTATTGTACTATCTGTGTATATTATATATGTACATTATATATTATAATGACGCCTGCAAAAAATAAAACACTAGACTCTCAACCAAAAAGGTAATGTGAACGCACATATTGTTCGGGGATTTGTTAAACCGCATTTGTTTCAGCAGCATAAACCCACCTGTTACGTACGAAGTCTTTGAAAAATTAATTGAAAATCTACGGGACATTGGTTTTAAGATACAACTCAGCGAAGATGTAGGTCCTGAGATAAAAACATTGGACAAATGCATGAAGTATTATTACAATGCCTTTTATGAGGATGAATGCGCCATTCGCTCCCAATATGAGTTTAAGGTGCGACCCTGCCCGCTCTCCGTTAGGGAGAAGTTGTTGGCAATGCCCGCTGCGGGCAGAACTTCTAATAGCAATAGTCCGACACCGATGGAGGAGCATTTGGTTACAGTGAGGGAGTAAGTTAAGTGATCAATAAAACAATGTTTTATTCAGCTTTATTCCTCTATGACAGTGCCGGAAAATTCATATTTCCTGTTTCGTTCGACATGTTTGAGAATTACATAAACAAGGACAAACTGCTGCCGTCGCTTGTCAGAAAGGAGACGACTAGCAGTAGGGAGCGCAGATCTATACTGGCCAGTGAGTCCGCTTGTCGAAACCTTTTGCGCAAATACTACAATTCCTTCTACATATTTCCAAATGCACGCAAGCTACACAAATATAATTTTGAGAAAGCACCTCCTGAATTACAGTCGCAATTGCTACAAATCGCCCGAAAACACACCGCAGACACCGCTCCAAAGAATACGTAAGTGTCCAGAACAAATTCTTTGCTCCTTGTAATTACTAATTTGTTAATATTTCTTCAGAAAATCATTTGTAGACTTATGCGCCGAAAGCAGCTCAGATGGAGATGAGACGGCCAGTGACGTTGTGGAAAACAGGTGGGTTTCTGTTGAATTGGTATCAAGAAAATAAGACTAGATATTTGAGGAAAACTTAAATAATTGAAAAAGTCCAGTGTCGAGTGTTGAGGTAAACAATAATTATAAATTTGGCAAACTAATAACGATTTGCGATTTGACTGTTAATATGATTTGATAAGTTCTTTGGTGCTTGTAATATAATAGAATAGAAGAAGAACAAGGAATTTTGACTTTAAACTTCAATATTGCCCAACTGAACAGCAACTCTTTTATATTTTCAGACCACAGGATAACAACGATATCCGGAAACCTGAAAATGAATCATCCACGGATCACAATTTGAACAAAACACACAGAACTACAACAGGTACGTAGAATGCAATGAAAATCGAAATCTATTTGAATTAATTTCTTGATAAAATTTTAAATTGTTTCGTAATGCATAGAAACTGTGGCTGATTTGGAAACGAATAAA
This sequence comes from Scaptodrosophila lebanonensis, assembly GCF_003285725.1. Taxonomy (NCBI): domain Eukaryota; kingdom Metazoa; phylum Arthropoda; class Insecta; order Diptera; family Drosophilidae; genus Scaptodrosophila; species Scaptodrosophila lebanonensis. The sequence continues at coordinate 213,353 of NW_022060598.1, read as the reverse complement.
AGGTTGGTCTGGTAAGTTAAGAACATTTATGGAACCAGAGAGGAGTGGTTTCACGAGACACGTAAGAAGACTGCCTGCCACCGGATCCATCCAGATGATCTAAGACTTACAAGGCGTAGTCCTAGCTGCCATTAGACCGGAAACACCTGAGCGAATGAAACAAATATAACGCTTAGCTTAGCATTTGATTGTTGACTAAAATGTGATTGTTTTATAGATAGATTAGGATTAGGTGGCTGGAGACATTTGCGAGGCACCGACTGTCCCTGATGTCCTGCTTATTCGCTGTATTTTCAAATCCATTTCGCTCAATATTTGTATTTGAAACCCAATCTTTGTATCGTTTTTTTATCGTCTGCAAGACATCTTGCAATCGAAAGAGAAATAGCCTTTAATTGAAATAAATAACACCATTGGCCATTTGCCTAATAAACAATATAATTTCTTTTTATTGACGTTATTCCATTTTTTTGTTGCTATTATAATTTGTGGGATTTCTTTGCTTTGAGTCGCAGATCTCAAACAATTATTCAATTAGTTCAAACAATCCATTTCTGCCCATTTTCAATTGTTGTTTTGTTCCCTCAATCCAGCAAACAGCAAGTTCGCAATTGAAAATGAGCTGCGAAAGTGTAACTTTTCTAATTATTAAATTAATTAATAATCATACTTGTATGTTGTTCTTCTCTGTCATTCTTTCTTGCTACTGTGTTTTTTTTTTGTTTAATTCAACATTTTGCTGTTCTTAAACAAACAGAAAAAAAATATAGATTCCAAATTACTTAAACTTTTATTCATTTTGGCTAGATTTGATAACATTTGCGTAGACCCTCGAATTCCAAACGAGATACAGGGGGTTAACAAATAAATTTTTGTATATAGTATGCATGTTTTTCGATCTTGTTTGTGTAACCAAAAAAACAAGACAAAAAAATTGTTATTATTATGTTATTTTGGTTTTCCAAAAACTCGCTATACATTACGCCTACACATATACATATTTCTCTCCCTTCATCTCTCTCTATATATATATATATATACTATATATGATATATATTCATATAAAGATCCATTGCTGAATGCGCTTAACATGATAAACTAGTTTAGCTGCTGTTTGCCGCTTCTGTTCAAGTCATTTATAGAAATATATATATGTATATATATTGTGTGTGTATTGTAGAGTTGGGACCGACATACCCAGTAATTAATACTAATTGTAGGTTTGTTTTTTTTTTTTTTTTGTTCGTTTTCACCCTCTCTCTCTCTCTCTATCTCTCTATTCTCTGTTACATGTTTCCTGTTCTCTATGCTGTATGTTTAATGTTTAATGCTCTGCCCTCTTGCTATTGTTAATTGTTTAATTGAATTGTTATTCCTGTACCCTAGATAATGTATACGTATTATGGCCTAAGGCTCACACATTCTCTCGATTGGTCAATTCGTCAAGCCATCATTCCCCTCCACCTGCAACCTCCCTGACCTGCCGCGTGTCTGTGTGGCCATCAACTAACTGTATTCCAACAGCTCTTCTCTATATGATCTATATATACTCGTACTTATAACCGACCATGATCAAAACAATAGTGGAGAGATAATACCAAGCCAAGAAAAATGATTTCTTAAAGCTGGCTGAACAAGAAGACTGGTCTACACAGAATTTAGCAAATCTTTGGGACTTAATGTGGTGCTCAATCAATTAAGATGATATAATATAGTACTATATGCATGTGAAAGATTACAAAAATTTCAAAAAAATAAAAAAACAACTGTACTGCCAATGTAGAACATTTTTGATTATTTTTATAAACTTGATTGCGCCTGTTATAGACGACTTTAAGGCATTACAGAGATGAAATATGTCAATACGGATAATGTTGAAGTAACTTTCTTTCTCGAAAGTCTTAGAAAATGTTATTTCATTCCTATGAGAAGAGAATTATGGAGATATGGCTAGAAACATTTTATGGAATAGAATTCGAAAAATACGAGTATTTGCGCTGCAGAATAGATCCAGAATAAAATCCATTAGAAGTTTGTAAAAAGACTTTAGAGCCTTACAGAAGAGAAGAGATAGAAACAAAATGTATTGTTGACTTAAAGTCAAATCTGCTCCGAATAGGGTTCTAAGCTGTTGGAGTGATATTTTCAAACTCAAAAATTTGTTGTTGATTTTGAAAACAATTGTACTATGTTTATAGGAAGACTAATAAAACTGCTGCTTGAAATATATAAGTACTATATATGTAAGAAGCGTTTGTTGATATAGAAAACTATATTTACAGATGTACTTCTTAGTTGTTGGTATAAAAAACTATAATCATAGAAACAGGACCGTAACGATTTAGGTTGGCGAAGTTTCCTGACTAATAAAGTCGAATTAGATATCAAGAATATAGGTTTTGACACTTGCAAAAACAAAAATTTTAAGATGGAGTTGGAGATTAAATTTCTTTGAAATATTAAAAGGGAATCATCAATTCTTCCCATCCAAATAACTTTTTTTATTTCCAAAACTGACAAAGTATACGAAGTATTATAATAACGATGCAATTATAGAGGGTTTTTTATTTGTGAAACTTACGAAGAAATTGTCATTGAAAATTACAAACAGAGCCATAAGAAAGTATGTTCCGGCAAAATCAAAATTATTGGCAGCATTATAAACAGCAAAAACTATTGGGCTTGTCGAATCCTTGAATGAAATTTGGGCGCCCAAAAAACTGAGGAAGAGTTAAAAATGTTTCAGAAAATTCATAGTTATAATAAGTGATGGATCGTAACAGTCATGGTGCTCAGTACAAGCATATAGTTGAGAGAAACGATTGAAAACTAAAGACCAAGCGAGAAATCTTTAATAGGATTAACAGCTATAGATTCGATTCTTCTGAAACTGAATTCACTTTCAACATGTTTCCTGCTTCCGTCCACAACAACGAATATCATAATGTAAACGATTGGAAACATTATCATCTGAAAGATTTTGTGAAAATATGGCCCTTTTTCTGGTGAGACTCAAACATATAGATTTGTTTTGGCGCATCTCTAAACATTATTTGAAGGTGTTTTGGGAAATGATTGGAATCCAAAAAGTGAGCAAGGGATTTTAAATAGGGTTGACGTTTCGGCAGACCACTCTTTAAGATTTGGGATTCATGTGAAAGAGTTTTTTGACAAACATATTATTTACTCGTACACACTTGCTGTACTATCTCTATTGTTTTGATCATGGATCTGTAATTTGGTTGGCATGCACGTTTCTAATATTCACTTCCTACTGCCTACGCGTTTACGTTTGCTCCTGCTTCACCTTCGTCTTCTTCTTTTTCTTGTACATATATGTATATACTTGATAAATAAAAAATAATAATAGTAAATAAAAGTATTTAATTGTGGATTATAATGTTTTTATTATGGGTCTTGCCATCGAATACAGCTTAAGAATATTAAAAAAATTACAAAAAAAACATAAAATTATACGATTATCGATCAAACACATATATGTGAGTATGTGTGTGAGTGTGGGTGTGTGTGTGTTTGTGTGTGTGTGTGTTTACGTTATGTATATAAATTATTTTGTATTTGGTATAAAACAAATAAATTTCCTCGCTCTACAGCTCTGCATTGTAAGACGACTTTAGAAATTAGAATGCTAGGCATATATGTAGTATATGCGTATAAGTAGTAGGTAGATATAGAAAAATATTTATAAATTTGTTTCAATATATGCATATATTTATGTATTTACAACTTAAACAACAGCTAGTTAAAATAAAACTTACATAAAAGTGTGACTTGTTGTTGTTGTTGCTTTAGTTGATATATTTCAAAGATTTCCATCTTCATTTCTTCTCGTCTCATTTCTTAAACTTAAACTTAAATGATCATTTAAATTATTTGGTCGAAAAAACAAACGATTTTCAAACAAACAAGCAAACAAAAACTATACTCGTATTTGTTGTTAAATATCAGAAATCAAATTTCTCAAACTATTCTCGCAGCTTAAAAAACTAACAACAAAAAACTTGCAGCCGAAAGAATTGTTTTTTTTTTTTTTGTTTTTGGGGCTGCTTCCATTTCACAACAACAAGAAAAGGAGGGAGGAATATTATTAAACAAAAAATAAAATAAAACATAATGAACTATAATAATCAAACAAAAATCTCAAAGTGTGTGCGCAATTATTGCTTGAGCATAAATTATTGTTTTTCTTTTTTTTTTTTAAATACACATCCAATACAATAATGTGAAGGGTTTTGGGTTCTGTAGGGGGGTCTGTGGGGTGTGCAAGAAGGTATTGGAGTCGATGAGGAATAAGCGTCGCAGGAAACGGGGGTTCTGAGCCAGGATGTCCATAAGACGCGTTGAAGGACATTTTTTGATTAAAGTTTTTGTTTGTTTACATATGTTGATGTACTCGTACGTAATTTTTGTTAACATTTTTTGTTTGTTTTGTTTACATTAGAGCTTCATGAATGTTTATTTGTGGACTGTGGAAAACTGATATAAATTTTAGAGCGTACAACTATAGCTCTATGAATGTTTTTGTTTTTTTCTACAGAGCGTGGGAATCTGCGTGATCTTTATTTGTCCGCCCAAGGATATTTTAAAGAGAGAGTGAAGTTAGAGCACATATTAGCAACCCATAATTCATGTAAATTAAATTTTGAACTGTTTGGTCTGGTAAATACATAAAGATAAGAACTTAAAACGAGAGAAAAATGCTGTATATTTTCTCCGTCCACCAAACAGTTCAAAATTTAGTTTACATGCATGATGGGTCGCTAATAATTATGTTCCAACAGCGGTGGCAACGAAACTCCAGCACCACCTAAAAAATCCTCGAGCAGAACAAATAGAAGCTGCACAGTTTGCCGAACTCTGTAAAAAAAAAACAACATTCATGGAGCTCTAGTTTTTCGCCCTTAAATTTAAATCTGTTTTCTACAGTCAAAAAAAAAACATTCATGAAGCTCTAATGTAAAAAAAAATGTTAACAAAAATTACCTACGAGTACATCAACATATGTAAACAAAAAAAAAGTAATTTAAAATGACCTCCGACGTGCCTTATTTATATCTTAGTTCAGAACCCCCCTTTCCTGGGATCTTGGCTTCCCTATCTCCTTATTCCCTATCTTATTATTTGAGTATACAACAGAATACCACGAGTCTTCGCAATAAAAACTGGGGGTACAATCATGTATAGTATGTAAAATACACGACAAGCTAGAACGCAGAGATAGCCGAGCAGAGCCGACTATGGGCGGTTGCCCTGAAAAACAAATAAATATCGGAGCTATGAACAATTTCAAACAAACTTGATGTGCGTGCAACTTAGAGGAATGCCAGACATCAAGCCAGATATCAAAAGCAATTATAATATGAGAGTTAGGGGCGTTCATACAGACAGACGCGCGAAACAGACACACAGTGCTCCAAGAGGAATGCAGACATCAAGTGAGTCAGACAGATAGGTGTTCGAACAGACATACAAACGGGCATCTAGCTTTTAAGTGTTTGGCACAAACTGACGAACGGACATAGCCATATGGTCTACAATGCGCTTTTCTAAGCCTTTTCGCTTAAAGTGTAGCTTAAACAAATGCTTCCTTACTGTACAGGATATTTAAATACTATGGGCGACTTGCGCGCTCACTTGACCTCAACTCAATAAATACATAATTAACTTAATAACAAAATGTGGCGGCATATATGTAATAATAAATAAAATAAGATACATAAAATTACTTACAGCTTCCCCTACTCGATCCACAGTTCTCTACACTATTTCTTCATTTCGATATTTCTTCTTCATCTTCTTCATATTCTTCTTCTTAGCTCGATCGTGCGTTTGGAAATAATGTTATTTTCCATAAAACACATAAAATATCTCTGGAAACCTTAATTATACTGTAAGTTTCTCTTCTTGTCTTCTTCTTCTTATTTTTTAGTGATTTGTAACTCTTCAGAGATAACAATTGTTTCAACTTTGGTTGCATGGGGATGTATTGGATAGCCCTGGCTTGGATACGTCTACATACCCCAATCAACTAGTTCAGTTTTTAATGGCAAATAATTTATACAGACATGTTCCTGTTTACGAATTCAATCACATAATGCGGAATCGAAATCGAACAAATTCGGAATTTAGTTGTGCGAATTAAGGCGTTTCGTAGGTTGCCACTGTTCGAATCATTGTTGAATAATAATGGAATAAGAAACGCTTATCAATTGATCGAAAGCCGGAATAGGCCTCCTGATTATCAAATTTTCCAAAGGTCATCAATGTTATTTTGATAGTTATTTATAATAATTCGAAGTGATGAGAGTTTTCAAGGAATAACATCCTAAACGCCATTGAAAAGAGATATAGTTTCGTATGACTTATAACAGGATTGTTCTTAATTCCGCTTCCTTTGAGTTTCATATTTCTTCTTGGAAATTTTCTGTTAAAAATAGTTTGTTTCCATTTGCAAAATATACCAAATATCATTACGAAAATGAAACATGGTTTCGTTTTTATGTAAAATCGATCTAATTTAAGCAGGAAAACAAGATTGGTATTAATTTCTTGTTTGCTTAAGTTTCCGATTTCAAATATTTTAAAATCTCTTGGATGCCTTATACGCTACGTCAAAATTGAAAGGTTTGCGGAAATTTCGTTTCGTTTTCATTTAAAATCTGACAAAGTTAAATGTTAGAAGAAGAATAGTTTTCATTCCGATTCGTTCGATTTCAATTTGTTAAGAGTTTTAAAAATCGAAAAATTATATGAGATATGTAGAGTTTTTAAAAAGATCAGTTGGCATTGAAAGTGGTTTGCAAAAATGTTTCGTTTTCATTTCAAAACCGGAAGAGTTGAGCATTAAAGTGGGATTTTTCTTCTACTTTGTTTCAGAAAAATGTAAAATTTTGATAATTTGGTTTCAGAGATATTACGAGCTTTATACAGACGCCTATTTGCCTTTCAATACACACTTTGCAATTTCAACTGTCTGTTTCTCTGTCTGTCTGTCTTTCGCTAATGTGTGTGTGTGTGTTGTCTGTGTGTGTGTGTGAACAGTTTTCTTTAACAGTTAATTCACTGGCCAGCAATTTTACCGGCTTCCCCCTCTCTCTCTCTCCCTCTCTCCCTCTCTCCCGCTCTCCCACTCTCTTTCTCTCTCTATTTCTGTCCTGCCCTGTCACATTTGTGCCACGCTTGAGTTTTCGTACTTATTGTACTTAAAAAATTAATTAAGCTTATGTATTAATTTGTTTTACGATTCTCGCCTTCCTTGCTTTACATATCAACTTCTTTCTACACACACACATACACATGCATACATAAGTGTATATGTATATGTCTGTATGTGTATCATAAATAAGTTGTTGCCTAAAGTGTGAGTTTTTGTTTTTGTGTTTTTTTTTTTTTGATTTGTTTTTTAGTCGGTAATAAAATTGTTTTAAGATTTTAATGCTGTCTGATTTCAACTTTTTTGTTTTTGTGTTTCTTTCTTTTTTCTTTTTTTTTTTTTTTTGTTAATGTGCGCCAAGTCTTTTGGTTGTTGTTGTTGCTGTTGCTATTGCTGTAGTTTGTTGTTGTTGTTGTTGTTGGTGCTTTTGTTGTGAATACTGGCATTGCGTGCGGAGCAGAGCCAACGCACGCCACGCCTGCTTCTAACTGTAGAGCAGACTGTTCTTTTGGGGCAGCTTGAGGAGACGACGGGTGCGGAACTCGTAGGCGCGACGACAGAACATTACCAGCTCGGGATTTGTGTGGTCGGGAACGGTGCGTACGGGATAACAATTGGTCGTATTGGTGCGTCGGGGCACAATGCTCACATCCTCGACATCCTCCTCGGCAGCGCGCAGACGACGGCGATATCTAAAAGCAGCAGAGAAGAGTATGTAAAAATTGTGGTTCAAAAACTATTCGCACTATTCCCACTCACCTGCAATACTCGCTAAAGGTGAGGACGTAGCATTTGTCCTCGATGCAGGCCACTGAGTTGTGATCACGATGACGCGAGGCGTACACCTCGTCGGGACAATCGTTGCGCTGACGTCCCTGATCCGTGTGCTCAGGACGATAATACCAAAGCAGCGACATCATCATCTCACCTGTGGGTATTGGCAAGGGAATTTTTATTTATTTGTGAAGTTGAAGTTTGAAGTCATTGCTCACCATCCTCAGGATTTTGCCAGAGGTGCGCCACCTTGGCCACATAGGGCAGCTCGTTATCCTCGTTGGCCTTTAGCAGCACACAGTCGCGCGTCCGTATGATGTCCCCCTCAACGTGTCGCATGGCCGGATAGCACGTGCGCAGTACCAGCGGATCGTCGCTCTATATAGAAGGGGTATAAAACAGCATATGATTCAACCGGTATTGCATTATACAAGTATACAAGTATAGTATTATCCTGGTGGTTGAAATCTTTCTTTCACATGCAATTGTATAATTTGGTTCCTATATCTTCATATAATTAGAAAAAAATCTGGCAACTTAATGATATAGTAATCCCATCGAACCCCGACTTTTGAATTTATAAATTCACTTTTTTGTAGCCTTATTTGTTTCCAATATTTTATTAAACAAAAAAGTTTTTCAAACCAAGATTGTTAGGCTTGTCCGATTCGACTCAGACTTTACAAGGTTCGCTATATGTATCTTATTTGGTTCCAATATTTTCATAGGGTAAAAAAACCTAGTCGTTTCTATGGCAGTTTAATGATATAATAGTCGATTTATATGAAACATCCTTGTACCTTATATGATTCCAATATTTTTACAAACAATAAAGATTTTCAAAGCAAGATTCTTTTACTCTGATGGTTGCTATGCTTGTCCGATCCGATCCTATATGTATCTTATTTGGTTCCGATATCTTTACAAACACAAATGTTGTTTATAAAAAGACTTCACACTCTGATGGTTCCTATGACATCTATACTATATGATACATAAGCATTTATCTCGATATGTTTGCATACAAAAAAGACTTAAATTATAATCGTCCCTATGGCAGCTATATGATACATATATTAGTTCGATTCAGTTCAAATTCAACATTATAGAATAATAATAAGCACAAGACAAGAACAAGCCACAAATTTTGTTGAGAAAACTTAGAAAAAAAACTTTAATGATCTGCTTTCAGGAATGAAAGAACTCTGTGCAGATATTCAACGCAATATCTTTACAGCTGATAGAGAAGTTTCCATGACTATATCTATATTCGTTTCGACATGATGTATCTATAGCATGGACTCTGTCTGGAAGCTCTATAACATATGCTACGGTATAAGAAATATCCAATCTAACCACTAACAAATCCTTGTTCGGTAAACTCCTTCTCATTGTGTAAAGATGAAAGACTATTATATGATATAATTAAAAGTTCATATATAGAATATTTAAGCCTTAACATTATGAGTATGTTATCGGAGTCCTCAAATGCTTCAAATCTTTATTATGTTAGCTTCTAGTAGTTTAAGAGTCAAATAAAAACAGTCGACCCAACCCAAATAATTTGTGGGGAATCGGACATTAATATCGGATCAGATTTATATTCAATATTTGGATATTAAATATTTGATAACATCACAGATTTTTTGGTAATTTGGAGTTTTTTCTTGTGGTCATATAAATCGGAAAACTTTAGCTTTAACTTAACTTAGTGGTTTGGAGCGCAAAGAAAAAAGTGAATGGAAGTTAAAAAAAAAAAAAGAAATGGGCAAAGCCTATAACACAATAACTGCTAGATGATGGAAGAGCGGAAACTTTTGGACTGCTATCGAGACTATCAATTGCTTGATCAACGTGTATTAGTGATAAGCCTTCTTTCAACACTTACATTGAGAAATACTGGACCCTGAAAGGGCTTGCCGGCCCATACCCAACCATTGTTCCATTTGGGCACCACATTGGCACGCGTGGCCGGCGGTTGGGTTTCGTCCACCTCGTAGGAGACGCCACCAGGGCGTTGACGCTGTCGCTTGCGATTGCCAAACTTGCAGCGGGAGCGCGCCCGCTTCGTGTGGTTGTGGGCGTAGGCTTGACGCGTCGGTGGCGGCAGACTGGGCACCAGGAACTTGTGTTGCTCATCGGAATGTTGAGGTTGTGGTTGCGGTTGCGTTTGCGTTGTTGGCATTGAAAGCTCATCTGTTTGCTTCGTTGTTGCCAAGTTGTTGTTGCTGTTATTATTGCTTGTGCTTGCCACAGCCTCAGCGGTTGTATCTGTTGCTGTGGTGGTACTGGTGGTTGTGGTTGTGGTGGTGCCACCTGCTTCCAGGGACGCTGCATGCTTTTGCAAATTTGCCGCTTGATACTCATTGTTGTTGGTCTCTGTGGCCACTGTGGCGGTTGTTGGAAATTCGCCGCTCGTTGTGGTTGCGGCGTTCTTCTTAGTCTTAACCGCCGGCTGCTTGCGCGGCTGTTTAGCTTTCGATTTGGTTGCGGCGGACTGTTTGCGCGGCTTCTTGGCAGGCGGCTCATCGGCGGCGAGTTCTGCTTCTGCCATTGCCGCCGCCGCTGCCGCTGCTGCTGCTGCTGAGGTAGTTGCCGTTTCTGCCGACAGCTTGAGCTCCGCGGCATTCACGCTGCGCATGTGCGCCAACACAATGCTCGCGGCGCTGCTACATTGGGTTTGGAGCGGCCTTTTCGTCTCCGATTTGGAGCGTTTCTCGCTTACTGGTTTCGATTGCTTGCCAGCTTTGCTGCCACTTTTGGCCGCTGACGTCGATGTGGCTGTAGTTGCCCCTGCCCCTGCCCCTGCGGCTTTAGGTTTTGTTGTTGCCGCCGGCGCTGCTTTTAGTGTGAGCGGCGAGGGCGTGGAGGGGGCATAGAGACTATGTGGTTGGCCGCGACTGCTGTTTAGCTCCGGATCGGAGAAATAGCCGCGCGCCACCGTATCAATGGTTTCCAGGATGTGTAACGCAGCAATGGCCTGTTTGCGCGGCCGTGCGCGTTTTGGCGAGGCAGCCGGCGAGCTTGTGGAGGCGGCCACCACTTGCTGCTCTGCGGCCGAGTCGAGGAGCGCAGTCGTTGACGTTGACGTCGTCGCTGTAGTGGCTGTGGAGGTCGGTGTTGCCGTTGCCGTTCCTTGTTTCCGCGCACGTCGCTGCTCCCGCGCCTCCCGCTTACGCTGAAGAAGCGTCTCGCGTCGCTGCTCGCGTACACGTTGCTTCTGGCGTTCGGTTAGAACCAGTTGGCGACGCTTCACATATTTGGCCGGCACACGGCCATAGCGTCTGCCATATTTGCGGCTCAGACAGAGATAGGCTTTCGGCTCGGCCTGCTTAATGAGGCTCTTGTAGCTGTGGGCCGATGATTTTTTGCTCTGCTGTCCGCCCTTACACTCCAGAATTTTGATGCGCTTGCTGCCAGATGTGGAGGCGGCGGCGGCTTCTTCTTCGTTTTCTGGCTGGGGCTGTTCAGGTTCAGGCTTCGTTTCGGTTTCCGTCTCTGGCTCCGGCTCAGTTTTGATTGTTAGCTTCAAATCAGGCAGACTATTGCTGTCGTTGTTGTTGTTGTTGTTGTTGATTTTACTACTTTGGCTGATATGCGAAATTGTTGCTGCCACACCAGCAACTGCCACATAATCGTGTTCTATTTTGATTTTGGTCTCTGCTTTGATTTCCGCTTTAAGTACAAAAGGCAACTTTGGTTCGTCTTCTGCAAGCTGCTGTTGCTGCTGCTGTTGTTGGTGTTGTTGTTGTAATTGCTGTTGCTGCTGCTGCTGTTGCTGCTGATGGTCGTCTGCCTCCTTGGCAGTGGCTGCCTCTTTGGTCAGCATCTGCTGTTGCTGCTGCTGCGCCGCATAAACCATTTCGCGCGCCATTGTCTTACCAATGCGCGCCTTGCGTGCCACGCCCACTACGGGCACGGTGGCTGCTGCCGCCGGCAGTGTCATTGTCACTGTGAGCGGCGGTGGCGGCGGCGTTCCAGCCGTTAAATCATAAGCCTCTATATCAGACGCTTGCGTCTGAGTTTCTTTCTCATCGGCACCCGTCTCCTTGCCGCTCTGCTCCTCAAGTTCTAATTCCTCTTCCAATTCCTCCTCCATTAGCAATTTATCATCGCTGGCGCAGTAGCTTTCGGGCGGGGTGGGCGGCTGCATTACATGCGCTTCGTATTGACTTTTGCCGTTACTGTTGTTGTTGTTGTTGTTATTGTTGTTGCTTTTATTACTGTGGTTGTTGTTGTTGTGCTCAGTTTTGAGCTCCGTTTTAACCAGCACCTGACATTGGGTGCCGATGTTGTTGGTGTTCAAAGCCGCTGTTGCAGCTGCGGCTGTAATTGCTATCGTGTTGTTGCTGTTGGTGTTGTTGTTGTTGTTGCCATTTTTAACTGGGCCCCTACTGGTAGTCAGCGTTGTTGTAGTGTTGTTGCTGTTGTTGCTTGTCGGCGGCGGCGTATGCAACATGTTGCTGCTGTTGTTGTTGCTGATAAGCAAACTGTTGCTGTTGCTGCTGCTGCTGCCACTCAAATGCATATTGTTGCTGCTGCTGTTGTTGTTGCTGTTGCTGTTGTTGTTGTTGCTGCTGCTCGTAGAGTTCACTATCATACTGCTGTGATTGCTCCTGCTGCTCGTCCTGTGCATAGGACTGCTGCTGTTGTTGCTGCTGGTTGTGCTGCTGCTGCTGTTCTTCTTGCTGCTGCTGCTGCTGCTGTTGCTACCAATATGAGGCCCAGTATGGACGTTTTTTGGACACGATTGTTGCATTGGACACGGACACTGTGGCGGATACTCTGCAATTATGAGGGAAGTGTACAAATTAGAAGAGTTTTCAAAGCAAATCACTTAAACACACTTAATTGGTATTATCCACGGCACAAGCCGAAGCGAATATGTATATCCTTGCAAGCTAACTTTGTTTCGCTCCAAATTAAGTTTTAAGAACTATTACATTTAGTGTAGTGTTTATTTTGGAAATATAAATAAATAAATGAACTACTAATAACTACAACGAATACAAATAAAATTATCTACTGAAATAAATAAAGAGGAGGTCTTTAAACAACGCGTATGATAAACTGGACAAATGTATAGTAAATTTACAATATCCCTCAGGCAAAATTTGGTGAAACTGATTGTTTCTGAGATATTGGCATTCATAAGGACAAACCTTACTTACTGCGCCTGTCCTTTTCCCCATATAGCTGAGCTCTTTTTTTGTCATATCAATCGCTGTTATTAGCTTTATCTAACAGTTTATTCATTCATCAAAAGTATGTAAGTCAGAGGTATTTGGATACGAGGTTTGATGAGTCTGATTGTTAAAGACTCTGAAATATGGGCGTTCATACATTCAAACACTATTTATATTTTGGTTAAGTCACGCTTTATAAGTAAATTACTTAAAGGTATTCCCATGAAACGTTTGGTGAGTAGTCTCCCAGTTCAAGATATTCATGTGGATAAACACTATTTACCTATTAGGCATGGTTTAATTTTTTTTTTTTGCAAAGGTGTACACCTGAAAGGGAATAAGTTGGGAGTGTGGGGACTGTAGGGATAAAATTTGCCACTGATGGTAGTTTGGCTATCTAGTTTAGGCTAAGAACCATACTTTTCCTTACCCATATACGGCCCCTGTATGCTGCGCGTGTAGCACTGTCCGGCGGCTGGACTGCCGCCGGGACTGTAACCGGCGTAGTAGCTGGGCGGACCCGGAAAATGTTCCAGATGCTGCGTATGTGCGGGCACTAGTTGTGTGACGGCCGATGTTGGAGGGCCAGGCGCCAGAGGTTGTTGTTGGGGCTGCGGTAAAGGCGTCTGTCCTGCTGACGTTGGAGCCTGTACTGCGCCCGTTGATGGCAATGAGCCAGATGCGCTTACGGGTGTCTGACCGGTGGCGGCTGTGGCTGCTGTTGACGATGGCGGCTGTGGCACTGGGTGTTGCGGCGGCTGCTGCTGCTGTTGTTGTTGTTGTTGTTGTTGCTCATACAATTCGGCCAACGGCGGTGGTGGCGGACCGTGCTGATAGTACGGATAGCGTCGATAGGCGCCGGGCGGCGGTGGATGCGGTGGCGGCGGCGCACTCTGATAGACTTTGGTTGAGAAATACGGCTGATAGGCGGGTGGTGAATAGCACATGACCTCATTAGGATACGGTGAGTAATAGTTGGGCGGATAGGCCGTTGAATAGTGGATCTGGGCTGCGTGCATCGATCGTGGATACGGCACACCCGGATGTGCGGCGGCTGCGGCGGCAGCGGCCGCAGTAGCGGCCACGGCGGAAGCGGCAGCAGCTTGTTGCTGATGGTACTGCTGCTGTTGCTGGTGTTGCTGTCCCGTTAGCGGTGTCGGCTGTGCGTGATGCGGCGGTTGCGTTTGATGGGCGCTGCTGTAACGCAGGGGCGTGAGGTCCGCACCTCCAAGCAGCACCTCTGAGCCGTCGGTTTGGGGTGGCTGGGATGTTGGTGATCCTTCCTCCTCGGTCTCATGTAGCTTCTTAACCGTTGGCGGCGCTGGCGGCGGCACCTGTTGTTGCGCGGCGGTTGCGGCTGGCGGCGGCGCTGCTGCTGCAATAACGTGCGGCGAGATCAGTGGACCAGCGGGTTGGTAATAGCCTGCAAGTGAAGAAGATACAGATTATTAGCAATAGCGGTTAAATGTGAAGGCAATTGAAAGATCATAGCTTGGGCAGAAGGTAGAAAAAGAGAAGGTACGATGACACGTTCACTTCCGCAACATCCAAAAACTCATCTAGAGATGGACACGCAACTAAGTACGGAACATCACGGCAACTCACGCGCATAGACAAAGTCGGGAATGCAACAGCAGATTTGTGCTTTCTCTAACTAAATACAATACCTTCCTAGTTTATAACTTTTTAAAGATTTTAGAGGTTTAGTGAAGAGGACAATCTTCTTCAATGGAGACAGCAGTAGTAGAAGAAGCAACATAAAGATAGGCTGGTAATGGTCAGTGGTTGACGGATTAATCTAACTCAGATAATTTTTAGGATTTATCGAGTTATGAGTAATTTGTTTAATTAGTGTTGGCAGAGATGATTTACAATATACAAGTAGGATGTATAGTATGTGAAGATGAAGACAAAACCACTAACTACTTAGCTTAATGAGTAAGAAATATTTACTACAATTTTCGAATCAGCTAACCAGTTCATCAGCCACTGCATTTAAATTGCTTCTAGAAGTGTTCCCGGAAATTAATTTTCGTTTTCCATTTAGCACCGAAGAGCATTTATATATCCTTAACAATTAACAATTATTGCTCAACTGCTTATTCCTACAAGGATGGTAATTGTTGCTCTTGAATAAATCGTATCTTCTTTCAGAAATCTTTTTTTGTGAGACAATAATACTAGGCTATAAAGCCATCTTCGAGATGGACATTATAGTAAGTTGCTAAAGGGATGTCAATAAGAATTAATTCAGTATCAATAACATCGGTGTGGAAGACTCTTCTTTATAAAGCTTTGAAATGCAGACCTGCATTATAATTTTGTTAGAATATTATATTTTCTTTGCTTTAAACCTTTAAAAAGGAAGTTTTTACAAAGATAAAGAAATATATTTTTAGGAATAATTACACAAATTATTAAATTGGATGGTTAATGAAGTTGCATGATTTTTGTTATGAATACGAATCTATTAAGTAGCAACAATAAATATTAAGAAATATTATCAACTTTGTTTATTGCCCAACCCATTATTTATATTTGGAACAGGCTTGGGCATACGAATTGAATGCTAATACAAGGTTTTAAATATAAGGATCCTGCATACTTTCTAATTCATGTACAGTCTACTACTAGTTATGTAAATGTTTATTTTTGAGCAGAATTCGATAATTACAAGTATTATATAGCATTACCTAAGGAATTAAGTCGGAGAAAATTTCGTTCAAAGGGAACTTAGGAACTGGCTAAGGTATTAGAATTAGCATTGCTACTACTCCTTAGTATTTTGTTGGAGTAGGGAGTTTCCCAAATGTCTACTTTAGACCAGAGTTAGTAAATACTTGCCTTAATTAGAGTGAATTTCGATCAAGTTGAATCGAAGGAGTTATATTGATTTGTGTGCTTGTTTAAAGGGAATTTAGGAGCAAGCATTCAAGAATTTATAACTAGACAACTATTAGATACCTATACGTTGCCTTTATCGGAGAGAATTTCAATCAATGCGAATGAAAGGTAGTTAGGCTTATGATTGGTATGTTTTAGTGTTAAATGGGGACTTAGGGTAGCTTATTGGCGCTTGTGTAATTCTTGTAAGTCACGAGTTATATCGCTACTTAAAAGCATTTTGCCTGCTCACGATCACCACCAAATCAACATCATCACCATTATCAGTTAACACACACACAAACACACACATGCGTCTCTAGACTAAAGTGAAAGTTGGCAAGCGCCTTGCTGGCTGGCTGCCTGCCTGCCTGCCTGCCTGACTGGCTGGTTGGCTGGTTGGCTGACTGGCTGCTGGTTGTTTCAACCTGCCCCAAAACCAGTCGGACAACTGGCAACGAAGCCAGCCGATAAGTGGGACTCAGCTGGTTTTGCAACAATTTCCCGCTTTTGGTGAAAAGTTGCAGCTGACCCCACCCCATCCCTCCCCTCCTTGTATGTAGCATCCCTGGCATTACCTCTTCCAAGCATGTGAGCCGCGTACAAGATGTCGTGAAAATGATGAGCCGCGTGCTGCTGCAGAAATGTGAACGATTCGGCAATGTTGGCGGCCATGACAGCGGCCGCCGCCTCATCCGTGAGGCGTGCCCCCAATGCCGGCGGTGTCAGCACTGACGCCAGTGGTGCCTGTGGCAGCGGCAGCGGCAGTGGCTGTGGCTGTGGTGGCGGCGGCTGTGGTGCTGGCACATATGCGTGTGGCGTAAATGCCGTGGCCAGTGCACTGGCATGGCCCAGACCGTTAGGAGGGCCGTTGCCCGTTGGCGACAGCGCCGAGGCCGTGGAGTGGGTCGAGCGATCCGTTTCGCAGGTACCGCTGCTGCTGGTGCTGCCCACACTGGAGCAGCGTTGTTGTAGCAGCTGTGGGGCGGGCGGTGAGACACGCAGCGTTTTCAACAGCTCCGAGCTAGCGTGTTGATTCTTGCACAGATTTGCGACGACTGAGGACGCGATTGTGGGTGTGGGTGTGGATGTGGGTGCGGATGCCGGCACCTGCGTTCCTTTTTTCGTAGTTTCTTTTAGGCGCATTTTTCGTTGGGTATTCTTATATAATAGTACTTTGTTTTTGGTTTCTGTTTTATTATTTAATTTTTTTTTTTTTTTTGATTTTTTAATCGTTTTGATTTTTTGAAGCAACGTATTCTTTTACGTATTTTCGATTTTGTATTTGTTGTTTATGTATTAAAAATATTTGTATATGTTTGTATATTTGTATATATATATATATTTATGTGTGTGTATATATATTGGGGTTTGTATATATGTATATATATTTGCGTATAGGCATATGTATTTGTATATATGTATGTATGTTTAACAAGGAAGTTTCGTTGTAAGGCAACTCTTTTAACAGTTCTTCTTTTTTTGGTTTCTCAAAATTGTTTCTGCTTATTGCTTTTGATTATTCCACATTTATCCTTTGTTATATTTTGTGCGACGTTCGCCTGTGGAAGTTGACATTAATATTAATGACGTCACAGTTACACAAACACAAACACACAACCACAAATTTTTTTAATTGTGATCATAATTAAGGTGGATTGCAAGAAAATGTCAGTTATTTATGTTTTTATTGCATAATTGTATATTTTTCGCGCGATTTTTGGTGCGTTTTTGTCACGTTTTTTTTGTAGTAGTTTTATTTTATTGTGCGCGCTTTTTAGTTACTTTGGTAATACAAAAGCATTTCTTTCATAAGTTATTAAGCCCAAATTATTGTATTAACGTAAAACATGTCTGGAAGCTCTAAAAAAAACTCTTGCTCTCAAGGAAGAACTGATTTGCAAAAGCTTAAACAGTGATGGGTTGAGAATAAAAGAATTATAGGGCGGTTTTATATGATTAAGTATCTAATCGAAGATCAAGGTAATCACTAGACAAAATAAAGATTTTCCATCCCAGAACCCTTAAACTCTTCACGACTCTGTATAAGCATTGCTGAGAAAGCGTAGAGCAATTCTTTGAGACCAGTGTTGATAGGCATCCAAGATATAGAAGAAGTTATCGAACTCCAATTCTTTCACTCGCTTTAAGAGTTTAAAATTCCATAAATATTGCTCGACTAAATTTAAAAATAAAGAGAGCGCTTAACAATCTTGAATTAATTAAGTTGAATTGATTAAATCTGATACAAATGCTTCTGAAGCCCAAGAGGATTTAAAAAGTATTGCAAGTAATATATTCCACCGAAAGCAACTATTTAAATAAATGCGTATTCTATTTTTGGAATTAGATATGGAGCACTATTCGGAACGTTAGAAGACTGCTGGAATATGTTGCAGAAAACAAAATAATTTTGGTGTTTTCATCAAAGGTCTAGAGAGATATCATTTGTTGCCTTTCGTAGAATTAAGAAAAATGTAACACCCTGAAAATCTTTTGATTCAACAGCGTACATAATAGTTTTTGTATTTTTCAAGAGAATTTTTTCAACCTCCGATAAGACGCTTCTGATCGCAGAATCATGGAATTTTGTCTGCTGTTCGAAAATGAATAATGACGAGTGAGACATTCCCGTAGTTAGCCAAATATATGTATATTTTTTGTATTGTTTATACAATTTATAATACGCTTTATGTACATCTCTTTTATTGAGTATATAAAACAGTTTGTCGTGACTGACTGGCTGGTGATCAAGACTCAGTGGAATTGCAGTTTGAACGCAGGAAATTTGAGCTCCAAAAGGGGAAAATGGGCTCCAGTATTTCTATGAGACATGCGCCCCAAATTATTAGTATTTTCTCATGGACACACAAACGGAAAAAGCTAGTAAGCTTCAATTTAAACACAAGTTTTCTTTCATGGTGTAGGTGAGCGGTTATGGTAATTTCGAACTCTAAAAGATTATATCAGCTCATCCGATGCAGACAGTTAAAAATATATTTATTTTATTATTGTATAGGTATGTACTAGATATCTTTCTGCTCACATTGAACTCATTTCCTGAAAAGCTTGTATAGGAACTACCCGCCAGTAGCAAATTACTTTACAAGTCACCGAACATATGTACAAGTATGCACATATGTATATAATATATTTAAATATGTATAAGCATTTATGTAAATACGCATGTGTACTTATGTATGGTTTTTTTTTTGTGCTGAAATAGTCGAGAAACAACGACGAAAGCAAATAGGCAACCAACCATCTGGTTGCTTTCGTTCTCCCAACACTCTCCCACGCTCCAATGTTGTGCCAGGAACGGACGCAAGCAACACCAACGGTGAACAGCGAGAAGCAGCAAAAGCAGCAGAAGCAGCAACAAAGCAACAACCAAAGCAACAACAACAACAACAACGAAAGGTGGTGTGCATGAGAACTGCAGCATGACAGCCGGGCCGTGTAAATTTGTTGACGCCAGCCTTCTAATATTGAGACGTCTCTTCAACATGCCTAGCGGCACGTAGACGGCCACACACACACACGTACAGCCATGCATGTGTGGTAGCAACAACAATTTGAAGTACACATTAATGTTGGCCGCCCTCCTCTTCAGCCATCGTTTAAACATACACATTGTACATAGTGTTGCCATTACATAAAAGTGTTTTAAAAGCAGAAATATACTTTCGTTTATCAATCATTTATACGAAGTTTGTGTTGAAAAAAATATATCGTTATCAAATAACTATATAGTAATAGTAGTATCATATGAAATTATAATAGTGTGATATTGTGATACGAGTGTAAGGACTGTGCCGATAAGAAGTTCCACATTTTGCAAGCAAATAATTCTAGAGCTAATTTCCTAAACCTCTTCTCTAAAACTCAGAAAAGATTACAATAATTTGTAACTTTCGTGCAGTTTTTGTTTTCTAAGAAGCATACGAGTATTTTTATTTAAGATTTTAAAGGTCTTTTTGGTATAAGAATGCAGTTATGTTAAGTTCTTGTTTTAATCCCTAATTTTCTCTATAGTTTAATTCATCAAATCAAAAGGTTCATTTTGAACTTTGTTTCCATATCCATAATTTCCTCTATCGTTTAATTCATCAAATCAAAAGATTAATTTTTAACTTTGTTGCACTTTTTGTTTTTCGAGAAGCAGATTTTAAATGAAGAAAAAGTTTTTTCTTAATATAAGATTGTCGAATGTGTTAAGTTCTTGTTCATATCCCTAATTTCCTCTGTCGTTTAATTCCTCAAATCAAAACGTTAATTTTTAACTTTGTTGCACTTTTTGTTCTTCAAGAAGCAGATTCTAATTTGATAAAAAATAGTTTTTTTATAAGATTTTAGAATGTGTTAAGTACTTGTTTATATCCCTAATTTCCTCTATCGTCTAATTCATCACATCAAAAGGTTAATTTTGAACTTTGTTGCATTTTCGTTTTTCAAGAATCAGATTTTAGTTTGGGAAAAAGTTGTTTCTTAATATAAGAATGCAGATGTGTTAGGTACTTGTTTATATACCTAATTTTCTCTATAGTTTAATTCCTCAAATTTAACACAGACAGAGCTGTTCATTCACTATTTTCGTGTTGTTCTTGCCACCCACTTGTTTTTCACAATTTTATTCTCAAGGATGCTAAGGAATTTTGTAAAATAGGGTGCTTTAGTAATGAGGATGAGCTGCACATTGTACAAAAAATTATAGCCGAAAACACTGCCAACACATATCGACAAACATAAAATGTGTACGAGTATGTATGTATGTATGTATGTCTGTATGTGTGTATCAGCACTTAACCGCCCACGTTTCGTCATCACCGGCTTTCATGTCTTGACGTCACAAATGATGGCATTAAAATGGCTCCACATTATCACGCCTATGGCGCCAATGACGTGTAGTCTATGTATGCGTGTACATATGTACAACAATGGTGTGCGCATGTTGTTGCTGTTTTTGCTATTGTTGTAGTTGTTGTTGTTGGTGTTGTTGTCGTCGTCGTTATCAGCTATCAAAATTAATTTACAGCTTTGTCTGACTGACTGATGAAAATCCTGCATTTGACATTTTAAAACGCATTTGACTTTATGTGGGGACGTGGGGAGGGAGGGCACGTTCGAGAGAGAGGGAGAGAGAAAGAGGAAAGAGAGTAGGCTAAGAGAGTGAGAGAGCGCATCAACTGAGTGTCAGCGCAGGCGAGAGGAAATGAGCGTTTGGTGGGTGGCTGTGTCAACTGTCCGATTGTGAAAGTGTTGTTGTTGTTGTTGTTGTTGTTGTTGGTTGGAGTTGAGTGCTGTCAGGTGTTATTATTTAATGTCTGTCTGGCCTGTGCCTGTCAAATGCGGCAACATTGTGTAATAGACTTTTGCCAATGCTAACACACTCACACACACATACACACACGCAATACGCAGACAATTTGTCAACGCTTGCACTTGACCTACAACGACAGTTATCTATAAACACATGCCTGTACATACATACATACATATGCATGTATATGTATGTACATGTGATGCGGAGATGCACGAGCAGTGCGTACAGTCGAATCTCTTTGTTAAAGAACATTCAGACACACACATACAAGTATGTATACAAAAATATGTAAATAAGGCACTTTTCTGCATTTAAACAGATTTGTATTTGTACCAGAGAGGTAAATGTTCGCCCGTCTGTCCATCTGTTCGTCTGTATGAACGCCTGGATTTCTTGAACGGCTCCACCCACATGGACCAAACATTGTGTGTAGATTCTTCTAGGCCCTAGGCAACTAGCGTTTTTTTCCCCCGCTATGGAATTCCCTCAATAATTATTTTTAATAAAGTTATCCACTAAATGCCGTAACTAATACTAAAGTACTACTATAGTGAAAAAGTAATTTGCATTCATAGATTGAACAATTACTCCTTTAAAATACAATTCTATTCAAATTTGATAAAAATAGAGCAAACTGGCAGGCACATTTTAATATGGTTCTGAAATATTTGACTAACACTCAGATTATTTAGAAGTAAGCGTTCTGATAAAACGCTTCACAATTTCTACTATGATTCTTCAACGTATTCCAGAAACGTAATATAACTCTGTAAATACCTAATTTAATCAGAAATTGTGCATTTCATTCCTTTTGAATTTCCAAAAATAAAGTATCAATATCTTTATGGTTTGTTGGAAATAATCATTGTGGCGATCAAATGGTCCGATTTTGTGCAATAATTGTTAGTATTTCTTGTAATTAACATTTAAATAAATAGTCTTATAGTCAAATAGTATGATATTAAAGAGCAAATTTAAAGTCGTTAACTAAAAGGATCCTATATATATGCAGACGGTAAACAACGGAGTTGTTAAGCAGTCGTAGCGCGTTAAAAACAGCCGCTAAGCATATCTGAAGATAAGATATCCCACATCTTGTAACCATACTACACTCTTAATAATAAACACAAACAATTTACATACGAGTGCATAATAAATATAATAAATAAATAATAAAGCTTATTAGTTTATTGAAATTAAAGCCCCAATTTTAATTAAAGTTAAAAGTGTTAATTGAAAACTCTTGCTATTTGAGCTCCACAGATTAGAGAAGAAACCGGTCAGCTCTTGCATCTATGTATTATTTATAGTTAAGACTGAGATTCGCTTTAAGGAAGCACCACTGCTTTTGCATGGCTGAGTGAGCCTGTTGGCACTTTCGATATATCAGCAACAACAACGCCAAGGACAACAATAACAGCAGCAGCCAGCCAAGTAGGCAGTAGTAGTAGAAGTAGCAACATTTAGCCTTTGCCCTTTGCTGTCAGCGCAGGCAGCGTTTGACATTTAAAGGACGTGGTGATCGGCAAAGGATGCGGCGCATAACGTCAAAGCGCCATTTGTAATCTTATTACCGCGGCCAACGCTGCCTTTTCCTTTACACAATTTAATCAAATTAAGTGGTTGCCCTGGTTCCCAGACGCCACCTGCACCTACAAAGACAACCAAACGGGCAGACAAAAAGACCGCAGGGCCCTTAAACTGAAGAGCAGGAGCAGTATAAATGGCTCAGAGGCAAAAGCTCCAATGGGTGATGGGTGTTGGGTGTTGGGTGATGGGCGCTGGACCATCAAAAACTTATGCAACGACTAATAGTCCATTTATGAATCACGTGCAAAATTGAATAAAAACAAGTGATAAAGGCAAACACTTTGCCGGCGGGATAACAAGACTTGCATGTCACTAACGGCCGGAAGAGCACAAAGCCCAGAGCACCAAAAATACACATACATAGGCCCAAGAAGAGGCAGCAGCAATCACAGCTCACCAACTGCTGTCGTACTATGATGGACCGTGGTGCCGAATTATACTATTGTGGAAAAAAGCTATATTTTCTAAAATCAAGCCAATCTTTGAATCTTTGATATATTTTAAATATGAATCGCTAATAAAATCATCAATCCATTTATCTAGAGTACTTATAACAACTCTAAACTATTTGTATTAAAGGATATAGAATTCCGAAAACTATATTTTATTCTAATTCTTAAGGTCTCTTCTTTTTGCATCATAAAAGTTTTCATGTATTCCAATAATATATTCCAAATAAAAATATAATAATATAGAATACATATTTTTAGTTTATTGTACATAATTCTTCAAATTCTTCTGTCGAATTATACTATTCTGGGTAAAAAGCTATATTTTGTAAATTAAGCCAATCTTTGAATCTCTGACATATTTTAAATATGAATCGCTAATAAAATCATTTATCTTATCGCTCTGTTATACTCTAAACTATTTGTATTGAAGGATTCCGAAAACTATATTTTATTCTAATTCTTGAGGTCTCTTCTTTTTGCATCAAAAGAGTTTTCATATATTCCAGATAAAATAATTAATTTTATGGAATCCGTTAAATAAATTGTACATAATTCTTCAAATTCTTCTGTCGAAAAAAAATATAGGGCATATATCTAGAAATCGGGCAGTAATATCTTTAATATGAATCGCTAAGAAAATCTACTAATGATTTGTCTTAGCGTTTTGTTATACTCTAAACTATTTGTATTAAAGGAAGTAGAATTCTGAAGACTGTATTTAGTATCTTGTATGATGAATCGATTAAAGACAAATTGACTAACGATAGACTTCTTATTTTTGCATCAAAAGTTCTTATGAATTCCAAATAAAATAAATACTTTTATGGAATCCGTATGTTTTGTGAAAAATGTACAAGTATTACGTGCTTATAATTCTTCGAGCTCTTCTACCGAAATCGACTATTGTGATATATTTTGTAAATTGAAGCCAATTCTGCAGCTAAAAAATAAGACGGCTTATATCTAGTAAGGGCTAGCTGTAATATTTTAAATATAAATCACCAATAAAATCAGCCATCGATATACGAAAAACCTATTTGTATTAAAAGAAGTATAATTCCGACAACTCTATTTAACTCTAAATGTTAAGTTCATGCCTAAATCGTTAAAGACAAATTATGTAACGCATTTTCGATTAAACAATATACATATAAGAAATCTTTACAAATAGTTTACTTGTTTGAGCCAAATTTCAGCAATATTTTAGAAATGTTTCCATAATCATAGGTGTCATTGATTTTCTGCTTTGGGAAAAGCCTGAGTTTTGAAGTAGCAACATTTTTTTCATAGTTATGGGTACCATCATTTCCTTCTTGGGGTAATATTGAATTGAAGCCCTAAATTGTGAAAATAACACACCGTGCCACGCGTTTCTTGGCTTGCAATTAAAGCTCGCGATGACGGGCGTCCCATTTGCAGCAACATTGCTGACGGCTGCGGTTGTTGCTGTTGTTGGTGTTGTTGGTGTTTGCCTAGCAACCTAAGTGAATAATTACGCACAATTAAATGCACGCAAGGCTGCCCACGGCTTGGCCAAAAGCCCTACTCATCTTGGCGCATTGCAGCCCAGCCCGGCCCAGCCCAGCCCAGGCCATCGGATGCCGAACTGTCGTCGGCGGCGTGTGAAAGCCACGTACTTGCGCGTCTTTTCACTGCCCAATAAAACTTTCTCCTTTCACAACATCATCTTCAACATCACCAACATCATAATCATAATCATCATCGTCGTCATCGTCATCATCGCCATCACTATCGTCGTCTTGGTCAATAAAATGTATATTGATAAATTTTTGAACTGCAGGCCCATGTTGCATGTTGCAAGCATATCGGGTGAAAGGTAAACAACTGCGCGATGGCAGTGGAACGAACAGAGGCACAACTTTGCTTCCATAAATGAGATGAAAGGTTGGCTTAAATGGTTAACAGTTGAGAATCGTTGAAACCGTCAACAGATTCGATTAAAAATTGCACAAACAAGCGCTCTATAGACCTCTCCTCAGTTCTCAATATACACGTAAAATATTATATATATAGGTAATATATTGTATACTCTCTGTACATTTATGACCCGATTGATTGCGACTATAACTTTTTGAAATATTTATTTATTCATTAAAATCTAAACCTTCAACGTAATCCCCTCCGAATGCAATACAATATTTTTGCAAGTGCCGAAGCAGACCCTAAAATATATTACCGGAACAGCGATTCGGCTTAAATCTCCTAAGTCTTTCAATTTATTTAATAGTCAGAAGTCAGACGGAATAGTTTTAGCTCCAAACGTAGCAGAACAGTTCTCTTCAAGTGGCGTTGACTGATCCATTAGAAATGCCAATAGCATCTCAGCAATGTCTCTAAATGTCAATACAAGATTTTCGAGCACCAATTCTTTGATTTGGTTGACGTGTTTTTATCAGTTGATGTTATTGGATGTGGTTCTTGGTGGTCAATAACGTATCCTCGACCCTCTTTTATGCCATTTATGAAATAGTGTTTTGACATACACTGTCGACAAACAGTTTTCAATTCTTTGCATAAAATGTAACCAAACTTCTTTGTTGAATAATTTCTATAAGTATGTAAGCAATGAAGAAAATTGAACCGATATTTGACAGTGCTGCCGATTTAAAAATAAAAACAATTGTAGACACACCTGCTCGATATTTCCGAGGCATACCTTTTTGTACACAGTAGTATGTCGTATAATTCTACTACAAAAAACCAATAAGAATGCGGTACTAAAATATAGCTTCCTGGTACAAAACATATCATAAGGATATATTTTCTTCTATTTAATCTTTTTTTAAGATCTGTCTTACTTGGGACAATTATTAAATTTTATGGTAACCTTGACATTTTGGAATCATGAGCTGAGAAGGAAAAATTTGTGTTTAAATTATTTTATATTTGAATTTTACAAGTATTATTCAATAATTCCACTAGCAGCTTTTTATTATTATATAGACGCCTAATTTTGATCAACTTTTCGATTACATTTATGTATTTTACTACAACCTCATAATAAATTAAACAATTAATCGTTAAGTTTATTTAACAAATTTAATGATTGTCCACGATGGACAGTTTTAAATAAAAACACTCTGCTAATACAAAAAAAAAAAAATTTATGTATTTAAAACTAAGCTCGAATTCTCAACAGAACGTGCCAATGAAATCAACCGAAATCTAAACTGAGCATAATTCATTTGCAAATTGCGGGGACCTTTGTTGGCTAATATCGATTTGGAACCACTGTGAACAGCTGCTGCCAACGTTTCTGCGGCTTGTGCCTCAACAAGTGATGCAAAAAAAAAAAAAAAAGAAACAAAAGGAAAAGCTGTCCAAATGCAGCTCTAATTATATCAGCAGCAACGGCTCAAACAGCCGGCATCAAATAAAGCAAGAGGCGAAGCGAATTTCTTAACCAAATTAAGCAACTGACAATGAGAGGCAACAACAACAATAACAAAAACAACAACAACTGGCAGCAATTCATAAAGAAGATAAATGAACGGAAGCCTCAGTCAACACGGCCGAAGAAAAAAGAATAAGAATTAAGGACAGGCGCAGGGCATGGCAGAGCCGGCGTTGTTATCTGCTGCTGCTGTTACTTCTTCTTCTTCTTGTTTTACGTTCTGGCCATGGCTGCAACAGCAGGCAGTCGTGGCCGCAGTCAACGCTGCCGCTGCCGCCGCCGCCGGCGCGCAACCAACAGTAAAAGTCAAATATTGTAATTATGCAAAATACATAATTTACTTTGAATTAACAGCTGAAAACGACGGCAAAAGGCCGCCAAGTGGCTGTTGGCCAACAGTGAAGGAAGGAAGTGCGCGAAAAGCGACAACACCAACACCAACACATACTCGTACCTACATGCTATATGTATGTACATATATTTCTATATATATTTATGCATGTTTGTATGTACGAGCGTACATTTGAAACATAAATGATATTGAAATTGCCAAAGATAAGCAGCAACAGAACTGAAGAAGCAGCAGCAGCAGGGGCGTTGCCCAAAAGCCGCTCAAGAAACTGAAATGAAATTCAATTAAATTGCGCCCCGGCCCGGCTGCCAACAGGTAGGTAGGCCAGGTAGACCAGCCCGTCAGCGCTCGCACAGTGGTGCAGGAATTCGAATTTATTGGATTATTATTCAATTACCAATTGAATGTGTAAGCCAAAACCAAAAACCTAAAACTGAACAATTGAACTGTTGGGGAAGAAAGTTAAAAAATGAAGTTAAAACTAAGAAAAAAGCTTGTCCTAAAGGCAGTCTGTCACAGTAAATATGTAAGACTCATCCGTTCATCACTAATGAGGACATACATCAGGAACTTGTTGCTCCTTAAAGATCACCCAAGATATAATATAACAGTACTAACATCAGAAGCAAGCAAAAAGAAGGCTTCAGAACATGCAAATAACTATCTACCCCCTATTGAAATATCCAAAACCCCTTAATGCATTATTAAAAACCTCTGTTATACCTATAATATTATCATTATTAAAAACCTCTGTTATACCTATAATATTATTTTTCACATAATTTTTTACATATATTGGGAATTCAACTTATAAATCTTAGGGCACTTAGGGCAAGATTTTAAATGAAGAACAAGGAAAAAATAAAGTATATATTCTTATATTTGTACAATTCAACTAATTGCAAGCCTGAAACAGCTAGACAGATTTCTAAATTTTTAGTCATTTAAGAACTCAAAGTTTGGAAAATTCAACCCACATTTGGGAGAAAATTACAACCCAAGACTGTTAGGGCTTTGCAACTTGCTAGTTAAGGAGAGATTGACCGTCAACTCAAGCTATAAGAGCTACGCAAATATGCCTATCTTCCTCGAGAAACTATGCTTTTTCATCATCATATGAGTAATATGATAACTGAACTAATTATTGAATAATGAATAGCTGCTATTGGAAATGGAATAGTCTACTGTAATATGTTATATTTATTGCAAATAATTATTAAATAGAAGAAAAAATAATAATAATTAATAGAAGAAAATGCAAAACGTTTACGAAAAGAAGCTTGGCTTAAGCCTCCTAGAGTTAATAATTCGAATAATTTATATAATATTTAAACTAGAAATGCATTTTAAGATTTAACTCAAAATGGAAGTATGCCTTAAAAACATCCTAATAAAACATAATGCATTTTTGTATAATAATTATATACTTGAAACACATATAAAAATATTTGAAAATTGACATATCTATTGCTGCGTATACTTTTATTTATTTTCAAATTCCAATTTTATAATCAATTTAAATACATTTTCGATACACTGTGCGTGCAACAACTATTTTGACTCTTCTTTGAGTTCCGTTTGCGGTTTCGACTGTTTTGGCACCTGCCACTGAACTGAAGAGTCAGCTGTTGACTCGGACATGTGGCAATCGACGGTGGCGTCGACGACGACGACGGCGGCGGCTGCCACTCTGGATATAGTGGCGCATGTCGATGGTTTCTACCTAATTAGCCATAAAGGACATTTGAGTCATTTGCATGGCAATGAATGCGAATAAGCCAATAAATAAATACTTTAAATGAAAAAGGAGAGACCCGTTGTCAATCAGAAGAATCATGGGTAGATGATATATGCATGCAGTGAACATCAGAGAGTTTTTCAAAAGACTGTATCATTAATCTTACTATTAACATCATTCTTCAATATACTGTCCTCATTCAAAATTGTGAATACCAATTATTGACCATTTTTTTCAAAATGTTAATCGATAAATTCGATATTTTGTTATGCTTTCATTTTTATTTATTACTAACATTTTCGACAACAGATTCGGCAAACAGCGAGTTATTGAATGAAGTATTGGATAACTAGATAATATAAATAGATATCAGGGTTTAGGCATTGAATTGTTTGAACAAAACACAACTCTTTAAAGAATAGTAAAGATTTTCTCCTAAAACTCTGCTGTATGGTATCAGAATGCTTTTCGATCTTGCTTGCGATCTCAGGTTGCTCCTCGCCTCTGGGGTTTGGTTTGGACCCTGATCTTTAGGGGGCTCTTGTATTGGGCATCTGTTATTTTGTGCCCAACATAACGAGAGAAACTGACATGATCCGGAACTGGGAAGAGCAGAAGATTTTCTTTTACTGGCTGTTCTAGATCTTATACTTTTTCAGATCCTTGGGTTCATACAGACGGACTTACTTCGACTTAATTCAAACAGTTTTCCTTTGTAAACAAATATGAACATGACATGGTGATTTAACAATAATCTAACAATTTCTGCATTTAAAGCGAAATCTGTATTTATATTATTATTGTTTACAAATGTGCAAAGAACAGTATTTAAAGTTTATTTAAGGCTAAATACCAAAAGTTTCTTAAAAATAGGTGCGAGTATGTGTGCGAGCGTCGATTGGAATTTTGAATGATATTTTACAGTTCGAATGCATTCATGTGATTTGTTTAGTAACCACTGAATTGAATAAACTTAAATAATAATTAACAATATTAACTGTTCATCTACATATGTATGTCTGATGGGTGTCTTTTTTATATGGGAATATATATGATGGAGTTACGAAAAGTGATATTAAATGTTGCTTTTAATTACAAATGTGATTGAGTTATAACATGTAATATTAAATTTAATTTTCAATTACAATAAATGTGTTTACTGAATGCTTGTGTTGGTTAAAGAGTGGCCTAATGGATATAGGACTTGGATTAAGCTTTCGTTTACCTAATTCCTGAAGACAAAATGTAATTGTGTTATTTCACATAAATTCATAATTTCTGACTGGGTTCAGTTCATTCACAATTTGTATTCCATAGTGCTAAATAATTGAGTTTATAGGTTCAGACTGAATTTAATGGAAGGCAGTGTAGAATTTGAAATGGAGATAGGATCTTAGGATTAACA
This sequence comes from Scaptodrosophila lebanonensis, assembly GCF_003285725.1. Taxonomy (NCBI): domain Eukaryota; kingdom Metazoa; phylum Arthropoda; class Insecta; order Diptera; family Drosophilidae; genus Scaptodrosophila; species Scaptodrosophila lebanonensis. Next base: position 183,061 of record NW_022060598.1, on the reverse strand, counting down.
TTTTATTACTGCCATGATCATAAAAAAGTATGTATTGGCTGATATTACTGATTTCTGGGTAGCATTTTTAAATTTTTTTTTTTTTTTAATTTAAGTAGACATAATACGACAGAAGAGTTACTTTAATTGCTGTAAGTACAGTTAAATGAAATACTTGTATCTTTGTAATATTTTCTTTTAAAATGCTAAGTAAAAAAGCCCTACCAGAGAGAATATAGAATTCGAAATTTGATTTAAAATGCAAATAATTTGCATACGAAATTGCGGTATTTACAAGTAGGCTTTGAAAGGAAAATTGCAAAGTACTGTGTTGTAGCAGAAAATAATACTTCAGTATAGAATTCTAATTACTTTTAATCGAAATAACACAATTTTCATGACATACTTTTAACATTCAACAGATTTGTATGCAAATTATTTGCTGTCTGTCTGTAACTTTACTTTATATAACAAGTTAATTCGTCGCCTATTGTTCATCAGTGATTGGGATGTGAATATTGTTGGTCAAAATCGATTTGCCAAATGAATGCAAACGGCCAGACATTGGAGCTTTAAAAAAAAAAATTAATAAATGCGGCCAGAGGAAGAACAAAGTTGGTTGGCAACTCGAAAAAAAGCCACGAACGAGGCGAGAAATAAATAAACAAACAAGCGGGTTGGCCGCCGATCAAGTCGAGCGCAATGCCAGAAGGCGGGGGATTGGGCGGTTATACAAAATAAAGCTAGCGATTAAAAACGCGTGGCGATGCTGCTGAATGGACAAGTAAAAAGAATGGGTAGGTGGATAGATACATACAAACATACATATGTACATACATACAACATATAGAGATACATAGATGGATGGTATGGCCAGCTGACTGGATGAGTAGAGATGACGACAAATGAAATGCAAACTGAAACTGCTTTTGAAGCGATAGCGAAAGATAGAGGCCATGTCGACATACATACATACATACAGCATATGTATGTATGTAAATAGAAATAAATAGAAAGATACAAATATACATAGATACAAGTATATATGTACATATGTATGTCTAGTGGTGGTGGGGAGAGATTTCTGCAAGCAGAGAGCTGAGGTTGTTGGGCCGAAAGTGTGGGCCAACCAATACAGATAGTGAGTAAACAAACAAAAAAAGCATAACTAGCAAACAACGATTTATTTACAATGAAACAACAGCAATATACATAAGTACGTGTGAGGTACAATAACAACAACAACAACAACAGCAACACACACAGAGAGGTAAAGAGAAATAAGTACACATACACGTACGAATATGCGAAATACTCACACAACAACAGCACAGCAGCAACTGCTCTCCCAAACACTCTCTTTCTCTCTCTCTCTCTCTCTCACTTTGTCCCTCTCTCCTGCCCACTTTCCCACTCTCACACTCTAAAAAGCGTTCAAGCTCAAAAGTCGCGCAAATTTTACAGAGACAACAAAAAAGCGCGTTTTTGTTGCCGCGCGATTTATTTTAGTTTCTCTTCATTTGTTTTTTTTTTTGGATTTAAAGTTTTTTGTTGTTGGGGTTTTTGTTTTTGTTTTTTCGCCAAATTTACTCAACAAACCTGCAAAGTAGTTTTGGCGCTTGTTAGTCTGTGTGCATGAATGTAGATGTGTACGTGTGTGCGTGTGTTTGGTTTGTTTGTGTTTGTGTGTGCAGGTTGTAGGCCAGGTCGCCGCATGCAAAGCGTCGCCACTGTTGGAGCGTTTTAAGCGCGCGCGCGCGCGTTTTTTATCGCCTTTGTTTTTGGTTTTTCATTTTCAGTGTATCGTTGGGTTTGTTTTATTTATTTTTTCGGTTGTCGTTGTTGTTTATGGCTTATTTATTCATTAACTTTGTCTTCGTTTCAGTTCGTCGTTGTCGTCGGTTTTTTGCTATTAAATGCTGCTTGTTTTTTTGCACTTATTTGTGTTGTTGTTAACAATGCGAATGGAAAAAAATGAAAAGAAAACCGCGTTGCAAACTCGCGCGCAAAATCGCTCGCCTGTCAATCAAATTAACACATTTTCATTTCATTTAGCATTTTGAAATGAATAAAAGAAATACAAAGATATTGTGCTGAAATCTTTAGGCTAAGGACCCATATTAAATGATTTGGCTTATGAAGGTAACTGATTCTAGAAATGTGTTGTTGCGTAACAAATCAAATAATCTCTCATATATTTGTCACCTAATAAATGGTCATCAACCCTACAGCTCTTCTCCAAAAGATCAAGCGTCTGTCAAACTTTGTCTAAGGTAGTTTTGTTAATGGCCGGTAACAGAAAACTTATTTTTGATCAACACAAAGATAAACATTTGCTGTTATTCCGATTTTGTTAACTTTAGGTGCCTATTGAATAGTTAACACCTCAAGTTGGTATCATCCTTACAGCTCTATCCCAATTGGAGGCGAAAACTTACCCCAATGAACGTAAATTATTCATATTTTCTGTTATTTCGACAGCTCTTTTCCAAAAGGTCAATTCAGCTTTGTCTGATGTGCCTTCTCTAAAAGGAAGTTTAGCCCATAAGGGGTATAAATTCTTCATCTCTGTATATATAGATTCATATTTTCTGCAATGCAACTTTAAAACTTAAAGAAAAATCTTCTCGTGAATTGTTTAAAAAAAATTGTTATTGCTTAGAAAGCATGAATTTTAAACGACAATTCGTTTCTGTTCGCCTAAGACCCTCTAATCATCCAAAAGTTCATAACACTCCTTCTGTTTCGCTTAAATTGTCAATCAGGGCATATAAATAAATAAATACTTTGTAGGCTACAAGGCTCATTCTCTTAGTTATCAAGTCATTTATTGAATTCAAAATAATTTAAGATCTTGACGAAATGTTTGAAATGAAATCACAAAAACGGTTTGATTGTACGGTGAATAAATAGTTTTAATCAAATAATCGAACACAATTTTAAACGACAATAATACAGAAACAAATATTCTTAAAGCTCTCTAAGCATAAGCTTAAGCTGTCTCAAAATTATGAATTATATAGAAGGATTAGTATTAGTTTACTGCCAGGCTCGACTTGGGGATATAGTTTTAGGTAATGTTTAAACATAGAATATTGTGTTCAGAAATAGGGAAAGTGCGGAAAAATTAGATGATTCACTTAGAAATTTTGGAAACTAAAAACTATACAGTTCGTATGATTGTTTTCTAGGCCATTAATGCATTTGCCATCAACTATGTTTTGGGAATTGAACTAGTTCGTTGCCAGTCTTGATTTGGAGCTATAGCTTCAAAATTTAAGAGCAATATTATAGAACAATAGTAAGAGAAAAGTAAAATGACTTTGTTAAACATTTTGAAAACTAGGAAACTGTAATCGAACAACTTCATCATCTTTTTTGGACCCTTAACTGGGAATTGAATCGGTTCGCTGCTTGGCCCAATTTGACGCTATAGCTTCAGTCAAAGTTTAGAGTAAAATTTCTAGTTTAGTAGAAAAAGTGAAACTATTTTAGCAACTAGAGAGCTCGTAATACGTTAGGTGCACAGCAGCGCTGCCAGCCCTGATTTGCTGTCATACTTAGTTTGGACCACTTTTGGCCGCTGTGCTCTCTGGCCAAGTGCTGGCTATAGACAAGCATTTGAAATGTGTTCAAGGCATCGCTTCGCTTCGCATCGCATCGTGTCGTATTTGTTTATATGAATAGCTAAAAATATGTATGTCTGTATTTAGATTTGTGATTTTGCACTATTAATTTGGGTTTCGTTGAATTTAAATGAAAAATTGGCAAGGTTAGAGAGAAGAAGCGCAGGCCGGCAGGCAGGCAGTCGCTCGTCGGTCGTCGGTTGTCGATCGTCATAAGGTTTTCATTTTGTTTGTTTTTTTCTTTTCTCGCCTTCATTAAATCAATTTCATTGCTTAAGGTTGACTTTGGCTTTTAATTATTGTTATTTAGGAATAGCAACCACAACAACAACAATAACAGCAACAACAAATTTAGAGCAAACTTAGCAAAGCAATTGATGGCACCGCAATTGAGTGGAAAATGTGGGAAAGAAAATGTATACATAACTCAAAGAACTGAAGACAACTTTTTAAACAAATAGAAAAAATGGGAAAAAAGCAAAATGTAAATTAAAAGTTAAGTTTAATAAAATAATGGCAGTACAAACATTTAAAAAATGGCAATCCAAAATTAATCCACATAGTAAAATGTTCGTGCATGTTCGCTGAGTGGGCGGGCTCTGGCTAGCTGGCTGGCTGGCAGGCAGGCTGCCTTGTTGGGCGTGGCAGTTAAAGCCAAGCGCCGAAATGGCATAAACAGCTATTGTTGTGTTGTTGTAATTGTTGCTTTTATTATTATTGTTGCTTCTGTTGCTGTTGTTGTTTTTGTTATTGCTGCTGCTGCTGCTGCACTCTCGCACGTTTCCTTCGCGCCTTTCCGTTTTCTCACATTTATTCTTGCCTTTGGCCTTTTGTTTCATTTGTTTTCCCTCTCTGTGTGTGTGTAGGTGTGTGTGTGTCCATTGGGTGGTTGGGTGGCACAATTTGCTAGTTTTCGAAACTATTTAAGCATTAGACACTCAACACGCTTCACATGCTTGCGCTTTTGTTTATTGTAAAAAAAAATAAGAAGAAATGAATAGAAAATGCTTTTTATGCGTTTTACTTTTATTCTTTATTGCTCTTTGTTGTTATTGTTGTCACTTGTGTGTTGTTGTTGTTGTTGTTGCTTTGGGTATACCTCACGATTAACACCCACGCATCCCCAATAAGCCAAACAAATGAGTTGACATCATGAACAATTTCTCATCGAAAATGTCATATAAAATTCCAAAAACAAAGCAATAAACTTTTTTTTTTCAAAAACGCAAAAAGACCTAGAAGCTACAGTGCTCGCTGTAGAAATCGAATCCCAAAATGTCTATAAAATCCAACAATGGGAAGGGGAAGAAAGGCTAAATCGTACTATTTCCAACCGCTTCGAATGAAATCGAGCGGGAAAGGCAAGCAAGCCAAATTTCTAATGAAGAGAATGGGGTGTTTTTTTTTATGGTAAAAGAATAGATAAAATGCATTCATTTCCAGAACAAGAACATTTGAGGAAGTCCAAAAAAAAGTGTACGAAACTTTTATGGTCATTTCTTTATTAAAGGTCTACTGATATATTGGTTAAGTATTTAGATATTTAAAGAAAAAAAAAAAGATTTGAGAAAGTCAAAAAATGTGTATGCTAATTCTATAGACGCCATAGCTGTTGATCATCTTTTTATTGGAGGTCTATTGATATATTGGTGAAGCATAGATATAGCTAATTTATTTGGAAAATCTTTTATCTTTATTTAAGATCTACCCTAAGTTGGACAATTATTAAATTTTATGATAATTTTGATATTTTTTAATCTTATCTAATCTTCATCTCGAACTCAAAAAAACTACCTCACTTCTTATCTCATCATACCTGAAGAGCAATCCACTTTTGCACTGATATTGAAGCCTACTTTCCTCTCTCCTCGAGTGGAATTTATAGCAGAGGAAGCCAGAATTTGCTTGCAACTAATTTTAAATAGGGTGAATCATCTTGAAGAATGTTATGAGAGAGGTTTAAGTAATAACGAGCATTTTGGGAAATTTAAGAAAAGCCAAATATTTGTTTTGAATTGTCTTTATGTGTATATATATATATATCCAACGACTTATCCAATAAAAAAGAAAAAACAAAACGCTAAACAATGAACGGTGAATGGAAAGATCAAGCCATCTAGTTTTTGGCGGATGAACAATGCTTGTGGAATACTTATTTAAAGACTATTATAAAAAAGGCAGCTGTCGATAAAGAAGTTAGTGACGTAAAGATGGGCACATGGTTAATGGAATACTTATTTAAAGGCACTTTTTAAAAGGGTCGCTATGAATATTGAGGTTATTGACTTATTGTAGAAAATTGTCGAAAGAAACACAATGAAAATGTAACTAAATTGGATGATATTGGAAGATATTAGGTAGAAACTGTCTAAATAGATAGTATTGTGATAGAAAGTTTGAAATAGAAAATAAAAAAAACTTTTTGTAACTTAAAGCGAGCGACAGCGGACAAAGGCATCCATCGTGTTTCTTGCAACAATTCAGGCATAAATCAAATTAGACTGTCAATCTGCTGGTGCTGTTGTTGTTGTTGCTGGTGGTGCTGGTGGTTGTGCTGGTGGTGCTACTCTTGCTGTAGCTGGCAAATAACTTCATTAGCATTTCGTTTGTCCATTCGTTTATTAGTGTCGCAAATGTGTCGAAAATGTTGGCACTAAATGGTTGGCTGCTTTCGCTCTTCACTCTGCACTCTTCTCCAGCACACACCCCCCCCCCCCCCTCCCCCTCCTGCCTCCAGCAGCACCGTCCTCATGGATAGCCATACCCACCGATATTAACATTAACTTGACTGACGGCTACAACAACAGCAACACTACTACTACTACTCCTATATTTATGTCTTGCCAGCTCTTAGACAAAAGCTCACTGGAATTTTGAGCTGTTGTTGTTGGTGTTGGTTTTTTTTTCGTCACGTCTGGTTTCCAATTTAGGCCCAAGCCGGGCGCTTTAGTTTTAGCATCGTGTGATTTCGTGTTTTGTGTATATGCCCCTGACTTTCTATTGAGACTACGCCCACGCCCCTGATTAGCAACAGGAGCATAAAAAAAACCGAATGCCCAGAGACGAAATAGCTGAAGCCGTAGCTGAAGTTGAAGCCCCAGCCCCGACTTGAGGCTGACTTGGACGGACTTGACTTCCGGCTCGCTCTCTGGCGTTATCGGTAGATGTCGGCGGCATTCAACGAGTTCATTAAATTGTTTTCTATAGTGTTGGCGACGACGACGCTGACGACGATGATGTCGGGTATATGAAAAAAAAAAAAAATTGTAGTTACATTTAACGATGGTTGGCGGCGGCGGCGGCGACGAGGCCTCGGCCCGGGTCTGGTCTGGTCTGGGCCGGCGAACGCATGTAAGCGAATTAACATACGAATATATGCGATAAAGCATGGACTTGGATAGCAACAATGAGCGAATCGAATGAATGCTCGTAATACTTAATAAGCGAGCGGCAACAACGACGCGCTGCTATGCGAAGGTCATACAACACTAGCAACAACAACACCCAGCAAGAGAGCGGGAAAAACGGGCGATGGCCTGCGGAGGCGTTTCAAAAACTGTCTGTACTGCTACTCTCATGGAAAAAAAAGTAATCATCAGCGTGGGCTTCTGGGGGCACTCTGAACAATTCGACTCCCTCCCGATCTCTCAACACTCAACACAAACTGGTCAACTGATCTGCATTGGACGCGTGATGGGTGATGGGTCCATCCATGGGTCCATCAGCGGGCATCGAGAGATGCGCCCACAGGTGGATCGATTGCGTTAGTATGGTGGTTGCGTGGGTGGTGCAGCAGCAGTGCGGTGCACTTTTCATTTCAACAAATGATGAAACACTCACGAATCTATAGTTGTATATACATACTCGCATAAAATTCCAAATTTTTATTGTATATACTGAGAATGTATTCTTATTTCGAATCTTTAAAAATTATTTATTCAATGGTAATTAGAATGCTTAAGGCTCTCTAAATAAACAATTGATCAAATAAGAACTTTAAGATATACTTGTATTGCATCAATATGACTGGATTCTCAGAATATAGTTTTGCATTTTAAACAAATAATTAAAACAACATTTCGTTTACAATATCTTTATAAAGAAGAAAGTTCTTCTGCATTTCTGTACCGATCGTTGATATGGCAACTATATGTTAAAGCGCACCGATCTTAATAAAAGTGTAGTTTAGATTATGGCGAGGCACTATAAAAAACTCAGGAGTACCAAATTTATTCTACCAATTGTGATTTTTGCATAGATCGTGCTTATGGCAACTATATAGAAGATGAAGAGGCTTTGTGAAAAACTAGATTTGCATTTAAATAAGACAAGTCTTCATGACAAGTTCGATTGACTAGGCTGTTATAGTTAAGAAGCTAGCGGTGTTCATACAGACGGACATTTCTATATCGATTTATTAGAAATATTATTTAATAGGATTGAACGGCAGTGGACATTCCGAAATAGGCTATCCTCCAATTCATAATTCCGCTAGGCTTTTAGTTTTGGGCAAGCTAGAAGAATACCTTCTTAAATGTCCAATGTTATAAGCAATATTAATGGCCGATATTTCTTACTCTTACAGCCCCATTCGGCACTTTTTGGGAGGATGGACTCAAGTCCAGTGAAGAAACACTGCCTAAGTAATATTCTGGCAACATCCACTAACAGCCTCTGAAGCTATTGAAAGCATTTCAAGTTATTTAATAACAATACAATCTTGGACTATTGTATGCAACTGTTAGAAAGTTATGTAAAGTTTTTACAGATTCAGTTTTGAACGCTGCTGTTAACACTTATGTATATAGGCTGGCTGAGTATTTTAGTCTTAAGCTGCGTAAATATATCTAATAGATCTATACTATATATTCACTTGACGAACACGCTTATGAACATAGTCGTATATGGACATGGAATTGCGCAGCAGCCATTGCCAAAGATAGTTAATTACAATGTTCATATTGCCACAGTTATGACAAACAAAGTCTATATGTCTATATGACTAAAGGTGTGTGTGGCTGTGTGTGTGTTCCAATGCATTGCACACTCAAGGTGCATGTTTATTTATGAGTTCGATAGTCGAGTAAATGAGTCGCGCGGTCGGCCGTCGATGAGTTGCGCTTTAAATGCAAATTTTTTGCCAACATTTTCATTTATTTGTTTTGTATTTTCTAGGCCCTGGCAACAGGCGACCACCCAATTCCCACAAGCAACAGAGACAGGCTATTTGGGCAAGGGCTGCAGAGGCAGCGAGGCAGCAAAGTGGAGGGGCACGGCAAAAGACAACAACGAAACAAAAGCGCTCAAGGACATTTTCAAAGTGCGTCGCAAATTGTGTGCGATGAACGAGTTTTGGTTTTGGTTTCTCATGTGAAAGGGCACATACATAACATATAGTATAACCCTAACAGCTGACATATATATATGTTTGTGTATATATATACCTATGTACATGCGATGATGCCATAGAAAAACAATAACAAGAACAGCAAAAACAAAAACAATAACACAGCTACTGGGCAACCCTTAATTTCAAAACATTATGAAACTTGCCACAGCACCACATCAACAACAACAACAACAACAACTGCTTCAAATGACTGTCAAAGCCACTGTTGTTATGTTTGTTGTTGTTGCTGTTGTGCCTGTTGGAGCCACTGCTGGTGCTACTATTGCTGCTGCTGATATAATCGACAGGCATGGTGTGCTGCGTCATTGAAAATGACAGCCAGCGAGTTGAAATCGAAGCAACAGCTTCGGTCTGATTACGCATACGCGCCGTGTGACATTTGCAGGCGTTGAGTAAACACACTCAACGCTCCAACAACAACTATGTATAGCGCTAGTGACGACAGCAGCAGACGCAGAGCGCAAGAGTGCAGAAGAGCGGGAGAGGGAGAGGGAGCACGCAAGCACGAGAGCGGGAGAGCGGGAGAGCGCAGACAGCAGGTAATGCCAAAATGCTAGCAAACATATTAGCGGCTTAAGCGCAATCATTCATGAGCGAGCGAGCGCGCGAGTGAGCGTGGAAGGAACAACAGTAAGAGAAACAGCAACAACAACAACACGAACGCAAGCGCTAAAGGATAAGGCGCAATTTGGACTGAAGGACTGTTGCTTCCTGAGTCCTCAGTCCGTGTGCCGGCCCGGCGTGTGTATGCGTATGTGTGCGTATGTGAGAGAACTGCCTGCCCTGCCTTTCCTTTCCTTTCCTTGCCTTGCCTTGCCACGACCAGCAACAGCCGTTGCACAGTGGAATTATTTTGGATACCTAATGACGATCGTGCGCTTCTTCAACAAAAAATGTCAGAGCAAGAACATTTAAAGTACTTGGATTCTTTTCTTGTGCACTGCTTCATAAGGGCTTGAAACAATTTTTTCTTTTAACGAAAGTGTGATCAAAAATAATCTTAATCATAATAATTAAATAGCTTTAATAAATTTCTAATAAAATAATGCTAATAAAATTATTACCTGCTCTTCAATTTATTGCAATCATTAAAGGGGCTTTAACAACTTTTTTTCAAACAAATAATAATATTAATTATAATAATAAAATATTATTAATAAAATAATAATAAGAATGCTAATAAAAATTATTATAGGCTCTTCAATATACTTTAAATAATAAAGGGGGGTTTTCTTAACAGATTTAAATATTCGAATAAATTATTTCGATAGCATAATAATACCGTCGTATTTAATTTCAATTGAATAACAATACTATTACTATTTTGTAAAGTTTATGCATTGACCAAAAATTATACACATTTTCAGTAATACTCGAATGCCATATAAGTTGTCGAATCTGCCACACAACTGTGGCATATGACTACGGTTTTTAAGTCTCTAATTGCAAATGTTTATTAATATAGGATTTTTAAATTGGTTTTTTGAAATTAATTAATTTTCTAAATTTTGTATTAATCATCTATTTGTTACAAAAGATGAATTAAATTGATGTCGAGTAATCAATGATAATCAATGCTGAAATATTCATGGGTGTTATGTATGGTTTAAATATTCGAAATTCTGCAAAACATTGCGACATTTAAACAATTCTTCCAATACTACTTTTATTATTTGTTTCACTAATTTTGATAGGGTGTTGATTTCGAAGCTCTCTTTCAACGTGCACATTTTTGTTAATAACTTTTCGATTCAATTGAATGACAGGAAGTATAAAATTTCGTCTCGTATTATCTAAACAATTATCCAAATATGAACATTTCGATTCAATAAAGTAACAGACTCTTTAAAGTGATCCCCATCTGTATAAAGATGGAATGGAATTTCTAAGTGTTGCTCTAAAACACACTTAGTTTTCTCAAGTACTATGTGCTCTAAAAGGCCGCACATTATCAATGGATTTTTATGGCAATATCTTTGCGAAATGGTCCACTGTGCGCTGTAGCTGTCGGTCGGTCCTCGCCGAGCGCTGCTTCTTATTGACATTGAGGCAAGCCAAAAGTAACACCCGGCGCAGATGCTAAATAAGAAGCAGGAATTAAAGTGCAAAGCCAGCAGCAGCAGCGACAACAGAGCCACCAATAACAACAACAGCAGCAGCAACAGCAACAACAGCAACAACAACAACAGGAGGAGGAGCACTCGTAAAGGTGTGCGAGGTGCGAGTGTTTCTGTGTGAAGCAACAACAAAGGCCAGCAAAGGGAATGCGACGCGATGTTTTTTATGCGAACACACACATTTACATGCATATAAAGTTGTTGTGCACAATGCAAGGAATAAGTACCTATTGTACACACACACACACTTACATATATACATATGTATGTATATAGTGCAACATAGACAATATATAGGAAGAATGTCGCTTACTTCCTAAGCAACAACTGTATAATGAATGAAACGATTTTCAACTCTCCAGACCCGACCCGACCCAGCCCAACCCAACCAGACCAGACCAGACCAGTCCGCCACAACAACTTCACACAACTCGGCAGCGAACTCTGTGTCGAAAATCATAGTTCCCAGAAACTTTGCACATTTTGTCAAAAGTGCGAGCAAATTTTACATGAATTGTGCCACAAAAAAAAAAGGAGCCGCAGCAACAACAAGTGCAACATCAGCGCTTAGTCGGCAAAAACCCCCCACGTTTGTGGCTGAAAAGTTGGTCGAAACAAGCACCGATTTAGGCACAAGGAAGTTGGACCGTTGTTGCAGTGCCGTTGCATGAAAATGAAAATCAACAAATTTTCGAGCAGTACCTAAATTTCTAACTCGCAGACATGCCCCCCATATACTCGTATAGTACAGTCATGTGGCAAGTTGAAATGAGGAAAGGAATACATACATACATATATGCTCGTATTTTCCTAAGCTCATCCGTATTTGACGTTCCTATCAAGTGTTTATATAGTTTTTTATATGTTTTATAGTTGGCATAGGGCCGATCGGTACAAAAATCACTATTATTATCATAATTAGTTTGTTGCTGAACATAAATTTAACAAGTCTGGTATTTATGTGTTCCATACCATATCTCTGAAGTTTCAGTTCTACAAGTAAAACGAATTTTCTCTAAAACTTTATTGTTTATCGTTTGTATATATTGATTTATTTGTAATCCCTATCCCAGCGTTACGAGTATTAGGTTACTTTTAAGATACTATGCTAGTCACTAAAATCGGTAAACTATATCTGCCTCTGTAGTCGATGTTCTTTATCATATATGTAGCTGTGATAAGAACGATTGATGAAGAATACTTAGTAGGAAAACTTTTGTGTTTTTTTTTTTACGTTTCATGAACATTTAATTTCCTGAGTTTTTTTCATTGCAGCATCATCATCTGAAGTTTCATTAAAATCGATGAATTATATCTGCTTTAGTTACATCAAAGTTTATTTTTATTAAAACGATGTAGCAACTATTTCCTTTTTCAATGCATCGTTTTTAGTTTTCTTTAGAAGAATAATCCTTTGCATTGATAGACACTCCGAATTCCTATTCGATTTAAACCAAAGGAAGCCCAAAGTAGCTCAAATGTTGGTTCCAACAACAACTTAAAGAGCAGCTGTATTTGATTTATAACAAAAGCAGCCCAAATAAAGCCGTTTATGTGATTGTTTAGAAGCCATGTCGTACATCATATATAGTTTTTTGTTTTGTTTTTTTTTTTTTTTTGCATACATACATATAATATGATTATATTTATAACTTGCCTTCCTCAGTGAATTCATAGAAACGGAAATTGAGCGAAACGCTCATTACTTTTCCAGAGAATTATAAGATGTGTGGCTCGACTCGACTTATTCGCTTCATCAGAAATATATAGTACTAATCGTATGTGTATATATGTATGCAAGCACAACATTTTATGATTTATTGTTTATGTAAACAGGAATAGGAATGCAATTGACATAACTGGACTTTACTTTCCAATCATTTTACATAACATTAAAAAAATGGCAGTCTAAAATGAATTTTGTGTTGATCTACGAATTCTACTTTAAATCGAGCGGGCTCGAGTCTGAGAAAAATTACTAAAAACAAAACGAATTCCGAGATGAAATTATGCTTAAATGAATGCCAAATGATTAATTTGCGATTTTTAAGCTTGATATATGTATGTGTTCAAGAGAACCTAAAACTGTTCAACAGCGCGGTTAGCTCCCAAAATTGTGTAAATAAAATATATCTAAAGATTAAAAAAATCTTCAAATGAATTTAAAATAGTCTGCAATTAACAATGCCTAGCACATATCTTTATCCATCGCGGTAGCTTTGTCTTCATTTAAGGACATTAGCTTCGGCCTTTCATGTTTTCAACTTTTCGTGACAAATTGTCTCCCTTAAATGTGAGAAATGCTTTTAAACTCATTAATTTTAGGATATTGTGTCATATTTTGCGAGAGTCTTGGTTATAAAACATTTCAAATTTTAATTAGTTATTATATTCATTTTAAAAAGCCAAAGGAACTCGTATTTAAAGTAATTTCTAGCATAGTATACCTTTATCTATAAAAGTTAACTTTATCTCTGATAAAGAAAAACAACTTAAAACGTATTTTTCCTACCTTTTATGACAAATTTTAGCCCAAAACCAAGTGTATTATTTGCAAAACATTTTCAATTTTAATTCATCTTTTCATCTTAAATAGGCACATGGAAACGAATATGTATATCTTACATATTCCAGCAATTCAGATAATTAGACTTGTTGCGCGTTTTTTTTTTTTGTCTTACTTCTCTTAAGTTATTAGTTGTTTACTTTCATACTCTAACTACAATGCTTTGTTTTCTTTGAACAAGATAAAAAATTTAAATGAAAAATAACATGTAGATTTCACCACAAAAAAAACCCAAAATTGTGCTAAAAATCCATACTTTTAACATAGTAGTGTGTTTAAATCTGAATAAATTTGTTGACATGTATAGCTTTTTATATCACATACATACATAGATACCGTATATAAATGTTTTATGACTAAAAAAAAGTCATGTGGATGTGAAAAACATGACATGATAGATACTATATTATATACGAGTTATAAAGCATTATTTTTTCACTCTCATGTATAGGCATTTATTTAAATGAAGTTCGATAAGATTTATATCTAAAACCCTTGCGTGAACACTGCCATACGATCAAATGAAATTAGTTTTTGCTGTTACTATACCCTTCACTCTGGAGGGTAAAAATAGGGCACATAGGCTCTGTGCAAAGAAAGCAGTTTCAACATTATTATTTACCAGCATAACAGAGACTAATCGAACGTTCGACCGTTTGACTGCCCGTCCGTCAGTATGAACGCCTAGAGTTGGGAAACCGCTGAGCCCACATTGATTATACTTGGTATGTAGACGCTCCTAATTCCTAGGCACATCTCCCGACTAAACATAAATCTATACATACATACATTTGTAGTTAGGGAAACACTTGAAACCGTGTTAGTGAGTTGGCTCTTATTCTATTTCTTTTGACACTGCATGTAATGCATGTACAGGGTGTTTCAATGTTGGCTTTGCTCGCTCAGAAGCATTCTCGCTTGTTTGTTGTTATTTCTGTTGATATCAGAGAAAATTAGCGCGCTTTTTTTTAGCAAGCCGCAAGAAACTGAAATTCCATTCATTATCAGCTAGCGTTGAAGCCGTTGAGGCGACGGGGGAAAAGGGGCAAAGGAAGACGAAATACATAACAACAAATACTTAGCTTGCATGCATACATTGTATATATGCATACATATATGTATGTACGCATGCATGTGTACGTACTTATGTATGTACATATGTATGTATGTGGTTGTATGCGCTTCGAAGTAATTTAAGTAATTTCAGCCGCTTTTGCGCCGCTTATTTTATTTGATCTCGAATAGCCCCCATATGCCGAGCCCTCGGATTGCAACTTGTTGCTAATTCTGTTGTTGTTAAAATTGTTGCAATTATGTTCGCTTAACAACAATTTATAGTTCTTGTTGTTAATGTTGTTGTTGTTGGTTTAACAGCTGCACAAAATAAATAAATACTAACACAAACAAACAATGCGATACACAAAAAAAAATACAAAACGAATTTGCCCAGAAAATTTGCCAAATAAGCAGTGGAAACTTTGTCAGCAGCGCAAACTTGTTGCTGTTGTTGTTGCACGTGTGCAAGTTTGTGTTTCTATGCATGTGTGTGTATGTGTGTGTGTGTATGCTTGTATGTACGTATGCATGTGTGTGTGTGTGTGTGTGTCTGTTGAGGCTTACGTTTTCGTTAATTTTGGCTTTTGTTATGCATTTTCTTGCAAATCGTTTTCTTTTTGTAATTTTTTTTATCCTATTGCTATTACGATTTTCATTTGCTTTGCACAAAATAAAACACAATTTAAAAAAAAAAAAAACAAACAAACTTTTATTTTTTGGCGCACGTTGAAATATTATTCTTTTCTTCTTCTTCTTCACTTTTTGCTGCGACGCGACGCAGAAAACGTCACACAACAGCGCCACATATGTATGTATGTGTGTGTGTGTTTCTGTGTACGTGCGACGGGGCGTATGAACAACGACGGGGCGAAAACTTTGCCACTTTTTGTTTTAAATATATATGTATGTGTGTATTTTTACTATTTTGTTGTTTTTTTTTATTTAAAGCTCTTAGCTGTTGTTATTGTAATTGTTGTGTTTGTTGTTGTGGCTTTTATTATTGTCTCTAACGCGGCGCTTGTACGTTTTAGCGCAACGCACTGCGCAAAAAATCAACAACACATTAGCAAAATAAAAGCTAAGGCTAAGACGACGACGACGTAACGCGAAAACTTTACTAATACTAGCACGCGGCGCTCATGTGGCGAACGTTTCGCCGCTCGCTCGCTCGTTCGTTCGTCTGTGTCTTTACTGGACGCGCGTCCCCGTTTTGCTGCGTTACGTTGTTAACGAGTCGACAGGTAGAGCAGCACTGAATGCGGCCAACGTTGAGCGCACCACTTTAAGCAGCAGCGTTGATTCAGTTTTAGAGAGAGAGCAATGAGAGACGACGGTCAATAGAGCATTCGAGAGACATACAACGTTGTCGCCGCTGCTGCTGCTGTTGCTGATGCAGTAGTAGTCGGCAGCTTAGCCAATTCAGCTATATTGCCGCTAGTTTTGGATTTTTTCCATTGTCGAATGCTGCAGGCGTTTTTATAAATTAAGGTAGTTTTTTTTCCAGCAAGTGTTATAAAAAAATTTAGATTTAAAAGCTTTGAATCTTCCGCTGTACTATAAAGTATAGATACATGGATATATGTACATACATGTACATTAATATTAAATTATGCACAACTGACCTAACTACAGTTCTTAACCAGTAGTAATTGTTTTTCATCGTAACGATTAACAAGTTCCTATGTTTTTTGTATTTGAAAGAATAAATTTATTCCATAAAATGTGCAGCTATTTTCGAAAAATTTAAGCATGAAAAACAGTTCTTTTACACCAATACAACGGAATTTGAAGTTACGGAGCCTAGTGGTCTTTATAAAAATGATAACATCAAAGAAAAATGAATTTTATAGCAACACCATAACCTGCTTAGCCATATCTTTAGCTTCTTTCAATTGTCGATCTAGCTTTTTCTGACACTCAGGAACTGGCAACACTGGTTGACGTTGTAGAGCCTGTGGCATTTGCAAGACGTCGCGATAGCGTTGTAGTTGTAGCTATTGCTGTTGTTGTTGTTGCTGCTGCTGTCGCCCTGAGCGTTGTGTGGTGCCCACACTTGTCGCTCGGCTTGCAACTGTAAATGCGAGCTGTCGCTCGTGAGCCACACGATGGTTTGACGAGCGCACACGAAGCACCAAACGGCATTCTGATTGGTCGAAGGATTCCCACGAGCGAGCGCCGCTCCAAGCAAATTGAGCATAAAAAGCAAACGTTGAGAGCTGCCGCCAAGAGGAAGGAAACGAT
Organism: Scaptodrosophila lebanonensis; assembly: GCF_003285725.1. Taxonomy (NCBI): domain Eukaryota; kingdom Metazoa; phylum Arthropoda; class Insecta; order Diptera; family Drosophilidae; genus Scaptodrosophila; species Scaptodrosophila lebanonensis. The sequence goes on along the minus strand of NW_022060598.1, from coordinate 166,066 downwards.
GTGGCTAACGCGACAAAAAAGTTAACAGCGACAAAGTTAAAAGGGGGAATAAAAAAAATCCGAAATGTAATCAATTAGAAGCGAATGTGAAATAGTAAGCGAGTGCTATGAAAAAAAGTTCTGGAGTAATGTAGGCGTGTGGCGCAACGATCGACAACACCGCAGCCTAAGAAGAGAATTAGATCTATGTATATTTGCAAATCACTAAAGCTTTACTTTAGTCTATATTCTACTCTAGTTTTCATTTCCAAAGATAAGATTTTATGAATGAAATATATCTCTAAATCTGAATTTAATGTAGACAAAGCAAGTTTAAACTAAATATTTTGTCTGACCAATTGTTGGTCAAAATGAGTAAAGAAACTAATCATAGCCCGAGAAATTTTTGTCTACTTTTGAAATTTGAAGTAAAGCCTCGAATTAAATAGCCTTTCATTATTAGAGTTTATAACCCATTTACAATTGATGGCAGTTTTTTGTTTGTTCAATTTTGGCGCCAAATTAAAAAGTGTCAGAAGAGAGAAGTCATCTTTGGAATTAATTATCTAACAAATTGTTTTTATAGCAGCTCTATAATCTAAAGCGCATATTTATGTATAATGTTAAACAAACTAGATCTGACACAACGTGTGAGGGGAAAAACCAGACCAGAAACATTTAAATGGCACGCTTTGAATAGCAGATAAGCAACGAAATTTATTCTCAAAATTCCGTAGACTACGATTAGTTTTGCATACGAAGAAGAACTTAGCAAAACAAAGATCACGAGACAATTTGAAATTATTGGTAATTCCCGGAATATCTTTACAATTTTGCATGCCAATTTTTGGGGAAATCAGAAAATGAAAGTGAAGCCTTCAGAGTATATTAAGATCCTTGTTAAGTGCGAAATAGAAAGATTTTTGATTCTTCGACGAAAAATGCATCTTTGAGAAAAATCGCAAAAATTTTTAAAAGAGTTCCACTTTTACATTTTTAATTTTCGTATTTGATACTTTATTTTATAAAACACTACTCCTTTTTATTCGTTAGTTAACAGACCAAAATACTTGTTAAAAAGTCGAGTAATGCTACACAATTATTAAAATTTTATGAACTTCACTTCTACATCTTCTTCAAACAAGTCAATAAAAGTGATTGAAAGTGTCGAAGATGAAAATAGTTTTTTCCATAAATTTTAAAAATTATATTCCAATGAATATTTCGAAGTTTTAAATATTATTGCCGTAAATCGTAAAAACTTTTTAATGCAAAAGACTAGTAATGCTATGTTAAAGTTCCTAGCAATAGTATGGAAGAAGAAGCGGGATTTCCAATGGTCAATAGACAATTTCAAACTAGGAGGACTTAGAAAGGTAGGTGCGAGTCTTACAAAGTTGCATGAAGGAAGGCCTCAACCACACCGATTAAATTATGTTGGAAAATATTGATAACCCTACTTGTGATTAGTTTTATTAACAGAAATGTCTACTCTAGTTTCTTCTAGTTTTTGTTTTGAACACGTCGGGGGCTTATTAGTACAAATTAAAAATCAATTTTTTTTTGTAATATTCATAGTAGTATTAGAATGGAAAAACATGATGAAATTGATTTATTTATAAAAATTATGTGTAAAAGGCTTTTAAATTAAAGCAAAAGAAAATAGTGTTGGGTTTGGGTCACGTCAGAGATTTCATTGCACAATTTGCATTAAGAGTTGCTTGATTCATCAGATAATTAAACAACCCATATGTATATGTATATAGTTGTAGTATAAATAATTCCACACGCTTAGTAATACAAGTAGACCTCATGACGTAATTACGCACGAGATTTCGCAAAAGCGAAACAAAGGAAGCTTACGCGATTTTTCGTATGGTCCCGATTAGAAATTTTGGCTTAAGCTGGCGCACAGAGTCCAGATAAGGCCTAGGCCTATAAATCTCTAATATTTATATATATTATATGTACATATGTATGTATATTTTTGTATGAAATAGCGCCTTGTCAACAGCAACAGAACGACGTATTGCTGATAAGAATTTGAATTATTTTTCAATGTTTGGTGTGAGGTTTTTTTGTGGTTCTGATTTTTTAGTTTTTTTTTTTGTGAAATGGTTTTATTTTATTTGATTATTGGTAGCATTGTTGCTGGTCGGCCACACGATAAACTGCGTTTTTCTACAGAGCCACACACTTCCCGTTCGTTGACGACCTTTTTGTTTCATGGACAGCGACGAATCTGTTGCTGTTTCAGTTAAAAAATGTTTTGCACTCGCTGGTGATAAGATAAAAAGCAAAAGTTTAGGCACTCGTCCGCTGCCATTCACACAAGTAAACACAAATTTCTGGCCAAAACAAATACATGCATGTCTCTCGTTCTATATACACACATACTTGTAGTATGGATGTATATAGAATGAGAGACATGCAGGCAGTATTCAGTCAGTCAGTTAGCCAGTTAGTCGGTTAGTCAGTCGCGTTGCCAGCAAACAAGCCACAAAAGTGCACAAAATATGCCACCCGCTAATGGGAAACTTGTGAGTCATGAGTGGGAATCGTACTTGTCAGGCCCATGAATCATCAGGCGGCCGACCATTTGGCAAAAAGCCTATCGAGCTTGGTTAACAATCTGAATTACGCCCAGCCACGCCCCTTAAATCTAAAGGCTCGCACAGTCTTACCAATTCCCAACGGCTTTTATAATGCATTGCAAGTGAAACCAACAGAATTCTATACTAATTGATCTGCTCATGGATTCGAGGCATCTAAGCTGTAGTTCAATCAAGCTATCGATAATTTGAATAGCTTACGAAAAAGTCAGCAATACTATAGAGTCTAAAGGCCAGGCCCCTGATATCTAAAAGCCAGTCCAACACTACCTGGCTCGCACAGTGCAATCAATTCCCTATTATTCTGCATGGAAAGTAAGCTACAAAGTCCATTCTAATTGATTTGCTTATGGATTGAAAGAACTAAATATAACATATTATTATTTTTAAATAGGTTCCCCCCCCCCCCCCCCCCCCAACAGACAAGGTTTGTTGGGCCTTATACAAATAATTCGGAAAATTTAATTGCAAGCACAAACTCAGCTTTTAAGAACATATATACGGCCTGATTACGTACAAGATTTTTAAAATTGTTTTAAGCTTGAATTTTATTTGTTGCTTTAGTATTTCATTTCATTCTTTTACTACAAATATTTATATAGACTTACAATCCATTTGAAATAATTTCATCTTTATAATACCCCCAAAAATACACGAAATAGTCAGAGTTTAAAGGAGAATACAGAGAGGGATTTTTTTCTCTTGTATATATAGATTAGTTATAATAATAAGTTGAAAATATATTTTTGGCAATATTTATGGAGTAATTTTTGACTTAATTAATCTATTAAAATGTTCTTCTTTTGGCGACTCACTTGAGCCAATTCCATATTCAACATTTATTAAGAAACTTACAATAGTAGAATAGAGACATCAGAAATTGACCCCCCTTTTTCCCCACTTAAGGGTTGAACTGTTTACGTCTTTATGTGCCATAAGGAAGGTGGGTCTACATTTTTTACTAATTAGCTCGAATGCTTATAAATGAATGAGTATAACAAATTGTACATAAACGAGTATTTATATTGTTAATGTGGGACTTATAAGATAATGGGAACGCAGTTTACAGGCTGGTGAATATTAATGCGTCATATTTTATTTATAGAGAAGTTGGACTGTTCATTTGTGACTTCACAAAATTTTAGCATTAAGGCATGAGTGCCCGGCGTTTTGACAAATTGAAGCACCAAATATGGGCCCACATTGAGGACCCACATAACACAACAAAGGAGGCAACGAGAGGCTTGGGGAAGAGGAGCATCAAGCTGGCTTGTGTGAACGGACCACGGAAATATATACATATAAATACCCTGCACCCAAAGGGTAAAAGGGTTTACTAATTTTGGTAACGTACATCATTGCTTAGTAAGCAACATGTAAGCATGTCTGTATGAACCCCAAGATATCGGGTACTATGTATAAGAGCTAACAGAAACAAACTTAGTTTTAGGCAAACAGTAAAGTTTCATAGAATTGGTTACCCATTTGCTTATGACTGCTTGAACACATCAATGATAAGAGCTAGGAGCCACGAGTTCGTGTTGACCATTTACAGATTTTTCTTTCGTCCATCTGTCTGTATGAACGCTTCGATCTGAGCGTGCTTAAGATGTAGAGATCCGAAAACATGTCATGATTATTCTATTGATATATATGCATGTCAAGTTTGATTAAGATTTTCAGTATAAAAGAGAGATAGATTTTAGATTTCAGATTGAGCGCTCGCTACTAAACGTTCACAATAAGCATACGCTTGTATGACCTCACAGATATGATCTGACGAGGTGACAGACTTGAAACCTTTGCATGCTTCTAGCTATCTGAAATGATTGGCGCCTTCAAATATATTTTTTTCGGATATGCATTATGTTATTAGCCCAGTAATGGTGCAGGATATTCCACAGTCTGTTGAAGCGTTCTGAGTTGATTTTTGTTGGTTTCGTTTGCTTTTGTTTTTTTTTGGTGAAAGTCGTCGCGGTTGCTGGAAAAGCGTCACTACACGCTCGCTGCGCGAAAACTGTGGCCTCGCTGGCCATGTTTGACCGCCTCGTCTCGCCTCACCTCACCATTTCTATCCCCTTGTGTAATTGCCAAGCGGTGCACAGTGCTTTTTGTTTCATTTCTTTGCCATTTCTTCTATCGTTTGTTGCCATTTTGGTGTGTGCCAAATTTTTATGGCGTTGCCTTCCTCCACTGAACATCTTGACCAGCCGCATCGCGTATCCGTGCCCCCAAACTCGTTTGTCAGACAACTGTGCTGCTCTGGCAAAATTGGCGATTGGTAACAACACTGCTTACGTACATGGAGAAACATGGAGACGTGAGACAAAGCCGAATGGCAATTGGCGAATGGAGCTGAAGCTCTAGGAGAACGGCCAGAGCCAGAGCGTGAGATTTTTGGCACACATATTCTGTAGACTAGGAAGAATGTAAAGCAGCGACAACAACAAAAACAAAGCGGAAATGGACGCACACGAAGTAGAGCTAAAAGCTAAAGACAAACGACAGACAGACAGACAGACAGACAGGCAGGCAGGCAACGGGGGCAAGTGAGCAGCATGGGGTTGGATTGAAGTCGAAATGGTCACGCTTACCCGCACATGGTAGAAAATTATAGTGGGAACTATGTGAGAACTCAGAATGCAGATGGACACAAGCGATGTTGCCGCGGCTGTTGCTGTTTCTGTTCGGTTGGTGGTTGGCGGTTGTCGTCGTCGTCGTCGTCCAAGCGTGCAAATGACCAGAGAGCAGAGAGCGCGACAAATGAGCGGACGGGATGGGACGCGATGGGACGGGCAGACGATCAGACAAATCGTCTGATCAGCTGTGGGCTGACGTGGACGGCCTGTGCATCTGGTTACGGACATATTCTGAGCCCTTACTTTTCCCCATACATATCGTATGTAGGTTGTACTTTTCTCCACTTCCCCCCGAAAGGATTGATGACGTTGAATTGATTGATTGACACTGACAATATTGTTAAACTGCACGATGGAACAATTGGTAATAATTATCATAAGAAATAGGTCAGGTTTCATATCAATGGTACAATTTGAAAAACACGCTTCTGAGAATTAAAATAAAAACAGCAGTTAACCGAACAAGTCTAATCAGTTTTTTTTTTCACTAACCAGCGTCTTAGATGAATCGATAAGGCCAGTAATTGTTAGTATAAAGATAAACTGTATCGATAAAATTTCAATTGATATACGTCTCTACGTCTGTCTGTCTGTATGAACGCGAGGCTCTCGGAAAGTATAAGAGCTAGAATAACCAAACTTGGTTTTCAGATTCTCCTAAATCCGATAAAGCACAAGTTTGTGTTTATTTTTATTTTAATTTTTTGTTTGTTTTGGGTTTACCACAACTCCAGTAATTCTTAGAATTTTATACGAAAATGTGAAAATTACATCTTATTAGTACTTATTTGTCTTCATGTTCAGTTTTACTGTGATAGGTCAACGTTAAGCGAAGGAATATTTACCATTGTTTTCGAATAATTTGAGTAATACTTTGTTTTGATATATGATTGAGTGTTTAATATGTTATTATTCTCTTCAATATTGGAAGCAACACGTGGATGACAACATGTGTCGGATTCTCCCATAGTACCATCGTTACCTATTGAATATATATTTTCAACTCATACGTAGAATTCGTCGTCTTACACGCCTGGCAAGGGAAGGAAAGCCTGCTGGGTTGTATCGGTCTCGTCGGGCAATGTTTAACCTTGACACCATAGTGCATGCAAAATGAACAAGAACAACAACTACAACTGGAACAATTTGTAGCTAATAAATGCGCAGGAACTGGCAATTTTAGCAGCGACTAACGATGATGATGATGGTGGTGGTGGCCACGAAGTAAATCGAGTGTTGAAAGAATTGCAACATGCAACATGCGAAATTTGTGGCATGCATTGTGCCGACAGCAACGTGTAGACCCAGTCAGGATTGACTGGGGGGAAGGAGAGGAAATGGGCGTCTACGCTTGCTATGGGCTACTACCTACGCCAGTTAGTTGTACTCATTTGCCTAATAGAACAATTATCGACGCCTAGGGGCCAAAGATGATGATGATGATGAAGATGATGTGAATGTTGATGAAGATTTTGTGAATGTTAATGAAGATTATGTGAAGGTTGACGAAGATGATGATGTGAATGTTGATGAAGATACTGGAGTTAGGTGCCAGGTTAACTAATGCAACTGGACGAGCAGTGGGCGTTACGTAAATGACACTCATTATGATGATGATAGAAACAATAATTTGCGAAACGGTGAAAGGAATTGAACGAAGACGAAGACGACAACGCATTCAAATCATAATATGCGTAATTTTCCTCAACAAAATTGCCCTGTTTATGGGAATAATGATGATGTATGCACATACTACATATGTACGAGTATGCATGTGCATAATTGAGACGGATATTGCATGTGGTGGGCAGCAGCGCGATAGACCTACAAATATTTCTCAGCACCTCCCGGTCGGTCTGGCCGACGCGACGCAACGCATTGCGTGACAATTCCGTTTTGTTGTAAGCGTTTGTAAGTTGATTTCAGGGCGGGAGCGATGAGACCGAAACAAACGTACAGAGCCAGCCGCCTATTGTGGCAACAACAACAACTGCCATTACAACCACAAACACTGCCACTGTCCACACTGGCCATGATTCATGACATTTGTCAGCGAGTGGCAACAACACCAACAAAGAAACAAACCAAAACAGGGGGCGTTGGCAGCGACGCTACCGTACAGCCAGATTGTGGCGTAGACTTGTATAGAATAGTCCAGAGCAGACAGAGCCGGGCGCCACATGTGGCACTGCGACAACAGCCCATTTCAACAGCTCAACAGCAGCAACAATGACAACAATGCCAACAACAACAAGCAAATTGATAAATTACTTTCAACAATGCAACTCTAATATACCCTTTGGATGCAACTATTATACCAAGAAGTAAAGAAGTTATCTCAGACAGATGCTCAAAATAACTGAACAGATGTTAATACTTGTAGTAGTACTTATTTGGCAAATCATCATGTCCCCGAAATGGTTGTCCAAAATCGATGCTCCATCAGTTTTACGGTAGAACTTGAAACTGCTATTCAAAAACCGTTTAAGAAATTCAAGATTGAAATATCCAATATTAATCCAAAGAATTCAAAAAGTGGTGGAAAATTAAACCTCCAGAATGGAAAAACTCATTTCATTTAGGCATTCAATTCAAAGTTATATCTAGTTCTTGGTTTCCAAGTCGATTGAAATGTGAGAAAAGCAAAATTTGTATAATAAAGTGCTTAATAGAAAAAGCGTTGAAAAAGTTGTGGACAATTAAACCTCCAGAATGAGAAAAAATGAAAGGGAAATTACTTATTTTATTTATTCATACAATTTAAAGTTCTGTTTCTGTTTTCAAATTCGATTGAATACTAAAACTAATGATTGATCTATTGTGGCTTTTAGAACACTAACGGAATACTAGATCAATGAAAAAACTTCTTAAACCGATTAATTGAATAGTTTTTTTTTCATTGCATACATAATTGCCCATACACCTGTAAAAAACCCACTACCTTTTGATAACAAATTAAAATACTCTTATGTAGCTTTAGAGTTAAGCGTTGGCTCAGTGGGAATCGGAAATTTAAAAGGAAGATAAATCTACCAAAACTCATAACTACAATCAAAAGTACTTAAGACTATAGTTGATAAAATATTCATTTGATTTCATTTCATACGCTCAGATCTAAGTAAAGATTTATGAATAAGTGTTTGTTGAGGAAAATAAGAGCCTTAAGATAAGACAAAGAGTCGCGAGTTCAAATCTTATGAACTAAGCCGTCACTCAAGTACGAAGAAAGAGAAAAAGATAGATGATAACGGAAAGTATGTTCTCACACTTAATGTTTTTATAATAACTAATCTTAACTCATAACTAACATCAGTGTAAAAGCTAACAAAGTTATCTATATCAGTTAAAATAAAGATGTTTCTCATCCGGTATTGCTAACCTAAACAAATAGGAGCACGGTCATAGGAATGTAGAAGGCAATGATTAATCATACGAAGTCCTTTTTTACTTTTTGTGCTTTTATGGCACACATTATAAACTTATATCATAAGATTGAGAGAACCTGTATATGAGGCTTCATGAAACTTTTTGAAATAAAGCAATTCAGAAGTACAAACAGAAATTTTTGAAATGAAGCGGTTCAGACGTACAAATAGGCATTTCTATAGCGTGTCATCTCTTTGTACTCATTAGGCATATATCTAGACTCCAGAGAAGAATTCCCTTCTATGTAAGTCATAATTTGATGATAGGTCTGGTCAATCGCGTGGCATGCTGGAGAGTATGTTTTAAACATCATGGACAAGTGATAATGCCCGAAATTCGTTGAAAAGAGTATTATGATTTATGTGATCGTGCAAGGCACGAATGGAAACCAATTGGTGTTGTTGTTGTTCTTATGAGTTGATGGTGTTGTTGTTTATTGTAATTTTGATTTGTTGTAAATGGGGGCTGATCGATCGATCGATCGATCGGTCGCCACTCGCCGCACGACCTTCGGGCTATGCAAATCATAAATCAACAGGTAATAAAAGCAACTGCAACTGCAACAGCCCCTGGTGACATGCGAGACAGAGTTGCGATGCCCGGGGAACTGGAACGTGCGATATTTTGCAGTCAAAAGGTGACCGAGAAGTTGGCCAACATGTCGAGCCGGGTCTGACGATTATGTCGGAAATATCTGGAACGCTCGTCTCTTCCATAAAACGGAGTGCATGGAAGTACCGCCCGATTGAAATAAACATATCGGGCGTGGAGTGTTTGATTGCTGAGGGGGCGCAACCGCCAGGGATCGTTTCAAGCTAAATAGATGAGTAAGACACCAGTAATTCACAATATGGCTGTCCATGGTCGGACACAAAACTCTATTTAGATTGTTCCAAAAAATCGCCAGCACTAGATGCCTCATCACCATTATACGATAACAAAAGCGTAGCCACAACCACACCATTCCAGAGCTGCAGAGACAAGACCTTATATCCGGCTGATTGGTATTCTCATAAAGCGTACAAAATGCAAGAGCAGAAAATAGAACTTTTCGAAACATCTTTTAAAAAAACTATATATGTACACATATACAAAAGATGGGAAAATATAACTTATATTTAAGTGCTCTTCCAATAACTGCTAACAAACTTCAAATTTTGGGAAAAAATAAAGAAATTTTTACAATGAAAAGATGACTACAAAGTGAACAAAGACGATCTCAACTGAATATATAGTTTGTTTGTATAAAATGTAAAGCAGTCTCTATTCTATGAAAAATTAATACTCTACGAGTATGGTAAAAAAAAAACCGCTAAATTACGTCATAAAAAAAAAAATTTAGTGACGAGAAAGACGAAAGAAAGACCTCATAGAGAGAGACGTCTTCGTAAATCTATTAAGTTATAGTAGCATGAGATCAGGAAATTATTTCAAAATTCTAGACTCTTAAATAGCAGCATGAACACAACATCTTGAGACTGAGAATTTTTAAGACTTGCCTGGCAGACAAGGCAGGTTTATGCTGTATTCTCATTAACAGAGATCAGAAAGATTAAGTAAATAGTAGATTTTAAAAAAAAAAATTATTTTTGCATTAAATCTTACATAAGAATAGGAATTCTTCTTCAATTTCCCGTTTAATCTTATTTAACTCAAAATATTTGTATTTGCTGTTATAATTTTGGAGCTTAACCGACATTTTTTAGGGCTAATTATTCTTCATAAGTATGCCCACTAATGTGATTTAAATGTGCCGGTTACATTACTACGTAACTACTCTACTCTCTATCCCGCTTTCCATTTTACAGAACGGACAGATTTCAGTTTGTGACATGTTAATTTTCTCGATGTGGTATCTCAAGTTGCAATGTCTCGTAAGAAATCCTGACGAGGTGTGCTTCCTCATCAGTGAACAACTAAACTAAACATTGTCACCGTATACTCGTATGTCCGTGCAAAGCCAAAAGGTTTGCATTGGCTCTTGGCCAAAGCTCGAGCAGTCAAGTTGTTTGGCCCCAAGCCAGCAGGAAGAAGGTTATCAAGAGTGTAGCGGCAAAGACACAGGACACCACCTGGGGAGTGGGGTTGCAAGGAGCTGCTGAATATCCAGATAGTCAACGTTATATCAACGGCAAAGGGCGACAAAGGGCGGCAAGGGCCGGCTTTAATGCTTTTCTGTGTATTGTTGTAGATATGGGGTCTTTGAATTGGAATTGGAATGGGAATGGAAATGAGAATGAGAATGGGGATCGGGGCATCGAGCCACTGCATGTGACAATGAGCAGTAATGAAAGCAAGCAACGCTGTCGAGTGGGGCGGCGGAAGGGGGGGACTGGTGTCAAGCAGAAAGCCAATGCGCATACATACTGGTACTCGTACAGTCAGGGGAACAGAGAGACATAATGCAAGCATATTTCACGGTTGTTGGTTCAAAGGAAACGCAAATAAGCGACGAGGACGAGGACGACGGCGAGGACGCGAACTCGAACGCGGCCGAAAGTGGGGATAGCAACAACAAAGACAACCATGTAATGCCAGCCAGCCAGCCAGCCAGCAACGACAACGATAGCGACAACGACAACGACGACGACGACACATGCAAATGAGCTTAAAAATGTCAAGGTCCTTTGGCAATGCAGTGTGCGTTGGTAACTCTGGCAACACACTTGGCGTTTTTCCCCCTCAACAACAACAAGGACATGTCCCAAATGTCCCAAAGTTTTTGATCAATGCCGATAATCGAAACACATTTATAACTTATATTCATTTCATTAACCAGTTTATAGTGGAACTAAAACGGAAGCGATACTCAAATGCTCCATTTCCAAACATTGTCAATTTTGAAATATTTAAGTAATTAAAGTTGGATGACGAAATCACTTGAATCAGTTTCAGGAACAATTGAGAAAGAACCGCAGCAATTAATTCGAAAATGAAAAGCTTAACTAAACAGTGGAATTGAAACGGAAGCGATACTCAAATGCTCCATTTCCAAACATTGTCAATTTTGAAATATTTAAGTAATTAAAGTTGGATAACGAAATCACTTGAATCAGTTTCAGGGACAATTGAGAAAGAACCGCAGCAATTAATTCGAAAATGAAAAGCTTAACTTAACAGTGGAATTGAAACGGAAGCGATACTCAAATGCTCCATTTCCAAGCATTGCCAATTTTGAAATATTTAAGTAATTAAAGTTGGATGACGAAATCACTTGAAACTGAAGGAACAATTGAGAAAGAACCCCAGCAATTCATTCGAAAATGAAAAGCTTAACTTAACAGTGGAATTAAAACAGAAAATGTTGATACTGTAAGTCATTAATTTAATTGAAAGACTCCAAACCACATTTCACAAAAATCTTCTTATACACCACTTAGTATCTTTAATCTTTGTAAAATTTTAAAATTTTATTGAAATGGATGTCAAACAAAGAGATTTGGAGATTCTTTACAAAATATAGAACAGATAGATATGTTTTAATTTTACAATTTAAATTATGAATTATGTTGGCAAATTGATTTAGGATATTGATATTGGCTTGAAAAATATCAACAAGCCCACTTATCGGCCATAAATTGTGCTTTCCATAATCTTGTTCAACAAAGTTGAAGCCCAAATAGCTCCTGGCCGGCATAAAACCAGTCTTCCTTCGTCTCTGACGCGTGTCTTTGGGCAACAAACCGCGAAGCGCTTAAATCTTAATCTGCTGCCAAATCACTTAACAAATCTTTTCACACAGATACACACACACACATACATTCGCACGCACATGCTCCCCGTCACACACACACACACACACATCGGCACACACATTCGCATGCCAATCAAACGAAACCGCCGCAAGGCCCTTGCCCTGCCGTCGCGCCCCCAACCCAAAAGGTCTCCTCTGTGCCTTCTCTGGTGGCTTTGCGTGTCAGGCGAGATTTTCATTTTTTCCCCCTCATGCACATTTATTTTTTGGATCTCTCGCTCTCCGTTTTGGTCTCTCGTTCTCTCGTATGCACCGTTTGTTCTGTTCCGCCAACTATTGGATGGAACAGTTTTTAACGCATTTAACAACTTGGGGGGCAGAGCGGGGTGTGGGTGTGCGTGAAGGTGTTGGTTGGGCTTTTGGGTTCGGTACTGTATGCGATCTTTATCAAGAGAAATAATGTTTGTAAACGGTCTGTTAATTGCTCAGAGTGTATTACACGCATAGGCATTTGGAAAAATAATAGACCTGCACTCTGGGTGAAGGGGCTACGCGAGAGGGGTGGACGGGAAATGAACGCATTATGTTCAGGAATGAAATAAACATAAATAAATCATCACACTTTTTGCCACCAAAATAACCCGCACCCGCGCTCTATATAACTATTTCTCTAATGGCTTTACTAAGGTATGTTGGGAGGGTTTGGTAGAAATGAAGCTTCTACGAGTATGGATTCTATTTATAGAGATAATGAATGGCTGTTGTTTATTACTCCGATAACACTAAAAAGTTAGAAAAGAACTTCATCGAAGGCGCTTCTGTTATTTATAGGGAATTCCAATCTCCCACCTTTAATTGCATTTCCCGTTTTGTGTTGAAGAAAACAGTTCTCTTATAATAAATATATGTTTTTATGTTCGAGAAAGAAAGAAAAGAAAACTTTCTTAAAGATTCTTCTACAATTAGGAGGGAATTATGTATAACATTTACCCATCCCCATGCAGAGAGAAGAGTAACAAGAGAGATCTTTATTAAGTTTCGGTATTTCGACAGGAAAGTATCAACCAGTATCAGGAAAGTTTCGAAAATTGAATATATTTTACATTAAGAACTAAATTCTTATAAATGTTGAAAAACAAACTGCTTCAACAATATCCGTTTTATGATATGTTATTGAAAAAATTCAACGAGGGACTACATATTTTATTTTTACAGAAAGAACTAAATTCTTATTAATAGTGAAAAGTGTTAACAATATCCTTTTTTTTAAATGTTATTGAAATTTTTTAGCAACTACAACTTTATATCTAAGAACTCAATGGAGGACTACATTTTAAAAAATGCATTATCGAAGAAGTAATAAAAATGAATCTCTTTTCCATTAAGGATTAAATTCTAATTGATGTTGAAAGGCAAACTGCTTCAATAATATCCGTTTTATCAAATGTTATTGAAATTTTTAAGCTACTACAAGTTTTCTTTTAAAATTTCAATAAGGCACTACATTTTTAAAAATCCAGAGTCGAGGAAGTATTGAAAATGAATACAAGTATGTTTTACAGCTATTTTCTTGGATGAAATGGGCCTTGGATGGATTTTAAAGATTGTAAGTGTCCGCTGCTGGGCCGTTCTAAGCCACTTTAAGATCAACGAAAACCGATTGCTTACCTAAAGCGGTGGCAACCGCAAAAGCAACAATATGCAAAACGTCAAAAGCACACGGTCGCGCACAAACACACACACACAGATACACACACACACACACACACACTAGCACACACACACACTAGCACACACACACACTAGCACACACACACTGGCACACACGCAGATGCATTAACCACAAACCGATGAGCAAGCGAACAAACCGAAATGACCAAACGATGCATGAGTATACGCAAAATTTCGCATACATGACAAGAAATCTGAATCAGGCAAAGCAATAACAACCATAACAGGAACAGCAACAGCAACAGTGGCTATACTATCTACAGTAACAACATCAACAACAACATCAACAACAACAACAGTTGAAACAATGGCAGACAGCTGAGTGAGCAAGCGACCAACCGAATTCAGCCTGCGGCAAAATATAGTCATCGTCTGAATCAAACAGGTGCAGGCAATGCTGCGTTCGACTCACTGTAAATACCCCCCTTTCCACCCCCCCCCCCCCCCCTCCCCTAACTTCCCATCTCCTACTCCTCACTCGCTACCCCCCTCTGTTGGTCTCTGCTGATACCGCAAAATCCAATGTCACATCATCGTCATCTGCAAGGCACGGCAGCCGTGCGGAAACGAGAACCGAAAATTGAAATATGCTGCTGCGTCGCGTCGCAGATCCCAATCCTTTTCCATTTCCCATCCCCCATCCCACACCCCCTGCTGGCATCCCTTAGCCGGTGATTGCATGTGACCCAATTAATGGTTAGTTGGTAGCTCGCTGCGTACAAAACGTCCTTGGGCTGCCCAATAATAATGCATGGCTGGCTAGCTGCCTGACTGGCTGTCTGCCTGTCTGGCTGTCTGTCTGTCTGTCTGGCTGGGTAGGGAGTGGTGGAGCGGGCGCTCAATTGTGCGTTTGGGATCAGAAGGTCAACTGCCTGCCTGTCGCACAAGGGGGGTGGAGAAGTCAGTGGCCAGGGGTGGACAGCCCATCAACCTTGGAATTGCATTGGCGCTAGCGCAAATTCGATTTCGTTGTCGTCCTTTGCCAGAAAGTTAAGTGCCATCCATCCATGCATTTGGTCGCTCCTCAAAAATAATATAGACAGATGAAGATGTGGAAGATGGGGAGGGCGGTGGAGGGCGGCGATTGAGGGCTTGACATGCAAGCTTCTTTAAAAGCTTTCCATACACATTTATAATGCAATTGTTTAACAACAAACAACAACAACAGAAAAATGCAAAAGCTAATTTATTTTGTTGCTTTCAGCTTTAAAGCCAATAAATTAGCCCTTTTTATGGTCACAAAATAGAGAGTGAAGATCACGCAACCTAGAAATGACCACGTCAATAGTCTATAAATAGAATAAGCATCTAAGTATTATATTGCTTGCAATACTAAGCTACAGACCTATTTACTGGACAAATATAAGCATTCCAGTAAGATCTAATTCTGACATTTTTAAAAAAGGTTTTATATTTTTGGATGGCTCCTGAGATTTCTTAAAGCCCACATATGTTTGTACTGCTTGCAATACTAAACTACACACCTATAATATTTATTGAACAAATATAAGAATATAAGATCTAATTCTGAAATTTAAAAAACATGCTTAATATTTTTGGGCAAAACATACAATTGGTTTGTACTGCTCGCAATACTCAGCTACAGACCTAGTTCTAAGCATTCCATTAAGATCTTAGCCTGAAATTTCTAAAAAAGGCTTTTTATTTTAGGGGAAAACATACAATTGGTGGCTCCTGGGATTTCTAAAAGCCTACATATGTTTGTACTGCTCGCAATACTTAGCTACAGAACTTTAGTATTTACTGAACAAATATAGTATAAGCATTCCAGTAAGATCTAATTTTGGAATTTTCAAAAAAAAAAATTTTTATTTTATTAAATTGGCGACCCCTTAGATTTCTAAAAGCCTACATATTTTTGAATTATAAATTGTATTTAAGAGCTGAATTTCAATTCAAAGAACGTTTCAGAAAAACGGCTTTACTTTTAGCGGCTGCTGGAATTTTCTCATGGAATTTCTATTTAAAAACTGTCCTTAGACATTAACAATATTTCAGCCACATAAAGATTCCTTCTATGTAGGCCTAATCGTACTCCGCGGCTTTTATTTAACAAACCCAGATGATATGTCGAGCAGATCAGACCATTTAAACATATAGCTGTCATTGAAACGATATGATTTGGAAATTGATTTTTTTTTTCAAAAATTTCGTTTATTTCTAAAGATATGGGAACCATTATACAAATTGAGAATGTTTTCATAACTAAAAGATGATTCGGTTTAAAAATGATGTCCATGAGGAGGACTAAGATATCGTTGTAAGACCCAGTATTACTTTTAATTTCATTTGTTTTCCATGTCGATTTCATTTTGCACATAAACGTAATTGCTGCCAAAACATAACGACATAACTATTGGAAACATTGCTCTGTGATCTATGTTTTGTTAGTGATTGAAAAAGAAACTTTAAATTTGAATGGCAACGCTATATAATTTATTTTGTACTGCTGCGAGTTCTCAATTAAAATTGGTTGCGTTGAAATAAAAGTACAAGTATATTTAAAGCGGTATCAATACAACAACCTATGTGTACCTAATTCTGTTTTTACACGGTAGATTGGTTCCAGAAAGTCGTGTAAAAAAAAACTGTGTTAAAAAGACAGAATTATATGTATATTACTTGTATTTACTTGAGGCTTCTGGGGGCTAGGTTTTAAACGACGCACATACATAGCTTAGAAAATGTGATGTGTAAATAAATTGGACTGTAGTTTTCGATGAAATCAGAAAGCCAATATATTTTCAAAGGTCCTCCTCCAGATTTTAGTATTTCTTGCCGTCCTATTTGGATAAAAAGTCTCTTATCCCAGCAGGTCAATCACTGTTTCCCCAGCTATCGTTTGAAGCGCCCACATCTTTGCCATGCAATGAAATAATGCTGGGCCAACAATTTTTTTTTTTTTTTGTTTTTTTTTGTGTCAGTTTAAGGTATTTTCGACGCGCATTTTTTGAATTTACTCGCAAAAACGTTTTGCGAGCATATTTTGTAGCGAAAGCGTGAGTGGAAGATGCACGGCGGACGTGGGGTGAGAGCGGGGCTGCGGGTGCAGGTGGGAGGGTGCAAGTGCTTTTGATATGCATTTGCATTCTTCTGGTCGTGTCGCCTCTTTTTTTCTTTGGCTTTGGCTTTACTTTATTTGGCCGACGACGACGACGACGACGACGACAGTGGCGGCGGCATTTTTGTGGCCTAAATTTGCGCAAAAGAATAAGGCGAACAACAAGAAGGAGGGAGGGAGGTAGGGAGGGGGAAGAACGGTTGTGCAGTGCAATGACAGTCGCCTCAATGAATCTGTTTACAATTCGCACTTTCATGTCTCTCTCTCTCACACACACACGCACAAACTCTCTCTCTCTCTCTCTGTCTGTTGCTTAGTAGCCACAGTTGGCCAGTTCTCTTGGTCGCGCTGTCGCTCTGCTCTTGTTTGCTGCGTGCTTTGCAATTCAATTGAACAACAACGTCACGGACCTCTTTTTATATCCCTTGCATTTATGTATGTATGTATATGTATGTTGCTTATGCTACACATGCCACATGAATGTTGCACATTGGCACGTTGGCCACAAGCCGTTTCTTTTTGTTGTTGCGGCTGCCGTTTCTGCTCTTGCATTTTTATCTGCATTTTTTGCTTGCCCCTGTTTACATACGCATACATACATACAAATGTAAGTATGTTTGCATGTACATGTATGCATGTGTGCGTATATTTACATGAATCTGCATGTATGTATGTGTGTGTGGACTCTGATAGCTGATAACGCTTTTAAAGCGCATAAGTGGGCATCCAAAAAACAGTAAAAAGGAGGGGAGCGAACATAAGCACACAAAGAGAACATTCGCACCAATACACAGCATGGTAACAAAAAACACCGTTAAACGGTGACAAAGCACAAGAACAACAACAACAAAAAAAACAGTTGCAAAAGTTACAGCAACTGCTGCAACAAAAACAAATAAACGGACGGACGAACGGACGGACGGACGAGTTGTATTGCTACCGTGCCGCTGCTGCCAACGACTTCTAATAAAAACCGGAACAACAGCAACAGCAACACCAGCAGCAGCAGCGGCAAACTCAACGTCGCTGTCTGCGTCGACTGCGCTACAATGTTCTACAGAGAGCAGCGTTCACATGCAGGAAAATTGTTCAAGAAAATTCTTAAAAGAAATGTGAAGCAAACAAAAATAAAGCGAAGACGACGACGACGACGACTACTTCACCGTTAGCTTTTGAAGCTCTCGCCATTGCGACCGCAAAGAGCGACCAGTAGAGAAACTAGATACAGAGCAAAAGAGAGTGCCACACATGCTACAGTGAAAGAGAGGAAGAGAGAGAGAGAGAGAGAGAGAACCTCCACTCAGCAGTAGCAGCAATAGCGGCCATAAAAAGACTCTTGCAGAACAGGCGGCAAAAGCAATAAAATTTATTTCATTTTGATAATGCATAATTATTATTAGGCCATAAAATAGATTGTTTGAACTAGTTCGGCACATCTAAAACGTGTGATGGCTTATGTTATTTTTTAGAGAAGTCACTTTTTGACTGTTCTTTTTTCCAAATTTCAATATTATTGAATCGAAATTGTCAATCCCTAAAAACAATTGAGTTTTGCGGTTTCAACAAATTTATTTCATTTTGATAATGCATTATTATTATTAGGCCATAAAACAGATTGTTTGAACTAGTTCGGCACATCTAAAACGTGTGATGGCTAATGTTATTTTTTAGAGAAGTCACTTTTTGCCTAATCTTGTTTCCGAATTTCAATATTATTAAATCGAAATTGTCAATTCCTAAAAACAATTGAGTTTTGCAGTTTGAACAGTTTTGCCTCGAAGGCAGGGCGTCACTATCTTACGATCTTCAAAAAATTTGAGCCCAGAGTGCTAAAAATGTGCTCTTGTCACCAAATACGCTTCATACTCGATGAATTTCTTAAATAATTATTAATAATATAATATTTTCATTTCGAAATAGAATAATTTATTTGATGGGTAAATGGGAGAAATAATATTCAAAACTTTACTAAGCTGTCTCGTTTCGGTTTCAATCGAATTATGCAGTTCCTCTGTGAGATGAAATATATTTTCTTATAATGGTGCTGAAACTAATTCGGGAAAGGGTTTTTATTTTGTGCAAATTGTTAAATTAATTAATATCGATTTCGACAAATTCAATTCCATTGAAAATGGAGGTCAGTTTCCTTATTCATTACAATCAAACACTATTAATTATATGTAATTCCCTACATATGTATTTTTATTTATTGTATGTATATTGTAAAAATGCATATACGCGTACATAATGCCCAAAAGTAATAAATAGTAGCACTTGCACTGACATAGTAGCTTCAGCATTATGTGTAAAAGAAGAACTCATAGACTAGCTAATCTGCATACTTGTAGATCCACAATTAATAATTTTAAAGTTTGATTTGTGGTTTCTTTTAAAATTGATTTCCCCATTTTTGTTCATCATATTAGTGGGCGGCTTAGAGTTTTTTACTTTTGTTTTCCGCATACCAATAATAGTCATAAATTGTTCCATCATCTAGTTACTGAACACTTCGTTGGGTGTACAGAGTATTCTACAAAGTACGTGCCCATCAGTGTGTGTATGTATGTGTGTGTGTTTGTGTGTGTGGCAGCGTCAGCCGGATGCTTTGCTGCCTTTTTCTCCATGCCCAGCACAACAAAAACAAAATACAGCAGCAGCAGCAGCAGCAACAACAATAATGAATTTAAAATAAAAAAAGAAAAAAGCAACGACAGCGCAACGCAGTTAAAAAATTGCGTTGTTCATAAATCAGTTGCAATTAAAATTAACTGGAAAATGCAACGCTAATTAGATTTGTGGTCAGGTCGGGGCTCTAAAGTGGTTGCACGACAAAGAGGGCCGGCCGGCCAGTCGGCCAAGTTGCGAGCGTATGATGTGGTTTGCTGGCTTTATGCTTTTGCTTGTGTGCTGTGCGAAATATAAACGATTTAGTTGCAATTTTTTCTCAAGTGCTGGCCATGGTGGCGTTGGTGGTGACGGTGGTGGCAATGGCGGCAATGGCGGCGATGACCGGCCGGCATTGCAGTACGTTTCTATCTTTTAATGCGTATATGTACACAAATGTACATGCGAGTACATATTTCCACATTTCCTTCTTCTTTTTTTTTTGTCGTTACTTTTTTTTAATGGCAGCAAGAGGCGCTGGTTGGGGCGGGGCGTTTCGCTGCCGGTCAGTTTTTGTTTGGGACGTGTTTCACATTCTTTTAGTTGTTAAACAAAATTTCACACACAGGCAACAAGAACGCCAACAAAAAAAAGACAAAAATTGCAAACACATACACGCGCCATTTGTTTTATAACAACACAACAATAAACATGACGATAATTGGCATTTGTCGTTGTTATTGTTGTTGCTTCAAATGCCGACAACATCATCTCATTCAAAATGCCGACAATAACAGCAGCAGTCGTAGTAATAAAAACAACAACAACAATAACAACACCTATAATATATATTATCATCGACACGCGTTCGTTCACGTTACGTATACGCAATGCGCTTTACAGGCGTCGTCACTGAAGTTGACGTTTACGTTAGCAGCGGCTGCGGCTGCGACAGCGACAGCGGCGTCAGCAACGTGTCATCATCGTCGCCGATTTGTACGTTGTCGTCGACGGCTAAATGCTCACTAAAAACGCAATCCAGTGTGCATGACAGGAGTCTGCTACTGTTAAGTAAGACCCCACCCACACCCACCCCCCACACACCCCCCCTCATAACCAACACCCTACCCAACAAGCTGAAGCCAAAATGGTGGCATAAAAGTCACGACAGGCAGCCGCGGGCAACGAAAGCAAACGAAAGGAATGCGGGCAAAAATCCTTTTCACCAAATGAGCGAAAGCAGCGCAACGACGACGACGACGGCGACTGCGACGGCTCTCTGGCTCTCATCATTTACCCCACACCAATAAGCCACTGCTTATCAGGCATGGGGCAGTACGAATCTAAGATGAAAACAGAGACGACAGCGAGACGTTCAGACGCTGAAACACATTTCACAAACTAGCCTTCCCTGCATCAAACAGCTTTACAGCCGCAAGCTAATTGAAATGAAAGTTTATTAAATTACTTTTTTTAAATTTTAATTTTGGAAATCGAATTGACCTTGAAATTGTAACTAAAATGCATCAAAAACAAAAAATTAGATAGCAAAGAATTTTGTACACAGATATAAAAGTTTCTTTGTCTTTTCTTTTCTTCGCAACTTTGAAACATTTTCATATTTTCAAATTATGAACTTTGTGTGAAGAGATGTTAAATGAAATATGTAAAAAGTTTGCAAAAATTAAAATTTTTAAAGCCCAGCTTTAGTCACAGCTGATATACGATAGAATTAAATTACTAAGACAAATGTTTAATAGACATTGCAAAGATTGAAAACTCATTGAAACTCAATGAAACTTTTAAAGTTAAGTTGAGTCAACTTAAAAAATTATAAAATAAAATGTGAAAAAAAGAAAAATAAATACAAAAATTATAATCATAATATTTATAGTAATAATAATAATTAAAGCTAAAGAAAATATTAAACAAATAAAAATAATTCATAAAGCTCAATTAAATTTGTAATTAAAAGCAATTAAATTAGAAATAATATGTAAATATGTAACGCTAGAATAAAGTTTATAAGTTTCAAATTTTAAAATGCAACGTTTTCGAAGCTGTTTTAGCAATATTTCGATTGATTTTCCCAACTTTGCACAATATTTGCCAAAAAAAAAAAAGGACGCCTATTAACATTTAAATGTTTGAAATTTCTTTCTTGCTTGCAAAATTTCTCCTGCTCTCGCTGAATTAGTTTTATTGTCTGAACAGCTGCCAAAGGCTTCTGGCTGGCAGCTGGCCGAAGAGCATTGCGGGAGCAGAACTTGTGGCGTGGCACGCTGTGTCGCTCTCTTTGCACCGAGCTATTATTTTTGCCGGCATTAAGATTTGCCCGACTCCGAGAATGTTTCAATATCTACATATATATATATGTAGATATATATGTGTATGTGTGTGTTTGTGTGTGTGTGTGCCATCAACATGGATGAACGAACGTCAAATAGAACATGTGCTAATGAATTATCAACTGTCAGCAGCGGGAAGTGCAAACAGTCGCGCGAACGTGCAGATGCACACACAGCCGAGCCAATGGAACGGGCGGACAAATGTAAGTGTATTCGAAGCACACACACACCCACACACACACACTGCATTTTAGCCTACATTATAGGCCAGGCCAACGAGACAGTTTGAACGTAGTATGCCATGAATGCAATTGTGGGAATAAATATGTACGAGTATGCGCTTAGATTTATTGAAAAATAAATGCAGATTCGAGTGCATTCATGAATGCCAATGAATCATAATAGAAACACAAATAGTGTACTATTATTGTACGCCCACAAAATGAATCAATAAATAAATGGTGTGTATGCAGACATAAGATATTACTTTCTTTCAAAAATATAGTCCAAAGACTTAAGAAATACTTTTATTGAAAAATAAATATAAATAAATATAATAATATTTAAGTAGACCGCGTTTTTAAACACTTCGAAGTGGCATTATCAAATACTATATATCTTTGCTTCGAGTCTGAGTCAAATCTGAATATTAAAATTTCAGTAAGACTGAAGCCAGCTTACTTTGTAAGCGTATACTACAATCAAAAATTTTAATAACAAAAATAAACCAAATAAAAATAAACTGACTTATATGGTTTTCTCATGGATGTCATTGTCAGAAAATGGACCAGATGGAAAGCACCAGCTTACAAATACAAAAAAAAAAAAAAAAAAATCAAAACCTCGTCCAACATGATTATTTTAAAAATATCACTTTATTTGTCCGTCTGTATGAACAGCGATAACTTTTTAACCATAACAGCTAGGGACACATCACTTGATATTACTATATATCAATATAAAGTCCGTTTGCCATAAGTATTATTGGGTCTGATGATGTTTTCTATAGATTTTTGAAGCCAAGCTACAAAGTGCCTAATCAAAGCAAAAAGGGGAGCCAAAACTAGAAAAGAAAGAAGTGCTCCAGGTGGTCAAACGATTAATTTGTTTTATGATGATGTTGTGCAGATTTAGATGCATCGTATACCCCGTAAATGGCTTGCATATCATGATGAAGGAAATTGGCGCTTGCTGACCGATAATGTGCCGTCTCTTCGGTTGACACTTGCAATGGATTTGTGGCAAAAAAAATCGCACCTAAACCAACTTGAAAGGAACTTTGCAAGAAATTAGGGGTACATATTTAAAGTTGCGTAGATCTGAGTCAGTTTCCTAATTGTCGAAAAGTGTCGTTGTATATGGAACTAAAACTTGTAGCTTACAGACGGTCGAGTCTACTTGTATATACATTTTAGATTTGACTCATTCTTATTACATTTATGGATATACGAGTATACATATGTATGTGTGGCTTGCATGTGTGTGAGCGTACTTTTAGGCGCAGTGCAAATTTAGCATATAATATGCATTTCTTGAAGCTGCTTTATGTGTGTGTGTGCAAAGAAGGCGTCTATGTATATAGATATATACATATATATGCACAACTATGTGTGTGTGTTTGTCTACGGCAGCCTGCAAAAGGTAAATGACATCAATGGAGGTTGGCTGGCAGCCCCCTTCTGCACCTCCGCCTCTGCCACGACTACGCTGAGAACGTTAGGGGGGTGAAAAGGAATGCGGAAGACAGAAGACGGACGACAGCATCGCGCTCTGTGTTTACTTTTTGCTTGCATTTTGGTCTTTGCTTCCGTTTGCTGCTTGCCTGCTTACAGTTTCCGGCTTTGGGCAATACACACACACACATATACACACAAACACACACACACGTACACACTCATACAAAAGGCCGTAAATATATGCAAGTTGGGAGCAACGCGCGGTTATTGTGTGCGCGCCTTACTGTATGCAATGATTTTTTTCCCAGCGCTTTGTTGCACATACTCAGCAAATAAAAGCCCACAAGAGCTGATTCGCAAAGAGGCCTATTCTAGTCCCTCTGACAACCAACGAAACTCCACGGGCTTGTGTGTGTGTGTGTGTGTGTGTCTGTGTGTGTTTGGTTTTCATTAGGCATAGGACTTTTCGCCTTTTATGCTGATAAGAGCCGTTAATCTCCCCAAATCCTAAAAAGGCTACATGATCGATAAGTGGATCAATAAACTAATAGTTGGTTTTAGGAAATGTAATTCTACAAGTAGTATATTTAAAAGACTTTTTATTGGACACTTGGATCATTAATTGTACTATCAAATAGTATATCGAAAGGTCTTTGAATGAAACTTAATAGGAAAAGTATGAAATGGTTGACTTACCGCTTGGATCGTGATGTGGTGGCGGTGCCTGCTGCTGGTGGTGATGCAGATTGGGCGCACAAAAAGCGCTCGAGCCACCGCCTAGTGTGGCCAGTGGTTGACTAAGGGTGGGCGGTCCACCGCCACCTGGCGGTGCATAGGCGCTGGCGCGATACGAAGGCGGTGGTGAGCCCACGTCACAGCGCTCAGGCGGCACAGCAAGCGGAACTGGCGGTGGCGGCCCGTAGTGCGACTGTGGCGGCGGTGGCGGACCACCGTAATGATGTGGTGGTGGTGGCAGTGGTCCATGATATTCGGCCGCCTGCTGATAGTGATGTGCATGTGCCGCATGGGCCGCATACTGATGTTGGTGGTGCATATGGAGGACACCGCCAGCACCAGGCGCCAGCTGATGGGCATGATAGGCGGCAGCTGCAGCGGCCGCGGCTGCTGCAGCCGCATACGAGGGTGGTGGCGGACCATGGTGGTCGGGTGGGCCATGCTCTGTGTGTAGACCCAGGTCAGGTGCATGGTACATGCCGGCGCTGAGCGGCTCGCTGGGCGGATGGTGCAATGCCGCCGCGGTGGGCAATGGCAGTGGCGGCGAACTGTGGGCTGTGAAAACGCAAAGAAGGAATAACATAAGGATAAGTGATTGAGCAATAAAGATCAATTTGAATTCCCTGTCTAGATGACTAACCTTCGCTCAAATTGGAGCTGGCGCCTGGTGGCAACATGCTGGAGAGCGCCGAGAGCGGCGTATAGGATTTTGGTGGTTCCACGGAGCTGGGTCGTAGCACACGTTCCTCGGTGACGCTGGATTGTACGCGATACTGCATCTTGCAGTAGGCCTCCTGGCCAGCGCCCGCACTGGCATTCACATAGACACCAGTGATGGTGACATCTGTGTCCTGCACAATGACCACACTGGATGAGGTGGGCCGACTGGAGTCCTTGGCATCCTTGGCGCTACTCGAATCTCGAAAACCGGTGGTGATTGTGGTATCCGTGTTCGTCTCCTTTGTTTCCTTGGAATATTTGGAGTCATTGCTCTCCTCAATCATGTTGCTCTGCGGCTTATTTAGTTCACTCTGTCGACAACCCGACCCAACAGATGCAGCTGCCGACGCAGACTCTTTAGTCTCCTTAGGCTCCTTCTTAATGTTGACCTCACTGATGATCTTAGTATTTGAGTCCTTAGCCCCTGTGGCTGCGGCTGTTGTCGTCGATGTGGTTGTCAGCGTCGCAGCCTTGCCTGTGTTGGACGTACATTTCACGGAACTACTACTGCTCGCGACCACTGCTGTTTCGCACTCGTCGTAGCTCTCGAAACTGCTGCAATCGCTGGCCAAATTCTTGTCCAAGTGCCGCTCCACTTCGTAGGTGGCTGCCACAATGGCGCTGGCGTTCAGACTGGCCATACGCTTGCGCGCCAATATGCCTTTGTAGTCGCCAATTAGCTCCTCGGTGAAGGCGGTTTTGCGTTTCTTGGGCAACTGCTTGGGTGCTGGTTTATTTTTGGGCTTTTCCATGTTAGCGTTCGAAGACGACGATGCTGTTGGTCTGTCATTCGAAGCGCTCTCATCGCTATCCTCAATAGACTTTTTGGACTGCTTGGCGCACTGCTTGCTACGCTTAGACTTATCTTTAGCCTCGGACTTTTTCAGCTTGGACGGTTCTTCAGCATCCACCTCCAAGTGCTGTTGCTGCTGCTGCTGCTGCTTCTTTCCCGGTGATTTCTTTTGCAACTTCTTCTTCTTTGTCGCAGCCAGTGCCCGTAAACGCTCTAATTCTTCAGTCTCGCTGTCGCTATCGAACTCCCAATGCTTGCCTACACCCCGACCGCCCGGAACATTTCGTAACTCCCTCTTATGCTCCACCACGAGCTCCGCAATGGGCTCCTCTGTCTTTCCTGAATATGAATCTTCTGCGGGGCGACGGGATATTTTGGCCACCGCTGGTTTCTCAACATCGGTTTCAATGCCTTTAGGTGAGGAGTCTTTATTGTCATCATCACTGCCATCCAGAGTACGTATACGTGGTGGCTGCTGTGTCGCCTTAGACAGCCCCAGCTCGTGGGCTGTGCGCGATTCATTCTCGTAGAGACACTGCACCTTCGCCAGAGCATTGAGCGAGGCCATGCGATGTCGCTTGGCACCATAGCTGCTCAGTTTCTTCTCATCTTCGGAGTCGCTGCTGTCCGCAGAGGTGTCGCTGATGGGTTGCGGTGGCGGCTTTTCCTTGGCCTTGCCGGCGTTTGGCTTTTTCTTGCCCGTCTTACCGGCGCTGGACTGGTTTGTGGACGGGCCAGGTTTACGCTTTGCTAAAGATGTTGTCGCCCCACTACCACCACCTGTGGGTGTGGTAGTAGTTGGCGTTGCTGCTTTGGCTTGTTTTTTATTAACGCCTTTTTGCTGTTCGGACTGCTCTTGTGCCTCTTCTTTGACGGCTTCTTCTTTAGGCCTAAGCGGTGGGTCTATGAGAAGCGGCTTTTGCTCCAACTCTGCTTGTTTTGTTGTGCCTTCCGATTCGAGTTTCTGTTCCGCTACGGCAATACTCTTCTTCTCCATTTTGCGCAACGGTTTATTGTCTTCGTCGGAGAAGTCGCGTAACTCTTTTAGTGTGGGCAGCACCATTTTGATGGGCTCCTCATCCTCCGAGCCAGACTTGAAGTCATAGATGTCCTTATGCACTAGCTTGGTGCCTGAAGTTGGTAAGGATATGGGCTTAGATACTTGCTGTAGTCGCGCCTTGGCCGCTGAAGTCTTTGTGTACTTAATTTTGGGGCGCTGTTTAATAGGGGGCGTGGGTGTTTGGGTGACTGCTGGTGTTGGAGTTGAAGCTGTTGCCATGGACGTTGTGGTTGTCTCCGTCGGGATTGGCTTCGCTACGGAAGCGACAGATGTTCCATCTGTTTGTGTGCTCGACTGTATCACGATCTCTTCGATGTCCATTTGCACAACCTCGGTATTGGAGTCTGGTTGTCGGTTCGCTTCTCCTGTTGTCGTATTTTTGGTCTGTTGTTGGGAGTTTGGCTTCGATAGTGTCACCTCTGGGGAGGACACTTTCTTTACATTGCTCGCCTTTATCGTCTTCTGTTTGCTTCCGATGTCTTTTTTCTGTTCCGGCAGTGCCGTTGGAATAGGGGTTGAGTGTGGAATTGCTCGTGAGGTTGGGGTGGACGTTGAAGCTGCGTTTGATGCCGGTGCTGGCGTTACTTGTGGTGCTATTGTCTCACTACTGGTCTTAGGCGTTTCCTTTTGCACGCTTTTGGTCACATGCTCCTTGGTATTTGCCGACAAATGCTTTTTATTCGCTTTGACCTTGGGGCTTTCTGTATCGAGTTTGGCTCGCTTTGTCTGTCCCTTCTTCTCCTTTTCAACGGCGCTCTTGGCTCCCGAAGGTCGCGATGTCTTTGCACCATGAGATTCCTTGCTATCGCTGTAAGTACTCTTTTGATCTGTCTTGCCAGTCGTCGATTCTTGCTCCCTAATCTCTTTAGGTTTCTCCTTAGAGGACTCCGATTGTGTCGCCTTTTCAGTTGCTTGCTGCTCATTGCCATTGCTAACACGCGGACGCTTAACAGTCAGCGCCTTGGTGGGATTCATACTGGCTATAACTTTGACTGCAGCAGCACGCGACTTGGTCTTGACATTTTCCGATATGGAAGACTTGAGGCCCTCACACATACGCTCCTCACCACTGGGCAACAGATTATCGAATCCGTGTATCTTTATATCGAGATTCTTTAGCATTTTATTGATAGCGCGCGCCTTCCCATCCTCATTCTTTTCGTCGGCTGCTGATTTCGAGGATGTTACGGATGAGGCTGCCGGCGAATGCGATGTCGTCGTTGGCTTGCACTTTTCCTTTTCTTTTGAGGCACTGGACGTGGCACTATTATCCGTGGCAGTGACTGTTGCTGCTGTAGCGGTTGTGTTACCTGCTGCGGTTGTTGTTGTGCTTGTGGCGGAGACGGTAGCTGAAGCTGAAGCTGTTGTGGTAACCGTCTCCCTCGCCTCCTTCTTCGGCGGCATTCTTGGCTGACCCGACTGTTGGTGTGGCTGCTGCATTTGATTCTTGGGTTTGGCTTTCTTCTCCTCGCTGCCTGCCTCCTCGGAACTTTTGACAGCCGACTTTTGGTGCTTGCTACTGCCACTGGATGTCGTTGTTGTTGTTGCCGTCGTCGTTGTCGCCGTCGTTGTAGCCGCCGCCGTCGTCGTCGTCGTCGTCTGTTTGCGTGCCGTGCTCGTTGCACTGAACGCGCCCGTTCGTTTTTTTACCGTGGACGACGACGTTGTGGCTCCAGAAGCGGCGGCGGCCGCTGCAGCTGCTGCTGCTGCTGCCGCTGATGCCGCTGTGGCTGCAGTGGTCGTTGAGCGCTGAAGGCGCTCCGCCACACTGGGACGCTTTTTCGAGCCCATCTGGTGCTCTGCTAGGTAAGTGTGGAGCAGAGAGAAGAAAGAGAAATGGGAAAAATGTTGCTGACTATGTTTCAGAGTGTACAACTTTTGATCGCCCTGGCCCAGACGCCCAGATGCCCAGACTCTAGAGGCCCAGCATCGCTGCTGCCCACTTCACTTTCCTTTTTAGTTTAAGTGCTGGCGCGTGACCAACAATGGCTTTTTTAGTCATATACTTGCCAGGAGGCAAGGCGGAAAGGCGGAAAGGCGGTGGCTGACTAACTTTTGTTCGGCGGCCAAAGTCAACATCGGCACCGAGCTTTTCAGTTTGTTCATTATAATTGCTACAGCGGCATCAGGGAATTGGTGAATAGTTAAAACAGCTCCCACTCAGGCAAAGAGATTTGACAAATGTCTTGATTAATGGTTCTAACAGGGCCTGTAATTAACGGAATCGGCAACATTCATGGCTAATATACATATATTCATTTTAAATAACTTGTGCTGTGTATAACTAACTAGCCTAAGAGCAGGATTATATTTGCAACAACTAAAGCTGAACTTTAATATTTATCGCCATTGGAAAAAAATGTCAAAAAGGGTTGACCAAAACGAAAGCTACGGCGACTCGAATGATTCTTTTAAAAATTTAAATTACAAAAAAGAAGGCTGCAAGATTTGTGTACTGTATTCTAATACCTTGTATCTTAGCAACCAATTACTTCTTTTTATTCTGAGTAGAATAGGTGCCTCGAAAATTCAAACGAATCGAATACTTGATCGATCTTCATGAAGAATATTTTTTTTTCTTTTTCGATATCGAAATTAAAACGACAATTATCATATAACAACTTTTGTCTTACTATAGCCACCAATAGGTCTTTAATATAAATTGATTTATATTATGAAATTTTGGAGGAATTCATAGGCGATCTATGTGGGACCCTTAACAATCAATATCAACGGTGAGATATTGATTCTACGAATTTAAACGTTGTGGTACATTTGTTTTTGATGAAAATCGGACGACCGGAAGACGCGATTACCAAAAAAATCGCATAGTTCTCACTTATCGCCGTTCGAAAAAGGCGTGAAAAATGTTTAAAGTGTTGTACAAATCAAATATTAGGTAGGGGAATAAATTGTTGCCCAATAGGAAAAGGATAGAATAACATAATGGGCTGATAAGAACGTCTATAATACTCTTATAAACATATCTCTATAGCCTCGGGGCAAGGATTTCGAAAATAATTTGAGCCCAAAGTATTTCAGTGCTTTAGATACATATATTTCCAACTTCTGTTGTTCGTGGAATTTAAAAATTCTTTAGCCCTATTAAAATGGATTAAGATATAATTATTTGACAGTGAGTGAAAAATTGATCCGAACGAACTAAAGAACTGAAGATACAGACCCAAAAATATTTTTAAAAAACCAATAATGACAAAGAGCCACAAGGGTATGCTAAAAAGTATATTGCATATATTAATTTCAAAAAGTAGACTTGGGTTATGAATACTCAGATTTAGTTTACCACAAAACATGGTAAGCTCCATTATTTTATATACATAGCTGCTATAGGATCGATTTGCAGAAAAATTCTCTCTTTGCTCTTATCACTCTTAACTATAGTCTGCAATTTTATTGAAATCAGAGTATTATATTTTATAGCTGCCTTAGGAACGATCGGTGGAAATCACTCTTATTATAAAAAAAAACTATTCGATAGTCTACAGTACCGGAACCAAACTGAATTTTGAAAAGTTTTTAGCCATGTCTTATTCTTATTCTAAATTTTCATTTATATCGGAGCACTATATAACTATATAGCTATATAAATCCTATCGGTGACAAAATCACTCATAGAAGGGAACAAATTTAAATTAATAAGTTTTTATCACACCACCATATATTCGAACATTATTCATCCCTATACCTTATAGTTGCCATATGAGCTGACCTTAATTTGATAATAAGATATATTTTTATGCCATACAACCTAATCGGAAAGTTATAGGATCGTTGAGTCGCGTGGGCAAGGGCATAATAGCTTTTTATTGTATAATTATTAATAATTGTTATTACCTTTTTGCGCTCTAATAGTTGCGCATATTCCAACAGCTTAGGCCAAAGGCTGTCCTTGGCATTGGCAGCTCCATTGGGACTGCTGACCAGCCACTGCTGCTGCTGCTTGCTTTTGTAGAATTATTGTCCTTTTTTTGCTCTTTTCTTATTTTATTATTGCTGAATTGATTTTTGTTATTACTTTTGTGACTTTCTAGCGGCACTTATTTGTTTTTAACGCGTTAACACACTTTTTGGTCTGGGCCTGTGACATTTTAAATATTTGTGTTTTTTTTTAATATACATACATAACACATATGTACTATGTATGTAAATAAACAAAGTGTGTCGTCATAAAAATTAGCGGTGAGTGCAACAAACACACACACATGTGCACACATATACACACGAACGCATATACACATATATGTATATACTCGTAGTTTGGTTGTGTGAGAGTCAACAAAAATTACAAGACATTTGTTTACGCGCTCTCACGCGTCTCTCTCGTAAGCGTTTTTGGAAACGCAACGAGATGGCAACGCCGTTTCACCCGCTCACACGTATGGTATACACACACACATTATTTACCCCACACACACATTGCAACAGAAAAATCAAATTAACGCAACCAACACATCCACGCAGAGACTCATTCAACCACAATCACATATACATATAAACAGCAGCAGACGCACACACGTAGCGCTATTAAAAACTGGGCGCGTTTTCCCCCATTTTAATCCATTTTCCAAAATATAATTTTCAACCAAAAATGCATAGCAAGAGGGGGCAACATGACACACACACTCAGAAGGCATAAAAATGTAGACAGGCCTCACACACATTAATTATATTTTTTCTTATTGGAAAGCAATGAAAAACGCGGCGCTCTCTCTGCTGAAGCCTGCAGATGGTTGTTGGTTTTGTTGTAGTATAGCAAGATAAATTGCACATATAAAGTCAACAAAAACAAACAAAAAAAACATTAACTATAGCGCACGCACACGCTCCGAAAATTTTTTAACGCGGACGCGCAACGTTCACGATTTGTTTTAATTCACAGCTCAAAAGCCACTGCTAGGTTTGTTGTTTGTGTAAATGGATTCACTTACACGACGACTGCGACGTCGGCAGTGACGCTGGCAGTGACAGCACCAGTGGCAGCAACAACACAGCTGCACGGCTACAATGTCATGCGTGAGTGTGTGTCGTGTGTATGTTTATAGCCATCATGCAGCATGGTAAAAAGAGAGAAGGTTGGCATAAAACACTGCAACTTTCGTTTTCTCACTGCGGAGAAACTTTAAAATTTGTCTTCTAGTAAGCCTAACGTGTTCACTGTCTTATGTGTGTGTAAGTGGTCTGCTAAAGTTTTTATTAATTAACACCTTACTTGTGCTTAAATAAATTCTTTACAGTTGTAAACACTGCCTACACGCAGCAATATACAAGGCAACATTTAAGTCGCCATTATTGTGACGTCACGCGAAGTAAACAGCGAATAACCGACTAGCACAATGCCATACCTTCGATCTTCTTTATACCATGGCCATGCAGAGAGTGCTAGCGTTGCCATATCTGATATACTTTCCATTACAGAAACAAGTATTGGGAAACACGTTAAGCAGTGCGCAACGCCGTCACGAAAAAAAGAACTATCGGCTACTTCAAAAAAATTACGTTCTACAATAAAAATAGGCGCGTAAACGGAAGTCGGCTTGAAATTATTTTTTAATTCTGCAAAAAGTATAGCTGCGCATGTAGAAAACTATAAGTGAGTTAAAATAACATTGCAAAATGCTAAATACAATCACAATTTACACATATTTCAGATGCTGCGACCATGTCAGTGAGCAGTTTGTCGCTAAGCCTACAATTGGGCGAACAACAATTGGCCAAACTTACCAACGACAATTCGGAGATTCGCATGCGCGCCTTTGACCAAATCGAGTCGCGTCTGTTGCGGGCTCTACAACAGGGCGAAACTATTAACTTCAAGCCAGTATATTTAGTGAAACAGTTAATACGTTGGTTTGGCTACACGCCGCCTCTGGCGGCCGACCGTGTCCTGTCACTGCTCCTGGACTTACTTCGATCCGATTATGCCGATGTAATTATGCGTAAAATGCCGCTGGAACGTTTGCAGACCGAACTGGAGAAGGTGCGCAAAATTGTGCGTTGTCTGGAATCCAGATCTAGCAGCGATATTTTAGATGAGCTGCAGGATCTGCTTTCGCAACGCTATAACAGCAGTCGCAGCCGCAGCAGCAGTGGATTTACAAGCCGTACGCCCTTATCAGCAATGCAGAGCTGCGCGGATTGTCCAATTACGGATGAGACAACAGCAGCATCGATGACATCAGATCTAAGCCTGCTGGATGGCGCTATGCTCTCTGTGGAAGCTTTAGATCCGCAGAATGATTTCGAACAGCCGTGGTCACGAGCTACCGTCGATGATTTGGCCAGTCTAACGATGCTGATGAGCTCGATCAGTGCCAACGATCAGTGTAAATCGGAACTGCTGTTGCAGCTCACACAATTGCGCATACGGATGTCCGATTATCCTATCGAACATTTTCTGCAGGCGCCATACATTTTCTTGCAATTGCTGCGCCTGCAGCATCGCAAGGACGAACGCTGCTGGCTCACTATTAAGAAGGTGAACAGGACGCTGCTAACTTTCGTGCAATTGCTGCGACGTCGTTTGCTGGCCCGCCGCCAAACCCTAAACTATGCCCAGAGCATGGAGCTGTCAGGCCGATCCCAAGCCAAGGGACAAATCCGTGTGCAGAGCGCCCTCAGATTGCTGCTGAGTAACTGCCTCCATATGCTCTCCCCACTGGTGCGGGATAAAACGCTCAAGGATGACGCCATTCAGCAATGGCATCTCTTCGAGCTCGCCGTGGAAACACTGCGAACCTTTGAAGTGCTGCAGGAACCCGTCGCGGCAGCCGTTTTGGAGATGCTGCGAAAGCTGGCAGATGATTTATTGTATGCCTGCAACACGCTCAAGTCGGATGGTAGAACTGATAATGAGTCGACCAGCATGTCCCGCATGGTGGCGCGCTTGACGTTGCCACGCCTGCACTCGCTGCTGTTCAATGACCTTCTGCTGGATGGCGTTGCTCTGAATATAGCCTGTGATCCGTCGCCTGCCGATAGACAATCATATCGTCTGCTGTTGGAGCCGCTTATTGTCGACAACACGTATCTGGCCGGCAATCCACAACGCATGCGCCACATCTGCAATTTAATGAGCTCGTCGCGAAGCGCTGACGAAGATGGATCGCTGGCAGCCGGCGAGCGGGAACAGCAATTGATACGTCTGAAGACGGCGTACAGTTTGGCGCTCAGCCAATTGCAGCCAGAGTCCAAGTCGGAGCCAACACTGCTGCTCCAAATGCAGCGACAGGTGTGTCTGGTGCTGAATCAGTTGGGCAGTGAGCGACTCGTGCAGGAGCTGCTCGATGCGATAGTCAAATGCACGCCTCTCTATACGCCCCAAAGGGCGTCACTGCGTCGGGAGGCGGAATCGCTGCTCAACACGCTGTTCGAGTTGCCCGACGATCGCATGATTTTGTGCGTTTTCCGCACACTCGGCCGTCCCGTCATTGCGCATTTCCATGCGCTCATGAATCGCACACAATATATGAGCGGCTGCAACAATCTGGAGCTAGTGCGTCGTCACATTCTGGGCGTGCCGTGGAACAAGCAGCTCCTGCAAAAGCTCGTACAGCTCAGTTGGCCGAGGGAGAATTCGAGTAGGGCGACGACCACACCCTCAAAGGTGCAGCAATGCTGCCTCGATTGCATCACCATGCTGCTAAAGGTGGGCAACTTGGTGGGCAAGCAGGACTTTCAGTCGTTTGCGCAACTATTCCTGCCCGTACTGCCGCTGATAATCGCACGTAGCGTGGGGCAGGAGCAGTTGCAGCCGGTTGTGTGGCAGCTGTTGGAACCGGACACCTCGTTTCTCACCCCACCCGATATGCTGCGCGGCAATGTGTGTTTCATGTTCGTTGCGGATGCAGGATTGCGTCAGGAGGCGACCACTCGTGTGGCCTACACGCTCCGATGTGAGGACTATGCGGGAAAATTTAAACCAAATATGGCGAAGCTATCAAGCGATATTTTTCTAAAGAACTTTTGCGTGGTGGAGCCTCCACGTCCCTATGACAGCATTTACTCGGAAAGCTCTACACCCAGAGCCTGGGAGCAGCAGCAGCTCGATTTACAGTCCTTGCTGCGTCTGCTAAGCACGCCCGATCTCAAGCCTTGCATACACAAATCGACGCTTGTGCAGCTGAACGTATTGCTGCAGGATTGGCGTCTCGCTGGCACCTTCAATGACTACGAAATGCTGCTGAAGGCACTGTACATGCCGTTGCGCGCTGATCCTTCGTCCAATGATGGCGACATCGACACATTACAGCCCACGGTGGGTATTCTGATGAAGTTGCTAATCAACAGCGCCGATCTGCGTCGACAAATGCACGAATGCTTTGAGGTGCTGGTCTGTCTGCTGCGCATTTTCTTCCTGCAGCCGCTGGCGGAGCAGCTATGCGCGGATGTGGCCATTTGTCTGTTCCTGCTGCTCTATCATGAGCACGTGCTGACCACCGAGGAGCAGCTGCTGCTGAATGCACCGCTTCTGCCGGCGCTGCATGTGCCGCTTACCCACAACTTGGACGAGAGTACACCGCCCTCGCCAGCCACTGAGGGCTTGGCGCTGGAACGCCGTCTCGTCGACACTCACTTCTTTGGACGCGCCGCCAGCGCTGCCCAACATTGGCGTCTCTTCATCGCGCATCGCATCAGCAAGCCGGCGGGTGAAATTTGTCTAGGAGCGCTGCAGAAACTGGACATAACCGACTACCTCCGGTTGCAGCCTATCGAGCTGGCTCTAGTGAAGGCGACCTGCGTAAATCGGCAGCTGGAACAGCAGCTGGTGATGGCTTGCAATTCCAGTAATCATACGACTCTGGAACAGCTCGCTGCCTTGTTCCAAATCTTTGTCGTTCAACTGGGATGTTCGGTGGCGCCGGAACAGGCCCAACAAATGTGGAAACTTCTGCACAAGTATTTGCGACTCACTCCCAAAAATCTGGCCGATCGACAACTGCACAGAGTGTTAATGGAGCTGTGTCTCAGCTGTCTGCGTCATGGCTGGACGCCGGTGCTGGAGGGATTGAATGAGGCGCTGGAAACAGATCCGCATCATAGCTTTCTCGTCATGCTCATGGATCGTGCTGAGCCACTTCATGTCTATCAATTGCTCGGCGAGTGCTTCGAACAGCTCCTTAAGGTGCAGAGGGAGGAGGATCAGAGAGTTTTCAGCTGGCATGGCCAACTTTTTACCGAACTGAGTGCCGCTCTGCGCACCCTCTTCGATCTCCGCCAACTCCAACATGCCCGCTGTGTTCTTGGCGTTCTCCGCTGCCTCTCCCAGCATCCCTTGCAGCTCAGCGATACCTCGATGCGGGTGAGTTTTTTTCTATAATACCCTTGTACTCGTACTATATGGCTTGAGACGTTGAATGCGGGAAAAATATTAAGCTGCGTCGAAGTCTTTTTAAACTGAGAAACTAAATCTATAAACTTAGCCAGCACTTTACTCTAAAATCAAGATAGCATTTTTCGAAATAGGCTGATTATTTTACAAATATTCGTATTGGTTAGCTTATTGTCTCAATTCTTTATATAGGCTTAGAATAGGCTTGTTGCAGATCTAAGTATAATCGGCTATAGAGAATGTATGCTTTAAAGGCCATTATCTACTATTTCGAAGCTAAGACTGTACTAGTTTCAAATATTCTGGAAATAGCTACACATTTCGAGATATCGAAGCCAATATTTCGTCAGACTTGTTCGATTGAAAGGTATATTCTTTACGATTTTTAAACTAACCTTGCCTTGTATTAATTAGTATAGTATAAGTTTTTAAACTCTTTACGCGTAGGGTATATAGCAGCTTTGCACAAACCTGTAACGGGCAGAATGAAGCATCTCCGACCCCATAAAGTGTATATATTCTTAATCAGCATGACGTGCTTCTGTCCGTCTGTATGAACGCCTAGATTTTGGAAACGGCTGAGCGCACATTAACCAAACTTGGAATGTAGATGTTCCTAATCCCTAGGCCATACGAGTTTATTTTATTTTTTGAAATGTACAATAGTATAATAGGTTTGTGTGAGCTGAAAAATGCACCATACAGAATGAGGCGTAGCAGACCCCACAAAGTATATGTATTCTTGATCAGTATGAGAGGAGGAATCAATTTAGCTCTGTCTGTCTGTTTGTCTGTCCGTATGAACACCTGGATCTCAGAGACTATAAGAGCAAGACAAGACGATTCGATCTAGCACTGTCTGTCTGTCTGTCCGCCTGTCTGTCCGTATGAACACCTTGACTTCAGAGACTATAAGAGATAGAGACAGAGAATTTTTCACAAAGATGCCTTATGTGTATGCTGTGCAAGATTGTTTTATTTATTTTTTTATTTCCCTTACATTACTCCCCTCCTATGGGGGATTTCCCTCCCTCCCCCCTTTCCCCTACTGATTTTCCATAACTCCCGTATTCCTTGGAATTTTTCATTGAAATTCGAAAAATCTCTCCAGTTAGTGATTATGAGGCCGTATGCCAAGTTTAATAGTGATATTGTGGATTAACTTTTCCACTTTTTTTTGGTGGCCCAACTAATCACAGTCTTTCCTACCTTCTTCACAGCATTATATCCAGCACTTTGTGCGCCTTTCTAGCGAGCTGCGCGCCTCCACCCAAACGGGCGCCCAATGGCAACGTGGCTGTTTGTACATCATCTGCCAATTGCAACTACAATGCTCTGCACCGTCTGCCAATTCCAATTCAGGGCAAGAATCGTGTGCGACTTCCAATTACAAGTTTCTGCGCTATCTGCTCGGACTCTGTGGACACAGCGACGGTGAGGTGCGGGGTCTAGCCTGGGTATGCATGGCCAATTGCATTACCAGAATTGCGGTTGGCCAGATTGAGGAATTGCTGCCACAGCTGGACTTTTTGCCGGGTGGTCTGCCCGCTTGCTGTCTCACCACGCTGCTGGACGTTTTCGAAACAATGTTGGTGCGACAATTGGCGGGACGGGTGCTGCTGTTATTGATGCCTGCGCTGGGCGGCGAGGCAGCTATTGAGCTGCTGGAGCGACATGCATTCATGCGCGAAGCGCTGGCTTCGTTTAGTGCCCT
Source organism: Scaptodrosophila lebanonensis (assembly GCF_003285725.1). Lineage (NCBI taxonomy): Eukaryota > Metazoa > Arthropoda > Insecta > Diptera > Drosophilidae > Scaptodrosophila > Scaptodrosophila lebanonensis. The sequence goes on along the minus strand of NW_022060598.1, from coordinate 127,904 downwards.
CCAAATGGATATGCAGTTGCCACGCTCCTTTCCACTTAAAGGGCCTCTGCATTCGTGCGAAATACTGAGCTGTTATGTCGCCATCTGCGCACGTGTCGTCGTCCTGCAGCCCAGCTGGTGTGGCAAGCTGATGGAGCACGCATTCATTATTGGTCTGCCAGATCTGTTGAAGGTGACGCCGCCGCCCCGAGCTCGTCGCGCCGCCTACTACCAGCTCTGCAACCATATCTGCGAGCTCTACGCCCTCTGCTATGGACAGCAGGAGCATTTTGCGTATTTGCAGCGCAGCATTTGCCGGGACCCCATCTTTCTGCGCACCTTTGTGACGCTGCTGGAGGAGCCGCAGCTAACGGATGGCCAACTGCTGTCACTGCTGAAGCTGCTGCTCGTCTTCTGCAAGGACACGAATGCCTATGGCTGTTTGTGTGAGCAGTTCAAGGAGCGTCCGAAGGTGTTGCTGCAGCTGCTGCTGAAGGGACTCCGTCTGAAACAGCTGGGAACGGCCCTACAACGGTATACGCTGTCTGCGCTCACACTGCTGCTTGTACGCTCGCAGCATATGGAGGAGCAGCTAAATTTGGTGCGACTGCTGGAGGCGCATGCGCCGATCACTGAGAATGCTGTCGAAGTGCGTGAGGATGTGATGCAGCAGCTCGACTCCTATTCGGACAAAGAGAACTCGCACGTAAATGACTTAAGTAATAGGCTAGACGAGCTGAACTTAGGAAAGCGCCAGAAGCACAAGCAACAGGAGGCCAAGGAGGAGCCACCATTAACGGACCGGAATGCGGCTATACTACTCTATCTGCAGCTAGATCGTCTCTTCGACCAATTGTATCCCACAAAGAGTTACAATTTTCGACATCCGCCAGATGTGACGCATGTCCAGGTATGCGAGGCACTGGGCGTGCTGTTGAAGCTTTCACCCTGTGCTCAGAAAGCCTCGCGTCCTCTCCGCTTACTTGAACGTGTGCTGCAGCTATTGGATCACTTCCTAAACGATCCCAACGTTGGCAATGCCAGCGTCTATATGCGACGCGTAGGCGCCCACAAGGCCAAGGATATACTAAGCAATCTAATCGTGCTGTTGAACATGCTCCTTCACTGGCACAGTTCCCATCATGCCCTCATCTCGGAACCCGCCATGGCCACGGGCTGTATGCATCTTTTATTACGCATCTGGCCCTGGTTGTCGCACTCGGCACACCTTAAGCAGCTGTGCTTACGTCTGTGCGTCTTCCTCACTGAACACTCCTTTGAGATGTGCAAGCAGGCGTCCCTAATTCCATCCAATCACTCCCAGTCACTGCTGCAGTTGATGGTGCGTGTGGCCGACCATGAGACGACCAAGAAGGAGGCACCCAGTACAACCACCAACGGCGCGTACCTTGTGGAAGCCGTGCTTCGTGTCATGAAGAACTGCTGTGCCTGTAGCGAAGGACGTCTTAGTCTCGTCAAGCTGCATGTATTGGACATTTTCGACATCATATTTCCGGGCAGTGGGAATTCGTCGGCTGCTCTCAAAGTGAGGCCAGAACTGCTGCTGGCCTGGCTCAGCTTCTGGGAAGTTTATTCCCGGTACGATGTGGGTGCCAAGGCGTGTCACGTGCACGCCCTCCTAAATGGCGTGCGTCGCTCACCACCGCTAAGCGAAAAGCGCATGCTCTGTTTACGTATCCTGCGTAACATGTGCTTCTATACCGGCAATCGCACCCAACTGGTGGCCATGGATGAGTACATAAATCTCATGCGCGATATTGTTGCTCAGCCGGTGCGGGACATGGAAATACGTATTGCGGGAGGCAGTGACGAAGAAGCTAGTATGATTAACTCGTACGAGGAGCACCATTTGGTCACATTGTGCTTGTGGAAGCTGTTCGGCTTCGGGGCCAAGTACAAGGCCATGCTGCGAAGCACCAAATTGGCCAAACAATTGGCCCGCCTCAAGGAACAGCTTGACTTCTTGGAGACGCAACGTCCGGAAAACTTTCGAAAGCTGTCACACGCCAAGGAGCTCAGCAAAATAATCACGAATCTTTTTGCATCAATCAAGGAATGAGACACACTTGAATATGTATAAATTAAATATTTTTTTATTAGTTTTAATTAGCTCGTTGATTTATGTTTACAAAATACAATTAAACTGTTCCAAAATGGTTTATGGTTGCTTATTTACTGTTCAAGGACTATCGGCAAATGGTTGATTTAATATTTTATTCAGGATAATTGATAAACCTAATTATTCATGATGCTTGATTGATTACGTTACCTCGCTAACTTATTGTGCATTAGGAAATATACTTTTTTATTGCGGTCCATACGATTCCGTTATCTAGCCCTGCCAGACCTGCTGCGTTTTTAACGTTAATTCAAATGTCTGTGCTGCCACCGTTCATAAAAATACTGATTGTATATGCAAGTCACTTGAAATTAATTAAAAAACAAAGAAGGCAATGTATATTGAAACGTGAATAAATTGGAGTATATTGTGGCTATAACAGGAAACAAATAATAATTTCATTAACACATAATTAAATTCAAATAAGTACTTCAGTTGATTTCGTTATTGAAAATAGAAAGAAAAAAATTCAGTTATGGCATTGGAAGCTGTATCAAGAAAATTTACATTTATAGATTAATAAAATATGTACATATATATACAAATGTATGACCTAACAGAAATACAAAGAAACTGTAAAATGTGCAAATAAATTAAATGCAATTTTGATTTTATCTATAGCGTGACGATATAAATTTAATACAATTTTACACTTAAATTAACTAACTACCTCTTATAATATGGGTAAAAAACTAATAAGAATAACACAACAATCAGAATTATACATTTCCAAAGTTATAATTAGAACAATTGTAGTTATGCATAATATTCAACTAGAAAGTATTCAATTGAATTTTTTTAGATGCTACTATTTACTTCTTTCTCTCTACTCTTAAGTTGAGTGGGTGTAACATTTTTAGGGTTGTGTAAAATTTAGCAGCAGGTGCCTAATTAGAAAGTTTAAAACCAACATAGTGGTGCTACACCTCAAAAAACAAGTTAAGTGAATTTTTGAACATTGATTTTGTTATACTTAAAAGAAAGTGCTAAGCAGTCATGAATAATTAAGGTACAATTTTTGAATCGAGAACAGAAACATATTTGAATCTACGGTTAAATAACGCAAGGAGGCCACACTTTATTTGTAAACGCATCTGGCAGCGCTTACACTACCTAAACGGATCTCTTAAATATAATTTTCTCTTGCCTATTGACTTTGTATAAGCTACAGCTTTACCTATTAGAAAGTAAATTAGTCCAATAATATAAAATAATTACGTTTGGTGAAATCGAACTCGTTACTTTAATAACTTTTAAAGTGCAACACTGCACGAGTCGTGACAAAGTTACACGAATTAAACACATCTCTAGGCTTCGCCGTTGCTTTTGCTTTGCCGCCTCGTTCAGTATTAAGTTTTGAGTCGTCCTGTCTGCTTGTATGTTTTCGTGACTTAACGGAGCAAAAGCAATCAAAGCCAGTGTTAGCTTGATTTTACAGTGCAAATCCTCCACCAAATAACGCTCCGAATTTCCAATTTTTTTGTGAATTGTGCAAAAAATTTTTTTTGCCCCTAAAACCGACAACCCAACGCCACATACACCAAAAAGTTAACTTAAAAAAAGAAACCAACCTAAGGTAAGTTTTACTTCTTATTGGCGCAGCAGTTTTCAGCATTTTTTGCGCACCGGTTCTTTTTTCTTTCAATTCTTATTGCGGCGTCCATTGTTGCAAAAAATAAAAAAAATAAAAATAAAGAAAAGAAGCGAGCAAAAGAAATCAACGGCAAGCAAAAGCTGCTGCTGCTGCTGCTGCCGCTGCTGTGGCGGCGACGACCAACCAACCAACCAACTGGTTTTTGTTTGTCTGCAGGCCCCCTCCCTTGGCACCGTGTCGCCACAGACATTGCAAAAAGCAGCGTCGCAAAAAGCGTTGTATATTTTTTATTTATTACAAGAAAAAAGACATTGCGTTTGCCGTTATATTAACATTATAAGAGCAATTTGCTCAACAGTTGTTAACAACACACCTACAAAAATATCATTTTTAATGAAAAAAAATTAATTTTTCGTTTTGCCGGCCGGCCGGCTTTTTTTTTTGAGTCTGTTTTGTGAACGCTGTATGTATGATGTGTGTGCGTGTGCTTGCGCTTGGCTTGGGCGGGGCGGTTGTCGCTGACGTTGACGTTGACTCTGAGAATATCCTCCCCATAAAGCCTGCACACACACACACACATATATATATATATATATTTTGTTGGGCGTGGCCACTTAACCGTCGCCCGCTAACTTCACATTTTCTGTACATACATATGTGGTCAATATCGTATGTATGTATGTACTCGTATGTATTTAAAGTTTTTATCAATTTACAGGCGCAGTTAAACTTTTGTTCAAAAAAAAAAAAAAAAAAAAAAAATGAAATGAATTGCACAAATCTGCATGTGTGTGCATATATGCATGTGTATGCGTGCGTGTGTGTGTCGGGCGATGACTAAACAGCCTGCGCATATTTAAAATTCATTGAATGTCGCTCTGCCCATCAAATATACAGAAATTGAAATTTATGTACAAACGCATGCATGTATATGTATGTATGTATGTGACAGCCTGCAGACGTGCATTGCATGTGTGTGCGTATGCGAGTGTATGTGTGGGTGTGCGTATCCGTACCCGTACCCGGAGCCTGGTTCTGCATATGCTTGCCAAATGCTTCTTCGAGGGTGTTGAACGAACAGACAGACGTCCAAAAAAAAAAAAAAAAAAAAAAACAAATTGGAAATTTGAATATGTATGTATATACTAGTATGTACTATACATACATATGTACATACAAATTAACTCTGCGCCCCCACAATCGTTGCAGAGCTAACAAAAAATAGACGCTGTTCTTCATCTTCTTTAGTTGTTTTTGTTGCAATCGCTGAACAGACGGCACTTGAATGTTAAAACAAAACCCAAAACGCGCTGAAACGTTAAGGTCGCATCTGGCCGACTTTTGTCTCTCAGACACAGTGTTCAAACGAAAATAAACTCTGTTGCACCGATCGTTCCTATGAAACCTTGGATCATGGTGTGGCATAAATACTAAATTGGGTTAAGATATCTTTATAAACAAATAGTTGTACTACTAAATCTAATCTTTTGGCCGATCTCTCCTATGGTCGCTATATAAAATAATGGGGCTATAAATGGTTTGTTATAAACTTGCTCCGCATACGGTTAAGACAAGTCTACAATCCAAATTTGGTGTTCATAGCTATTATGGTTTAAAAGTTCTCGATGTTCATACAGACGGACAGATGGTATCGATCATACAGACATAAAAGATGGGGCTAGCTTTCTAGTATACACTTCCCTATCAGTCTGCGAGTACAGGCTATAAAAATTGAAAAGAACAAATTTACAGCTGGCGCCCGCCTGGAGGCCTGGAGTCAGTCAGTCACTCAGTCAGACAATAAATGAAATTAACAAAAATAATAAGCAAGAAGAGAAACAAAAGAAATTATGCACACATATGTACATATGTATGTATGTGCAAGTATGTATTAAAAAAAAAGCAGGCAGCGGCAGCAAGTGGTGAGCAAAAGCGTTATGTGAAGTGGAGTGTGTAAGGCTTTAAGAAAATAAAAACAACAAAAACAAAAAAAGGCCAAGAGAAAGGGCAAACCATGGGCAGCGGGAACAGACGGTGGTTGGCGGTGGTGCTAAGGCAGCAGTGGTTAGGCGGTGGCAACAGCGGCGGTTGCTGCCAGCCAGCAGCTGTGTAAGTGGCTTAAGTGTGGGCTGAGGCTGAGTAAAAGCAACGGACGCTGTGGCGGATGACGGCGACGACGACGTCGACGCTGATGTTGATGATTCATCATACATACATACATACTTACATATATGTATACATATGTACATACATACATACAGTTATACAAAAAGCGACAGACGGCAACGGCGACAACGACCATATTTTGAAGTTGGAAGCTGATTCACGGCAAACAAGCCAGACACACATTTACATGCATACAAACATATACATATATACACACACACATACATACATGTGTGCTACACACACACACACACACATGCACAATGTGCCACGTCTCCTTTGTTTCATTAAAAAAGGAGCTGCGGTTACGCCAATGACTAATACTAAGTGGTAGCTTTTGCAATACAAGTATATATTAAGGAGAGGGGGGAGAGGCAAGCAAGAGAGCAGAAGAGCAAGAGAGCATTGCACAAAAAACAAAACGAAAAAAGCAAAAACAAATTGTGCAATGTTGTTGTTTAACAGTAACCTGAGGCGCCAGTAAGCTAAGCTGGTCAGATGTCGGGTGAGGGGATCCGGCAGGCCGTCAACAATTTTCAACTTATATGCCATATATGGTCATATTTTAGATGCACTCGCCTTAACAACTCTGACCTTGTAACGTTTTGAGCATTTGTTAAACAAATTCAATATGCATTTGAACAGTCGCGAAGCTACTAACGATTCAAAGCTTGATATCTGATTGGGGGAGATGGAAAGTGTCACCCATTTAGCTGTGAAACTTTTAAATACCCAGAGAATTGCTGATAAATTGTCTAACCCAATCCATTACTTCGGCTTTAACTTGGACAGCATCCAAACAATTTGTTCCATGCTTTAATACTTCTTTATTTTCTTGCTCAATTGATATGAATGCAACATCGTTTTCTTAAAGTATATGTATATCGAGAATATATTTTAGCACTTGAAATAGTATTGCTGTTTAAAAAACACATCTCTCTCAAATATTTGTTTAATTATATGCCCAACAAATACTTCAAATATAGATTCAAAGTATTTTTTTTTTTTTAATCTTTTAAAGACAGATAGCACTTTTTTACATTTTCATTCATATCTAATTCTACAACCTATATGCATGATCTGAAGAGCATTTTAATGCAACAGCAATAATAAAAATTAAAATAAAAACTTTCACCTTGATATGGAAATGAAGCATTTAAAACATTGAAGCCCATATACTATATAGTATGTGTTTACTAAACATACGTAGGTGGTTTCTATGGTAAAAATTGTTTCCTTAGATAACGCCATTTCAAATTTCAAGATAAAGACTAATCGTACGCTTCACTTTAATCGAAATTCATTGAAATGGGGGGAGGGAAAGAAAGGAACAAGTTCAACAGTTTTTGGACACAATAAATACCGCAAAATGTTGAACGTAGAATTCCCAAAAAGAATATGTATCGCGATATCATCTATTTCAACAAGAATTATTTTTTCGTTTGAACCTAATTAGACATATTTTTGCAAACTACTATTACAGATAGACGGGCATATACTACCTTACTTTATTTACAATTATGTCCTCAGACTGTATCCAAAAGTAGTTCCTTCTCTAATGTATTCTTATCGTGCCCTTTCCACTCATAAAGAGTTGTTCAACTTTTAATTAAGAGGCGTTCTTCAAATAGTGGACTTACTAAATTAATTGTAGAATAAGCTATTATTGTTATTATTATTCTTAGATCTATATCTTACTCGAATATCGCATTTTTAGCCACTAGATTCCGGATGTACGTTTCTTGGCAAGCAAATCTATAAGTAGTCTTCCCAGAAATTCGAATTTGTGTGCAAATTATTTACAAGTCTGAACGTAGTTCTAAGGTAAAGTTAGATTTGAAGTTCCTTCAATTAAGCAATAATAATTATGAGACTTACTATCCATAGCCAATTTGGTAATGAACACCAAATAGTGCAAATTCTTTGTATGTCTGTCCGTAAGTAGCTCGAATAAAAAGTCAGTTATGCAAATAATTTGCACACAAGTTTGCCAAATTTCCACACATCAGAATTCTGTATTCTGAATGTTAGAACTTTTGTGGAAAAAGAACAACAATTTGTTTGCAAATTATTTGCGTGTCTGACCACAGCTAACTCGAGCTTAATAGTTTCTGAATTCTGTATTCTGAATGTTAGAACAACAATTTGTTTGCAAATTATTTGCGTGTCTGACCACAGCTAACTAGAGCTCATTAGTTTCTGAAGGCAGGGAATTTAAAAGACAACCCAAAAGCCATTTGGTGCATACTCAGCACATACATACACACATATGTATGTATATACATATATATACCTGTATATATGTATAAATATCTCGTACTTGCCTGCTGTTATTATTTTTCTTTGTTTTGTATTTTTCTTGTTAATGAACCTTTGGCAGAAATGCTTGGCAAAGGCATTCCGTTGCGGCAATAATTTGGAATTCAATAAATGATATAGAGGATGGAATTTCAGCTTTTCATGTCAGGCACACATACCTCCATACATACATATATATAGTTTATATAGTTTATATATGAATTCGTGCTCGTATGTGCGAATGTATAGATAAATGTTAGCTAATGAAGCACCTGGACTGGGTACAAGGGAATGCCTTTGTGGAAGGCAGTCGTCAAGTCGTGTCGAATCGTATCGAACTCAATTGAATCCCTTGACAATGGCAAAAAGTTCTTGCTAAATTATTGCTTACATACATACATATCTTTCAAAATATAGCGGACCGACCAACCAAACACAATTCATTTGGCTTTTCGCAACTAAAAATAAACGTGATAAAATGCAGTTTATTGTTTAAACGACGACGTGACAACGGACGGCGTCACTGAAACGCACAAAGAGCGCAAATAACTCGAACCCATCATCTGGTGGGGTGGGGAAGGGGGGGTCTTGGGCTGATAAGAGCGGCAGAGGCTAGGCGGCGATTGAAACGCAAAGTGCATTGCAGTGGAAATGGGAATCGAAACATAATCTGTGTGCGGGGGGTTCACTGAACTCCTCTCCTTCTTTTGTTGTTGTTGATAGCGAACTCTGTTCCGCATACCGCCTGGGCCCGCATACCCCTAAAACCGCCAGCCAACACCATAACCATACCCCTACCTCTAGTTCTCCTTCTGCTGTATGGTTAGGTTGATGCGTCACCGGCACAGCAAACATTTTCATGAGTGTTTGTTTGTGTTTCTTTCTTTCTTACACCCCTATTTCTTGGTCAATGTCAGGCTGACTGACTAATTTGCAGCTATGTGTGTGTGTGTGTGTGTGTGATAATCAGCGTCGAAAAACAAAGCCACCGAACCCCAAAACTTCGTCAGCTAATCGCAGAAGAGATTTCGCTTCAACAGCAAACAATAAAAAGAAAGCAATCAAGAAAACACACATACTATACATGCGAAATATGTATCATAAGCCTGAAAATAGGGCAAATTAAAGATATAACAGATTGCTATCAATATCCGTTTCCGCAATGATGAGCTGAAGTGCACTGATATAACACCAGGAAGGGAAAATCTTGATGATATAAATAAATCAAAATCTTCACAAAGAATTGGTCTTGTGCTATGAAGATGATTGTGAAGATTTACAAGCTGGATTACAATTTTGAACAAACTCGACATATTTACAATATCTCTCTCGTTGACAAATCACAACTCACAAGAATTGTTATTTAGTTATGAAAATGATCATATCTGAAAGAATTGTTCGTTAGCTATGCAGATGATCATATCTGAAAGAATTGTTCCTTAGTTATGAAGATGATCACATCTGAAAGTATTGTTCTTTACTTAGGAAGATGATTGTGAAGATTTCCTTACATTTCTGCACAAACTCTAGAGTAACGTTAGAAATTTCTGATTAACGATTTTTGCAACCCAAAATAATTAGATTGATTGCAACATAAGAGAACCGCTAAAAATTCAGTCAAGTTTAAAGACCGTATTCTGTAATCAGTAATTCTGATAGAAAGTTGACTTCTCCCTCAAGACTCGGAACATTATAGCTCCCGCTTTGAGTTAGATTTGTTTTCCCTTTCGAAAAACAGCATGAAGTCGTGGAAAATCCAGTTACTATACTTTCGGTCTGAGGTAGTCAACAGATCATGACTAATAAAGCTTTTATTAATTTTTAACTTTAATTTGTCACAATCTAATCAGACAAAAATGTTTCTGATTCCCAAACAGATATTTTCAACTATCTTCTCTATTAGAGCTGCCTATACACAAATAAAAGAGTCAATTGATCTAGATTAGAAATGTCGAAAGACAAGCAGGTCTGTTTGGAGGAAGTGTGATATATTATTTTCAAGCTATGGCGGTTTTAATCGAGCCCATTTCCCGAACTTTTTTGGCTGCAACATTTGAAATCCCTAATCATTATGTTTTCGTTCCGATTCAAAAATGGGAACAGACTATTCTCTTCATCATTAGTATTTTAATATTTAAAAAAAAAAAGCAATCAATTCATTATCTGTTATAACTTAGTATATAATTCGAAATTGAGGGTTTTTTTTTTCATATATGTATGTATATGTATTTATAAAAATAAGTCTTTATGGAATTAAAGTGTGTTCTGTGTGTAAACAGCTGTATTCCAACTGTAAAACTTGGAGTGACTGCCAGAGTTCAAGGATAGCTTTCTAGATATTAATCAATTTCACAATTATCCATCACTCCTTCGAGAATCTGGAAATATATTAAGTCAAACATTGCTTATCGGAAATATTAATGAGTTGTATACTCAGAAGATTTCAACTCATTCTTTTAAACTGTAAAGAAAGCAATAAAGAAAATAATAATAAATACTTAGAATTACAAACAAACCATTTGCAAAATTATTGGTTATTCATAATATTTATTGCTATACAAGTAGGTTTGTGGTTTCACTTGCCTTTGCGAGCTGTTTCAGTAATGTCATAGGTATGCACAAGTTTAAGATAAGAAATATCCATCAAAGGCAAGTTGTTGCTTGCTGAAGTCCCTCACATTTTTAATGAGGACTGTATTTTTTGGAAACTCCACCCATATGTTCGTTAATTATTATTGCACACCAAACAAATTCCAAATAGGTAGAAGTTACAAATAAACTTTTTTTTAAATTGCCAGCTGTTTATAATTTCGAATCAAAATATGATCGAATCCAACTGAAAATGCTTCGAAAGCGAGAGAACGTTTGGAACTCGATTCGTCAACGTGAACAACAAACTAAAAATAAGTTGCAATTGGAATCGTTTTACATTCTACAAGTAATCGAAGACAGTAACCAATGGGCGAATGAAAACATGTCCGTCTGCCAAATTGTTCGACTGTATGAGCACCGAGAATATTTAAACTGTAATGGCTAGGGACACCAAACTTTTTCTTTTCTATATTCTCTACTTTTTAGATGTATAGATGAAATGCATTCTAGAAACGCAAAAAAACAATCAAAAAATCAGCTCTTAGCAAGCCATTCACTTTACATTTTTCAAAGAATGTTACACAAATTTTTGAATCGTTGAAATGATTTAATTTTATTTTGCACTCTCTCTTTTTTCTGTCTTATAGCAAAAAATAAATTTAAAAATGGCAGCACCAGCATTGAAAGATTTACCCAAAGTGGCTGAGAACCTGAAGAGCCAGCTGGAGACCTTCAATACTGACAATCTGAAGAATGCCAGTACTCAGGAGAAAATCATTTTGCCCACAGCAGAGGGTAAGTCAAATAAAATATACATATATTAATAATCAAATCAAATTGTTAAATATTACTTGTATTTGCAGATGTGGCCGCTGAAAAGACTCAGAAGTCGATTATCGATGGCATTACTGCCTTCGATCCATCCAATTTGAAGCACACGGAGACCAATGAGAAGAATCCATTGCCCGATAAGGAAGGTGTGTATTTAATTTAATAACTCGAGAGAGTTGTGAGAGCCGACAACAGAGTTAGATAGATATCTATCTATTTATACAGTATAGCCTCGATAGTTCAATATAGCAAAAATTCGCATAATTAAGAAAAATGCATTGAAGAGTTCCATTTTAAGCCTTGCTTCTAAAATTACTTCAAATATTCCAAGCACTTGCAGCTGGAAAAGCGAATTCTGTAAGATATTGATGGTTGCCTTTGAATAGTAAATAAAAGGCCCGTCTGTCAATTTGTTCGACTGTATGAACTTTTAGATCATACTAGCTAGGGACACTAAATGATTCGTCCTGGCATTTGTTTGCACTCCAGCGTTATTCCAAGCTATCGAGTTAACACTATGTACCATATATATATATATATATTGCTATGTACATAAGCAGTTGCTTGGCCTTGTTGACGTGCCGGCTGGTTGCTGGCTGCCTTGGCTGGTTGCTGGCTGCCTTGTCTAGCAAGCAAGTTACCTTAAATGGCATTCGTCACTAATACGCTCCACATATTTTCTCATCATGTTCTCCTGCCTCCCTCCCTCCCCCTTCTATAAACTGGTATCTACTCTTTGCAGCTATTGAAAAGGAGAAGGAGAAGAATCAATTCATAGCGGGCATTGAGAACTTCGATGCGAAAAAGTTGAAGCACACCGAAACTAACGAGAAGAACGTGCTGCCAACCAAGGAGGTCATTGAGGCCGAGAAGAAGGCCTAAATAATCAGTGGCAGTGGCCAACAACAACAATAATAACTGAAGAAATGCGTCGATGTTTGTGAGCAGCGAAGTCGCCGTAATTGTCTCTCCATATACATATAAACATATATTTTTTTTATTTCATTGCTAAACAAACAAAAAAAAAAACAAAACAAAAAACACGTAAAACGAGCATTTAAGTAATAGGTGGAAACAAAAAAAAAAAAAAAGACAAACTATGTTCTTCTCTCTCGTAACAAGAAAATAATGATAAGACGCCGCATCCAATGCAGCCATCCATCGAACAGAAAGATGAAGAAAAACGTTCCACAGGCGCAGCAACAGACCAAGCAGCAGTGGCAGCAGCAACAACAATAACAATTGCAACAACAACAACAAACTGTGCAACATTTTAGTTGGCTCGTCAGCTTCGTCAGTTAGTTAGTTTGTTGGCCATTACTAAAAAATAAAAACAAAAACGGCCAACAGTTGCAAACCTTGTTCGCTTCTCGCCTATCTGTCTCGCCTGTCGATGTCGTGACTCTTTGTTGTTGCTGCTGTTGCTGAGCCGCCTAACTGTCTTGTCTGTCTGGGCCAAGTATATATATATTTTTCTCTCTATATTGTGTAACATTTTTGCAACAAAAACAAAAAAATACAAAAAGAAACGAAGAAAAACTCATTCCTACAACGCAAATAAAAATAAAATATGATACAACTTTTTGAATGCATTATGCGATTTCTGGACATATATGCATATATATATACAATAACAAAAACATACACACACACACACACACCACACACATACATACACACACACAGATATGAAATCATTTATGTATTTACTTAAGAAACAAAAAGACATTACTTTGTAAAAGACAACAAAAAAACATCAACAATGTACGAGAATTAATTCCGCAAAAAGAAACGAAATAATTGAAGAAATGTATGTGTAATTTTTTAATAAAACCTTTTTTATATGCTTTATATATATTATATATTTATACTGGGAAATAAATTGAAAGCATAAATGTAACATTTTATAACAAAAACACTCCAAACTGAGAATTGTTTTGAAACACCTTTTACGCAACCTAGATAAGGGAGAGTCTCACAAAAGTGAGAGAATTGTTATAAACTTTTAACTGTCATGGGAACGATATATATTTAATATTTAGAAAGAAAAGTTTTCCTTTTCAAAACCGCGAAATGAAATAAATGAAGAGAAAGAAAGTCCCACAAAACAACGGGAATCTGTACTGAGAATCGTATCCATCATCATCATAGGTATTTGAAATGAAACTCGTTAGAAAACTCGGTTATCGTATCGGAACATAAAACCGATATTTCTTTATTATTATTTAGGGGAAAGTCTCATGAAAGAAATCTTGAAACTCGCGAGCTGTTTCTTTCATTAAACCCTTTTAGACACTTCTACACTACTGTTCTACTTACATAGTCTTGTTTTAACACAAGACATCTCTTCAAGAGATGCTCAAAAGCTTTGTTACTCGAGAAACGTCAAGCTCCCTAAAATAGCTATCCACCTCTATTATTCGGAAATTGTTTACCACCCAGTTATGTTTTGAAGTTTGAAAAAAGGAAATAAACAGTTGGTTATGATTTGCATCGATCGCTACTGTAACAGAGTATATAGTGGACCGATTTACATGAATCTTAAGAAAATATGAGATTTTATATAAAATCCATCGATACAGAATTAACTTGCGATACCGAATTAAAAATAAAGACATTCTAATATGAGATCGGCTCCAATCGACAGTTTTAAGATATAATACCACAGATTTTTTTGAAACCTTAGAACACGGTGAGACCCTATTCAAAAGTTAAATGACCTCTTTTAGTAACGCCATCCAAATAAACGAAGTTGTTGCTAATAAGACTGATAATTCATTTAGCAAATATAAATAATATTAGGGCTATATATGGTTTGTATTAAACGTGGACTGCATATGGATAAGTCAAGTCGACCTGCTAAGTTTGGTGTCCGTAACAAAGCTGAGTTGAGTTCAGTTTACGGGCAGGCGTAGAAGCTATAAATCGGTTTTTTCTTCGCTTTGGTAAAGTAATTAATTTCTGAAAACCAGTAATGTGAATGGTTTATCTATTTATTCCACAACTCGAAACGAAACAGACTTAAATATCTAAAAAATATTAGCTTTAATTCGATTGCCAAATTCCAAGAATTACGGGAGCTGCAGAAAATCCCTAAAAGCGGAGAAGTGGGGGTGTATCAGATGAAAAAAAAACCTTCATATGCCTAGGGCTTAGGGGAACCTGGATCCCAAGTTTGGTTATTTTAGCTCTTGTACATCCATACTGATCAAGAATATATATTAAGTTTTTCGATTTGCGAAAATGCTGTGTGCCAAACGGATTAATCGCAAAAGTAAAACTTGCTGTTTAGGGCTACGCGTAAAAAACAGTGAACAATTTATTATTTAAGAACTAGCACACAAAATGTACTCTTAAATAACATGAATATTCTCAACTAATCACCTACGGAATCACGTTTTCTAAGTCGAAGCTTTAAAGTAAATCCATAAACGAAGTGTGATCCAGAAAACCAATTACGAAATTGACTGACTCTTTCTTTGAAGACTACAAGTTTGGAAAAAGTTGAAATATCTAACTAATAACAAATAAATTATTTTTCTGGAATATTGACAAACTCTTTCTTTCTTCGAAGACTGATGAGTGTTGAAAAACTTACTAAAATTAAATAGATTCATTTATTGTTGCATATTATTATATTTATCAAATATATTGCATATTATTAATCAGATTATATCATTTCAGCGGCTGACTTAAGAACTGGAAGTGAAACATATATATGAGTATATGCTATTAGTGTTTTTAATGTCCGGCTCGAAAGACCATGTTGTCCTTACAAATGTTTATAAATGTTTAAATACTTATAACTGAGCTGCACAAAATGAAAATAGATACGCCTGCCTGTTCACGACAACAACTTCTTTCTGTTTGTCATTTCACAGCAGAATAACTAAAATAATGCCAGTGATGTTCAAAATTATTACGTTGATAGATTGTCGTCCTATTTGATACCTTGGACTCTCTCTGGCCTTTCAATAAAATAAAAATAAAATGCTAATATTGTGGCTTCTTCGACAAAATGTGGCACTAGCTGGTCGTCGGCGTCGCTTCCTCTGGATCGGTAGTATCCATTGGTGTCGGCTCGCTAGTTTTATCCGCAACATTTGTTTCATCGGGAGAAGCTGAGCTTGTGGTTGCGGCCGCGGCTGCAGCAGCAGCTGCTGCTTCCTTGGCCTTTTCATATTTGTTGACCTCTGAAAATGAAGAGTGAAAGCGTTAGTTTTCTAGAATGATCATTTACACTACAGTTTCCATAAAAAGAAAGCAGCTTAAACTTGCTCCAACAAAACTGAATAACCTATGAGTTTTTTCAAATTTTACCACATTTACGATTTTTGATTCCGTATGATATGATATGATCGTATTGGGAAACAGAGATGTCTTGTTATAATTATGGTTCAGTCTATAATTTTTTCGCCTTTTATAACCATATTGTTAAAGCTTTATTGGCCTGTTACTTTATTCCCGAGTTTCTATATTCAAAAGTCTGTGAGACCTTCCCCAACAGGTTTTTAAAAAATTTGTTTCTTAATTTTTTTTTATAATTCTTTATATTTGTTAATATTGTTATTTAAAAATGTATCTAATTTTTTTGTGCTTTGAATCGACATTTATTGGCCTGTTATTCAATGTCGGAGTTTCTATATTCAAAAGGCTGTCGGTCTTCCCCCAACAAAGTTTCCTTAAAATTTTGTTCATGATTTTTTTAAATTCGTAATTATTTGTTACAATAAAAAATTTATTTCATTTTTTTTTTTTTTTTTTTTTGCTATGATTCAGGGCATATCTGGCTGCCAAATAATCGGATTCGTTATTAGAAATAATTTAGAATTTAGTCTTTGTTCATTCTATACCTTATATACCTATACTCTATACCTATCATGTTGTATTTCTTACATAGATAGATTTGTTTGCGAACAAAGAAAATATGCATATATATGTCCGACTCCCAGGCAGTTTTTATCTCTAAATATGACTTTTTGACACCCTAAACGAACAATACTATAATATAGAATTTGTTAATTACAATAATGTTAATAAGACTGAATATGTGAAGCCCTAATTTAAAAATTGAATAGCATAGATTGAGCCGATTACTTTCATGACAATAAGGTGGATTTTTTGCAGCCCCAATACTTACCGAACTTGCGTAAATCGGCGCCTAGCAAACGTAAAATGTGCACCGTCTCGTCGCTATCCACATAGGCACGCAGGCTGGAGGTGCCACGCCATCCCACCACAAATAAAGTGAAGTTTGGATCGACATACTTCAGAATACAGCTGCCGACGCCTGCAAATACATATGCACATTCAAGTTAGTTAGTGATATAAGGGTTAGGGACAAATACATTTACCGAGTTCCTTGCAGCGCTCCTGCGTGGCCTCTTTCAGCTCGAGCGTAGAGGGGGGTTTCGTTGGATCCGTGCAATTGAGCAGCAGAATGAGATCATCGCGCTGCACCTCAATGCGTCGGCTATTGCCAATGAATGCATTTGTTGTTTGTAAGCCCTCCTGGGCCAGGCGATATGGATGCACTGTATGTCGATTCTCGCAACGTACAAATGCCTTAACTCCCGTGTTAATGATCTTGATGTTATGCTCATTTAGCTGTACCAGATCGCGTATGGCATCGGAGCAATAGTAGACGTTTTTCTTCTTCTCTGTTACGCAACGTGTGAGCAAACAGCGTTCATTGAGTGAATCGTCGAGCTCATAGAACTCTTTCATGCTCTTGTAGTCGGCATCACCTTCAGCGAAGAACACATATGGATCCTCTTTATAGCCGTGAAGGCGTCGCCGTTTGCGCTGAGGCCCCCAAGGTACAGATTTCTCCTCAATAGGCTTACCAGACTCATCCAGCTTAGGTTCCGCCTGTGTCGGTTTTTCCAACAGTTCGCGCACATTGTCTTTCTCAGTTGATAGTTTGCGTCGCTTCTCAATGACGGCAACAAAGAAGCCTCCACTGTCCTGCAAATGCGGCAACACTCGAATGCACTTTTCCAGCCCGATTTGTGCGATCTCCGCCGGCGGTAGTGGAAACATCGTTGGCCGAATGATTGTGTGATACGTTTCAGGCACCTCTTCAAAATTATTGTAAATGGTGTCCACCTCCTTGGTGGCCAACTTCCAGTGAGTCATGCCGGGTTTGAATTTTAGTCCAGGCACCATATGGGCTGCATCAACAAGCTCCAAAGCACCATCCGCATCCTTGATGATGCGTTGCAGCACCGCCTCGTTCTCAATGGGATTCAGCGAGCACGTTGAGTAGACCAGTCGACCGCCCACTTCCAGCATTTCGGCACCACGATACGCAATGCGATACTGCAAGCCGTGCAAATTGTATCCCTGTGCCAAATTCCATTTCATCCATATGTCTGGGTTCTTGCGCAGTGTTCCATCGCCGGAGCAGGGCACATCACACAGTATTTTATCAAACTTAACAATGGATTTGCTGCCATCGGCATTGGTTTGCAACATATTGGGGAAGAAGGTGCTGTCGTGATTTGTAACCAGAAAGCATGGTGAGTTGAGGCGCTTGGCCTGATGCACAAGCATATAGCAGCGATTGTTGTCGACATCGTTAGCCAACACAAAACCAGGCGGTATTTTGTGCACCTCGGGCTCCGAGTGGAGTGCCTCAATAAGTTGTGCCGTCTTCGAACCGGGCGCAGCGCACATATCCAGTACCTTGTCCGTTGGCTTTACATCGAGCACTATAGGCGGTATCATGGATACAGCCTCCTGGCGACTAATGCTACCGGCAGTGGTTTCCACAATTAGAAAATTATGCAGACGGCACAGGGGCTCCGACCGTCTTATATCCTTGCGTGTCAGATGCAACTGATAGGCCATGCCATTGGGATACCAAGGCAGACACAAAGGACGCTGTACCTGCTCCGCGGGCTGCCCATTCAATTCGGCCACAGCACGAACGTATTCAGTGAACAGTTCCGTCTTAATAATGTTCAATAAGGCTTTAGCCTCACCCTTAAAGCCCGTGACACGAAATGTGGTCGGCAAATTCTCCCTTATTGTAGAGAGGAACTGCGTCCATTCCTCCTCGGTAGCACAGATCTGCTGAATATTGTAGTACTTAATAAAAGCTGCATTGTCTCGCGTAATCTCCTGATAGGGCTCGGCGCGGCGATCTGGACCACCGCCACCCTGCAAAGGAATTCATTTATTATTAATTAATTAAATTAACAATGTACAACTCTAACAGTTGCCACTTACGTTTGCACGCTTCTGCCGTTTCCTTGCTGCAAAGGGGTTCTGTTTCTTATCACGACCCATTGTGTTAAATAAGTAATATGCAAGCGCTATGGAAGTTAAGTTGAAAACGTGTTTTTCTTTCGGTTACGACGATACCGTCGAGTATTGTGGTATGATTTGGCCGCCCACTTATGAGGAAAGTGGATATGAATAATGTTGAAACCCTTTTTACTTCACAGAACGGCGCGACGCAACAAAACAGCCGGCAACACGTGTTTGCTAGGGCTGTAAAAAACATCGATTTCTATGAACGTCGGCAATTATCAATCCTCAGGCAAAAATATCGAAAGCTTATGATCTCTAATTTTTCAATGCAATTCAAAAGTAAACTGACTGCAATTGAATGGTGATGGCCTTACTATAAAATTTGAAATTTAATTTATCAATATACAAAATATAAAAATGGCAAAAGTATTCTTTACTTATTGCAAATAAGTATATTGTATTGAACATACTCTCAGAAATACAAAAAAATTTGTACTTTGATAAAATCGATGTTTTGTCGCAAAATATCGGCACACCATCGATTGCGCTTGGCAATACATCGATTGTGTCAAACACCAATGTCTTGTACTTTATTAAAGACCCAGGTGTTGCACAAACTCTGGCCAACAACTCACGAAATATGGTAGCACTAATGGTCTTTTATTATTCATCGACTTACGAAAATCAATCGATTGTTGTCGATTGTGGGACAACTGTAATCGCGCCATTTCCGTAAAGCTCATTCAAATCTTTGAAGGAGAAAACAATACCAAGCCTGATGGCCGAACCAAACCATAATATGGATGATATAGAACGTCTGATGTACTTGGAGGCGCGTGTGCGCTACCAGGACGAAATAAAAAATGTTCAGCGTCAGGTGCAGCAGCATGCACAGAAATGGATTGACAAAAAAATGGAGTACGAAAAAGAGTATGCACGTCTCAGCTCTTTGCTAAAGCATTGCGCTACTCGTCGCGCCCTTGATGCCAAAGGCATCATTGATACAGAACAAGCGTTGAGTACTTCCTCCCACATAGAAGCGATAAGTAGCAAGATCTCCACTGAGAAATGTCCAACAATGTTAGACGAACGGGTTTTGGAGGACTGTAAAGAGCAGTTGTTGCTGGATCATAGAGCCCGCACTTTGCTCACCAAAGAGCAGTGTAACTTGTCCAAGAACCGGGAGACATTGAGGAGTGTGCAAGGTAAATTGGAAAGCGTCGAAAATGTTCTGGAGACTGCCACAATGCAGGGCATAGAACAGTTTGTTGGCGAGTTCCAGCCGCCAGCAACTCCGGACCACGATCAGGCTTAAGGAGAAATTATGGATCTTTGTTCCCTATCGCATATTTATTGTTACAGAATATTTTTTAACATTATTAAATGGCTTATAATTAAACTAAAATATATGTTATGTACATCCTTAATAATTGATATCCTAAAAATCTTACATTAGAGTTAGGAGGCGCGGAAATTGGTTATTTGATTCGAACGTGAACAGGTAACGGCAACTTAAAGATCGCCTCCATTTTGGCGCTGTGGTCAGGACGTGGTAAAAGCGGGCTAAGCGTGTTAGGAGCCAGCTGTGGCTGCTTTGCTGGAGGCATCGCCTAGCCACATTCGATTATTGTGCATTCGTTGATGGTTAATTAGCAACAGCGCCGCAGCGGTTCAAAAGTTCTACGGACACGACCAGAGAAAAATGTTAAAATTAGTAAAAAGATTTGAGTCAAATTTGCATTAATATTAAATATAAAAAAATCGGTGGCGTATTTTCGGGAGCATCAACAAATTACCACTTGGAGCGTTTGGACCAGTCTTTTGGCGTCCAATGCAAGCATTTGGAGTCTATACGAATCTTGCGTTTATCCATGGCGCGTCTATGCTGCTCGATAGTATCACGATTGATGCAGACTATATATTGGCCTTTGTAGTAATTGATGAGGTTTAGATTTTGCAATGTTGAGATCACATCCTCTTTCTTAATCGACGTGCATTCGCATATATCGCTGCAAAAATAAAGCAAAATTCATGTCAAAGGGCGTTAAATTTAAATTTAGATAATTAGATAAGACCATCTCAAGAATTAACTTTGTGTCGAATTCTTGGGAAGTAAGCACAACTTACTTGATGGTTATGGTGGGCTTCTCGCCATCAGTGTTGGGATTCTGACTGATGAATATCTCGAGTATGGTTTGTGCCCAATATGAGCGATACGAAAGCAAGCCCAAATCAGATAATGGCTTCTCTGGCGAGCCCGTCTTTCCCTCAAACTTGGACAACTCATAGCTAAACTCGATGAGTAGTTTGCCATAGCCCTTGCGCTGATAAGGCGGCATAGTCAATATACAGGCTACATTGTAGTCCTCGGTGCTTTCTTTCTCCTTTGAAAAGTAACCAACAATGTGAAAGCCACGGGAATCAAATTCGGTCATCACGTAGAACAGAAACGGATCTGTGTCATAATATAGCGTCTTATGATCGAGAAATAACTTAGCCAGTAGGCACAAGTTCTGCGCATACACCTTGTTCTTACGTCCGTCAATTTCAAAGAAGGATATGGTGTGCTTGCGATAGATCTCATTGCCGGGCGGATGGCGTAAATTACATTTCGACAAATGACGTTCCAGGCACTTGCGACTCTTACGATACTTGAGGCAGAACTCACAAATGTAAATACAAGGCATTTGGCATAGCTCCTAAAATGTAATTAAGTGGATTAATACAGTGTGCTTGAAGGGATATCGGATTGCTTACTTGTGGATACGGTGAGAAGTACCAAGGCTTAATGCGGTGTCGGCCCAATTCGATCATCTCGACATTCTTCATACGAGTCACCACATCATCCTGATGTGTGACCATGCTGCCCGATTGCCGTGGCGTTGGTATCTTACCATCCTGGGAGCCATCCTCGTTCGCAGTTACAGATGTAAGTATGCCATCACCTGTCACGTGCACAGTAGCTCCTTGCTGATGCTGTTGCTGGGGCTGCTGTTGCTGATGCAGATGATGAGTATTGGAAGCGTTATGAACCTTGCGTTTTCGATTGATGCGCTTTTGCAGCGCCGCAGCGAGCACATTGTTGCCGTTTACGAGTTCACCGCCAACAACAATACCGCCACCGACGCTATTACCACCAGCGTTGGAGCCGCCACCGCCACCACCGCTTCCAGTGTGCTGAGGCGACGTTGGCCGAGAAACACTGCCGGCTAGCGAATGATGGCGCTTCGGTGTAGTCACGCCTGTACTGGTGCCTGTTTGTGGACCGTCACGGCGCGGGAATTGTACTTTGCGTGTGTCCAGGTCCTCCTCGTTGACCCATTCATCAAGTCGTTTGTTAACTGTAAGACAGAAGATATTTCAGTTGCAACGGATTGGCATGAAAGGAGCACATCCACTTACAGTCCACATAGTGCACATAAAACTGCCGCCTGCCATCCAATTCCTTGATGCTGACAATCTCCGCTAGTGGCCAGTCATCGGTCTTGTGCATACGCACGGACAAGCGGCATCCCTCGGTCAATGCACCCTGAAAAATTGAAGTTAGTTTAAAGCTGTACATAATCTTTGAGCTGCTAAAAGCTAAACTAAAACTTCGTATTAAAACGAGGCTCGCTATGGGCAACGTGCTGCCAGCTTTGGCGCTCCATGTACCTCAATGTGCCATATCTCCGAAAGAGGCGCCAACAGCTATTGTTTACATTGCGCATCAAATTCGTACTTACTGTTGATTCACATATCGATGCAACATCATCGTCGAACTCATATTTGTGGTTAATTTTCATTTGTTTATATTGTAACTTGGCTAGTTTTTAGAATTTACGTGAACACAAGGGATGCATTGGTCTTATCGATAATTTTTAGGGCTTGCATTGATATCGATTTGGGACTTGACTTTTAAGAATCGATTGTGCAGGACATCGGGGCATGCTGTTCTTACATCCCTAATTGACACCGCAAGTATATAACTCGGATTTTTCATATGTACATTGCGGAATTCGTAATTAAATAAACAATACTATAGTGCAATAATAACATTTATGCATTAATAATATCAGCGGTAGCGATATACTAATTTAAGTGATTAAAACAACAGGAAAAGCTAGTGCTAATGTGATGTGCGCATACACTCATATGTGTCAGTGTATGTGTTCATTTTAATGTGTAAGAGAAGGTCAGAAAAATGTACACAATTTAAATGTATGTAGCAACATAGTATGTACGCATATATATACATACATATGTACGCGATTCGTGAACATGTATGTATGTACGTGTGTGAGTGCACGTTTGGTTGAACCTACGCGACTATGGCTAAACTCGGGCATAATGAAAAACAAATGAAAACTGCATAGTAAGCTTTATTATTACATACATATGTATAGCTAAAAGCTTATACGTATACATGTATTGGCGCATATATGCCGTGTATCACAGAATTACAACAAGAAAAGTATAGCGAAATGACGTGTGTGCTATAGAGTTGCCACTAATAGCAGCGGTGCCAACTCGTCTGCATTAATTAGTGAATTTAAGTCTGTTTGTTGTGCGTGCGCCACTAATGAAATTAGCTAATTACCTAGCTGCTGTAATCATTATTAGTGCTATTTGCCAAAATGCCACAATTTTCCTTGGCTATACAGCCATCAACTGGATGCACTTTAAAATGACATCACACCAATATAAATGAAGGCGCCAACTGGCAACGCTATGCCTTTAGCATAGTCAATTTGCAGTGCAGTGGCAGCACTACTTGATATGGTAAAAGCAAAAAAAAAATTATACTTTCGTAGAATGAAATAAGATGTGCTTTGCACAACGGCCATAAAAAACAATTTAACAACTTAAACTGCCTAGACAAGTGCTAACCATTTAGCAGCTGAAACTAACGTATCACTTAGTTGTGCATTTAAAACGATCGTATCGTATATGGAAAAAGTGCATTGGCGAAAAATCAACAACTACAAGTGTAGCAGAAGTGACACCAACAGCAAAAGCAACAACTAAAACTATCGCGTACAGAAATGTGGGCAATGGCAACACAATTTTCGCAGCACGCACATTTTTGTTGGCATTAATTGCGGTGACAGCATTAGGCATCTTATGCAGCCATCAATACGGGCAACAGTAATTATTCATTTATATATGAAAGCAGCTAAAACGCAAAAATAAACAAAAAGCAAAGCCCGTGTCCGCAACCGTTTGCCCGTGTAAACTCGCTTCTGTGTTAGTGTATAGAAGGTATATATGGATATTCATTACC
Organism: Scaptodrosophila lebanonensis; assembly: GCF_003285725.1. Taxonomy (NCBI): domain Eukaryota; kingdom Metazoa; phylum Arthropoda; class Insecta; order Diptera; family Drosophilidae; genus Scaptodrosophila; species Scaptodrosophila lebanonensis. Next base: position 103,784 of record NW_022060598.1, on the reverse strand, counting down.
TTTATATATATATATGAACATATATATGTATATACATATGTAAAATTCTGCCAGACCAAACAACAGTTAGTGAGTGAAGGCGAAAAGAGCGGTCGCCGTAAAGAAAGCAAAAATCAAAAGGAGTGGCGCAACAAGAGGGCAAGGCAAAGCAATACGCAATACATTTTTTGTTTGTTGCCTGGCAGCGCGTCGTCCAGCTTTCAAATTGTGGGGACGGAGTCTATCAACGGTAACTACCCAACGAAAATCCACGACATCCACAAATTCCACGAGAGCTAGGTGGGTGCCGTTCGTGCGTCTGGCGGCGGCCAGGACGACGACGAGGACGAGGAGGACGGCAATAGGGAGCTGGCTATTGATTGTGTGGTGAGCATAAACACTTCATTCATATTGGGACACGTGCGTCTGTTCGTTCGTACAACCCATCCTAAATATAGCCATTTGAACATTTTTCACAGGTTTTCAACTGTAACTGAATCAAGAAACAACTAGCATCACCATCAGCATCATCGTCAGCAACAATATCGTCATCGCTACACAATCAGCGCGCGCCGGCCAGCGACGCTTGTGTAATTTGAATGGCATTTGTTTATTATTGTTGTTGTTTGTTACATGCCACAAAAGATGAACAATGAACAGATTGATACACCATCTTTGTCATCCGCAACCACCATCATCAGCAATAATACTGCATCTGCATCGACGTCAGCAGCAGCAGCAGCAGCACCAACAGCTGGGGACGCGACGGCTGGGCAACAACAACAACAGCGCATAAAAGCTATATCGACAAGCTTAAACGCTTCTGGCATATTGACAACAACAAAAATACCACCCATCATACCCGATACGCCCATAGTTTCAATAGCTGCTGGTACTCTTAGCGAGAGCACCACCACAACAACATCAACCAAGACCACTCCGACGCCCTATTCGCAGGAGCTGCGCACCACTTTAATGTCGCATGTGGTGAAGTGGCAACAGAAGCAGCAGCAACAACAGCAGCAACAAAAACAGCAGCTACCTACAACAGAACCTGCCAAGTCCAACGCGACGACTATAATGTCAAGTGCCGCCAATTCAGCTCAAGCTGATGAGACTGCGGCAACGGCAACAACAACTGCGACGCACACAACAATAAACATTGAACTGACCAATTGCCCAGCATCAGGTGTTAACCAAAACCATGTAGCTTGTGATACGAAAGTTGATAGCAATAATGCTGGACATTCGAACGATGACAAGCCCACAACATCGGCAGTTGCGCTGGCCGCAAAGAGCTCGTCTGAGCCAACAACTACATCATCATCCTCCTCCTCCATCACCACTACAACCGCGACATGCACATCGAAGCCGAGCCTCACAGATCATGACATCAGATTGTTAGCGATGGAGATGGAGAAACAAGTGCCAGCGCCCTCCTTTTCCTCCTCAACGACGCTGTGTCGAGGTGCAACCACAAAAGGTAAAACCCAAGATGACCAGAATGTGGGCAAGCGTCAGAAGAAGAAAAAGGTGAGTAGAAGCGACCTAAGACCATTGCATGTCCCAACTATTGAACCTATACGAGAAAATCCAGACGAAAACCTACGATAATGAGAACTAAAAAAACGACAACTATTGAGCTTTTAGAGACTATACCTTTCAGACAATACCTGGCCTTCATCGAATGATTTCAAATTGTGGTTAGCCACTTATTAGATTATGCATGCGCTTATACATAAGCATGTACATATGCCGATTACTTGTAATGTAGTTCATTTTGTCATTCTAATTCATATCTCCACCTAATTTTTCTTTTACAATGGGCTTTATTGGTTTTACATGTAATAGCTTATAGTATTTATACATAATTACATACATACATATGTATGTATATATGTAATTATATTTTGATCAAACATAATGCATATAATGCACAATATAGATGTTTACACGCACATATTTGCACATATTTTTAGGGACACCCACGCATATAGGTTGTAGTTTTGAACAATTATTGTACATTTTTCCTTTCTGTTCGAACTTATCGCTTTCAAGTCATGCATTAGGACTTTGGTGTTTGTATACTCGCACACATTCACGCACGCACTTATATACATACATCTGTATGTTTGCTTGTAATTACATACATACATATGTATATGGGTATGAATTTGTTCCATATAATGTGCTTGTTGCAGTTATATGAAAATAAATGGACATATTCATACAAACGTGCATGCACATTTGTACATATGTACATATGTAAATACATATGTATGTATGTATGTATGTAAATAGACATATGTATGTATGTACCTATTCCAGTCCATAAAAGCTGATTATGACATTTAATGATGAAAACTCACTGCAAAGACTATCTCTATCTACATACATATGTACATATGTATGTAGATCTCTAATCTGTTTTTTAAGTTTATTTATTATACTCTGTACCAGAAGGGCGCAAATGTATACTAGAATGTCGAGCCACCAAGTCTATATAATAGGCAGAAGAAGGCGTGGCAGACCCCATCTTATATAGGTACATGTACATATTTATATGATCAGCATGACGAAACGAATCGATATAGACGTCAGTCGTCCGACCGTACAAACACCGAGAATTTTTGAAAACCCTAACTGCTAGGGATATCGATACCCAAACCAAGTTTATTACAAACCTCATCTTTTTATATAGTGCCATAGGACCCATCGGGTTCAACTTTAATCTTAGTATAATTACTTTTATATTTATGAAGTTTTCTTGATGTCGGTGGTATAGTATATATAGCTGACATAGGAACGATCGTTGGAAAACTTGTTTCTCTATTACGATAGCGTAACAAAAAAATTTATTTATTTGTTTGCTATGGTGCCGCACCATAATCGGTGCAATAAACCATATATGTATAAGCCATAAAAACGATTCGTGCAACAACGTTTTTGCTTCAACGACTGGTGATAGAGAATAGAGAGAGGGGGGAGGGAAGGTACAGGGTTAACAAGAGTCGAGGTGGCAAGAGTTTAAAGTTTAACCCGCTTTAGTTTTGTTTTATATTGTTTTACCAACGTACTTATTAATTTACAAACATTCTAGTACACCCTTTTGTCTGGAGTGGAAAGTACTCATGTTCCGAGAGTTGGCAACGCTGATTTAAAGGGTTTAAAATTTTTAATATATTCAATAATCTTTAAATACTATAATTTTTATAAGAAAGATTAGTATTAGTATTTATATAATACAAAAAAAAAGTGTTTTTAGTTGATATTTTTTTTACTTTGCTCGGATATGTTTGCATTTCTATTTTTCTTTTATATATTAACTCATCAAATAGTTTCATAATAAAAACATGCTCTATGCCTGTCGATACCTTTATGAATTTATGAAGTATGCGTCAATTTTTCATATAATTGCAAATCAGGCCGTTGTTACTTATCTGCATTATTATCCAACAAAACATAATATACATACATATGTAAGTATGTATATAAATAATATCACGTGTAATTCTTATCAATTGCCTTGCGACCGCAATTATTTTTTTCTGAATATTTAAAATATTCTAGAACGATTGTGGTTTTTATTGCGCTTGTTGCGTGGAAAAAAAGAATTGCAAATATGGAGAGTTGTTGAGAACGTGACACAAATATCGCAATCCTCAGGCTGTTGTTGCTCATCTCTAAAGAACAACAACAGCTTCAATAAATGCCGAATAGCTTGATCGCTTTGTTCGTCAGCTGTAGAGAAGGTGTCGGTGGCGGGTCTATCGGTCGGAGGGGTGTCATCTGTACTTGTTCACGCCTTTTGTGACATCGACACAAATATGCGTGCCATTCGTTACGTATCGTTATTCTCTCTTCCCTGTTTCTCTCTCTGATCTATTGGCTCTCCGGAAAAGTGCCGTTAAATTGCTATTGCAAAAAAAAAGATGCCAAACACAGAGTCATTGCAGTTTATATTTTCTGAGAAAGGCCTGCCGCGCTAGAAATGTTGGAGACCCAGAAAGTGAAACCAACAAAAAGAGTGTGCAGAAATATTAACTAAACTAACGGATCGAAAAATTAAACTAAAGTTTGCAGAGTTAGTGGGAGTCGATAGAAGCTTTGTACTGCACGCATCAGCAGCTAAATTTTGAACGCATGCTTTTTGAATAGCATTTTCGGGCTTCTTTTTTTTACACTTTTATTTTCGTTTACTTGCCGCAAAAACCAAACCGCATTTATGTAGTTTATCAGTATTGTTATTGTTTTTGGTGGCTACTGTTTTTTTACATGCTTGTGTATAGACTTTCTTTAAATTAAACATTTAGTAAAGAAGGCACTGCCATAACGAACGCAAGACACTCATTGGTGCATAAAGAATTTTTTTTAGAAAAACGCAGGACGTGTAGGGACGGACGATATTGTTTGTTATATATTTGTGAGGTTAAGTACGAATCGTTGGTGTGTGTAAGTATGTGTGCGCTTATATGTACATATGTATACGTCTGCATGGATTTCTTTTTGGTGGACGACTTGTCCGGCAGTCATTTCATGCAACAAACATCCTAATAAATCTTACAGACAAAGTACGATGCTTGGGAAGATAGTGATTTTAATGATCTCGATGATGCTTCATTGAAAAAACTACTTGAGGAGGCCTATTGGTATCGCAATCCTGGTGACAAAAAAAACAAAAGCCCGCGGTTTCTGGTAAGTTCCAAGTATACTTGTATATGCATATACATATATCCTAACTTTACAAATGCATTGATAATTACAGCAAATGCTCGAAAAGGCTGAGTACGACGAAGAGAACTCTTATCGTGCCCTTAAGACCTCATTAACACGCAACACGTCCATATCATCAACGTCCAGTGGCTACTACAGTCATAACAGCAGCAGTAACTTTGGCAACACGATCACAGCGCACATTAGCAACAGCAACACCTATCATATGAATCATCGCTCGGCAGCCTCGCAGCGTCACAAACAGGGCGGCTCATTGCAGGATCTTGTTGAGGCGGTGCATCGTAGCGAGCGCGCCACAACTTCGGCGGCAGCCGCGGCTGCAAGACAACACTTAAACTGGGATCATCAATTGGGCGCCGGGAGCAGCAACGTCCGAGGCAATCGTCGCCAGCAGCAACAACAGCACAACCAAAACGCCGGCATGACCGGCAAAAAGATCAAGAACTCATCAGTATCGGCACGACAGCGTGAGGGCGGCAGTCTGCCCTCCAGTGTTAATTTCTCTTCTGAAGCATCTACCGCTTCGGATGCTAAACTGAAAGCTGTCCTCACCGATCAGCAGCCATCAACATCAACAGCGGCAACGGCACCGGCTGGTTCAACTACTGCCGGTGGTGGTGGAAGTGGAGCGAAGAGTAATCGCAGCAGCGTCGGCAGCTGCAGCAGTCTGCCCAGCCAGCTGAGTAGTGAGGTGGGCGCCACACAATTCGATATGGACGATGATGATGCTTGCGTTGCCCTGACTATATTCCAACAGGATCAATCGGCGATGGAGGTAAGCGATGGCCAATCGCGGTCACTGATACTGAATTTGTGCGACACACCGTTGGAGATGATAGCAAAGGATAATGAACCCTGGGATTTGGTGGTAAGGCGCCCAAGTGGCAAAGCCGGCATATCTTCAAGTTTTAAATGAAGAAAACAACTTGATTCTATCGGCACCCGTGCCCACAGATCCTATCCCCCCAAAACAGACAAAAACACACACAATATTAACAATTTTATGATTTATGCGTCGACAAAAAAAAAAAAAAAGATCAACTAATGAATTACATACCAACTACTCCCCAGCCTAAAAAATGACTTTTTTTTTTAATATTTCATTGCAAGATTTGTTTTGGAAAAAGAGTCCGTTGAACCTTTAGGAATAATTTCATTTATACATATCCGCTTAATATTTCTTCTATTTACACAAAACACAACACATTACATCAATATTCAATACTCCCAACCATTCTCGCATTTATAGAAAATCATATTGAAATTCTCTTCTCGTAGAACACCGCAAAAATGTACTCTCTAAAGATATTAGCAGAAATAGCCCTTTAAAGTCTTGGTAATACACGTTAACGTTGTCACTAACACTCTTCATGGTTAACGATAGATTTGTCATTTTGAGAATTGGTAAATTAGTTGGATTTGTAAGAGCGGGTCCTAATGGGTTCTAAGTTTTACATTTACATTTAATAGCACTATGTTACTTTCCATGTATATACATATATAAATCAGACTCTGGACTTCTTTAGTGGGCTAAAAAAAAAAAAAGAAAAGAAAAATATAAGGGATCGTCGGTAGATTCTCCATTTAAATAACACAATTATGACGATATCATCAATTATTTCTTCTTCCATAGTGATTAACCTGTTATTCCCATTTCCATTGTTTTTAGCCAATGGAGGAGCTGCGCACGACAAATATAACTTCAAACCCGTGCTCAAAAATATTTGATAGTTTTCACAATCAACAGCAGCCTGTACAACAACAGCAACAACAACATCAGCAGCAACAGCAACAACAACAAGCGCAAGGCCTAAACAAAGATGGTGGCCCCGTTATTAAAAAGTTCCTAATTGATGACCCGCTCCAATTCTCTGTCTTGGAGCGGGCTGCCAAGACCCAACATCAAATGCTTCCGGTTCCATTTGTTCTGGCCTCTGCCCTCAATATTGAGCCGAATCGGAAACTGGAAACCGGATACGTTTCGCTCAATGACAGCTACACGGCCTGTTCCTCGGTCTATGGTGGTGGCGGAATGGGTGCTGCCGCTGCCTGTAGCTCTGCTAGCGGTGCTAGCGGCGGCGATGTAACCATTGATAGCTACAAATCTTCAAACAGTCAACAGGCTACTGCTGGTAATAGCAGCGGCACCGAAGTCCTAAAGCTTAGTCGCATATCGGGCACAACAACATCGGCACAAGGTGCCAAGGCCACTACGGTGAGTGCTGAATAATAATAGAAGAGAACCCCTACATACATACATATTTATTTACGAAAAATTGTGTTCTCATTATCATCATCTTAAGTCTCTGTCTACTGTTGCTGCAGTCGTAGACATAATTAGGATTTCGATGAATATTTCGTTACGAAAAGCTTCATCTTCTTACGTTCTTAAGGATTCAGAAAACTGCAAGATGTCATGTTACAGTTCTTACTTGTGCCTGAGAAGGTGTAGTGGTATTATGCTTGTTTATTTGTATATTTTCTCCGCCATTTCCTAAACTCAATTTATGGCCCCTTAAATAAGTTGTTGACTGAAAGGTTCAGTGATGTTCGATGGGCGTTTCATTGCATGTCCTTTGTGGTCAGGTAATCCACTCTACCACAGGAGTGTTTTACAAGATCATTAATTTGATGGCAAAAAACATTACTCAACCGGTCCTGGGAAGATTTGGAGTTGTTGTCCCCATTTAACTGTAGTTCAAATTAATAACCATTTGTCTTCTTTCTCTCTTCATTTGATTCAGCGCCAACTGGATGAGAATGGGAACGCATTAAGTGATGGATACGCTGGTGCAGGAAATGGCAGCTCAACCAGTAATAACAACAGCGGTGGTGGTGGCGGCAACAATCAATTCACCGCACTCATAACCACAGTCGGCGGTGGTGGTGCCACCACACAGAGCTCATCATCGGCTGTGGTGGCACAGCGTCAGAACAGCGTCTCCACCATACTCTCAACAGGCACCTCAACCACTACAACGGCAATGGCTGCTGCTGCAGTTGCCGCTGGCTTGGGCAGTCTCGGTAGCACCGCCTCGGCGCAACCCGCTAAAATAAAGGCCAAGAAGAAATCACAGCAGGAACGCAACACCACCACCGTCGATGTAAAGTCTGTGGCCGGCTATCGTGGCATGGATCCTGTCGAGCAACTCGTCAAGTATATCGAGAACGATGAGAAAATGAACGCTGCGCAGCAACAGAAGAAGAAGGAGCGCAAGAAGCAAAACAAATTGAAGAAATGCAATTCGTTGGAGGAGCTGCGTAGCTGTGCCAAAATGGAGGTGGACGAGCTAAAGGATCAGGCGGCTACTACGGATGCAATGATGCGGCAAAAGAAGGGCGCTCAGAGCAAGCACAGCTCGGCCTCTGTGGCGGATATCAATAAAAACTGCAAGGAGCAGCAACAACAAAACCAACAACCACAACAGCAGCCACCACGCAAAGGAGAACGCCGCTCCTGGGGCACAGAGGAATTGCAATACCTGGGCGAGCAGCAGCAAGCGCCAAAGGCGCTGCTGAGCAGCAGTAACAGCAGCAGCAGTATCACAACAGCGACCCCAACGCTCCAACCACCAATGCAGTCGACAGCGGCGATGTCAGCGCCGTCACAGGAGGATCAGTTGATAAGTCGGGGCATGTCCGAAACGGAGCAGATCAACATGGTGATCTCTGAAACAGCCGAGTTTCATGTGGTCACCAAAAAGAAGAAACCAAAGAAGCAGCGTGCCGTCACCATGGATGATGCAGCGGTGGCTGCTGCCGCCCACACTGGCGGCAATTTGCAACGCATGCAACAGATTACCAAATCGGCCTCCTCCAATATGATGTCGCATCGTGGCATGCGCGGTTTGACGCATGGCGGCAACAACGATTACTACGCCAACTACAATTATGGCAACCACTATGCAGCAGCACATGGTGGAGGCAACATCAGCAGTCGCCAGCAAGATCAGCAACACCATCAACAGCATCAGCAGCATCAAGTGAATAGTAGTGCTGGTGGTGGTGGCGCCTCTGCAACCACCACAGCACAGGATAGCTCCAGACGCAAGTCGACATCGTCGATGCCGCCCTCGGAGAAATCCGAATCCAGTGATCTCGACTCTGTACACTCGCTACCCATACAGACGGGCAAGAAGAAGGGCAATAAGCAGCGTGTCGCTCAAGGGGCGGCACAGCGTCAGGCCAAGCACAGAAATAACAGCAGTGGAGGCAGCGGCGTCAGCAGCAAGAACCACAGCAACAACAACAACAACACATCACCTGCTGCGCCAATTTCCTATGCGGATATTGCGCGCAATAAACAGGAAGCTGCCGCTGCTGCTACAGGCACCAACGATGATGCAACGGAAGCGAACGAAACAAACGCCCCCACATTGGCAGCAACAACGACAACAGGGGCAACAACAATGGCCAGTATTGCTACACAGGTCGAGCCACAGTCTCAGGTGGCGGCAGGCACACAAACCACAATGTTGTCCAAAACTAAGGTCAAGTCTAAACTGCGACCTGATTTCCCCGAGCTAATGCCCAGCTATGCTCATGGAAATAGCAGCAACAACAATAATACCAGCAGCAGCGCACCAACGTTAATAAATGCTGGCACAACGGCCGCCATTAGCTATTCGCAAAGCTTAAATTCAACGCCACCCTTTAGCAGCAATAACAACAACAGCAACAATAATAACAGTTGCCAGAGTGATGCATTGGAAAGTACATTAACATCGTCGCCAGAAGAGGGACCCACAGCGGTGGTCACACCACCAACATTTGCCTCAGCAGCCGTCTCGCCGTCGTCCTCAACGCCGCCGTCCTTGCAAAAGTCCAAGAGCGTGGAGCACGATGCCAGCTATAGCTTTAATAGTAGCAACCTGGACCAACAATATCCGGCATTGGAGAAGACGGTGAAGCGGCATAGTGTCAACAATGTATCGCTAACAGCAGCAACAGCGACCGCCTCTCCTAGTACTGTGCTGCCCTTTAATTTTGCAGCTGCGGCCAAGCAGCAGTTGCAGCAACAAGCGGACAATAAATTGTCCAGCAGCAATGCAACAACAATAGCGGAAGCGACAACAGCAGCCACAGCCACATCCGCATCCGCAACTTCAATAACAACAGCAACAGCAACACCGTCTACCTCAGGCAAGACCAAGTCGAAACCAAAAGAGCAATCGCCCACAAGCAGCAGTAACAACAGTAAAAAGGATAAGGATAAATCGGGCAAGCAGAGTCAAACAGAAGGCGTTGTCAGCTTTACGGTTGCCTTGGCAACAGGCACTGCCTCAGTGGTTACGCTTAAGAGCACCACAGCCACCCAAACCGATGGCAAAAAGATGACCAGTGGCATACACAAATTGCCAGGCAAGCAGAGCTTAGCTTCTGGTAGCGCTGGCAGCGGAAGCGGTAGCGGCAATGGCGGTGCCAACATCATCGGTGGCAGTGCGGCGGGTCGTCCAGCCGTCATTATACTCAATGATGATCGTGATGCCGAGCTGGATAGCTTGAATAATGAATTCATATTCGGCGACTTCAACGAGGATGAGCTGAAATTGTTTGATGACGAGGCCATACAGCCCGAGAAGGAAGCCGGCAAAGATGAGGACAGCAAGAAGGCAACAAAAGATGCCAAAGATGCGAACAACAGTAGTGTGACGGATGTCAACAGCAACAATAATGCTGTCAGTGATGGCAACTCACAGATGCTACTTAATGATTCCGGTGCCGCATCGGATGTGGTAAATAGCTCAGCGTGCATGGACATGCTATTGATCTCTGGCGGCGAGGTTGCCCAATCCTCGCCAAATACATCAGCCATCGATGCTAGTCAGCCGTCACTAACAGCCGAGACATCACACTTAATAACAGATGGATTGGTGACATGCGTCAGCTCCTCCTCGCATCCGGCATCAACATCCACCGAATCGGCGGCATTATCTTCAACCGCATCCTCGTCAACCTCATCGTCCTCGTCTACTTTAAGTAGCAGTGTGGCGAATGTGGCAAATCAGTCCAGTGATAGCGGCATCTATGGTGGTGCAGTAAACACATCGCCCAACGCCGTTAAGGAGGAGGTGAACAGTTTTCTTAACCAGGCCAAAACCACCACCAACAGCAGCAGCACAATCAGCAACAACAACAACAACACCAATGAATGTGATGAACCCGTCGCTAAGCAACAGCTCGAGACTTGCAACGATATTGAGATGGCCATTATTGCTGCCGCACGTGCAGCTGCAGCCGAAAAGGAGCAGTTACAGCAGCAGCAACTGAAACAACAACAACAACAACAACAACAACAACAGCCACGACAACATCAGGAAAATGACAGTAAAGCTGCTAATTTCCACAGCAACAACAATAATAATGTGGAACGCACCCGAAGCCGCAGCAGCTCTGTGGAGCAATCAAAGCGAAATTTCAAGCCCTTGCACTCATACTTTATGTACAACAATAATAACAACAATAACAATAATATTAGTACACCCGCTGTTGACGGCCCCATAGTTGATCTCAAGCCATTAGAAATTGCCAACGCAACTAATGACTGCGATTATTTGTCCGATGTACAATCCGAAGCAAGCCTGCAGCGCCAATCATTGATGTCTAACACGGAGTTAATTGTGGAGTACATAGCTAGCAGTGAGTATTCCTGTTTTGATAACTGAATCATCCAGATTTCTAGATTCACAATTATATATGTATATTATTGCACTTTACATTGACGGGTACCATATATACGTATAGGCGTAGAATTTAGAAGGGTTTTGCATTCTACAAAACAATTGTGATTTCTTTTAGTATTATATTGAGACATGCAGGAAGCCAAACCACAGTTCTTGCTGCTTCTCGTATTAATTCCAGGATTACTTATTGATACTCATGATTGGGGGATCTACAGAGATTACAGAGCTTGATGATATCCATCCAATGTAATCTTCCGAAAATGGAATGCGTTTGGGCGCCTTCGTATTGGACACATACCCGGCTCCACCTCGTATTCTTATTCCCCTAGACTCTCGGCAGATCAAGTTTGTGTAGTGAAGCTATGAAGCTTCCGTAATTCTTGAAATTTTTACCCATTTACATGCAGTCATAGATACAGTGGACAAAAAAAGTTTGAGTACACTTTGGTTTTTAAAGAATATTCCATTAAATTAGTAAATTTTCGAAAAAAATAAACCCAAAGTCTTTTGATTATGATTGGTTTTATATTTATTAACACAACAGCACTTTTCAAATACTTCTCGGATCTAAAAATAAGTAAATATGATTGAAAATTCACGCCAAAGAACGTTTTATCGTAGCAATTACAGTTGTAAGCGTAGAGGCATACTTTTCATTGAAACATGGGTGTCATATTCGCAATTTTCCTCCGACTTATTCGATAATATTTTCTAATAGTAATGACAAATGATTGCTAAATATGTCATTAATCTCTCTCTCTCTCTCTCTGTTCACAGCATGGAATGCTATAATCCAGAGCAAGTATGTGACGTTTTACAGCGAACAGGATCAGCAAACTTAAGGTCCGTGTCCAAGGAACATAATAGGACTCTACTACTGTGTAATGGAAATAAATTTGAGCACTATCCTCGTCGTTTTGTGCTGAGCCTGAGAGCGTCGGAGTTTGTTTGCAGCATTATATTATTAACACACGTTACACACAATCATACACACACACACACACACACCAACAGCTTGGAGATGCTGTGTTATTATTTAACAAAATTCATCGATTCATTTAACAATTTATATATATTTTTATTTGATTTAGTTACTATCATTATTTCTATTTGAATTTTTTCTCTATGCAAACAACTTGTGCTGGCCATTTAATTTTGCTATAACAAAACGCTTGTAAGCTAATTAGCTAGTTACAAAAAAGAAGGAAAGGAAAATAAAAACGAAAAGAAAAAAAGCAAGAAAGATAAAGGAATACCAACATTAAACAATAAGTACTATTACTATTAAATATTAATTTATATATGAACCCTGAAACTAGCGTTTAAGTGAGTGTTGCAAGATGTGATGTCGCATGGCACATATGACATACATTTCTGAGCTTAATACAAATTTGAATATACATATATATATATACATACATATACATAAATTGAAACAAACACACACACGATAATCATATGATTATATCGCTCCTGCAAGGGTTCCTTAATTAGCACAACACTTCGATATTCAAATCAAACAATGTCCAGCAAGTTGAAGAAACAATGTATTGTATTTTGCATGTATTTGTTTTTTTTTTTTTTTTTTTTTTTGAAAGAAAGTCATGTCATGTGGAGCTTGTGATGCGAAAGTTGATAACAAGTCGATCAACATCCATGGAGTTGTACAGTTGATTTGTGAATAAAAATAAAATCTTAAATATATACAGCGCTAAGAGAGTAAAGGAAAATATTAGCGTCACTAATGAAAGCAAACTATTTATTAAAGTTTTATTTTAATTTTGTAGCATTTGGAGCTATGATATGAGAGTTAACTTTGTTAACAATACGTATACATACTATATGTATATACTGGTTGGTTAAAGAAACATACTTATTATTATTATTTTGTTATAATGTGTCTAGGCTTAAGTCTTATAAGGTAAATAACAGGAAATCTAGTTGTAAACAATCGACAAGTGGAGTCAACAACAACAACAAATGTATATGTATATAAAAAATAATAGAAAAAGAAGATAAGAAAAACAGACAGACAGAGAGAATAATTTGATAATTTGCAAACCATTTTCTATGTATAATATATTTATAAATAAGAAATGTAACGTTCGTTTTTGTTACGAACAGCCATACACCTAATGATAAAAACAAGTTTGTTGGAAATTTAAACTTAAAAACAAAAACAAAACGCACTTACGAAAATGCCGCCGTTTAGCAAAGAGTTTCATAACTTTTTGCACTGAATATAAACTTAAAAACAAAAAAACAATACAAAAAGAACTTAAGTAAGGCATATATAAATTAACAAATATATATTTAAATATATATATGTATATAAATATATGTGCATATAAATATATATGTATTTATATACATACATATATTTATATACGAATATAAAATTACATAAGTCAAAGCGTAGTAAAAAAAAAAACAAGAGAAATACTACAATACTATTATAATTGAATCAAATCAATTTTTTTGTAATTAAAGAGTAATTTAAAACTAAGTATACTAATTATATCTTAGAATGTCAACGGATTAATGGAATTAAAAAAAAAGAAAAAACAGAACAGCAGTCTAGCCACAAAACTACTAATGGTCAGTTTCTCATCTAGTGTGGGAAACCGGCCCTACATGTTTCAATTTCATGAAATGCTATAAATCCTCCAATAAATGTGTCATTAAAAATCAAAGCACTTGTAAAACAAATTGAATGTGTTGTATTTTAAAAAAAAACATTACTAAATTTATCTAATAAACATAAATATCTGAGTATATAGAGCTACTGTAGTCCAGCCCCCTCGCTCTCCTCTCCCTATACACTAAAAATTCACACAAAACATCAAAAGTTTTTTAAGTTACACTCATATGTCTGTTGAAAAATACGCAAAATTTCTGGCTCCTTTGCAGCTTTATGCTTTTCAATTACTGTTAAACTATAGGCGGACAAAATTATTTTAGTTTTATCCGACATTCAAGCTTAACTCAAATTTTATCGTTTTTTTTTATTTTTATTTTTTTAAAAGAGTTTTGTCTTTCAAGCTCGACAAGAAGATTAATGCTTGCCACACAATTGTTTTATATGTTTTCCGCAAGCCTAAGCGAAAGGCAGCATAAAACTAAGTCTCACTTTCACCCCTCTCATTCTAGGCACCTCTCACACACATCAATCGTGTTGTCTCTTTCGTTTCCATGAATTAGTCATTAAATAGGCAGTTTGCAGCTCAGTGCTATGCAACGTGACTGCTTTCTGCCTAAGTTGTAAGTCCGAAAGCCAAGCTTAGAGATTGTATTTCAAATTATTGAACATACTTATATATTATTATACTTATATATATATATATATATATATATATATATATATATATATATACATATGTATTAATACATGCACTGTCCACATTAATGCAATCAATCAAATCGTACATAAGTTCAACCGGGGCTAGACAAACAATACGATGCAAATATGAAAACTTTGATAAACAAATATAAACTAAATAAAATACCCACTTTTTAGGTATTGAAATAAATACATACTTTCTAAGTCAGCAACAAAAAGTAAACTAAAAACTTTATAAATGAAATACAAATCATTGTAGATAAAAAATTATGAATTTCATATATGTATGTGTTTTATGAGTGTACATAATAAAATAGTTGTATGTTTGTATGTATGTATGTCTAACTGTAAAAATTGTTACATTGAAAATGCTTCTTTTTTTTTGTTTTGTTCCCCAGATTTGTACACAAATCGCTTGATTTGAATTCGTAAAGTATTGGAAAATCACGTGCACAGCACATGTTAAACCTTTAACTTTGTATCCCAAAAACCGTCTGTAACTCAGATTATAATGTAGGACTGTTTTACTATATATATCTATGTATGTATGTAGGTATGTTTGTATTACATTAGCATTTAGAATGTGTGAGTCGAGCTTGGATTAGTGGGTCTTTGTTGGCGGGAATTACCAAAGTTCAGCTGAAAATGACGTACAGACCAAAATTAGCATCGTATCTATTACACACAATATGTATGTATGTACATAGACATACATATGTGAATCTAATTTGTGTTGTGGTTGCGCTCACATTTTAATGTAGCTAGAATTTTTGCAAGGAATAAATTTGTACATATGTATGTATGTATGCATGTATGTATTTAAGGAATAACGGATATTACCAGTCTTGGATAGAAGGAGCAGAATCTTACTTTACGAATACAAATTCCCCTTTTCATAGCATAATTCATATCAATATTTAGTAAAAGTATTTAAAATACTTCATTTATCTTCAAAAACATTCAAATAATTGGCAAATGTTCTTAATTCTCAATTAAACATGTTTAATAAAATTAGAATTCCCCAATTTAGAGTAATTTAAATGAAGCAATCAATTATTATTAGGATTGGTAATGTTCTCAATTTCAATGCATGTTAAAGTTTTTTGGAATCCTTCAAATTAATGGTAAATGCCTCGTTCATCATAAACTTCCAATTTTTCAAAGCTATAAAGCACAGCTTTTTCAGTATCATTAATATTATATTAAATAATAAATAATATATATTAAATATTTAACTTTAATCAGGCAACTCAATTTTGAATAAATTTATCCAAACTTGATCATAAAATCGTAAATGTTCGCAATTCCGCATACAGTTCTAGTTTTGTTCATAATCAAAAACTGCAAATTGCAATTCGAAGTATGTGTTCATATACAATAGAATTCAGAAATAGGAACAGATTTGATAATAATTTCAAGCACATCATTTATAACACGTTAGAACTTCTAGATTGGTTCAACACTAGGTCTGTTTCCGTTTCGAAATTCGAAACAAAATTGGTAACTTATTTTCAAAAAACGACTTATGTATTGAATGAAATTTAAAAGCTTTGTTCTAGCGTTTTCTTGAACCAAATAATTCAATCACTATTTAAGTTTTGGTCCCGAAACTTGGATCTTACTAGTATTATGCAGCAACAAAAACTCGACTTGACTTTATGGACATTTTTCAATATCATCATTGCTCGTAAATTTATTGAGATCATTTAAAATTTAATTTGTTTAAATTTTCTCTATAACAATTAAAATAATGACTATCAAAGTTTTGGGCACCTTGACACTTAAAAATTATGAACAACAAAAATGCTTAACAACTACTGTTCTTGTAAAAGTAACTTTAGAGCCTTTTCCAATCGATTTCTGCAAATAATGTGAGTTATGCTCACAAATTTAATTTTTCCAGGTAATCCATTTAAAATCAAACTAAAATGGTAATATTTCGGAAAGTAGAGAAGTTTCTTTCGTACTTGGTATATGCAGCGAATGTTTGTGCAAATTATTTGCCTATCTGACCACCTTTTGGTAGATAGCTTTAGATTGCGCTCATGATTTCCAAGATCGGCAATGCGCCTTATTGTAGCTTTTAATCACAATTTCCGTCTGTTGGGCACTGCTTGGTTCTGGTTAGATGAAAAGAAACCATGGTTATGGGATAACAATTAATAGCTAAAGGAAAGCAACATTAAATAACTATGAAATCTAAATATATAAATGCGTGGCTGAGTGAGTGAGTGAAAGTATTTATACATATGTACATATGTATAAGGATGTGGTGTTAATTAAAACTGAACTTTATATGAATGTATACTTCTATATGTAATACCTACCAACTAATGTACTAAACCTACTATGCATATATATTGATATTACTTATATTTTATTTATACATACATACCAATATTTGTACATGCAAAAAGGTTTAGGTTGTCCGGATCCGATCCTTTTGCTCTCGGTTAGCAGTTAATTTTTTTGGCCAAAGGAACCAAGAAATTATTAGCTGACATTAAGAAGCAACGGACTATCCGGACAAGCGAATATTGTAAGGAAACTGAGCAAATACATGAAACAATTATGTGAAAACTAATTAAGTTTAAATTAACACAAAAGGAAAAAAGGAGAAAACAAAAATAAGTGGTTGAATATGTAATACTACCTGGAGATGTGTATTTCAATGAAGAATCGAATAAAAGATGAAAATAACTTGAATATTAGCTACAATTTAATTGTGACTAGTCCCTAAAGCTATGGCCTCAATTATGATTGAATACCAGGTAGCTCTCTAATTCTGGGTATTATCACGCTTCTTGTGGAACTTAGTCAGTGAGTTGACCACAATGTCCATTGCCTCGCCCCGGGAACCGTTCAGCTCCATGAACCGATGGATCAACTGATTCACCCAAATCAAATCGTATGATTTCTTAAGTTTTGCCGGTTCCGGCTTTGCTTGCGCCTTCTGTGACAAAAGCCACATCTCGTGGAGATGACGGTAGTCGTCGATCAGTGAGTTGCGCTCCAGTCCCACAGAAGCAAGCTCTTCGTCACTCAACTCCTCCTCGGTCAGATGATAGATCTCGGCCAGAGCGGCATTGCTCAGCTTGCAGCTTCCCGTGAACTTCAGCTTACGGCTGTTTGTGTCTGTGAAAAAATTCAAAGATATGCAAATATATATGCATGTAATTTGGTTACAATGTGTATTTTTGGTGTGTTTTGCACGCCTTTTGCTTTTAATTCTCACCGTCGGTCATGTTTCTTTCGTTTTAAAACTATCAAGACTGCTTATTTTCGAATATTGTTGCTATTTTTTATTTTTATTTTCCGGTTGAAATTTGGTGCTCTACTGTTTTTGACGTTTGTCTCACCAACACATGTATTATTTAAATACATAAAAGCCCGCTTTTGCGTTCCATATCATAGTGCTTTGGCTTGCGTGCGCGCGTGTCGTGCTTATCGATACGTAGCTGACTCATCGATATATTTTCATAATATTTTGCAGCTCCACAACAGCAAAGTGGACTTACATATATGTATATGTGTGAATATCTTAAAGAATGCAACGTAAAATTTGTGTTCTTGTAATTCTGATTCAATCGTCATTATATGTCTAACGAACATATCTCATCGATGTTTCGATTATAACACTGTCATCGGGTATCATGCATCCCTAATAGACGTAACTTGTTTGTTTTCTTGTTGTTGGTTTTTTTTTTTTATTATTTTTTTAGCGCAGCTTTTTGTCAACACCGATTTTGGATAATTTTAAAGAGTCTGGAGGCGCGCATTTAACTCAACTACACCCGCCATTATGTCTGAAGTCCGCATACGTCCGCGTCAAGTGCTCATTCTCATCATTGTGTTCATAATTGTGCTGATGATGGTACATCGAAACGGCAAACGCACTTGTCAGGGCCCGGAATACCTGCAGGCTATGTACGCACAAGATCAGATAAACACGTTGCCCAAAATCTATGCGATAACGCCGACGTATGCGCGACCCGCTCAGAAGGCTGAACTGACTCGTCTGTCTCATTTGTTCATGCTGGTGCCAAATCTTCATTGGATCATTGTGGAGGATGCCAACACGACGAGCTCGCTGGTGCGCAGCCTTCTGGATCGTTCAGGCCTAGTGGATCGCTCCACACAGCTAAACATTAAGACGCCGCCCGAATTTAAGCTGCAGGGCAAAGACCCCAATTGGATAAAGCCGCGTGGAGTGGAGCAACGCAATCTTGCCCTGTCATGGCTACGCGCTCATGTCGATGTGGAGCGACACGCCATTGTCTTCTTCATGGACGACGACAACTCCTATGCGGTGGAACTGTTTGCTGAGATGTCAAAAATCAAGCCAGGCCGTGTAGGCATTTGGCCAGTTGGCCTCGTTGGCGGCCTAATGGTCGAGCGGCCACTACTTAATGCAGACAACACGCAGGTGGTTGGATTTAATGCCGCTTGGCGACCAGAACGACCATTTCCCATTGACATGGCTGCCTTTGCCATCAGCATGGACCTGTTTATAAGCTTCCCACAGGCTATCTTCTCGTATGAAGTACAGCGTGGCTATCAGGAGAGCGAAATACTTCGCCACCTCACCACGCGCGACAAGCTCCAACCATTGGCCAACAATTGCCGAGATGTTCTCGTTTGGCATACGCGCACGGAGAAAACGAAACTCAATGCCGAGGAGGCACTGCAGCGGAAGGGCCAACGCTCAGACGATGGAATAGAGGTGTAGTGTCAAGCGTACTTAAATAATTGCTCATGTATTAGCGAATTTAAATAGCCATTATTCAATTGTATATATACTCTATATATGTGTGTGTAAGTTACAAGATTCTGTATTGATTTTATTATTGTGTCTGTATGTATTTATTGTACTTCGAAATTGATCTGTTAATTCAAATACGCCAGTAGTTAAATAAAGCTATTGTTAGATGAAGCAATGGCAGAGTTTTTTAAAATTATAATTTTCTTTTATAAATCAATCAAAATGTATAGCACGAGAGGTACAAAATCCAGGTCTGCAACAATAAAAGGCTTGTGCGGAAAAAAGAGCGCTAAAGCTTTTAGAGATTAAGTGAAGAAATATTCATATAAACGAATATTAAGTAAAAGATTTCAACATGGATAAAGCCTTGAAAATGAGGCCATCACAGATAAGAAGAACCTCTTCTTCGAGTTGATCTCTATAAGCATCTTTTTATTCATAGAGAGATAATGAGAGATAATGGAAAATTTAATTACCTGGCATGACAAAACTTTCCCAAATATCTGTGGTCTTGTTTAAATACAATGAGCCGTAACATGAATTTAATTTTCTTATTCAATAATAGGAAATAAATTAAATGATGTCAAATTGAGGATAAAACAAGAGAGAACGCTACAGTCGAGCAAGCCCGACAGTGTAATACCCTGTACCCAGGTAAACTTCCGTCACTGAGTTATATGCGCCCATAGCAGCAACAAAAAGAGGAAGAAGAAAAGCGAACTTGTTGCTGCAGTTTGGGGGGGTTGTACTGGCGAGAATTTGTTTCGCTAATAACTTTTATTAGAATTAACCGAATTGAATAAAATTTTGAACAACAGTAGACAATTATATATAAATTATGTGTGCAAAGTTTGGTTTAGGAAGCATTTGAAATGTGGACGCTATTGACGAAATTCTGTAGCGGGAGAAGGGGAGGAAAATTAAAAAAAATAAAATAAACTCGTCCTTACTCGGACCTAGGAGAATCTGGATGCCAACTTTGGTTATTCTAGCTTTTATAGTTTCTGAGATCCTCGCCTTCATCCAGACGGACAGACGGACGGACAGACGGACGGACAGACGGACGGACACGTCTAGATCGATTTCTCAGCATGACGGCTGATTTAGAATATATATACTTTATGGGGTCGGAGATGCTTCCTTCTGCATGTTACATACTTTGCACAAACCTAATATACCCTTTTTACCCTACGGGTACAGGGTATAAAAAGTTATCCATCAACAACAAAGAAACGATGAAGTAAAGTTGAAACACCCTAAAACTACTTCAATAACTGGAATACTTTTGATCATTGGGGGGACATTTAGTGATTGAAAGCAATTGAGTAAAAATCCAAACAAACAAAAAAAACGTTTTGCTATATATTTATAATTGTTCCATTGTACTTAGCTCAATTGTTTTTAATTTGCGGCCTCGTTATGTCGAATTTGTAGGTGCGAAACCAAATGATTGATATCTATACCTGCTTCGAGTTAAAAAAATGTCTGTCTTAGCTGAAACTTTGCACTCTGCAAAAGAATTTATAAAAGATAAGTAAGTTAAACATAAATCTGTAAGTAACCCAGAAAACGTTTGCAAGAAGTCCAGCTACTCAACTAAGCGTTGAATTCATCTTCCGGAGAGGAGGGAGTTAGCAACTACAAGGAATGAGAATTATGTGAAACTCTGAACAAAAAAACCCATCTGACAACGATTATGATGTATATATATATAGGGAAGATGATGCAGGAATATGTTGAAGTTATTGATGTTTACAAACCCAAGATTTGCAAGACTAAGCTCCTTAGCTAAACTAAGGAGAAATGGTTAAAATCATGTGAACAAATCAATAAAATCTCCCCTATTTTTCTTATTGGTAAGTCATCGATTCTGAGTAATTGTTAAGGCGATTAAAATAACCCTCCACAAAACATTCACAAAATCGTGGCTACTTAAGAAAAACTCCTAGAGTTTTAAATTCTGTAGCTAAAGTCAACAACCTGAAGAATAACGCTGAACAAATTGAAAAAGAATAATATAATATCTTTAATAAAATCGCCCACGTTTACCACGTTTATATGAGTGGAGTGTTAAGGTTAAAAAAAAGATAAATATATGAATACACACTGAGGATGGCAGGAAGATGACTGGAGAGTATGCCAAATACCCTATATTTGTTAGCCTCAAGTCGGACTTGACAGCTGCCAATTGAAGCTACAGTTAAAATGGTGTTAAGCTTGGTCCTGAAACTGCCACCAAATAAAAAAGCCCAACTTTTGAATTTAAAAAACCTACTTACATTTTATTGAATATGAGCTCCTACAAAGATCTAGGCAGATTTTCCAAAACTTACCTTTTTTTTATTAAAAATGGCCAGCAAAACAATGAAAACAGTCTTTTTTTTAATATACATATAATTTTGTTCATATATATTTTTATTGTATTTGTTTTCTTGTATAGAAAAAAAACTTACACATTAATTTTAAATACATTTACATTCATTTATTATTATATTATGTTTATAATTTTTGATTTTTTATTTGTTTATCTGTTTTTTTTTTTACTTACAATTTTCATAAATTTTTACATATATAAAAATTAGGCTTTCATTTTCATAGTTGTAAAAAAAAAAACATAAAATAGTTTGCTTTTGTTGGCCAACTGGTTGGTTAGCCTTTCCATACAGTATTTGTCAGAAAGTTACAAAACAAAAATAATAAATTGAAAATGTTATGTGTTTGCTCGTTCGTTTGATTGTTCGAAACCAAAGTAAATTTTTTCTTTTTTTTGGCGTTTATTTATTTAGTTTTTTTGTTTTATTTTAATATTAGGTTGTACATCAAAATGTAATTACGCTTGGGCAATTATTTGCAGATTCATGATTTTTAAAATTTTTATTTTTTATACACATTTAGAAGCTCAAAGTAGAGATTGGGCATGAGGACGAAATACTGGAGGTGTTGCACTACAATATCTGAATGAATCGTGCCTAAGTTATCCCTTAGATGTCAGGAATTTTGTCTTACAAATAAGGTTATTCAGAGTGTATTTGGTTTGTTTAAATAAGTCGAAACTTTGTGAATCGCTCCAAAAAAGAAGAGAAGCGCAAAGAAACAGACTTCGGTTGGTCCTTTTGAACGTCCCTAATAGAATTGAAATATTTCACAGACATCTCACAAAGGTCTTCAAGAGATTACTCAGAGAGTACTTGATGCGTTTATAGAATCTTTTCTAAGAAGAATTGGAAAGAAACAGACTTCGGTTAGACTATAGTCCTTTTGAACACCTCTAAAAGACTTGAAATATTTCGCAGACATCTGAAAGAATGCCGGAGAATTCTGTGCCTATTAAAGTCTAGTCTTCTCACAAAGGTTTTCAGGAGGTTACTCAGAGAGTACTTGATACAATTATATAATCTTTTCTGAGAAGTGAGAATGAAAAAGACTTGAATAGCCAGCATTTCTTGATTCGATTTGATAGTTTCTTCTGAAGAATCGCTACTAAGAAGAAAAGAAGAGGGACTGAAACCAACTTCGATAGCCATTAGTT
Source organism: Scaptodrosophila lebanonensis (assembly GCF_003285725.1). Taxonomy (NCBI): domain Eukaryota; kingdom Metazoa; phylum Arthropoda; class Insecta; order Diptera; family Drosophilidae; genus Scaptodrosophila; species Scaptodrosophila lebanonensis. The sequence goes on along the minus strand of NW_022060598.1, from coordinate 80,757 downwards.
CATTTAATTGTTGCAGTACCCGGAGGAATTCCATCCAAATACCCATCTTTCTTGCTTAAGCTGTCGAGGTTTGTTGACTACTCTTGAAAATAATAAAAACCCTTTTAGCGCAAATTTGTGGCAGAGTGAAGGCGACAGCTTCCGTAATGATAATAGACAGACAACGTTACTGTTATGTGTTCAAGCAATAAAGCATTCCATATACATACATATTTTATATCCGTGTGAGTATATACATATATGTATATACTTGTTTATATATGTGTTTGTATGTGTCTGTGTGTTCATGTGTGGCAGTGTACAAACGCTAAGCATTTTCAATTAATATTTATTCTCGTTTTGTTGTTGCATTTCTGCTTTGCTTTTAAATCTTATTTATTATTTATAATTTGTATAAACTGATAAACTTCAACGCACAGCAGCTTGCACCAAACATTGAGCATTTCTCTTTCTTTTTGCTTTTCTTTTACAACTACAAATAAGAGCATTACGTTTAATTAAAAGTATGCCAATTTATCAGTATATATGTATGTATGTATGTATAGATATAAATTAAGGATTTCAGTTTTGTCATGATTTGTGAAAACAAAAAATGCTCGCAAGTCTTTTCTTTAGCGTTTTTAAGTACATACTTACTTGTAGTACTACGAAAAAAAATTTCAAAAAAAAAAATACATGTAGTTGGACAATCGACTATTTTGTTTTGTCATTTGAAAGCGAAGTAAAAATTTCAAACTGAAACAATTTTCACACAATGCTCCAACTTAATATGTAAACTTATGTATGGCATGTTTAAGTTAGTTATACTCCTATTATAATTATTATTAATTTTGCTCTCGGCTCACACAACATAACCTCCTAATCAGAATTATAGGCATAATCATTATTATTATTATGTAATTTCGCTTTTAAATGCTAGATAAATGTAAGTTTTGTTTGTTGTAAGGCAATAAATTTATATTTTTGTTTGCATGTATAACTTAGGCTAGGCTTTCTCTTCTATAATTTTTTATTACATTTTTTTCTTAAATGAGAATCATTTTTGTTTGGCAAAAAAAAGCTATGCAGCGCTTAAAAATTGAAGCAACATGGACATGAAGAATGTTTTTGTATTTGTGATTTATGTTTTTGTTTCATCTTAATCTCTATATATGCATCTGCATTGGATATCGTATGTATTTAAGATGTATATGTATATAGTAAGACATTTAGTAAAAAAAATTATACCCACTCAATAAATCAATTCTATTCTAAAGCAAAATGATAATTCGCATTTATGTATGTATGTATGTATCTAGGTTGTCCCCCAGCTTTGGCTTTGTTTAATTCAATAATTATTTGTATCGTATTATTTGTGGTTGTTGTTGTTGCTGTTGTTCTTATTTTTGTTGCTGCTGCTCTACGGTTAGTCAAATACTATTGGTTGTTGCCTGCTTTGTGCACATTATAGCGTTATCGGCGCCGCCATTGCCGCTTTACACCGCCGAGTTTTTGCCAATAATCTCACCGCTGCGTGAATGTACAAATCGGCCATCGAATTCGATCGTAGAGTTCTGCTTGATGCTGCCAGTGGGCGTGCGCAGCGGCTCCTTTTCGTCCCTGCGTGAGTTTAAGGATAGAGAACAAGCAAAATAAGTTAATTAATACGGGTAAGGAGTGAAAAATCAGGCATCTTTTCAAGTTGCATATCACAGAGCTTGCGTTTGCGTGCTAATTATCAATTAATTATAAATATCGCGATCGAGTTGCATATCAAAGAGCTTTCGTACAGCTAACAGCTAAGACAATCGAAACAAATTTGCGGTCAATTAAATTTATCCATAAAAACTGTGCATTGTGCAGGTCCTGCACAGTGGCAGAATGTGCACCTGTGAATTGCGCGCTGCCAAAATGGTGGAATCTCTGATTGTGCAGTAAATTCTGGCCTAAAATATACACACAAGGATGCTAGCTACAAACGGAACGCCAATGTACCGCACAATCGCGCCATTTTGCAGAGCCGCACATTCTGGCGCTGTGCACGACCTGTACAATGCGCATTTGTTACGGACTCTGCAATAAATCAGTGTTAATACTTAACATAGTGACTACATTTTCATCCGCGAACTTGAGTTATTTGTGACTCCATTTTCAATTATTAAAGAAGTTCGAAAAAACTTCATATTGTGTTTCAAAGAAAATCAACTTTAAGTGATTTATAACGGACCGCTTGTGATTTTAGTGCGCGTCTCGGTTTAATTATTACACAAAACTTGATTAACATCTTCATATTCTTAGGCTGCTTTAAGCCAGGGTCAGTCAGGTAAGTAATTTATAAACAAATTGTTTCAGTTTTGCCGGATACTTTTTCATAGGCAAACAGCCGTAGGAAACAGAAAGTTTCCTTTTTTTTTATAAATCTGTTGGGCAACAATATGATGATCATATTCTTGAAGTTCATTCTTAATATTGTATATATAAATTTAATTTAATTTAATTTTAGATTGTTGGCACTAATCATAGGATTAAGTTCTACACGTGACTCGGAGTCGCGACTATTGATTCCTAGTCCTTGTTAGTTACTTTTGTAAATTTTTTAAGGTCTGTCTAGACAAACAATAGTCAGTAAGTTGACATTGTAACACTTGATTGTTTTCCTTGAAATGTTTGTACAAAAATTCTTTTTTTCAATTCGCAATTTGTGATAATGCTCGAAATCGTTAGCTTTGTGCTTTTGAAATTGCTGAACTCTTTAGCCGATTAGCTGTAATATAAAACAGTTGTATGACACAATTTGTTTTGAATAAATCAGCTTCGGCTACAGCGGATGAAAATGTTCTGCCCGACTTGACTAAATAAACATAAATAAATTCAACGCTTTCCAGGCAGCGATCAATTCATACTAAAGTTTACCATTTGATCGCCGTCTGAATAAATAAAAGAGCTTTATAAATCTAATAAACAACTAAAGCCAAGCCAAACTATACATTTAGCCGTGTATGTACATGCGATAAATGAAAATGGTAATGAGAATATGTATATGAGAGTATTATAGAGAGGTTTGTAAATACGATAGAGAGTGTGGTTACTAATAGGAAAGGAGAGCACAATTCTACTGAAGCTTTAGCGTTAGGCGCGAATGACGACTGACTAGCTAGGAGATACGTACAATGGCGATGTCATTGGTGAGCCGCCCAGTTTAACTGGCGGCGGTAGTGGTAGCGGTGATGGTGGTGGCTCCTTAACCAGCTGTCCACTGCAATAAGGTAGCGGGAAACGCCAACCGTAAAGACTGCTTGGTTAGATGGTAATTTGGTTTTGTTTCATTGTATTGATTTTTGATTTTGATTTTGATTTTTGGATTGTTGTTGATTTTTGTGTTGGATTGTTGGAACAATATGGTTTACGAGTTGAAAGAATCGAGAGAGATAGTATGGAGTTGGTAAATGAACGTGGCAATGAAAAGGTAATGTGTGTGTGTGTGTGTTTTGTGTTTTGATTTTTCTTCTTGAATGCAGCATTCTCTTTTTTCTGTACTTTTGTTGTTTTGTATTTTATGGTTTTGTGAATGACAAATGATATAGTGATATGTAAACAAGTTATTAGCAAATCCATATATTGTAACCAATAAAAAACATCATTAATAGACTGCCTAAAGAAAAAGTAAGGCTTTGGTCAGACTGGCAAATAGTTTGTACACCAATCTATCGAATTACACAAAACCAATAAGAATTATATACTTATTTGATTTTATGCTATAGCAAACTTCTTTGGCGATTACTTTTAAAAACCTTCTTAAAAGACATATCATTAACAGACTGACTAAATAAAACCACTAGCAAAAAACTAAATCTGTGATCAGATTTGCAAATTGTTTGTACACCAATTTTTCGAATTTGACAATGCCACTAAGATTTCTATACTTACTCTATAACTCTTTAAAGCCTTATTGTAAAATAAAAAAAAATTTGAGTCTGACTATAGCTTGACTGCCTACATTAGGTAAGAGAAAACTTTTCTAAGTGGCCCACTAGGTAAGGCACTTCTTATAGCTCTATATACGCTATGCTGTAATATTAAAATTAAATTGAGCAAATTTCTTTATAAAGGAAAATTAAGTATATATTTACAAACATTAAGGCATGATGAAAAGTTGAAACACGAAAACTGTACTACAAAGGTTAGCTTACTTCAGGGGCTATAGTTTAAGGAAAAATGTAAGAATGATTTCAGATATATGAATAAGTTTTGCAGCTAACACGAATTCTAAAGCGCTCCCAACTCATAATATATCTCGCTGGACTACACCTTAATCTCATAATATTTTATTTAAAAGATTGGTGGTAGGAAAGAGTTTAAAAATATTGCCAGCAATATTTAAACGGAACTAAGCCATTGCTTTGAAAATAGTTTTGTACATATCCTCAACTTTGAAGCCCTATAATTCAGATAACTTTACCAAATTTAAACTTAAAATTGAGTTAAATACAAGTATAAACAAAATTTTTGGTTTATAAAATACGCCTAGCCTTGACTAAAAGCGTGTGATTTACTAGAACAAAATTTTCTAATTTACTATCAATACATATGTTGCTTCAAATATATTTTACTATATTTTTTAAAATATTTAATCAAATATTTAAACATTTCTTTAGCATTTTTTGTATTTTGCAATAAATTTCACTTCTGCTAAGAAGCTTTAAATACATCATTTTAGTATAATTTAAATAGGTTCTTTCACTTTCTTTCGCTCTATTTAATTGGATATACAAATATTTAAGATACAAGAAGCTTTAAAAAAACCTTTGAAATCTTATGTAACTAGCTTCCAGTATAACTTTATTTGTCCGTCTACCTATATGTATATCCAGTTTTATATTTATCTAAGTATTATTAACGATCTTCTGGACTTTTCCATTTAGAAGAAAACACAAAACTATACAGTTGTGGTTAAAAATTGTTGAATTAAATAGGAATTATATTACTTGTCTGGTAGGGAGGGCATGAACGATAGAACCAATAGGTTTGTTTGGGTTTTTAAAAACTAAACTATCGATAGTCACGGCACACTATTGGTGGTTAGATGAATCAAAGAAACTTGCATCTTGAGATATTTCAGAAATATTTGAAAATACAAATGTGTTTTGGAAGCAGTGCCGAGACTATCGTTGGTAATTGCTAGGTATTTTTAAAATCAAGTATAGCTATTGATGGTGCTGCTAGCTGGTACTTCATCACTAAACGAAATATAGCTAAACTTTTCCTAAAAATTACAGACACACAACACACATAAAATCACAACAAATAGACTAGGGAAATAATATGTGAACAATTAACAATATTGAAATGAAAGAATGAGACACTCAATAGAGAAAAAGAAGCAGTGTTGGTGTTTTTTATTATCTTTTGTAGAATCGAACTAAACAGTGTCTGTATTGTGTGGCGAATTGAAAACTTTTTAATATTGCACTAAAATTTAATTGAATTCAAATGAAAGGATGTGTTTTGTAAGTGAAAAATAAAGGAAAGAAACAACATGTTGTGTTGGTTGGTTGTTTTGGTGATGATTTATCTTCATTTTTTTTTTTTTTTTCATCTACAATTTAATTTTAAACGAACATCAATGAGTTTCGATTAAATAGCAACGATTTGGGACGCGCATAAACCCAATTGTATTCGGAATCCAGGCGTTGTGAATTTTGACTTTGTGGCGAATTTAGTTCGTTCGGTCGTTGCAAATAAAATGTGGAAGTGGAAGAATCGAAAAAAATGGGACAGAAAGAAAGGCAAACAAATAAAAGAGGGAAAACGTTTAATTCTCGTTGAGTCTTCACATCATTTTAGTGCAATATTAGATTGTTTCAAACATGTATAGTAGCTCTAGAATGGTGAACTACCATCAACTACCTACTATATAGGTATATTATGTATGGCATAATTAAATAGTTGCGACTGTTTTGCTTACCTGCCCAGTTTCGCCTCGTCGTCTATTTCGGATGGTGAACGTTTCGCCTTGCGGCACATGGTGGCCATTACGCCCATGTGGACGGTCATGCAGCACAGCAGATCGACAATGAAAAGGAGCAGCAGGACACCGCCAACGGCTATGCCCACAATCGCGGCCGATGAGAGCACCTGACGTTCCGCCACTTGGATCACATCTATGCCTGTTTCAAAATGTTCAGAAAAAAATGTGTGGAGGCGGGAGTTGTGGGTGTGTTGATGGTTGCGGGGTGCGGGGTGGTTGGAGAGGATTGGAATGGATTAGAGGTGGTTGTATGCTTGATTAGTAAATTGTCATTTTTCATTTTATACACAGAGCTATTAATCATAAAAGGGATTCGATCGAAAAGAACTATAGAATATGAGTGCTCTTCAAAATTTCTCTACAAAAATATCAACTGCATTTTATTATTAAACTTGAAGTACACTCAAGTCTACTACTCTATCTAACTTTAAGTTACATTTAAGATATGGTTTCCCTTCTTTTTTTTTTGCTTCTTATACATACATTTGCAAGATTCTTCTGCCCCACTTCCTTTGGGGAAGCTTATCTACAATTATGATGGAAACGATGGAACAAAAAAAAAAAAATAAATCCATTCAACTCTGTTGTATTGTTATATACAATTCTAGATAGCTCCACCCAATCACTAGGACTCCTTTGGGGAAGCCTATCTATAATTGTGATGGAAACGATGAAATAAAAAAAAGTCCATTCAACTGTTGTATTGTTATATATGTAAAGTACTAGATAACTCCACCCAATCATTAAGAATCCAAGTCCTTTTTTGAAACCAAAATTTTGTCTTTCGATTCCGACAAGCTTTAAATAAATCGGAAATTATGTTACAATTATTCTTAAAACAAATTAATAAGAAATTCTTAAGAGTTACTCAAAAGTTTAATCCAACTTCAACTCTACTATTGCGATATAGCCGTCATATTAAGTAACATATTTGCAAAGGTATATATAATCTTCGGTGCACCGAAGATGGAGATTTTGGTTAATTCGATTGAATGCCATTTTTTCAATTTGGAATAATTGTTGGCATTTTTCTGCAAGTTATTCAATATTTTTGAACGCTCGAGGTTTATATATTATAGATATTTTACATTTTTGTGTGTGTATTTTGAACAGAAAATTGTTGGAAATGAAAAAATCAACATAAATGAAAAGCAGCCATGAAAGCTAGAAGCCTTAAAGCAAAATGTATAGAAATAATAAGCAAAGGTGTACCAATCGCCAAAGTATTTTAAAAAGCGTTTTGAAAAACTTATAACATAACATCTCTTAATTAGAATCGTGTACAAATAAAACATGCAGCCTTTTGCTTTTTTTTTTAGTTTTGTTGCATTTTTGCATTTTCTTTTGTTTTGTTTTGGAAGAAAGCGGGAAGCGTGGGAGCTTAGCTTAAGAAGACAATTTATTTAGAAAGCTTAGCAGATTTTAATTTGAAAGTTGTGACAGAGAGTATGGGTGTGAGAGAAAGAGAGAGAGAGAGCGATAAAGATAGAGAGAGATATATATAGAGAGAGAGAAAGCACACAAATAAGCACAAATAGTTTTATTCACTAAGAAAGTAAAACAAAAGTTCGCCAATATGCAAAAAAAAGCAAGAACTTAGAATCGAATTTTGCTAAAAATATACACAATTGAAATTAGTTAACAAAATTATAGAATTAGCTTAACATTAAGTGGGGTGTGGTATGCAAATCAAAAGCCGTTCTTGTGTGGTTTACAATTTTTCACAAAAAATTTTCGTTCATACAATACACATAGCTGGAAATGTTTGCTTTTGGGGAAATAGAAACTATAAACATATGTAATTATTAGTGTGTATGTGTGTGTGTGGGGAAAAATTGGATTCAAATACATATATATTATATATAGCGCTGCACGTTTTAAAAGTATTTTGGGTTTCATTTCATGTTTCTTTTGATTTTCTACAATACAGAACAGAAACTCAATTGAAAATATTATGTAGATTAATGCAATAAGTATAGTGTTCTGTTTTTTTTTTGCATTTGTTGGTGTTGCTGTTTTTGTTGTTGTTGTGAGCGTTAAGGCAAATAATTATCATTTCGTTTCTACATATACGCAGTAGCAATTAAAATCGCAGTTCAACTGTTTCTTATTTTTTTCTTGGCATTCAGTTGTTAGTCATTGGCGAAACGAGGAGCATGTCAGTGTGGGGTTAATATTTTAATCACATATGTGTGTATGTACTATGTGTGCGTACGTATGCGTATGTGTAAATAAGTAACAAAAAATGACATGAAAAAAAACATTTTCTAGTAGTATATATGTATGTAAGTAGTAGATAGGTGTTTATAAAGCATTTTGACATTTTCATATTACCTGTCAGCACTTTCTTATGTACAGCAAGATGGCGGCAGCGTCTCACAAACGCATATTCTTTTACAAATTAGTCGGTATAGTTTATAATTATGGTATAAGGATATAAGTATAATACAGAGCAGTTCACATTTCCGATTTAAAGCCCTAGATGCGTAACACCAAGCCACCCCAACAGAAGAGTGTTTAGGATTTGCTCAAGAGTTTTGCAGAAACTTCTTAACAACCATCTGCTCGACTTCGATAATAATGGAAATTACTATAAAGTCGAAAAGTAGAATTTTTGCTGACTATAATATCATATTTAAAAAACCTTTTTATTTCCCAAAAAGTTTTTTTTTTCTAAACAGAAACGAGAGAACAACACTAGTAAGTTTTGATTTGATTTTTTGTATTCTCATTATGTTCTAATGGTCTACTTAACACACTGTGTTTTAGTTCTTTTTCCATTATCGCTGTGGAATTGTCGATTGATGTGCGATGAAAATTTTAAATACATTTCTAAATTTTCCTAACAAAGCACCTTTTTTTTATACTAAGCAAAAAGAACGTATTCTTCTGATCCGGAAGCTTAGCTTTGGGAAATTCCCGTGAGTTAAGAAACTTGATTAACACAGATCGCGAATATCGATTATCGTTGTAGATAACGATAGCGATCGATTCTTGTATTCAAGCAGTTTAAAATTGGGAATCCCCTACGAGGTAAATGACAAAATTCTAAGTTTTAACATAGATCACTCCAATTCTGCTCTAAAGTTCCTTTTTCGACATAGAATTTCAATTTTTTTGTTGATACAGTAAGTAGAAATATCTTTCATGCACACACACACATATAAGTATAGAGAGAGGCTTCTTTTTTTGTTCAAGATTTGTCTTTATTACCCAAAATGAACCGCTTAATTGTTAGGCTTGTTTTTGTTTTATGTTCTCGTGTTTACAACATTTATGACAAATATGCGTTTATCTACCATGCTTTTTTTTCTTTTGGTTATGTGTGTGTGTGTGTTAGTGTTGGTGTGCGTGCCGCGGGAACTCAATCGAAAGGTGTTTCTAAAACTGCATAACTAAACCTCTAGTGTTGCAGTTTTACGCGATTTTAGTCGCAGTCGCTTAATTATAAGTTGTCTCGCCTCGATTGGATTCCCTGCCGCGCACGCTATAGCGGGATTTCGTGTGGGTTTTCAGCATAAAACGTATTTACATATTCTGATATAATGCTTTGTTTTTTTTTGTCTTTTTTTAAACACCTTGCTTGCTCTCTCCAACATATTTTTCATGATTTGTGTCAGCTTAGGCGTTTCTTTCTTTCCTTTGGAGGGAGCATGTTCATTTCTTCCTTTACCTATTTAAGTATGTATGCATGTTTGTTAATTATATTTAACTATTTTGCGTTTTCCATAAATATAATTCACTTATATTCTTGTGGTTATCAAAAAACACTTGTACTAGAAAAAAAAAAAAACACACGCGTCCTCCTCAGCAACGTTAGGCGGGCTGAATTAATCACTAAATTTATATCTATATGTATAAGTAAGTAGTGTATAGTTATAAACTGCATTATGTATATATACTTGTATATATATACTGTATAATATATATTGTATGTATATAATTTGCTAGAAAAAGGTAGTGTACTAAAAAATTGTATACAGGAATATTTTGTCTATTTAAAGGTTCAAACGCATACTATTTGATTTGTTTTGTTTTGTTTTGATAGTGGTAAGTTTTTCAAATTGAATTTTTGGTCTTACAATTACTTATTCCATTTATGCGCGTCCAATGAGCATATTTTTTTTTTTTTTTATTAATTCCATTTTTCTTATTAAGCTTAATACACCATGTGAACAAATTCGTAGTTGGAAACGTGTATGTTGTTGGGCAAGAAAGAATTGTGCAGAATTGTTTCGTGCGATCTTCTTCTGCAGTACGGTGGTCAGTCCAGATAATGGATTCCATTTCATTTGACTATCCGGCCCAAGATTCTGATATTAACTTGATTTATATATTATGTGATGATTTTTGTTTTTTTTAAACACTTATTGTCGCCTCAACGTATACTTTTAAAAAGTGAAATATATAATGGAAACAAAACCAACAACAAAGTCGGATAAGGTCGACGAGTTTCAAGCAGTGCAGTTTTCAAAACAACTGCTTTGTAAGCGAACAGCTTTTAGAGATGAGCAACACCGTTATGCTAGTGATGGTTAATAAACAATATTAAGTGAATTAACTTCTTGGAAGAATCAAAGTTTGCTTGCTTTTCAAAATCGAAATACTACTTATTTGAAAGCGATCACACATGTGTATAGGTTTTTTTTTTTTTTTTTTTTTTGGAAGAGTTGCAAATGCACGATTTCTTAATATAAGATGTCAGCTTCAAATGGCGAGCATTCCATTTTTTGATATGATAAGTATCGGTGCTCATCTCTATCAGTAGTTTTGGCCGTCACTGAAATTCCTTATAGCATTAATTAATTTAATTGGCTAGCACAAAAATTGCAATTGAAGCTATTCATATTATTATATACGCGTATGTTTATAGATTTTAGCTAAAATTGTTGTTCCTTTATGTACTCTTTTATTTTGGCAGTGTTTATTTCACATGGTTTCTTGGGTTCTCTAATTATTTATGCATGTTCTTGACTAAAACAAAAAAAAAGGACTCTTAAGGAAGCAATATGAATAAAATATCGCCCGTTCGGGTGTGTATAATTAAGTAACAAACTCACAATTTAGTTAGAGCGAAACAACACTTGCTTAGATTTACAAATATTTATGTAGGCATATGCTAGTGGCTAGACATATGTACATACTGCTGTTGTTAATATAATTAATTAATTTATTTTGGCATTATTTCTTTTATTTTCACTTTTGTATTTTGTACATTTAATGGAATCATATCGTAGAACAGGGAAGTACACACACACTTACGAGTACTTAATAGAAAGGAAATGCCATTTAAAACCTCCTCAGCATTTGGTTGAGCAATGCCTTTTTTTTTGGGTTTTTTTTTAAATATAAACTACATACACATACATCAACATTTTGGTTTGAGATTCCACTGAGCACACACAGAAGTTCCATTTAATCGCTAGTTATATGTTTCCATTAATATTTACACGTCTCTGCACACACAATGACAAAAAAAAAAAAATAGTAGTAGAAACAACAACAAACAGAACAAAAAATCAAACAGTAGTTAAAAGGAAAACAAACAACTGTGAAGAAACGATGAGTAGAGCTGGAGGGAGCTCTGCTGCGGTTGCTGCTCCTGTGGGAGAGTTAGTAGCGGTGGCTGCGGCGGCGACGGCGGCGGCTGTGGCTGCTTGAACACTGCTTGTGCTTAATGTGGCGTCGTCAGCAGTGTGACGATAAGCAGTAGGAATATGGAGGCTGCGCATGCGTTGCTGCTCGCTGATGAGAACGGGTAGGGATTGTCTGTTGTTGTTGTTGTTGCGATTTCAATTTGTTTCGAAGCCGATGTTGCATTTCATAGATTTTATAATAGTTTTTTTTTTTTTTTGATTTTTATACGATTTATAAAATAGAGCATTTTTGGTTTGTGGTTTTGCACACAGCATAAAAGAGAGAAAAAACAAAGAAAAGTAGTAGAAGAAAAAAAGGAAGAAAAGGAAACACACAAAAGAATTTTTCTTTGTTGGTTTTCGCACAAACAGGAATTTTGTTGTTATTGTTATTTGTTACTGTTATTGTTGTTGTGGTGGTTGTTTTTTTTTTTTGCAGCGAGGCGACAAGGGCGTTACAAAATTTGGCGACGACGCTGACAATAGGATGTGGCTTACCATTTTGGCATGTTACTGTGTTTCTATGTATGTATATGTATGTATAGTTATAGATATATAGTATGTGTGTGTGTGTTTGTGTGGGGGGGGGTGTTCTGTTTTGTTGTTGTTGACTGTTCGTTTTGGGTTAGTTACGAGCATGGTTAAGGGCATCTGTGGTTAGCGGTAGTTTTCGAGTGTGTTTCTGAAGTGTTCGGCTTTTCGGCTTTTTGCCCTTTCTTTATTTTTTTGGATTAAAAAAAGGGCGCTCTCTACTTTTGCAGTGACTCTCAAACGTTGCGCACAAAGAAGTGCGCCATCTAAAAATTTTGTGGGCCTAATTGTTATGTGTACATAATATTGTTACTATAATATTTTTATGATGTAAATATACATATATTAAATGCAGACACTAAATAGGCATATTGGTTAGGCATAAATTATGTTCGCTTTGGAATAATTTCAAATCATATGATAATAGTAATACTAATAATAATAGGTGTATCATGTATAGAGATTAAAATATAGTATATGTATATACAATTCATAACGAAAAGGCGCGCGCACACACACACACACGATTAAGCCAGCTTGAGAGTATGCATACAGTTTGAGAGTCATTTGCTTAAACTACACACACGCATGGATAGATGGAAAGAGCAACATAAAGAGCACATATGTTTGTATGTATGTGTATGTGAGCGCAAGTTGAAACACAAAAGAGAGAACAGTGTGACACAGCGACAACATAGTTAGGCAAGCAGCTAGATAAAGAGATAGATAGAGCAAGTGAGAGACAGAGACAGAGAGATTGAGAGAGAGAAAGAGAAGGCATAGACACACGACAAACAAACAGCACGCGTTCCACGATAATAATAATAGTAATAATAAAAAGTATTGCATATGCAAATTACAATTATGTATGTATTGTTTTTTTTTTCAAAATTTTATTCAACTTTTTTAATTGCTTAATCAAAAATTTAACTAAAAAAGTAGGCGCAGTACACATAAAAAATTTAGAAGGAAACTAATGATTCAAAACATAAAAGGCATGTAACTAATTGTTGCGTTTTATAACTAGAAATTTTACATTAAACAAAGTAATGTTCCACATATTATGTAGTATAAAAAAAATTACATATAATTTTTCAATTGCAATGTTAAGAATGCACACACAAAAATATAAACAATATTGTTGTCTAGTCTATTGATTAGTTTCATTATTTTTCAATTTGAAATGAGAACTCAAAACTGTTAATTATTCTTATTTTCAATATATGTAGTATGGTTCTGTTTCTGTTTCCGTTTCTGTTCATCTTCTCTAGTCATAAGTAGTGTGTGGCTTGTAGTTGTAAATTAATTTATAATTAAGTAAATGCTTATGCAGTGTAGTAAAAAAAAAAAATATTTAAGCTAAATTTTAAAGAATAGCAATGATTTGAAATCAATTTCTAGGGCGCGCCGCTCGTTTCTGCTTCTAACATCGTATGTCGCATACAAAAGAGGGTCGACACACGTATAGTACATAAGAGTGTAGAGTATGTTGCATATTTTATTTATTTCTTTTACTTTGAATTATTTCTCTTCTTTTTTTGGGGACAACGGACAAAGTACAGTAAAGTAGTTACATTTTAAGTATATAAATTAATTAAAATTAATTAAGGAGCGGTAGATACAAAATATGTGATGAGTTGAGTGCGAGTGCAGGAGGAGAGTTACGATACGATACGATTACGTATGCAATGAGCGCGACAAGGATACACATATAGTTTTGCATATGGGGAGAAGGGAGAGAGACAGTGAGAGAGCACATGAGCGTGCGCCCAAAAGTTGGCTTTCAATGCATATTCTAAATCGTTACCTTTGCAAATGCTTATTAAATGCGTTGCACACTTTATTTACTTTGACATTTTTCGTTCAGTGTATTCGACTAAATGCGCTGAGTCATGGATTGAGTAAAGGGTCAGGCTGTGGAACCAGGAATAATCAATCAGTTCTAAACAGGTTGGCGCTCAGAGCGTCTTTAGCGAAATTATAAATCGATAGCGGGTTTGCTTGTTCAACTCTTTCTGCGTGGAATGTACAACTGACATGAATCGATAACATTTCTTATCGATAACAAGTGTAATTAGCGGGTTAGAGCATTAACGAAACGCACAAAAGCATGCACAGTTAAAAAAACAAATTTAAAAACAATATTTGAAATAAATTTTGAATAATGTCCAACCAAAATATATATAAAAAAAAAAAATTATCTTCAATAAAACAACAACACACACACACTGAGTAAAAAAGTTGCAACGCAAAAAGTAAACACTACAAAAATGTATGCAAAGTTATGATAGATTTAAATATATATAGATATATATATATTCTTTTTTGTTTTTTGTATATATGTATGTAAATATAAAGATATGTAAAAGTAAGTATATAGAGATTTTTCACTTTCGAATATTTATATATATATATATACTTGTAATGATTTCTTCTGATTTTGTTAAAACTGAAAAGCTTGAAAGGTTTTCTTTCGCGTTCGATTCGATTTTCAGTTACTTCGATAACGATAAATATTTAGTCGCAGATCGATAGATCGTTGCATTGATAGACAAATCGATTGATCTGACTATTATTTTAGACTAACATTGAGGCTAAGACACTAAATAATGTTATGCTTATTGTTGTGACCAGCGTAATGATAGCTGTTGTTGTTGTTGTGATTGTTGTTGTTGATGTAGTTGTTGTTGTTGAACTTGTGAGATGTTTGTGTAGCGAACTGACGCCGGAATTGAAGCCGGCCGAGTACAACATATTGTCGAGATTATTTTTAGCGGATTCGGACTCACCTCGTGTCGTCTTCATAATGATGGAGGCGGGCGATGAATAGCCGATGGCATTGTGCGCTTTCAGCTCGATGCGATAGTATGTGTTGCCACTGAGCTGAGACATCTCATAGGAGGTGGTCTCAACCACTTCAACCGTATTGCACTGATTCTCCAACTCGTGCCAAGTGCCGGCCATTTTGACGCCCTGTGAGGTGAACGGTAAACGAGAATTTTCATTTAGAGCATTTATTTAATAGCATTTTAGTTTAATATTAGTTTTACAAAGGTTTCACTACTTTTTATGAATTGTTTACGCCCGTACGTTTGTCCGTCTGGATGAACCCTTGAATTTCGGAAATGGGTGAGCGCACATTTACCAAACTTGGTATGTAGACTCTCCTAGTCCCAAGGCAACACGAGTTTATTTTATTTTTTGGATTTTCCCCGTTCTTCCCTCTGGTACAGAGTACCATCAATTATACCCAGATCAATACCCATATTTTAAAAGCTACCAATATTTTGTTTCAAATTTGATCTAAATCTGTCGATTCTAAGAAAAATTATTAGCGAAACTAGTTCACTCAGCGCCGGACATTTGTCTGGGTACAGGAATTGCTCTCTTTTGATCGACATGGACAAAAAATAAGTTTTCCCAAGAAACTGTTGGGCTTTTCTTAACTCTAGGGCTGCTTTGTTGTTCTTCGATTTTCAATATCAATGCATTCTTACCGGACAGTATTTGATCTGATAGCGATCGATGGGCTCGCCATTGTCCGCTGGCACGCTCCAGCGCAGCTCGAAGTGATCGGAGTAGGGCGAGACAACCACCGGTTCTTCCTTATCGTTCTGCACGGGATTATGCAGCGGCTTGGGCTCTTCGGGGGCTGAACGGCGCGGTGTCGACTGCTGCTGATTGACGCCCCAATTGCCAAGACCGACTTGATTGCGTGCCGCAAATCGGAAATTGTACATAGTCTGTGGTCGCAGACCCTCGACGATGTATGGCGAGTCCGGTGACCAGCTGCGATTAAGCGCCGTAGACCAGTCCGGATTGAAGGCCTCCTTGTACTGCACACTAAACGCCAATATGGGGAGACCCAGTTCGGTGGGTGGGCCGCGTATGTCAAAAGTAATGGTGGTGGCCGTCAACTGTTTCGGTACAGCAGCCGAGACAAAGTCCGGGACGTGCGCCTCCTTCAGCTGCATGTCGTGCTCGGCGGAGCCGTGTATGTTTGTGGCAATGCACTTATAGGCGGAGTAATACTGACGTGCGATCGGATGAACAATGAGATCGCTGCGTGGTCCAGAGCCGACAATCACCAGATTTATGTCGTACAAGTCCTTGATGTTTCGTCCATTCCAGCGCCATTCGATTGTGGCGTTCGGTATACCCATTGCCAGACAGCTGAGGTTCGCCTTGCGCTGGTCCCAACTGAACACGGGCGGCAGCTCCTTCATCTGTGTAAAGTCTGGCGGGAACTCAACGGTAATGTGTCCTGTTTTGAACGCTGTGTCGCCCTTGTTGCGCGCGATGCACTGATAGAGACCATCGTCGGTGCGACGTGAGCGCGCAATGCGCAGAGTGCCAGTGCTCTCGCCTTGCTCCTCATCGAAAAACTGATCCAGGGTGATGCGTTCATCGTCGTCCTGCACGCCGGCCGAATATTCATTCTCAGTGCCCCAGCGACGGAAGGTGATGGCCGGTGCGGGACGTCCCTTCGCGCGGCAAGTGATGGCCACCTCCTTATTACTTACACCGGTCACATTGTACAGTTCATAGACGGAGGGTCGGACCAGCACATTAAGTTTGGTCTTCTGGTCAACCACGCCGGCGGCATTCTTGGCAATGCACGTGTACATTCCATAATCATTCTGGTTGATAGAGTTTACAGTGAGCAGTCCAGTTTGCGGATTGACCTGGAACCGATCGGCCGTCGCCACATTCGTTTGGTCTGAGTCCTTAATCCAACTAATCTCAGGGACTGGTTTTCCAATCGCTGTGCAGTTGGCTGCAAACGGCTTGCCCTCAATAGCCTCCAGTGCAGTAGGCAGAACCGTAATCAGCGGTCTAATGTATACCTCCACGCGTATGGTGCGCTCCAACAGTTCGCCCGTTTCAATGACAGCTGCACGGCAGGTGTAGATGCCATCATCAGTCTCCTGTACATCCCGTATGAGCAGTCCATGCGTCTGCACCACATACTTCTCGCCCGTACGTATCTGCAGTTGATTTTAAATGAGTATTAGTGTGCTGCTTAGCTTGAGGCATTGCTTAGCTCTACTTACCGGATCGCCATTGCGGAGCCAGTCAATTGTGGGATTCGGATCGGCCTTCACCTCACACTTCACCACATAGTCCTCACCGAGTATGGGATATTGATTCTCCGGCGCATTAGTCCAGGTAATGGCCACTGTAAAATAGAAAAAGAGACATTAAGTTACAGGGTTGCAAGCAACAGAAATGAGTTGAAGCTTACAATCGATACTAATAATTATTTATAGCAATCTTCATTTATAACTTAAATTGGTTCTGGGCTTACACTGAAGCTATAAGTGTTTCTACCAATAGGATCTGTAGTTAGGTTTCGATATTAATTAAAATGAAAGCCACTCTACCTGACTGCCTATTCAATAGGCATCAAACTGTAAAATGTTGTTTGAGTTATTTAAAAAGTGGTTTTGAAAAATTCGACCCAAAAATTAGGAAAAATTGCGTTTAACATTTGTATAAATAATCGAAAATAAAATTTACAAAACAAGGTCGTCCGGACCTGTTGTGCCCCAAATTAATTTGGGAATATTTGATCCATAAGTGGGTTAAATTTGGAGATTAAATTTGTAAGCAGTAAGTGGGGTGAAATAGGGGCTTTAATTTGTAAGCAGAATTGAAAAAAGTAAGCTCTGGCAACTTCCAATATCAGCTAAAAAATTGAATAGGTAAAATTTGACTTGCAAGTGGGGTCAAATTTGTCAGCTAAATTCAAAATAAATATAAAAAAATATTAAGCTCAGCCAACTTCTGACTGCAGCTTAAATAACTATACAAAAAAAAAAACTAGTCTTGAGAAAATTTAACCCAAAAGTGGGGTAAAATTGCTGTTAATTTTACAAAGTATGCTCTGCAAACTTCCTATATCAGCTTAAAATTATCAATAAATGTTTTTGTCACAAAATGGGGATAAAGAAGGCGTGCAAGGGTTTAAAAAAAATGTGAAAAGTGTCGGATAATAGTGCTGCTCCACGTGCTGCTCCATTTGTCAGCTATTTTCATTAAAATATATTTATTTTTTCCATGCCTCAGAGACTCAAAATTGTGCTGCAATGCAACTAAGTTCGGGTGGTGCCTTAGGTTAGAGAGAGGGAGAGCCCCAACAGATATCAGTTGCATCTTCTTTTTCACAACTTTACAACTCAATAGAAATAAAACCAACTGGCCGATTGATTTGTCATTCAATACAATGCAACAACATTGCAAGCTCTAGCATTGACATGCTGGGTTTACATTAAGAACTTGTCAAGAGCATCGTCCACAAATTTAAGCCAAAGGTGTGTGCAAATTGTTTGATTTTGCCTCACAGTCAGTCACACACACACAGATACACACTCACACAGACATGCTTGACAAGAGCTAAGGAAATGCTGAGTGTCAAGTGCTGAGGAAGCGGGCGACTGTAATACGTGTGTGTGTCGACAAAAAATAACAACAACAACAATGTGTTGGACACTGCACATGGACACGGCGTGTACGTGGCGTATACGTAATATAATTTTAAACAAACTGTCAGGCGCATAAAAGCAATTCAAGCATCAAGCGAAAAATCCTAGACATGTGCGCGTATTTGTAAGCGACTTCAGATTGCAAGTGTGCGTGTGTATGTGTGTGTGTGTGTGTGTGGGTGAGTGTGTTGAGGCAATGCAGCCCAGTTAACGCCAGCTGCCTCACTTTAAGGATCACTAACGAGCCAGAGTCAAAGTCTGGGCGTCTACACGTTGAGGCAACCGACGCGCCAGGCATGCCAATAAATCTATGCTGCAGTCGAGTTCCAGATCGAAATTGAAAAAAAAAGAAGAAAAGAAAAACGAAGCGAACTGTAAGCTGAAATTCCTAAATCAAATACTTACACACACAATCCAAATACAAACAAGGCAACAGCAGCTAAGCAGCCAAGCAGCCGAGCAACCGAGCGGGGCGACCACTCAGCCAGGAAATCGAAGTTGAGTCCAATGCTAAGGCGCAAAGGAAAATATTTTCCACTCTGACACACAGCCAGAGACATAAAGAAAAACTGCACACACACACACCCTCACACACCCTCACACACACGCACACACACATACACATGTTTAACAACATATCGTTAGGTTGAGAACTTTGTTTCGGCCATTGCCTACTTTTCTGCGCCATCAATTGAATCTGAAAATCAACTATTAAGGTTTCTTGCAGCCACTCAAAATCAATCTACAACAAAAAGTAACCAAATATACCAAACAATATACGTTTATATTTGTTGCAAAAAACTTCAAATTGTATTTGGTAGTGAGCTTTTTCTTTTCTTATTCTGAATTGCCCCACTAGGTGCGTTTTTCATTGAGGTTACGATAATTACTATTTTGTTGAGCCCCTCTTGAGTTTTCTTTGAGTAGATGGAAGTTGTAGACACTCAGAAGAGAGAAGAAATACGAACGTTTAAAATATAATAGGAAAAACTAACCAAGATTCTTCGCCTGAATATTGATTGCCATTTTGTGTTTTTTGTGGCTGCCTGACAAATTGTCAATACCTTGTTTTCATCTGCTTTGCTTAAGAAATTCAAAAATGGAGTCTGCCTTAAGTATTCCAATACACGAAAAACTATTTTATCTGAAATAGCTTAATTTTATTGCGCACTATTGTAATACCAAAAAAATGTTGAACTTTAAGTTTTTGACGCAACAAAATTCTTGACGGAACAAAATTCCTTATGATTCGAAATTAAATAATTTGTAACATTTCTAGAGCATTAGGAGTGCCACGCCTTTTTATGCAAGAGCTGCTATTATTTTGATTCTGAAATAATTGGGACAACAACAACAAGAAGTGCAGAAAAAGCAAAAGTAACAAGAAATTTTATTGACATGGGGAGAAAGAAAGAAAGGTAAATAAAAGGAATCACAAGAATACAGGAGAAGAGTAATATTATTTATTTCATTATTTTATATTGAAATTTGTTTAGGACTAGTACAAAAAAAAAAAAGGTTTCCATTTGGGGTTTCTGTTTCATTTTGTAAACCTATTGAAGGAAATCCACCCGTTGACTTATTAACTGATTTTTCCTATGGTAGCTATAACTTGTGTAAAGAATTTATTAAAAATTCAAAACACTCTGAATCTGTTTAGGATTACCTAAAAAAAAATGTCCATTTAAGGTGTCTGTTTCATTTTGAAAACCTATTGAAGGAAAGTAGCCCGCATGACTTATTAACTGATTTTTCCTATGGCAGGCATAACTTGTGTAAAGTATTTATTAAAAATTCAAAACAAACTGAATCTATTTAGGAATATCTTTAAAAATAAATGTTCCATTTGGCATTTCTGTTTCATTTTGAAAAAAATATTGAAAACTAGCTCGCATGACTTACTAAAGGATTAAAGGATTTATTATAAATTCAAAACAATCTGAATCGGCTCAATTGCTGAAAAACTTATTTGGCAAAGTTGGTTGCGTCTGTTTTCGCTCCTCTATCTGCATTGACTGCACACATTTACACAATTACAATGCACAATAATTGGTTTTTCTAGATTTTTTGGGGCTTTTACCTTAAAAGTAATTTCAAATTTTTTGTTACAAATTTTTTTTTTTTTTTTTGAGGGCTGGGTAAATGAAATCAACTAATTGGCAATTGAAATTGCTGGCAAAATGCTGGGAATGCTGCAATTGATGGGCAAAAAATTGTTGCCTGCTTGCAGGCGCATCGGCATTTTTTTCCTTTGCAACTTGTTCGATTTTGCAAAACACAACAACAATAACATGTGTAGTGAGTGCAAATATTTACAGTTTATTTATAAATCAATGTAATAACAAGCTGTCCGGCTGTCTGTCGTCCTGTCTGTTTGTTGGCAGACTGTCAAGCGCACGCAAAAATACATACAAACACACACACACACACACACGCACACATGTACAATCATGCACACACATGCACTAACATGCTTGTGTACACACATAGAAGGCGGCAGGCAGGCAGGCAGTAAGCCAAAAGTCTTTGAAGCCAAATACTTATGTCCGGCAAACCGAACGGGAAAGTTGTGTAAAAACATTTTCTATTTTCAATTTTATTGGCAGTCTAAGGCCATGAGGTGCTGCTGCTGAGTGTTTGTGTCTCTCTCTCTCTCTCCATCGCTCTCCCCATCTCTCTCCCTATCTGTTTAGGCAACATACAAAATAAATAAAAGTTGCAAGACGCTGCTGCGCTGCAGGCGCCGCAAAAGCTGTTTTCGTCTCTTTCGACTTCTTTATTTCTTTTCTTTTCTTTTATTTATTTTTTTTTCAGCTTAGCCAACGGCAAACAAACTGCATGTTATTGTTGTTGTTATTGTTGTGCCACATTGCTGCACATTGTCGAAGCGTGTGAGATTTTGTTGAGCAAACACTTTACGCCACTGACGTCCTGATGGGCAGCAGGATACTTCCACCACCAACATAACATGCCCAGGCAGAGTCCGCAGTGTCAGCAGCAACATTGCAATACCAACAACAACAACAAGAACAACAACAACAGCTTCAGTAAAAAAGATGAACTAGTTTACGATTTCATTATTAGTTTGAACAACGACAACGAGAACGTTGAAGAAAAAAGTCATACGCCCGCTGCTCGGCCTGAGCTTCAATATAACTCGACTTATTGAAAAAGTTCTGCTGCACAACACACACACACACACTCACACACATTCGCACACTCACACACACAGGCACACACTTAAAAACGGAAAAATAAAATAAAAAATAAACAGAAACAAACTCAACAGCAACTGTGTGCGGCAAGCACAAGTTATTAAAAAAAGCTGCAGCGGTTCTGAAAATTCGATTTGTTGGCCGCTTTGGACGACACTCGACTTTCTCTCTCTCCCTATCTCCCCCTATCTCCCTCCCTAACTACAAGTTACTGCCCAACAATAAGATTTGACAAGTTATATGTATATGTATGTGCTTATGTGTATTTTAGTTTATGGCTATGGGACATGTGTCTTCCAAGACATACAGCCCCCAAGTTTGAAAAAGCGCAACTCATCTATTTGACTTGTCTCCACCATTTAGCTTTTGTTGTTAACTGCAGTTGTTATGATTCTTTTATGGCGCACAGACTTAGAAAACCTGTACACGAAAAGACATTGAAAAACTTGAAAAAAAAAAAAAACAACTAACTAGGAACTGGAATGTTGTGGCAACTGAGACTGATTTCGCCTCAATTCATTTAGGTTTTCATCAATTTTGGAATCATAAAACGTTTCTCTCTGGTTTTGATTAAATTTGAAGGAGTAATGTTGCATTTCTCAAGTAAATTTTATGTTTCCAAAGGCCCCGAGTTGGGGTAGATTTTGCTTAGCTCCATAAAGATTAGGTTTCGCCTTCCCAAGTCCACCAAAATGTTGTCTATAACAGTGCGAAACATATATGAAAGCTGGAGCAAGCAAAGGTATTCTACATTCTCTAGATTTAGTTCTTAATATAATTAATAATTATAATAAAAATAATTAATATTTTTGGCACCTTGCTACTGAGAAGAACATTCATGCAAAGGTATTTTCAAAGGTAATTTGCTGGATTTAGTTCTTAATATATTTTTGGCACGGCATGGTTCATAAGCAGAGTTAAGCAGTGTTGTTGCAGTGCAAAATGCTAGTTAGAAACTGCTTGGACACAGTACATAAAATTTTGTTTACCTCAAAAGTGGGCTATATTTTCTTTTTAAATCTTGTTTAGCAGAGAAAGCCAGCAAACCTATGCTTCCTTTTTTTTATAAAATTTTATATACAGTTTGTTAAACTAGTATTCTGCTACCAATATGGCAGCTTAAGCTAGTTGCAAATTAATATATAAATATAAAAAAGCTTCCTTTAAAATTCGCTAAATAACTTCCCAAAAATGTAGTTGTTAAGCCAAAGTCGAAATCTTAATCTTTGCAAAGCAAAACAGAGAGAGAGAGAACATTTTATTCTAAAGTACTTAAAAGTCGTGTTTTTCTGCGCATTGAACATATTTTTTTCCTAATCATCTGGACATAATGTCGTATTAATGCCGTGTAATCTCTTTTTGGATTTGTTACGTATGGAGAAAAGAAAATGGCTATTGGTGTCCTTTTGAATTCAATATCAAATATTTGTATACACATATGTACATGGGTGCTTTGAAATGCGTTTAATCATCAAATGATTACTCAATCTGAGAGTGTTTAACATTCAATTCTGTTAAGTTGATCGCTGTAGGTTTGATTTTGTTGCCTAACTTGAATGCTATTTAGAGCTTAGAAAATGGATACTGACCAAGGCAATCAATATTATTTTGTTTGGCTATAATTTATTTCGTTTGGTACAAAGTGAGCAAAAGGCACACACACAGAGACATACTCATATATACATTCGTAGACGAAATCAAATTATTTAGAAATATATGTGTTTGTACAAGCAAGCATTCATAATGCTTTATAAATATTTATCATAAAAGCTTTAAGTTTGTCAAATCAACATTATTAATTCCAATTACATGGTCGGGCAAAAGCAACAACAATTACGCCAGTTTAGAGCTTCCGCCTGTGCATTCGAAAGGAGGAATGCCTTGCAGTCACTTCAATGGAATTTCCCACAAATACATTTTGCCATTTATGCATACATATACATATACATATACATATACATATACATATACATATACATATATAATACTATATATCTTTTATTAATACGTTTTGCATGTTCACATATTTTCAAACTAATTCGCTTTAATGCCTTAAATGAATGGCAGCAATGCAGTGCAGACAAGTGGCTGAATACTTGTGTGTGTGTGTGTGTGTGTGTGTGCTTCTTTGTGTGTGTGTGTGTGAGTGTATCTTTTAATAGACAGACTAACATGCTGCACAAAGTGAGTTAGAAAGCGGTGTAGTGCGGGAGTGGATTAGCGATGAGGAATGTGGAATATGTGCGTGATTATGCAAAATTGCGAAATGTAAAACACATTCGTCCCGCAGTCCCGCTGTCCCGGCTGTCCCGGCTGTCCTCATTTGAACAAGTCTCAGCACGTCAAAGGATTTGTGGAAGATAATTTAAAATAAGGTCCTGAGACATTACAAGTGTGTATTTAATTTTCTTGCTTGCTTTCAAGGACTGCAGCATCTGATATATCATTTTTCTGATTAATTCTACGCTTGGATATCGAATTCACGACGCAGCCACGCCGGTACTGACTGCGCCTTTCTAGCTACTAAAAATATGTAAGAAATGATTGTTGGGTAGAAAATGGTTATCGCTTTTGCTTATCGAGCTAGAAAACCGCTACAAAATGGCTTAAAAAAGCGCTATGACTAGGTAGAAAACCCGCTAGTAAATTGCAAGGAAAACAATTTTTAGTAGCCGAAAATGTCTAAAAAACCCACTAAACATAGTTCGAAAAACCGCTTGAAACGCCGTTAATTTCTAGCTATAAGACCCGCTAAAAATAGATAGAAATGTTGCTGAACCAGCATCCAAAATCCTCACATAAGCAGTTTCATTTTAAAAACTATATAAATTGCTGGTTATAAGCCTCATGTGTCCATCTGGTCTAGCTAGATGTTCAATAACAATAATACTCAATAATGTAAAGATAGATGATAAATTTTTAATCAATATAATAATTTTTAGCAATCATTCAGATCGATTTTATCTTCTGAATTTTCATTTGACAGAAAACTAGAGAGAAAGTATAGGAATGTATTAAGCATATCTGTTCTATTAGAAGTTTTTTTTTTTGTAAATATTTAATCTGTGCTTAAGATCTGTTCTAGGTTGAACAATTATTAAATTTTACGATAACTTCGACATTTCTTCATCCGAACCGAGTGCCTAACACATGAAACAAACTAACATTGTGGGATTACTGCTAGCTCCTTTTTATTTATTTAATTATTTATTTATTTATTTATTTAATTTTTTACTTATTTACCTATTTAATAAATCAACAAGTAGTGCTGTCGATACATTTTATTACAATTAATACAATATATATGTGGGATTGGTCTGTTTTACTTTTACTTTTAATTCAATATCCAATACTTTTATATTAAACACTATAAACAAAACCCACAAGTCTATTTACTTAAACTAGCTAAATAGACCAAATCCCACATATATTACCAATCTATTAGGTTAGGTGTATTAAAATATTAAAAATTATTGTTTTAACACGCATCTTCATTTTAATTTTTTATATTATTATGTTATAATTTAAACTTGAAAGATAAGAAAGCCTATGAAAAAACTGTACAATAACGTCTATGCAGGCCTCCGACCCGTTGGGGGAATATTACTTGCCATTTGGCCAGCTATGATATTCTTGATCTAATCTAATTTAACGGACGATATTTGTCGTGCCGTTTTAATTAAACTTGCGAATTTGTTTCTTTTGTCACGCACACATCTTTAGTTTGGATTTTCCCCAAAACATGGCACCTACGATTGCTGAGCTAGCCTTAGACTCTATGTCTGATTGCCAGCCCCTTTGGCAGGAGTATCAGCAGTAGCAGCAGCAGTAGCAGCAGCATCAGCAGTAGAAGCTGTAGCGGAAGTTGCTGCAGCAACGGAAGTTTGTTTTAGCATATGCATTTATTAAAAGCATAAATATTGAAATATTAAGCTGTGACTGCCACAAACAGCGTTATGTAAATATATCCTGGCATCAGCTAGGAGGTGGGGCCAGCTTTGAAACTTGCACACACACACACACACGCCTCCATACGTGCTAACTCTAAAGTAAAGTAAAGTAAAGCCTGCTATTTGCAGCAACCTGCCGCGCTCGCCTGCCACAGCTTATTTGCCTAACTAAATGCAACTTATGAGTTGTCAACACAATGCGAGGAGGCAACTTAGTTGTTCATGCTTCTCTTGCTTTCGTTGCTGTTGTTGTTGTTGTTGTTGTTCTTGTCACTGAGCTTGTGTATGATTTGGTGGTCAGCAGAGACAGCAACAGCAACAGAAACAGAAGCAGGAACGTGCTTGTCGCTTGTTCTGCTTTTGAGCCAGCAAATGAACTGCCACCAGTTAAGAGTTTGCATTCAAGCATTTGGTATGCCATTTGCATAGCATACTTTACAGCGTTGCCCGTAACTACAGTGAATATATAGCTATAGCCATAGAGTCGGACGACTTGTGCCAGGTGAGTCTTTTGAAAGCGCCCTTAGCAGCAGCCTTTGCACGAAATCATTTTAATTTTTGCTTTTTCTGAGGATTAGAAAAAGTCACAAGTGTTTTTTTTTTTAATTTTTTATTTTATTTGTGAAGCTCAAAGAACGTATTAGTGTGCAGCTTTTTTGTGATTTTAATTAATAGCTTACCATCATCTAGTTTATGTCTTTTTAAAGAAAAAAAAAAGTATGATAATTTTTAAATGAATAAAGTAAGTATCAGGGAGCCGAAAGGAATGCTTGTTTGTATGAGAAGCGCTGAGGAGGGGCCTTTAATTTAGTCTGATTTCAAAACGCAAGTACTTTTCTTTTCTTTTATTTCATTTGATTTTAATAGATCAACAAATTGTGCTGTCTATACAGATTACTAAAATATGTTTTATATTATATTTTAATCAGAGACATTCTAACAATCTCACAAAAAAAAAAAAAATAATAATAATAATAACAAAAAAATAGTGGAGAAGAAAACTTAATTCTACTTAAGAGCTAATTAGATAAAGTAAGAAGGAAAAAGAGAAGAATCTCCAACCCGGTGAAGGAGAATTTGATTGCCAGTCCGGCAAACTATCAAACTACGCCTCAATCCTTCCTATATAGGATAGGTTGGCCACAGCATTGCAAATCGTATTGGCCGTGTGTCTATGGTGGTTTATTGTTGGGCCAAGCAAAATAAACAAGCACATATTACATTTGATTTGGCCGACAAACATCAGAAACAAGCCGACTGCAATACACACTCTCAATACTTCACGCACTCCCTAGGCATGGCCATTTCCCATTTCCCCAATTTGCCATTTCCATTCTGTGTAATGTGCACTCCGCTTGCGTACCTTTCTTTGGCCGTACACGGACCGGCATGTATCAATATCTGGCACAAATTGTTGCACAGCAAAATATTTGATTTAATTTCGAACGCAACGGCGCTCAATGGAGTTTACTTTTTGCTCAAGGCATGCCCTCCAGCAACCAAGCCCAGGCACTGGAGGGGAGGCTGGTAAAGGCAGCTTATGCGTGTGTATGGGTGTGTGTGTGTGTGGGAGTGTAGGACAGGTCGTTGGTCGTTGCTGTTCGAGGGCTATGTGCGGGCAGTTAGTGCCAGTACGAACTTTAAATTGCTTAGAAAAATCAATCTCGTAAAAGTTTTGGCTGCAACGCCACTTATGTGCAGTTGGCCAAAGCTTCTTCCTCTCCGGCACAAAGTCAACGAGGCAGCAAAATTGTTGTGTATATGTATGTGTGTATGTGTGCGTGTGTGTGTCTATCTGTGTGTGTGTGTTTTAGGTTGAGCCTGTAAAAGTTTATTTTGGCCACCTCTTGCCGTTGTATTGCATTGTGGCTAAGGAACATAGCCATTGAAATTTTTAATAGAGCAACAACTGCTGAACTTTTGCACACAACTGTACCCCCGCACAGCTTTTGCACACAACTGTACCCCCACACTGAAGAGCTACAGTTACGCATCGCCGAATGGAAGTACGCATTTGCAGTTTTTATTGTTTCCTTTAGTTGGCTTAACGATAAGAAGCAGAAAAGGGCTGATAATACTGATAGACACTGGACTTAAGCTGGTTTGAATAATGCCGCAGAAATAGTTAGCCCAGCTACCGAAATAAAGCATTCTTTCGCTCTATTAGAATCGAATCGATTTCTCCCACAGAGCTAATCATTCCTATTACAGCTTTATGATATAGTAAGTCTATTTCACAGAAACTTTCAATTATAGTTAGTGATAACTCTAAAGTTTTCAGAATTAAGAGTGATTTTCAATCGTCAAACTTTCTTAAGATATTTAAATACACAAAAAAGTTATTCTATTAAGAGTGCATTTACACAGATCGCCCCTAAGGCAGCTATATAAAATAATGGGTGTATATATGGCTTGCTGTAAACGTGATTTTTGTGTGGATAAAACAAATATATATAGAACATTTTTGATTCCTTGCTATTATGGTTCAAGCATTATGGTTCGAGCATGTCTATATCGTTTCGTCATGCTGATCGTATATGTATCTATAACCTTATGTCTGTTATAAATGTATTTGGCGTATCAACGTTATATTTGTTTTTAATAATGCAGAAAAGCTAGTGATAAGAATAATTCGTTACCGAACGCTAAGCACTTTTTTTATTATAATATTTAAAATATTTTGTAAGTTTTTTATTTGGCAATAATGCCGTTCTTCCCGACCTACCACAATCCACCTAAGTCTTTTCTTTCTAAGCTGTGGTTGTCATTTTAAAATTTATATCTAATCATGTATTATATATTCAAATATTTTTGAGGGACTGCAAAAAAGAAACTTCAAGAAATATTCCAATATTTCTTTAAGGATAATTTGCGCATTTTCAGCATAATTTAATAATATAAAGTTTGTAATCATTTCCTCAGAATGTAGTGATTATTTTTAACTCAGATATTATATATATTATTCGTCAGTGGCTAGGAATATACATATATAAATTTATATATACTCTTATGCCCTATGAAAAAGACAAAATTACGACAATTTTATGATTCCAAATAAAACTCAAGGAATAATCATTATGTTAAGAGTTTTTTGTTTTCATTGTATAAAATAATGATTATCAGTTGAGTTGTAAGTAATTATAACCCAAAATTAATCATTATATTCTGATAGATAGTTAAAAATAATCACTATACTTGGTATTATTTATAATAAAACCTATTTACATTTTCGTTTATAAAATTAATAGACTCATCGCAAGTTTTGGCATTTATTTTTAAGCCATCAAATAAATCAATTAGGCGCACAAAAAATGTATACATTTTAATAAAATGTTTTATATAACATTTAATTTTTGATACAAACGGTTATTTTTTTGAATTAAAAATTTGTATCATATTTTATTAGCAGGTGTACTGCTACCTAAGATGGAAGCTCAATCTAGTTTTACATTAAGGCCAGAATAAACTTTGTTTTTTGGTTGTTCGAGTTCAAAAAATTACAGTCTGAATTAATTATTAAAGGGGAAAATGTTAAGCCCCTTAAGTTCAGTATCTCCTGAAACTTACACCTTAAAGAATGGGGAGAACTTACCGTATGTTTTGATTATGACACTCGTCTCCATCATATCGGTATTTGCATACGAGGCTGTGCAATAATATTTTCCACCCATTTCCACGGACAGGGAGCTAATCATCAGAGCCAAGCTTTCGCCGGGCAGCGTTTCCGTGTACATCGGTGGCTGATTCCGGCCCGTCCTGTATTGCGGAAGAGAGAGAGAGAGAGAGAGAGAGAGATAGAAAGAAACAAAGAGAGAGAGAGAGAGAGAGGGGAGAAAGCACAGAAAATTGTGCGTGTATTAGTTACAAAGTAATATGCATTTCAATTGTTCATGTAGATGTGTTTTTGTTGTTGCTGTTGTTGGTATAATTATAATGCTTATGCTTATGATTATAATAATTGTTATGATAATTGTCGCTGTTGTTAGTAGGTTGCTGCTTATTGTTGTTGTAACAATTCCTTTAATTTTTATTTTTTCGTATTATTGTACTTTGTTTTCTTCATTTGCATGCCGTCAACGCTGTTGTTGTTGTTGTTGTTGTTGTTATTTAAATGCACGAATTTTCTTCATACACTTGGAACATTAAAGGAAATGGCCTGGGACGTGTTTTAAGCTGTTTAGTGGGCGATTTTTCTTTTCTTTTCCGTGTTTTTGCTTTCAGGCAAGTTGGTAGCATTTTTTTTTTTTTTGTTTCTTGGCACGCAAGCAATGAGCAGCGGAGGTTTGGAGCATGAAAAGCAATTACTTTAAGGTTATGGGTTGGTCTATAAGCGTTTGGCATGAAGATAAGAACTTGCTCAGCGCGAGCGTTTATATTTAAGGAGGAGCGTTTATATTTAAGGCCTTGACTCTTTGTGCCAATTACGACTTAATACACGAAATTTCCAAAAAGTAGTGCAGAACTTAACTGAAATGAATGTTTGTTTTTCCTGATGTTGTTTAAGCTCTTCTGACCAAACTATCATTACAAACTCGTCTCTAATAGGTGAGAACATAGCAAGTGTTCTATAAGCTCTACATAGAGTGAAAATTTACGCAATTTTTTGGACCTGTACGAGCGCTAACAGTGAACGGTCTTTTCATGTCAAATACAAACGGTTTTGCAGTCAAACTGACAGCTAACGTTTACAGTTGTTGCCCTTTTAATTTGAAAACCAAAATAAACATTAGACTATATCCAAAATGTGCTGCAAGGCATCAAAAATGTTTATTAAACTCTCGAAAACCAGCCATGTAACTCGACTCCTCAATGCGAGCGCTCGTGCGCCTACGCAGTGGTAGAAAGCAATTATAATAATGACGGACCTCTTTCAACCAAATTAATATTCATGTGCAGAATATCAAGAACTCCCACGAATTTGGCTTTTGTGCGAATCGCACGAAATACAGAAATTCGGGCTGCATTTGAATACTCTGCATTTTGTTGTATTCGTGCAGATCTTAAAGAGTTTTCAATAATTATGCAATCTGTGCCTAAAACCTTAAAATGCGTATTAAATAATTAATTAATAACGTTGCTCAGCCATTCGTGGAAACTGCTTGCTTACTGAAATAGCTTTTTATTTTATTTATTGTTGACATAAGTCAACAAACATATGACTGTCGACATAGGAGAAAAATATTTAAAAGTTATAAAAAGCAACTTATAAGCGCAAAAAGCCGAAAAAGGAGAAATCTAATCAAATTACAAAAATATCTATAATAACGAATATTATTTGCCTTTCGCCTAGCTTTATGCGAACTGCTTACTAGAGCTGTAACAATATCGATGTTTTCAAAATTTAAGCCTTTATTTGGTAGATCAATATTTTTGTTCAAAAATAACAACTTAATTATGTTGTTGCTTTTTAAAACCTTCTACTTTCTTATTATTTGGCCAGCTTTGCTAAAAGTGCGTTCAGAGGCACATTACGTCACGGATATGATCTGCCTGGCTACAGAATTCAATGAATCATCACAAAAAAAAAAAAATGGTTCCTATTACATTCATAAAAAATATATTTAAATCCAATTAATAAATAACAAAAAATGGGACTACTTGTAAAATATTTCATCCTGCTTCTACGCTTTTTAATTTCAAAAAGTACCCGCTTATCGATATTGGCAGCTAAAACATCGATGTTTTCGATATTGCCCAAACATCGATATATCGATGTAGATATCGATGTTTTATCCAGCTCTACTGTTTACTATAAACTGCTTGCACATTGCTCTTCCCCGCATTCGTTAGCGGTTGTTTTTTCATTATTTGAAATGGGAAATTTTTGTCTCTGAAATATTAAACAATTAGGGATCCACTCAAAATTATACATTTCATTTAGCGACTTTCAAAGATTTTTAAAAGCATTCAGCTATGAACTTAAAACTCGAATGCTTAACTAATTAGTTGTTTTGGGCGTAATTATAACATTTTATTTTATTAAATTCTTTATTAAACAAAGCGCTCAATTGCATTCTGCTCTAAATGTAGAGGATTGCTTTCTCATTTCTTATCAAAGATATTTTATCTTTCCAAAGGGAAAGGCTTTAAATATATAAATCGTTATTTCACAAAATGCAATTCTGGTTTGTCTAAAGTTGCCCTTTTCATAATTATGATTTTGCCAACGATTCATATCCTTAATCCACTGTTGTCGAACTTGTTTCTGAGCACAACTTTTGCGAGCATATGGCACAAGCTTCAAATGACTTGTACGAGTATGTGAATCTGTGTGGGTGTGCAACGTTCAAATGGCGGCAAATAAGAGCAAAAACTGAGACAAATTGTAATGTGTTGCACATACTTAGATGCAGGCAGGCGTGCGGCACATTTGCTTACAAAATTCGCCATAAAATCGCATAATATGGCGGAAATGGGGGAACAAATTGTGCGGCGCACGTACTTAATAATTAATTAAAAAAGTTTCTTGGCTTGGCCGAAAACTAAATAATGCATAGCATGGCAATATTATTATTATAATTATGATTGTTATTATTATTTTGTGCAGCAAAACTTTTCGGCGAATGCAAATTAAAAATAAAAAATAAACAAATTGTAATACCAACACGCTATACGGTTAGTTGAATGAAAAGTTTTGCAACACTGTCTAACGCATGCTATGCTTTGCCATATTTTCATTTTCGTATTCATTTTCATTTCCATTCTCATTCTCATTGTCGTTATTCTGTTGTCGTTGTTGATTTCAATTTGGCAGGGAAAACAAGGCGATGGGTTGTCGTTGTCATCGTCATCGTCATTGTCCTCGTCATCGTTAGCATCATTCTGTGTTATATTTTTACGACTGTAATTGGTTTTATACCTGCAATGTGGATGCTACTATCGGTCGTGCCTGTCTCGCTCTATTTCCGTTAACATTCTGGCCACATGCAAAATGGCGTTCTATTTGTTTGTAATGCACCAGCCACACACACACATACACACACACCCACACAAAAACACACCCACACACGTACAAGCTCGCACAGACACATAGCTAGGCACAGAGTTACAGATACAAGTGCACAAATCTAAAATTCGTCGCTGCGCCCAAAATTATGCTAACAAACGCCGTGGAGCGTGGCAGCGAGAACTTCAGCGATAAAAAAAAGAATACAAGTCGAGTGCTTGCGACAATGGCATACCCTTACAGCTTTACAACAGACTAAGAAATATGTAGAATATATCAACTTTGCATAAAATCGAATCTCAAGAAAGAAATAGGACTTTAAATTATATTCATAAAAGGTATAGCTGCATAAATAAAAAAGAATTGTATTTTTCTGGTACGTTATTGGAATTGAACAGTCATTAAATCTGACAACTGATTCGGATCTCTTCTTCAAAAAAGGGCAAAATCTATTAGAGGAAACATTGCTTATAAATTGTTGAAAAATACGAAATTTAAATCATATGCAAATCTTGTCTTTTATATATGTAGTTGTCAGCTTTTAGTAAAAAATATGTTCTTTACTCATAAAAGGAATGCAATTTTGTTGTTCATGTTGTTCCAAAATATATGATGACTTATTTTTTTTAAGTTATTTGAACTCCTAAATATATTGCAATTCTAATGTTTTCTTTCACGGTTTCAAGTTTGTATTTTTTTAGATTAAAAATTATCTAACATTGTTAAAAATTTGAATCAAAAGTCGAAACGAAAAAATAGTTGGGATAAGAAGATCTGCATTTTCAGATTAAAACTACATATTTCCAGAGTTTTTAAATGTTTGGCACCCACTTTTGGGTGAAAATGTTTCAGAAAATCAATTCGATTATACTTTTGGCCAATGCAATTTCACCCACTTAAGGGTGAAAATGTTTTAGAAAATCAATTGGATTATACTTTTGGCTATTTATAGGGTATAACAGGACTTCAAAGTCGTCTGTTTCACGTCAACTAACATATTCCCTCATTTTCTTTCGTTCTCTGGCTCTGCTGCATGTAAAGCAGTTGAAACAAAAACGAACAGAAAGAAAAAACAGTAAAAAACAAAAGTTGAAACTCGCACGACGAAGACATTGCAAAAATTTGGGTGCATATTTGCGTTGGATTTTTAATATTCCGCCAACTCTCCATGCCAGCACAGACGAGCGCCAGAGAGGACAGAGGAAGACGAAACAAAAAGAAAGAAAAAATAGAAAAAAAAATACCCGTTACGCATACGTAAAAATCAAATTTTTGATTGTCTTTTGCGTCCCGCCTGGGGCGTGCTTCGGCAATTTTTTATTGCATTTCTTGGTGGCTTAGGAGATGGCATCAAGATTTTGCCGTGCTGCCGCCATCCTCACCGCTCAACATTTTGTGCCCCATTGCTGCTGTTGCCGTTGTTGCTGTTGTTATTGAATTCGCGATGAGCTGCTGAGCTCTGAGAGGGTTGTGCTGTGCTTGCCAAGTGCGTTTAAGACGCTTAAAGCTGAAGAAGGTTGAAAGTCAAGGCGAATTGTGGCAAACAAATGCGACTAAGAGCGCAACTTTAGGGTTACCTGCGGCTTTTGGGGACCACTTAGACATAGGCGGTACTTAGCCCCAGTTAGGCACAGAGCGGATTAGTGGTGGTGCTGAATCAGCGAAAGGATTGTGGTAAATGGGATACAAACATATACATAGTATGAGGCGCAGAATTTCAAAAACCTACTACTTAAATGTGAAGGTTGAAGGCTGGTAATGTTGTCTAAAAATATCTTTGTGAGGCGCAGCTAGTGAGTGGGTGGAGCCAAGCTTGAAATGTAAATTCTTAATGCAATCTTAAATAGCTTCAAAATCGACTTTAATAGTAAACATATGGAAATTATAATTTTTTGTTTGCATCTTGAAAATTAGAGCTAAGTTGGTGATGGGATTGTTTAATTCAGACAAATCAAAAAGATGTTTTATTCCTTTAATTTTAATCAATGATAGCTCGACTTTTTTAAACTATAATGCGCAATAATTTGTGTACATTGTAAGTTTCATTTTAAAATTAATTATTAATTTTTTGTTGAATCTTAAAACCTTGAGGCTAAATTGTGGATGGTAATTGTTTAATTGAAAGAAATATTTCCATAATTTAACAGATTGTTGTATGATTATCTAAAGCTAGAAGCTATGTTTCAATTTTGAAAAACGCAGACAACTTTCTCTAAGTAATAATTATCAATTGAAATTATTTAATTGAAAGTAACTTTATGAAGTAAATTATTTTATTTTCCTCGCTAACAAGTTTAAAAGATCGTTGTTTTATTCCTCAGATTTGTGAAGAATGACTATTTTGTTGAAATTTTAAGATTATTTAAATATTTAATATACTTTAATTTTGCAAGTGACTTTACATTATTTTCATCTACAAGTAATCATTTTGAAGCTTTGAAATGTTGACAAACAGAATGTTCGATTTATACAGTTCAAAATATATGCATGTATGTATGTATATTCTATTGTTTAAAATTCCTTAGCTATATAGGTTAAATTTATGTAGGATTTTATTTTCAGATTCTGATCAATAAAAGTTTTTTCTGTTTGTAAATGTATTTTAAATCCATAAAAATATTACAGAATTTGTCAATCAATTTTAATTGATATTCATTATTGAATTCAAATGAATAATAATCTCTAGTACAATTGTTTATTAGATAAAAATATAAAATAAAAATTTGAATAAAAATCCGAATAAAAATCTGAATAATAATCTGAATAAAAATCTGAATTTTCCTAAGAATCTAAATAGGTTTTAAAATCTCTAAAAAAAATTGCAATATTTGTTTGCTGATTCGAATAACAATTTCCTTTGAAGCTTTGAATGGAAAGCAAATGTTGACAAACAAAACCTTCGATTTGTACAGTTCAAAATATATGCATGTATGTATATTCTATTGTTCAGATTATGATCGATGCTGTGAGTCATTTAGCGGCCAGCTTAGCTGGCTCTTGGTCGCCAGACAAACACGCGCTCGTAAAGAGCAAACAGTGCCAACTTAATCGGTTTAATTAACTCAAGAAGTGCCCGCGGTTTGGAACCCCCCCTCTTCCTCCCCTCCCTCTCTCCCCCACCAGACTGGGCCAGACTATAAATGCATGCCACCCGTTGGCCCGGCTATTGTCGGAAGCGCGCAGCTGGCGGCGACCAGCGCCGGAAATGCGCGCAGTTTGCAGCACACTGCAAACATTTTCGCTATCTAGCTGATGCTGTTGTTGTTGTTGCTGTTTTGCTTGTATTTTTTATTTTGGGCAGTTACGCTTTGAATTTGGTTGGCTGGTTGGCTGGCTGGCTGGCTGGCTGGTTTGGTACGCTTCGGTTCAGTTCAGTTGGGTTCGGTTTGGCTTGGTTTGGTTTGGTTCGGTATGGTTTGGTTTTTGGCAACTTAATTACATTTCGCGCCTAAATGTGTGCTATGCGTAGCGAACGCGCTGACGAAAATTCCCAGCATTGGCACAGCGGGCGTAGTATTGTGTGGGCGTGGCAGTGCAGGGCGTGGAAAGAGGGATGGCCGGTGAAGAGCCGAAACAATAGTACGGTCGATGGGGAGGGGCAAAAAGTAGTATGTACTATGCACAGCGGGTATGCCAGCCAGCCAGGCTTGCCAGGCAGTGTTCCCAAGCCTAGGCGTTCAATTAAATATAGCCAGCCGTTTTTCAATTGTGGACGGAATCGTGTAGACGATGCCGACAATACTGATGTGGTCGCCGTAGCGCCTAAAATGCTGCAGCACAAATTGAAAAATTGCCAACGAACCGAACCGAGCCGAAAAACAATTTCAACAACTATCGCCATAGTGGTTTGGAAGGGTGTGAGTGCTGGGGGTGTTTGCGGGGAAATGGGTCAGTAGTGTTGGCGCCTTGGCGTACGCAATCCTGCAGCCCAATGACTTGCAATTTGTTTTGGCTGTGCATCAGGATGCGGGCAGTGTGGCTGTCGGTTTGCGGCATCAGGGTTGACGGGCTAATGCACTGAAAATTTCAAATAAATCTGTAAGCATTCCATCTATGCCCCTAGGGGGTGGGGCGTGGCCGAAAGTCAAATCTTTGCCGCCTCTAATTGCAGCATAAAACGTGCGTCCAAACGTAAACATTGCATAATTTTGGCCGCCGCTGACAGCAGGAAGAGAAAAAAGAAAATGGCGCCCTCATCAACGAAGCGTAACGCAGACATTTTCCACAGGGGATAAGTTTTTGATTCAAAACGAGGTTAATTGGCACGCAATGCTCAGCTCCCTGCCTGATTGTCTACACTCAGCAAAAAGAGTAACTTTTCGAACTAATTTCAGAAAATTATTGTTCCCTGCTGTCCAGCCGATCAACATTATGGTTGGCTCAGGAGCTGGTTGAAGAATTCTGTGAGTTACGAGGCTATGGCAACACTTTTCAGTTAATCAAAAGGTGTTTGCTATGCAACTGAAAGAAGAGCGAAATACATACAATTGGATAACGAAACTGTCTGGCAACTCTACTGTCTGGCAACTCTACTCTAAATAAAAGATTTCTGAGGAATTTGCGATATTTTTAACCAACTTCTGGTGTTGTAGGTTGGCAACTGTTTGGACACAACCACTTTTCAGTTAAATGATGGGCTCCTTCTAATTAAAATATGCTTGAGTGCAAAAGCAAATTGCTATGAACTATCAAGAGGGGATCGCAGCTTTTAGTTTTTGAAAGTCTACAATTTTGAGGATAAACCAAATGCTCTTGTAAGTGATGGCAACTCTATTCGAATGCCTAGCGACCAAAGTTGTTTGCTTTGCAACTACAAGTAATGGTTGGAAAAAGTGATATTTCTGTGAAAAATGTGAAAGCAATAATATTTTACGAATTCCTTAAAATTTAGGGACATTCTTTCCACCAGTGTACCTGCACTTTGCCAGCGGTAGTCCATAAACTTAGTTACGTCAAAGTCAATGAGCCCACGGCTTTGCAAGCTTTAAGTTTGCAGTTGCCAACAATACAGAGACACTGACACACACACACACACACACACACACACACACACACACTGGTGCGCACACACCAGTAAATTAATTAACACGATTTTGTTTTCAGTCAAGTAGCCAAAACCGTCAAATCCCAAGCACACCGACACCGACAAAATTCTGCGGCTCTATAAAAGAGCAAGGATAAAAAGCTTTGCATTTTCTTTTTTGCATATTCTTTTACCTTTTTTTATGCTTTTCAATGGAATTCTTTTTTGTTGACCATGAAAGCGTGTCTCAATTGAAAGGGGAATCGCTTTACAGTTAGCTTGGGGTTTTCAACAACTTAGCTCTGCAGTTCTAGAAAGTTGTACGGTGTAAGTACAATGTGGGAAAAAATTTGTGCTTTCATAAGAGTACGTAAGAATATGGATGAGTTTTTTTTTAAACTAAGGAGGTGTGTGAGGAACTTTGCGATTTTCCATTTATATATTGCATTACAATCTTTTAACACAGCATTGATCATGATCGATCCAGAAGTATCCCACCTGAAGCGAATGTTGTTAACCATTTTAAAAAGTAATCTCAAAGTGAGATACAATTTGGAGACAAAGTTCTGCGCAATATGGGTGAAGAGTCCACCATTTAATACCTGAGACAAAGCAATGAAGGAGCATTGGTTCGACCAACATGTTTCAAATAATTTTTGAAACAATTGTGTGTACGTTGTTAGTTCGCATACTTTTGTGGCTTTGCAGTTTAGCTCGTAAATTGTTTGCGATGATGGAAGAAAGTAGATTTGAAGCTAAGAAGTGTAGCTCGTAAATTTTTTTGCTCATCTAATTGGTTTTTATTTTTCAAAAGATACAAACATCATTTTTTTTATTATAAGTAGTATCATACTTTAAAAATATGGAAAATTTACTAATGGCTGGCTCTTCTGAATTCAACAATTTACATATCACTTGTTTTGAAGTCAAAAGTAAAGTTTAGACAATTATTTTTATTTAAAGGGGTTTTTCGTCTTCTTTAAATTGAACAAAAAATGCATGTAAAGATTTGTTTTGTTTGTAAAATAATAGACAGAAACGCACCGAGCTGGAGCATAGGCCAGGGATATTGCTTTTTTTCGTCTAGCATAACATATCTGATTCTTTAAAATATTTCTAGGGTAATTACCAAAGCCTTTTGAAACACTTAAGTTGTGTCGAATTGAAGTCTAATTGAACTCAATATAGACATGAGATTGGGACTAAATTTCTTTTTAGTTTTACACCCATTTAAGTATTGCTTGCTCAAAAGAAACCCTTTCTAATATCCTACATTTTATTGGAGAATGTGGTAGGTGTTGAACATCTGTTGTTATTGAAGAGTTTGGTACTTTCTTAGATCCCTTTTTGTTTTTTATCAACAGCGTGACTTTCGTGGCATGCGTCAAAGCTAAAGCGTATATATATATACATACATACTTATATGTATATATGTATAATCTAAGTACTATGTACTGCTGCGCAATGTGGAATGCATCAAAATGTACGATGGATTGGCGAGAAGGTACAGTCGACGCTAAAATTATGCGTATGAGCTACGTTATAAAATGCACAAATTTGTGATAACAACATCGCTGGTTAGTAGTTCAACAAGGATGGCTTTTTACGAGTATGTTGCTTAAGTGGCGGCAAAATGGATACAATTAGTTGTACATACTTTAGAATGATTTCGTATGGATATTGTGGTATTGGTGTGATTGGGTTTTATGAGTGTGTGTGTGTGTGTGTGTGTGTGTGTGTGTGTGTGTGTGTGTGGATGCTACGTTAGGCCTGAATGAAATGGCTTGTCGCTAGGCAGGGGGAGGGGTTATTGGAAAGCAAACGCTTAAAGAAAACAGTAAAACAATCGGTCAATCAATCAATCAATCAATCAAACAAGCAAACAAAAAGGCATTACCTCAACATGCCAACATGTTGCTTTTTACTTATTATTTGGATTTTTTTTTAATACACATATATATATTTTTGTAATATAGAGAGCATTGGGGCGCACGTGCAGCGGACCAGAGAGCTAGTTAGCTAGTCAAGATACTTTACTGGTTTACTGGACTATTTAGTAGGCTACTTAGGCAAACGAAACTAAATGAAACAAAATAAAACAAAACGAAGGGGAACAAAACTAAACGAAACGAAACAATATGTTGTAATTATTGTGTGTTGTTTTTTGTTTGTAGTAGTAGGTTGGTTGGTTTGGTAGCAAAAACACTTACACAGGTTTTCTATTCCCCTTGGAATCATACATTGGATCATAATTGAGCCTACGGATTTGTGTGTGTTTGTTTGTGGTAATTTTTATTTTTTGTTTATTTCGTGTGTGTGTTTTATTTTTGTGTTGAAACGTTTTCACGTTCGGTAATGTCATCAAATAATAGAAAAAATATATATATAGTTTGGCATTAAAATGAAATAAATCGGAATTGTTGTAATTATTATATGCAAATCATATAAAGATATATATATATGTATAGAGAGAGGTAGATAGATAGATAGACAGATAGATATAAATAAATAGAAATTTAATAATCAAGAGCAAAATATATAAAAGTAGCGCCTGTTGGGTATGCTACACTTTTTTGCAACTCTCGACATTTGCCAGAAATTTGGAAAACCTGGCCATTTCCATTCATTCTCTTTTTCTTTCTATTTTATTTTTATTTTTGTTTTGTTGTTGAAAATGCAACTTACGGCTTCGGCAATATCGTATTGTTTAGATTGTCCTTCCATTGTAGATCGGTAACGAGCGCCGGATCCGGTACAGTGGGTCGGCATGTCAATATAAGTGGTTTGCCCACAGGTTTCCGTTGCACCTCCTGCATGGGATAGATTTCCAGCTTGGCCGCCATGTCGGCATTGCAGAGCTCTGTAAATGAAAGAGAATAACTTGATAAGTTGAAGGATAAGGTGTTTGACAGTTATTTTCTGTGGGTGCACAAAAATGATTGATGAATGAAAAATAGCGCTGCTGGCGCCACTACGAGTATTGGCAGCAGCAGCAGCAGCAGCAGCAGCTGAAACAGCAACAGTAGCGTCATCGCGGCGGTAATTTAAATTAATTTTAATTGCCAGTCGCTTACAAAGAGACAAAGAGGCGCCGCTGGGTGGTGCAGGCGTTGAAGCGCTTTGTAATTTCTGCTTCTGCAAACAGACAATGGCTCATTATACACACACCCATACATATAGCTATATGCATTTATATACATATATATATATATATATATATATATATATATATGTGTTTGTGTGTGTGTATGTATTGGTATATTGGCAAACACGTTGGCAGCGCTTTGTGCGGTTTCGTGCTGCATTTAAAGAGTGCAATGTAAATGTTAATTAAAGTAACATGCTCTCCCTCTTGCTCACTCCGTTCGCTAGCCAACCAATTCAGCTATCAGAAATGTCACATGTGTCTGTGTGTGTGTGCAAAGATCAAGCGCAAATGAAAAGTCAAAAAATGGCATGCTGTGCACCAGAGTCTTTGTTTGCTTCCGGCTCAGAGCCTCAAGCTTCAAGCTTCACTTGCCATCCGCAACGAGTTATGAAATTTAAGTGCAGCTCCACTATATGCATTAGCATAAGCATATTTCAAAAGAGAGAAGAAAAAGC
Organism: Scaptodrosophila lebanonensis; assembly: GCF_003285725.1. NCBI lineage: Eukaryota > Metazoa > Arthropoda > Insecta > Diptera > Drosophilidae > Scaptodrosophila > Scaptodrosophila lebanonensis. Next base: position 39,361 of record NW_022060598.1, on the reverse strand, counting down.
AACACATACAAAAAAAAACCTAACGCTTATACATTTTCTGCACAAGCGCCAAAAAGCAGGCAACGAACGATGTTGCTTGCTTGCCTTCCCCTCCCCTCCCCACCCCTCTCCTCCTTCTCTCTGCTGCTCGCTCTTTAACATTTTTGGATTAAATTTTCTTCTTTTTTTTTTTTTTTGCTGTGCAAATTTATGAAGTACACTACCAGGCTGGTAGAGTATTTTCAGGTCAAGTTGTAGAACATTATACTATGTGGTTGGAGGGAGGGAGGGTTCCATGAAATTTCCATAACATGTCGACGCCATAATTACATTTTATTGTGATTTCCTTTTACATTTCATGTTAATTTTGTCTTACTATACGCTGAAATTGCCAATTATAGTGTATTTCAGTGTCAAGCTCAACTGACCTGGCCATTGAATGCTGTTTATAAGTTCGCCAAAAAGTTTCTCGATTGCAACTGAACGGAGCTGAAAAGTTTTCCCAGTGTTCGCGGCAGTTCAGCGCAGAGTTCAGAGCCAGTTGATTACAGCTAATTAGTTGCTTGTGAAGCCCCTTTGTTTTTGAGACTGAGGCGGCACACAGCTTTAGGTTGCAGCATTGCTGGCAACTTTTAGTTGCACTTGCAGCTTTGGCCGGGGTGTGAGCGAGGGGGTTGGGGGTGCGGTGTGCGGTGTGGTGGCAACTTTGTGCGTTCATTTTAATTTTCATGAACATAAAAATTAAATGCTTAGGCTATTTGTTTGACATTTTATTGGACAGTCACTTGACTTTGCCAGCAAAAGAGTGAAAGAATGAAAGCGAATGAACGCGTCTCATTAACCAAGTCAAAGTTTTCATTGTTGCTGCAGACTGCAGTCTGGCTTAAGCATTGACCTCAACTTTGTGAAGGCGTCCATCCGCATATATAGCCACGACTCTGCTCGCCTCTACTCTTCTATACTCTTCTCTACTCTCCACTGCTCGCATCGCATCGCATTAACAGCAGCTTGTGGTTAATGTTTGGCGCGTCTGGCGGGGTCTGTGGTGCCGGCCGCACTTAACAGCGAAATTTATGTGTGGCGGTCAGCCAACAGCCGGCAGCTTGAAATGGGTTTAGAAGCAGATAATGGGTGGCCATATGGCGCAGACAGCAGGAGCAGCACTGCTCTGCCTCCTCGGCATTGGGCCACATTTGTCTTGCATTTTTATGAGCGCATGCCACAGCCTTCCTCCACATCCTCCTACTCCTTCTCCCTCTCCCTCTCTCTCTCTCTCTCTCTCTCTCTCTCTCTCTCTCCTCTCTCTCTCTCTCTCTCTCTCTCTCTGTGTCTGAGGGTGGCGTCTCGAGTTGCAGGTCTGTCGGAGTGTGAGGATATGAGGTTGGTTCTGGGGCTTAAAGGCTTGCGTGCCAAGGGATTGTACTTTTACCTCTCTACAGCAATTACATAATTTGTTTGGTTCGGTGGTGTGTTTGTTTTTTGTTATTTTTTTTTTTTTTGGTTTACTAATTTCGCCTAATTATGCCAAATGTTGAATCGACGTAGATGCTGTATTTCTTCTACACTAAGCTTTTAAGCCAGCATTCACTGTTTGCTGTACTATTTAAATGGAGTTTATGTTTATATCAACTTATACAAACAAATGCGGTAATCAAGGCAAGTCACATAGGGAAGTTGACTAGGGGTACTAGTTTGGACTCAAATATCTTTTCACAGTAAAGTTGGGCTTTAGGAATCAGTTTTGAAAAATTCAACCCACAAATGGGGCAAAAAAAGAGGCTCCAAAGTTTGTATGATAAATCCGTATTTTTCAATCAATTGACTCAGTTTGTATACTCATGCAAGAAAATCAAAAAAAAAAAAAAACTGCATTCTTGGTTTTTAGATGTTTTTTCTGGAACCTGACTTATAGCAAGTTTCCCGTAAACAAAAGTTGGGAGCTAGGGAACTAAAAGTGGGGCTTAGGTATCATCTTACCAAAATTCTAACGCGAAAGGGGAGAAAACAGGCTTCCAAGCTTGTTCTACAAGTATATATAATTCGATAGATAACTGGTGTTCAAACTGACTCCTATTCTGATATTTTTTTTTTTTGACAGCCAACTCAGCTGAGTGATCACACGATCCACATATCCAATGAACATCGAAGGCATCGCCATCTAAAACAATTTCCAGCTCTTTGTCAGCTGTCAGGCACCACGCTACGGATGAACGCCCTTAACACATCCATAGAGCGGAAATGTTTGTGCTAGTTTGCCAATATATATATATATATATATATATATATATATATATATATATATATATATATATATATATATATATATATATATATATATACATATATATTGGGTACGAGTATGTGTTATTTTCTGGCATAACTTTTCGAAATGCAACACAAACATGCCGCGAGCTTTGAGTTCAGCTGAGTGCATTATTAATTTAATGTAAACGAGTGCACACACAGACACACTCGCACACACACAAACATATGTGTACGCTCACTTACACAGGTGCATGCGTGTGGAAACTTTTCGAAAAAAAAAAACAAAATGTATTTTAATAAAATAAGTAAGCACTGGGCACAAATTGAGGGGCTGTTACTCCAAAAAGGGGGGCAGCTAAGTGCATTAAACTGCGCCGTGGATGGCCAAAAGTGGCAGTCTCAGCAATGAAAATTAAATATATATGAGAATTAAATACAAGTATACCTATACTTACGAGGGCGGCGCCATAAGTTAGTTATTAAATGCCATGCTGGATTTTATTGCTAAATAATGGACGGATAATAACTTTAATTGAAAAGACTTGAAGACAGAGCGCGCTCAGAAAACAAGTTTAGGCGAGATCTGACTGAAGTATCAGTAAATACATAAGACCTAGACCTAAATACCCAAGTCATTAAGTACTAGATATGAAATCATACTCCCTATTGTTATCACTGTGTCAGGATATGGACAAAGGAGTATTAATGTAGTTATAGATATGTTCTTCTCCAAATATTCTTCGATGCACATCTACTGGATGCCCAGCTATCCGAGCATTAAGCGCAAAAAGATGTTGAACATTTTGTGCCTGAATCAGACCATAATGCCAGAACGAAGGCTGGTGAGCAGTTGCGAATAGCTCTGATAATTGCCAGATCGCCCGAACTGAGAAAAAACTCATCCTTACAGCTCCTAGTGCAACGCCATGAAAGGAAATACAGACTCAGAAATAACCCTATCGCGGATCATTGCTTTGTAGGGAAGACAACACATGCAGAAAATGCTAGCGATCAGAAGGGATCGGAACCAAAGTAGTAGTAGACGACAAAATGCTCTTGATCCCATACGCTTACCAAATTGATCTTCAATTCCAACAACACGTGTCTAAAACCAACCAATAAGCTGATCTAAATACTCTCTTTTGTTTTTCTTACCACGAACAAATAGGTTTACAACAAATTAATGCTTGCTAGCTTCTTCTTTTACGGGAACTTCTTTGATTTCATTCCGTGTCTTGGCTCATAGATCAAATAATAGTTAGAATATTTTCTGTATAATTCGGCATAGCTTGACTCTAAATTGCAAAGTGTTCATGAAATTATGAGCTCTTCAGAAGGGACCTTCTTGGTTAAGAATTGCGACAAATCTAATAATTTGCGATATAACTCAACGATCTGCTCTCGCGTTTATTTAAAAAAAATGTATGCAGTTCTGCCTTTTTTGCGCATGCAATTAAGGAGCAGCAACAAAATGTAAAAATGGCTTGAAAAACAAAAAAAATAGGTTGGCGAATGAGGTGTGGGTGTGTGAAGAGAGGGGGAGGCGAAAGGAAGGGAAACGGGGCGAAAATGGCGGCTGGCCAAAAACTATGCGCGGCCGTCGACCGACATAAAGGAGCAGCGCAACCAACAGCGTTGACTGCTGACTGTCGACCGACCGAAGGACAGACCAAAGGACCGACCGGGCGTATGCTTAATTTATATTTATTTTATTTTAAATGCATGCTGCATAAATAAAGGCGCGAGTGCACACGTGGCGGCTGCCACACATTATCTTGCTGAATGTCTATCTGTCTGTCTGTCTCTCTCTCTGTGAACCAGAGTGCGTCCCAGTAGGACTTGATTGCATGCAATGTATATATACATATATATATATATATATATATATATATATATATATATATATATATATATATATATATATTTATTGCATAATTCGTTCTGCCAACAGAAACAAAGGTTCAGTGAACCGTTGAATTCGGTTCATTTTTTTAAAGAATGTTTTACACAAATTTTGAAGTCAAAAAGTAATTCAAGCTTGAAGAGTTGTGCGTTTTCTATTGGGATATAAGTGTTCGCTAAACTATTCTTAAATAAATGAAGATGCTTTTCTATAATAATTAACACTTTCACTGAGAAACAAAAAACTATTTTCCATTGCAAAGATTTCGATTTTTTGTTTCTTCGGTCAGAAGAGGTAGAGGTACATATAAAGTGCTAGTTTACTTTATATAGCTTTGGAATTATGGACAGTATGGATGAAAGCAAGTTGGGTCCATGTGGACTCAGCTGTTTTCGAAATACAGGCGTTCATACAGACAGACACATAACTAGATCGTATAATTAGTGAAAAGTGTGTTGGTTGCCAATGGCCTAACAACTTCCTGATATAATTAAGCTTTGAAGAAGTAACTGTGTACCATATTTCAAGCAATTCTGCTGGGTAGGCGTATGTGTGGGTGCGTGCGTGTGAGTGTATGTGTGTGTGTGTGTGTGTGTCTACCATCACTTGTGCGGCTTGAATTTCCGGCATATTTGTTCGGTTTTCTTTTTCCTCTTTAATCTTTGTGCTGCCTGTAAGCGTATAAATAAACAGCGCTTAAAGAATTATCACAGACGCGTCAGCGATATGCGCGTCGGGGTGGCAACTCTGGCAGCACATGCAAGCAACTCTGCGTGGGATGCAAAATTTTATTTATGGGCCACAGCAGCGAGTAAAGGCACAATTAAAAACCAGCTGCAGATATATTGTTAAAAAACAATTAAAAAATGTTGTTGCCTTTAAATGGCCACGCTGTTGCAAATTAACAAACACACTCACACACACACACACATGCACATGCGTGCAAGCATTCCCTCAAGAGCCTTGTGTGTTACTTACTTTTTAAAGCATTGTTAAAGCAACTTTAAAAAGTCGTCGAAAGTATGCGTTTCTTTCAGATTTTTTGTATGAATTGAATTGTTTGTTGTTGGTAGTTTCTTCTTTTTCTTCCCTCTTTATTTTGGGTTTTTTTCTTTTTTAGCCGCCGAGCGTAAAGTTAAAATTAATATTTGTTTGCGCACAACTTTTGTGTAAAACTCGAGCGCGCGTTCACGCTCCAAAATGTTGATTTATGTAGCCAGCCCCACTAACAACTAACAACCCAAAACTTACCACCCATGAGCCACCATGAGCCACCATGAGCCACCATCCACCACCCATTAGGTCCCGCATCGCTCTTTAACTTAAGCCCTCTTGGTCCAAACTGAAGCCAAAAGTTAGTCTTGAATTATGATGCAAAAATAGTGGCGCGGCCACAAATATTGAGACCCATTCTTCCATTGAGAGGTTTAGCATATTTAGCAGTTCATATGCACATATACATATGTATATGTATATAGTAGTATGCATGGGTCTGCCACGCCCCAAATGCTTTAAGCCGCCAGCATAAGGATGCGGCACTCTAACACCTAGTCCTAGGTAGCGAAATCCATGCGAGACGTGCACAAGTACTAGAAAATATTGCCACACTATGTATTGACACCCCACACATTCATGCACTCTATATACGAGTATAGAAAACCCTAGACCAATGCCCCAGTTTGTGTTGATGCTGTGGCCGATGATACGGAATTGATAATAAATAAGTGAGCACGGTCTCACATTCTAATGCAAATTATAGGAATTATTAGAAGATGTGCAAAGTATGAGGGAAAATATGTTTGATTGTTTGATATTTTGTTCGAAATGGAAATTTCTATATCTTTTAGCTATGATTTTGACTTTAAGGAATTCATCATAACAAGAAGGTTGTCTTATTTTTGTAAGAAAATAAATCTGATTTGTCGCAAAAAGGTTTGTGTTGGAAAAAATGTTAAAGTACTGAAAATTTTTTGTAAATAATGTTTGTGTTTTTCCAAAAATTTTTAATTTTTTAATTTAATTTTTTATTTTATTTAAATTTAATTTTTTTTAATTCCTATTTTATTTTTGAATTTGATTTGTATTATCATTTTTATAATTTTTATTTTCATTTTCTATCCTTTTTATTTTCTTTTTTTATAATTTTTATTTTCAATTATTATAAATTTTTATTTGTTTTATTTTTATTTTTTAATTTTATAAATAAAGGAAAAATATTTAAGATCTTTCCTTAAAGAACAAATACTAAAAATCATTATGTGGCTGGTGTAGTGGCAGCTTATACAAGACTAGATTAAATGAATTTTTGTAATTTAACATGGAGTTTCGAAAATTAAAATTAAAAGTTATTTGGACACTTTATTTGACCCGGAATGAGAGAACAAATTTTTGATTCAGCTAAGAAGTTTGTTTAAATATTGTAGAATGAAATTCTTTAGCCGAAACTTTAACAATGTTGCAGAAGGCTTGTCGTAAAATGTTCAAAAAGCGTCAAAAAAGAGCCACATACAAGACCATCAATAAAATCAGCTGGAATCAAGGAATTGGTGCTCCAAAATAGTGTTGAGATAGTGTTGGCATTTCCAATGGATCAGAAAATAACTTTCAAGACTCATAAAATGCAAATCTCGTTTGGTTAAAAAAAAAAAAAAAAAAACTGCGTCACTGCACAATTTTTTAGTAACCAGAGCTCTGAAGACTTTGTGCCATGGAACTGGAATATTTTGGGGGGAGATTAAGGGCAACATTAAAGGAACATTAAGGGGGAAGCTCATGAAGACGACCACAGAATTCTGTCGTGTTATTGGTCGGTTATCATCTCCTTAGAAGATGTAACATAATTGAACAATTTTTGTTGGGAAACTTTTGCTATTTGGCCACTGTACGCATGACTAATGGAATTGTTCGTTTGTGGGTGTGTATGTGTGTGTGTGTGTGTAATGACAAGACACTAGTGTTTTTCTTGTTCCTCTTTTCAAAAGTAACAATGGAATCAGCCCAAAATTTAACACACTAGCAGGACATCAAACGGCTGCAAGCGTTGCCGCCAGTCACGTAGTAGTAGAGGAGGAAGGGAGTAGGTAGGTTTAGGTTTTAACTACATATGTATACCAATGTGAAAATTGTTTAAGTCATACACACACTCACACATATGGATGGATGCAAGCACGTGAACGGCAGGCAGCTGCTAATGACTTTTGAGCGGCATTCATTGCATATTTATAGGCGCCGTGTCGTGACGACAAAGTTGTTGACGCCAGCCGGCGGCTTACCAACAACCACCACGCCACACACCACATCATATATCGCATCACCCACCCACACCCACACACATACACACACACTCATACCTTTGTGTGTGTAGTTGCATTGCCTTCAAGGGCAATTTTATTTTGATTTTCTTGTCAGACGCGTCACATTGTGTGTGTGTGTGTGGGAGAGAGAGAAAGAGAGGGGGAGGGGGGGGGGCATGTGTGACAAAGCTGGATGCTGTGGATGGGCGCCATATTTGTAATGTGCACATTAAAGACGCGGCAAAGTATGCTACGGTTTCTTTTGCTTCACACACCCGACACTCCGCACAACACGCTTCGCATATTTAATGGCATACTTTTAGGCATGCATGCGTGCGAACAACAACAACAACAGCAGCAGCAGCAGCATCACCAGCAATGGAGTAAAATAGAAGGCAAACATACATACATAAGAATATAAAAGAAGAAGTCGCTGTCATGATTGCAGTCATCTAAACGGAACGTAGAATTTTTTCACCGCCCCCCCTCAGGCCACCTCCTTTTTACATGCCAGTCATGTGTGCGGCGAAGCAAGGCAGCCCCCTCCCCCAAACCATCTATGTAGGCAGATTTCTTTTTTTTTTTATTTGCACTCGTTATAATACGACAAACAATTTTGCCAGCTTCTTTTTATTTCTATTTGTGTTTATTTTTTATTTTGGTGTGCGCCAGACATGTCGGATACTTGGGAGAGGAAATTGGAGCAACAGCCGTTGCTGCCGCCATTTGTGTCGCTTCAAGTGCCACGCCATCCACTAGTCGGTGTTGTTTTGCATGCCCTTTGAATTTTTAAATAGGCCACAACAACAACAAAGACGACGACAACAACGAGAATAACAACAACAAGAACAGGTACCCACCACAAGAAGCTAGAAGCCAGCGCGAACTCAAGTGACGTTTGCCATTGACAGTTTGTTGAGCAGCTTCCGACTAGAAGTTTTGAGCGCGACGATGACTGCTCGCTCAAGTGGCACGAATGGCGGCAGCTTTTGGCTTTGTCCATGCTTTGACTTTTGGCTTTTGTGCGCCTCATTGTTCATTGTCCTCCCCATCCGTTTCGTTTCGTCTCGTTTTGTCTGCACACTTGCCTCTGGTAATTGCTGTCATTTATGCATTGCTCGTTGCTGGCGCTCATATGTATGCTATAGTTATTTGCCCAAGAGCCTAGTACGACACATTTTGGGGGACTTGCTGTTAATTGGCCCAACTGTGACCCAATGGGCCAACACAAATATCTAAGAAAATGAAAGTGGCGTAACTTCAACTAATCCCACTTCAAGGCTAGACCCATTGGCACCTAAGCACCGCCTGCCCAGTAGAAATGTGGCAATCGAAGAAAGCCCTAAAGCCTAACAGTCCGATTATACTAAACGTACTGAATTAGCTTGTTTCTAAAGCAAAAAAAATTGTGGTTTTATTTGTCGAACACTTAGTTGTCCGAGCATTAAACATAACTGACAAGTTGACAGCGCAGCTAATGATAAATATTCTGTATTTGTTGAGCACAGGATTTATAGTTTGCTATTAATTTTCCATTTCATTAGTGCGATGCAATTTATTGCACGAAAACGAATGCAACTATGAATTAGACACGCACATATCATTTAATGTACAGCTCTATTTTTTTGAAAGGATTTGTAATAATTGTGGTAAAAAAATCAAAGTAATGGGCAATTTTTTTTTTGAATGCAGCTTAATTACGGAAATGCTGAAGTTTTTTACAACATTTTTTTTTTTGTGTAAGAGTTTGATTGATGTAATTAGTCCGAATGTTTTTGATAATAATTTAATTTTTCCAGAACTCTCGATAAAAGCTGTCCTTTACCACATTTTTTGGGAATTTTTATTATAAATTACAAATGGACTTTCGCATTTCTCTCTCTCTCTTTCTGTATTCTATAAGAGCTGTCCTTTGTAGTTAACTTCGGGGAAATCTCTGACCACTTACTGGCAATCAAATTTCCCCCACCGGGTTGGAGATTTTGCTTTATCTCTTTCTATTTCATATTTATTGTTATTAGCTCTTAGTTGGAGTTTAGTTTTCTCCTCCACTAACTTTTTTTTTTTTGTTTGGTCTCTAACTTCTCTGAAAACCTTTGGCTGTGAATTAAAATTCCCCCAATTGTACAGTTATTTTGTAGGCTTTCTTAGTTTTTATGTAATATTATATAGCATATTTTTTGTTCCAGCCTGTTTTTTAGATTTAATAAAATAAATAGATGACTGCATAATAATTTTTAACCACCTACTTATATGCAATTGGGGAAAGGTATTTCTGCAAGGTGCTAAACGTAACACTGGACTTGCCGATAAAATCCATTCATGGACATTATTTTTCCATTTTCAAGTAGCTTAAGCTTCAAAGGCAGTGGGTGAGAAAATTGTCGCTTTTTTATTCTACACACATAAGTTCATTTAAAAAGTATTGATAATAATAATATTTATCACTTGCTTCCATTCATAAACATGGCTTTTCAATCAAATTTTGGCCCTAATCACCATTTAACGTTCTCTTTTGGGGAAGTGTTTTGTCGATGTTTGCTTTTTATAACTACAAGAAACAAACATATTTATAAGCTTAAGCCCGAAATCAAACTTACAGCAAATACTTGGGGCTTCTTAAAGGAAACTTTAAAGTACTATAGTGTCCTACTGGGATGTGGCGGCGCCAACGAAAAGAATGGCGGCTACTGAAGAAGTTGTTCAGCGGAAAAAAGTTAGACAAGTGACGCTGCGGTGACCTTCAAGTTTGTTTGTTTGTTCGTTCGCTTCGTTTGTGACCTTCGATATGACGTAAGACATAACATTTTGGGCAGAATCGTGGCGTCTAATTGACACAAATTCTCTTTGATTTGTTTTTGCTTTTCGGCGCCACACAAATAAAAATGAATGTGTCTGTGTGTTTCGCGACCCAGAAAACCCAGAAAGCAATGACAACAACAACAACAGCAACAACGTGTGCTTCAATTGCTAATCCAAATGAGGTCATTATGAGCATAGCAAGCAGCATTGAAGGCAACGCCGATGTCGACGTCGACGTCTGCGTCGGCTTTGGCGACAGAAAAGCGAAATAACGGCCAATAATGATAGCCAAGTGGCGGCATTATTTTTGATGTTGTAGTTGTTGTTGTTGCTGTTCTTGTGTGAAAATGGCAGAAGATATAGGAACTGATAGCTGATTAAACATGAAAATTGTAGAATCGTGACTAAAGCGACGAGCTCTGCATAGCTGAGTAACATATTGCGAGATAAATCACAGCTATAGTGTTAGCACCAAATGCTGAGTGGAGATTGAAGTCAACGAAACGCTTCTTAATGGACAAGTAAATAAAATAATTTCCAGCTATTGTTTCTTCGCATGTTATGTATCTGTCTAATAAGCCGGCATTTTGCTCAGATAACTCCGTTATAAGTTATCACAAGATATATTGAAGGGTATATTGAAAATAAATATATAACTCTCTGATAAAGTACAAATATTTAAACGATCCTATAATTCAAAATTCATTTATAGAGAACTTGTTTGTGGAACTATAAAGCATAATTTACTTATTTGAACAATTTCCAATTTGGAAATGATAGCCAAAACATAATTTAACGCGAAAGTGCAGCACTTATTCTCAACAGAATAAATGTAAGTCTTTTGGCAAACGTCGCGTACGAGTCTACTGCATCCTCTTCACAAGCTAGTGAACCAAAATCGGTTGAAAAATGCACCAGACATTGCCAAAGATCAAAAGATTTGCAACAAAATGGCGCGAAAATGTAACAGTAGCAAAAGTTTTTCAATCACATTTTTTACACTGCGCTCGGGAGTAGACAGATAAGGAGCGGGACACGGGACAGGGTGCAGAGACAGCGAGACAGTGGCAGGTAAATTTGCGGCGGGCAGCAGCCATTTTGTTTGCCCCAACGGGCAGGGCAACATTGTTTGATATTAAAAAGTACTTGGGCCGCAAAATTCGCAAACAGGAAAGAACAAAAAAAGAAAAAACCAAAAATGAGAAAAGAATAAAGCACTAAAAAAAAAATGAAGCGCCCGAGAAACTGAAACTTGGCATCGGTGGCTGAGCTTTTTACATTTCTGAATTTGCCGAAAAAACAACTTGAGCTTATTATGCGCGCAAAACTTTTTAGCGTAGCCCCAGTCCACGGCGGCCTTGCCATCCACAGCCCCATTGGCGCATCGCCTTCAGTTACTTTGGCGTATTAAGCTAACTTTGTTGATAAAGTTCTTAGGCACAAAGCGGTTAAAAAAAGAGAGAGAATTGCCGAGAAAAATGTTCATAGGGAAATAGTAAGTCTAGACTTGTCGCTTAATATTTACCCTCACAAAACTTTCTTTAGAAGCTTTATTGAAATGCCGCAGGAATTAATCCAAAGAGAAACTATTGCACAAGTATTAGATGTGTAGATCATCTATATCCACAGTATATAGGTAAATAGTAAGTTAAGACTTAAAATTACTATGGGGCTCTGTGGAAAATGAAAACAAAGAAGATAACCAATCGAAGACTGGACTACATATATATGGGGAAATAATAAGAAAAGATTTGACGCTAAAGAGCAATTATCGTGTTGTGATTGTACATGTGTAGATCAACTTTGCGATAACCAATCAACACTAGAAGACTAGACTATATTTAGTAAGGCAACAATTAACGCTAAAGAGAAACTGTTGTTATCATCTATGCGATAACCAATCAAGACAAGGTCAAGACTGGTCACAAAAGAGTAAATATTGTGTAGGATTTTTGATATGTCAATCAACTCTAGAAGACTAAACTATGTCAAGGGAAATAGTAAGGCAAAAATTAACGCTAAAGAGAAACTATTAAGTAGGTTTGTTGATGTGTAGATCATCTATGTGATAACCCATCAGAATATATCAAGACAGGTCGCTAAAAAAAAAAAATATCCTTGCTCATCTGTGCGTTGACACTCGAATAGGAGGGTGTCATTCCAGGGCTGTCTAGAAAAACATTTCAATCAATCGGAATTCCCCATCAGCTCCTTTCCATTCCAACAAATATTGAGTGGAAGCGGAACTTCAAAGTGTTCCGGTAATTAACTTGTTTGATTTGAGAGAGAGCTGTGTAAAGCAGAGGAACGAGTATGTACTATATTGTCACGCTGATCCAGCACACCATTATAGGGTATTAAGACTTAAGCATCACATGCCATGTGCGATATCTACGAAATGGCGTGTGAAAGCTTGATAGCGCGGTTTAAGCCAACGCATCGGTGCTGCCGCCTGTTGACGACCCGTTGACGGGCGTCGACTGTTCCTTGGCTTGCGTAGAGAACATCAGACAATAACAAGCGGAGGAGAAAAAAAGGGATATAGTATGTAGAAAAATAAAATAAAAAGTTTTTAAACTTGTAACAGCTAAAAGGATTTGGGTCTGTCGTCCGCGCGCTCCCTTCCCTGCTCCCTCCCTCTCTGTTATGTGCGTGCTTTAGCCATGTTTTATTTTGCTTTTAAGTGCTTGGATATGTCTTGTTAAGTAAGCAGTTAGTTTTCTGCTTTTTTGTTTTTTTGTGTGTGTTTTTTTTTTTTTTTTTTTTGCTCATGTTGTCTGCATCTGCCGCTTTGCAGTTGCCCTTGCGCCCAACTCCCTCCCTACTCCCCTATTTCTTTACTCGCTCTGTGCGGCAGTTAGGCCGTAAAATGTTACAAAGTGTTTTTGGGGTACGTTGGCAGCTCGACTCTGAATAACTAGTTGCCTGCCTGGCTCCTTAGTTGTTGGTTGGCAAGTTTTGTTGGCCACCGAAGCCAACAGCAACACCATTGCCTGTAAGCCAAAAGTTACAACACCAGACGCCTTTCTACTTTTTTTTTTCCATGTCGAAAGTTCTGTTGCCTCCTATTTGTTTGCTGAACTGCGACTTTAAACAAGATTCATCGTACAGTGGTCCATTACGGGCTATAGGGGGCAGAAGGCCTTTTTAAAGCTGATTTGCGACCGTATGTGACATAAGCTTAAGTTGTTGAGAATCATGTCGAAATGTTGAACCAAACAGGGCTTCAACACAGGCTTACAGATGATAGGGACAACTGATGGTACCGAAAAGAATGTCTAAAAATATTCTACGTGAAAATAAAAGACTATGGAAAGACTGTAGCCCTCAGAAAAAGGCTTGAATGTATAGTAATGATGAGTGTACTTGTAATTTTCAGATTTTAGAGAACAACATTATGAATATCCTTTTTAAAAAGACTCAACAAAATATAAGGAATATTTTGTTATGCAAAGTTTATTGAGAAAATGATGGTACTTAAAACTTAATTTTAGTTCTCTGAAGCCGTTGTTGGAAAAGAATGTCTTAAAAGATGCTACGTGGAAATAAAAGGCTATAGAAAAATTAAAGCCCTCAGAAAAAGTCTTGAATGTATAGTGATGATTTTAGAGAACAATATTATGAATAGACTAGATAGATAAAATATAAGGAATATTTTTTATGCAAAATTTGTTAAGAAAAGATTCTAGAAATGATGTTTCAATGTTATTTTATTTTATTTTATTTTTTTTTTTGATTGCTTAAGAATTATATCTAAAGTATTTTTTCCAATAAGGAACAACCTTGCAATATTAAGAAAATTATTTATTTATTATAAAAAGAAAACTTGACATTTTTAAGTAGGTTTAGCAGGTTTTCAGGAAGGATGTAGGCTGCTATATCAGTTTATTTGCTAATCAACAGTTTACGGATTTAGGTCATGTTGAAGCGTCGAAACGCAACCACTAATAAGCGGTTATAATTATTTAGCTTAATTATTTTTCGTAAGGAATGTGTGTTCACATACATACATACATTTATTTATTCTTCCTTCCTTTACGCTTACCTATCACCTTATCTGTTTTAATTGAACTTGAAAGCTTTCAATATTCGCGGTGGCAAACACACACACACAGATAACACGCATTTACACACAAGCAATCATCCATTGTGGTCGTCTCCCTCTCTCTCTCTCGCTCTCTCTCAGTCTCTTCTCTGCCTTCACAGTCGAGTGCATTGTACAAAAGTTTAATTGCATAAATTAACCCAAAGCACATTCCACATTTAGTCGCTTGGCGCTCTTCTGCAGCCTCTCATGGTGTTGAGTTGGTCGCATTATTGATGCATTCAATGACAATTTCTAGTGGGGTATGGTTGTTGGGGGAAAAAGGGAGGGGAGAGGGAGAGAGAATAAGGCGTTGGTCGTCGGTCGTTGGTCGCTGGTCGCGTACAATTGTGTGCGATAAGCTCGAAATGAGCAGCGGCGACCAAAGAGAGATCCAAATAACAACTAGCCGGGTCACTTGTAGTTGAAGCCACCACAGACACCGCCACCGCCACCTCCACCACCCCCATCCTCACCACAATCGCTCGTTCGTTTGCTGGTGAACTCATTAAAATGCCATTTAATTAATCATCACAGCGTTGTTGGCGGCGGCGCTAGTGGGCGACGTTGGCAGCGCACGAAGCCAACCAAATGCTATAATTCAATGCGCTCCTCTAATTGTTGTGTGGCTGGCGCGTAGTGCGAATAAGTACAGAGGCGAAGAAGAGCTGCAGGCAACTGACTGTGGGTTGTATGGGTCTATGGGTGTATGGTGTTTGATGATGTGACTGAACGGCCAATTGGATTGGACTGGACTGGACCAAACCGACACGATTGATTCATTTGGAGTCTGTTTGCTCATTAAACAGCGCCAAGTGCAGCGCCACAGCATAGTCTCCATCATCATCATTTTTGCTATCCTCATCATCATTAGCAACATCTTTATTGTCATTTGCCATTTACCATTTACCATTGTTTATTATCAACAATGTGGCATTACATTGCATTCGTTTGATTTGTAGATGTGCCTGCGTCTTGGCTTGCACTCTCTCTCTTTCTCTAGTGCCTGAGAAATCATCGGATTATGCTCATTTACAGTTCGGCTCATGCTCGAATCGTTGCTCAATTGAGTGCTCCTGGCCATACGATTTATGCTATATGTATATAGCTTCGCACGACTATCGGCAACTCAACACTATAGCCCAGTGTTGCGGCCATCAATCAAGCCATCAATCAAATTTACTGCTAGCCCCGTGTTGATCGATTTATGCTAGACAACGACTCTGACTCCGACGGCAAATTCCAAAGTATGCAGACCACCTGGCCACACCCACTTACACGCATACCTATCCCAGACAGCAGCCGGCTGGTCACACTGCAAATTATGCACCCCGACCGAGCCAAGATCTGGCAAGTGGCTTGCCTACACTCAAAGAAATTGATGCGCATTAATAAAAAACAAGGATAATAACGGAATTAAATATGAGGAGAGAAATTTAGTCGAAGTAGAAAATATGTTTTGTCGGTTTAAAAAAGTTTAAAATGTTTCGAATTTCAAATAAGTATCTTTTAATAAGTATAGTAGTTCCACTACCATGAAGCAAATTTATAGCAGAGGAATTGAATTTTTTACTGAATTAACATTAACATCGTGGCAAAATGGTGAATCGACAAGATTTGTAGACAAATTATTTGCCTGATTTCACATAATGTGTGCTAAGTCGTAAACGGAGTATTAGTTAAAAGTTTTAGTTGATATCTGTAGCTAATAATAAAAAATCTGCAGATTAGGGCCAGTTTAGTCTTTTTTTCTTGGTATTATGTTCGTAACTAAGTCAGAACCTAACAATTCAGAGAAATGTTCTCAACAATTAGTGATAAGTCTTCTCATCAGGCTGCCTAGATATCTTAATGAATTTTGGACTCCCCCAGCTGGACAAATGGCAGTGAAGTAGATTGCAGTTTAAAGAATTGAATAACAATGTTTTTTTTTTTTGTTTTTCAAAGCCTATATATACGACATTAATTAGATCCTTGTAAGAATTAGTTAACTTAAATACTTAAATCTAATCTAATCTCTTTCTAAGATCGCATAAAAATGCATATAAGTGTTATCTCTAATATAAATCAACTATACTGGCTATTATGATGCTGGATATTCTAAGTCTATATCTCTCTCTTTCTCTCTCTCTCTCCCTTCAAAATATTTATATATCTTTATCGCGTCTCTTCTGATAACAAAATTGGAATATTGGAATTGAAATGTAAAATTTTCTTCGAGTGTGGAAACCATCCCTGCGCCGAGCCCCTGCTCGACTCATCGATCAAATTTCTACGCCCGGCGTGGTCGTCCCGATAGCTTTCACTCATATTTTTTGCACTCATCAATTTGGTCTTTGATTTGATTTGCTTGGCTTTGTTTTTTTTTTGTTTTTTTTTGCCGTTGTTGTTGCTTTGGACACCCGTTTTTAATTTTTGCTTTCCTGCAACGTTTGCATTTGGGATTTGTTTGCCAGGCGCTCTAGAGCGGCACTTTCGGCGACTTTCTGCCTGCGCCTGGCCCAGGACAATTGAGCTGTCATTGCTGTTGGCCCCATGATGGATGGGAAGCGGAAAAGGCGACGGCAATAGCGACGACGACGGCTGCCTGCGATTTGTGCAAATCTTTGTGCGACGGATTTGGATATTTTGTATAATTTGCGCATATGCCATGGCGGTGGCGGTGATGGTGACGATGGCTGCTGCCAAAGTTCATTGACAGCGATAAGCAGGCAGGCAAGCAGGCGGGGGGGAAGGTCGGCCACGGTTCTGCTCTTTGACGGATGCTCGACTAATGCGTAAGACAGATGGGCCGTCAGGGCAGTGTAACAATCAACACTGGACACTGGATCGCTCTCCTCAATGCTTAACAATTTGCAATTCAATTGGGCTTCAGGGCTGCTGCTGGCAAGATACTGACTGCTTGCATGCATGCCAGTAATATCATGCAGCGCATGTACGAGTATTTAAATCTATCAATCTCTTTCAATTGAAATTAAACCAAATTCCATCTAGCATATCGTTCTACTTATTTACAATTTGATATCTATTGCCCATTTCAAATTCAACAGCGATTGACATGAGCTGTTACATGCAAAACAACGTCCAATATTAATTAAATATTTTATTAAATTCGCTTCAAATGTAGATTGAATTTCAATATCAATTGTTTTGAATTTGTAGCTTATCAAATCACTTTACTGAATTATATTCGAACTATTATAAAACAAGAAATCCAGGAAGTGGTTCGAAACATCAATTAATTGAATAACATGTTTGCGTCAATTGAAACAAGTTTAATATGAGCATAATATCTTAATAATATATGAACCCCGCAGATATAAAGAAATGAATTGGTTGAACATGTTTGCATGATTCTGATTGTTGAATGCTTAGAATGTTGATCGATTGAAATTATTTCCAAATGAATGGCAGCAGAAAAGCCTATCAATATAAGTACCACGGACAATTTAGAGAATGCGGCAGTGGAAATTATATGATTGAAAAAAAAAAATTAAGAAAATGGAGAGAGAAAGTCCATTGATTGAACTAAGTTTGTTTGCTCCAATCTAGGAAGTGATTAAAAGCATCAATTTTTTTTTTAGATAATCAATTGAACAATTCTGCTTGTTTGGAACGATTGCAAATACTTCAAGTTTAATCTGAGCATAAGATCTTAATATATGAGAACCGCAGATAAAAATAAATGAATTGGTTGAACATGTTTGCATGATTCGTATTGTTGAATGCTTAGAATGTTGATCGATTGAAATTATTTCCAATTTAATGGCAGCAGAAAAGCCTATCAATATGAATACCACAGACAATTTAAAGAATGCAGCAGTGGAAATTTAATAATGGAAATAAAGAAAGAAAATGTAGAGAGAAAAGCCCATTGATTGAACAAAGTTTGTTTGCTTCAATCTATAGTCGACTTTAACCAGCTTAACTTATCAGTAACAATTGCTGGCGGCCATAAAATGCCCAACACATCATACAATGGAGCAGTGGTTACATTTATCTTAATGACGATTTGCATGGCTGTGGCTCAGCAGTGCACAAAATTGAAGTTAACAACTGTCAACTGTGATGCGGTTGCCACCAGAGGAGGATGAACAAAAGGAGGAGGAGGAGTAGGAGGAGCAGGAAGGGTGGAGGTAGAAGCTTGTTCAAATGCCCAACCCAGTTGACAAACATGAAAGTGTAATAAAAACAATTTGTTATTGCTCTTGACTATTTTAATTGCTTGAAAAATATACATACAAGTATATTGTGCCATCGATGCGGCCACTCATATAACTAGCACCCCCCTCCCTAGTCCTCTTTGCATCATTGTGTGTGTGTGTGAGAGAGAGAGAAAGAGAGAGGGTTAAATTAACACCATCAAACAAAGTAATTGACTTCAATTAAAAAATAATTCTATACAAATATGCCAACACACTCAGTCCATATTTGTAGTAAGCAAGCCAGCCAGACAGGCCAGTGTATTCAACTGCCCGCCGGTTGCATAAAAATTCCGTCGAATGACACTCTTCTCTTCTTTTTTTTGTTATGTTTTTCGTTCGCCATTGCCATCGGCTGCGGCTTTATCGGCTAATGAAAACGTGTATATGTAAATAAAGCCCTCTGGTGTTTAGGTAGAGCTCGACATACCATTAAATAGCAATTGATGAACGAAAAACAATTGCCTTCCCATTTGTGTGTGCGTGCCAGCATTCAATTTTATCCATCTCCACATATATATATATATAAATATATACCTCTATATGTGTACATGTGTGTGTGTGTGTGTGTGTGTGGATACAGTATGCATATAGCATATATGTAAAACATTTGTACCATCATTTTAAATTCATTTAATTCGTTTGGCAAATTAAAAAATATTCAAATATGCAAAATGGCGCACATGTAAAATTCTGTAAAATGCACTCAAAAATTCGCTTGTGTGTGTGTGTGTGTGCGTTCGAATTGTATCTGTGAGTGCTTATGCATGTAAATGCGAACTGTCTGTCTGTTTGTTCGTCTGTTTGGCTGTCTGTCTGTTTGCTGGCCATCGTGCATGTGAGAGTTTATTTCAATTGTCATTATAATTAACAATTTCGTGTGGTTTTCCTTATTTTTTTTTCATTTTTTTGATATTTTATTGGTTCGCATCTAAAAGTTTGCACGTCTTTTTGTATGAACACGAATGGCGAATGGTAATGGAATTTTAATTCAAATTCAAATTGATTGATAACACTGAAATCCAGTTAGGCAGACAACTAGCTATTAGCTGCTGAATGGAAAATTAAAACAATGTTGTTTGTCATATAACATATACATACTCTTAGGGTATAGCTCTGACTAGTTGAATATAATTGGATTGAAAATAATTGGGGGATTGAATACGAAAATTAAGTAATATAGAATGTTGCTAAATTTGTTTAAAATTGTGCTATAGAGGAGCTATACATGCCTTAATAATTGATAGAGTTATTAATATTGAAAGAGACAGGTAGTGGAGATTCAATTTAATTGAATAACAACAATTTCAATGAGAAAATTAAGTAATATGGAATGTTGCTAAATTCGTTTAAAATGGTGCTATAGAAAATCAATACATTCATTGATAAATGATAGAGCTTCTAATATTATAAGCGACTGGTAGTGGAGATTCAATTTAATTGAATTGTATAACAAAAGCATGTCAAATAAATTGAGTGTTGACTTCTTTATTTAATATTAAACACTTTGAATGGATAAGTCTATACTTGTAAATATTGAAAAAGATGAGTAGTGGAAGTTGAACTGAAGCGCATTTGGAAACCGTACGATTATAATTGAATACTTTACTGTGATACATTGTGTTAATAACATTGTTAAATTTCAAATGTAACTCATTCAATTCATCAATAATTAGTTGTTAATGTCATCGATATTGTATTATGATAATTGCAATCAATATATATCCTTTTGGATACAAAAATATGCGGCCAGAAATTTAAAATATATTCAAGATGGATAAATATGAGCGGATAAGCCTTTTCAATTGTTTTAATAATTCAGGATTTCTATAAAAGTGTGTATAAGCTTGAAAAGAGTTAAGACTCCGTCCATACTCATGCTGTTTCAGTGTTTTCATTTTCAGCTGAGAAGCAGAAATCAGTTGAAATGTAAAGGAAATGGAAGGATAGCACTATATCATATGTTGAAACAAATTTGTGTGTAGCCAGACAATTGAAAGATAAATTCAAGGAAATTGAATGGCAATAGTACCCAATTAGTTCGTTTGGTTAGTAAGTCGAGCATGTGCGTAAATTTTTTGTCAAGTCAAATAAAGATTAATTAAAAGTGTGTCTATCACTGGCTGTAATTACAGATAGCTTCATTGAAATTGAAAGGCAGTTAAATTTGTGTACGAGTACTTGTTGTGAAGTGAACGTTGTTCGAAACAGATTTGGTTTTGTGCAAAACAGACTGTGACAGCCGCCACTGGGAACGATTGAAAGCTAGAGAATGGCTTTCAATGCCAAATGTGTTGGGCAGCATCGGCAAAAAGGAAAGTGGGCGGTTGCCGTTAAATATTTAATTAAATGCACACAAAAACCACATTTAGAGTAACAACAACAAGAAAGCCTCGTCAAGGCAAGAAAGTAACAAAATGAAAATGCTTTTTGTGGTTGCTATTGCTATTGAAATGAGCATTGAGGGAAACGGAAATAGGAACAGCAACAGCAGCAGCAACAGGGATAGGCAGCCGCCAAGGGCCCAGCAGTCAGTGGCAGCAGCATACTTGAAAATGCCACTGACAACCAAAGAAAATTTATAGCAAAAATTTATGTGCTACTAGTATGTAGTTGTAGTTGCGTGTGTGTGTGTGTGTTTAGCAGACAAACCGACAAACCGACAAACAGTCTACGCAAAATATTTGCACGCTGTTTATGCTTTTATTGCATATATATCTGCTGCCTGGACCGTCTGGTCTAAAGATGCGCCGCAAACAAACAGACATGTGTCAGCTGATAGAACAGCACTTGGGGGCGTACGAGCCCAGAAAAAGGAGCCTGCGATTGCGACTGCTGCGGACTGAGAGCCTGCCCAGGGTCGGGGCCATTCATATACGAAAAATATTTCCATGTTTAAATGCGGCGCGTCTCATAAATCACTTCGCAAAATGTGTGAAGCTCGAAGCGCCTCGACGAGCCCGACAAGCCCGACAAGGGGACAGGACAGGACAGGGCAGGACGGGACAGGACAGAACAGCCAGCATAGCCGAAGCGAGCGCGTCAAGCGTAAAAAAGGGCAACTCCCGTTGGGTGCTGCTAATTTTGCTTCAGCTCAATAGTGGGAAAAAAGCAGAAGAAGATGAAGAACAACAACAATGATGGCAACATTTTACACTTGAGCCACACGCCTTCCATGCCGCTACACTCAGAAAAACAAAAAGGTGGCAAATGCAAAAAGGCAGCAAGTATCAGTTTATTTCAAAAGCATTTGCCCTTAAAATCCGAAAAATATGTCGGGAACTACGAGTATTTTCTGTAACATAAATAGTTTCTTGAAACTACGGAAATTTTTTAAATATGTTGGATTCTCACATTTATTTGAATGGCTTAGCACACCTTCAAAATCTTATAACTGATTGATCAATATGAATCTCGGAGTTATAAAATGTGTCTGTTGGACTCTATTTGCTAAGAATGTTATTTCTTTCGTTCCCAATTCTATGGGAGAGATCTGGGAATGGAACCTTTTTGCATTTCCAAACATGAAGGCAGCGAAACATATCCATAGATAAATACACTCACTTTTGTTGAAGCAAAGGGGAAATTTCCAACGCTACTATTCATCTAATCAGTTAAATAAAACGATATTCGATATATTTTAAATATATTACATTATTACTATTGTGCGGCGATAAAAGAGAAAATTCCAGACCGATTTGCATAGCTGTGAGTATTTTTTCGTATTATTCTCCAAGTTTTTGTATTTCAGGACAAAAGAAACACATTTAAAAAAGAAGAATATATTTGGCCAAATCGGCTTAAAATTGTGAAATCATTGTAAAATCATTTTAACAGTATATTTCTTATATTCCATTACTAGAAATCCAGCCACTATTCTCATTTTTCCGAGTGTATAACAGTTGAAGGCTTACCGCCTGCCCAATGTCTGTTGCTTTTGGTCGGTCTGACGGCATGCTTCATTTAAATGCACCTCCCACTTTTCAGTATTCAATTCAGTAGCTCTACGACCATGACTGTCATGAGAAAATGTCATGTCCAAACTTTAATTGCAATAAATTTGCCACATACTTAAAATATGCGCGTTTTTAAGTACCTTTCATATCGTTGTGGCCAACAGCCAACAGGCAATGGAATACACAAGAATAGCAACAACTTGTTGGCATCCCCGCATCTTCACATTTAACTGCCTGTCAAATGGAAATGGGTAGACGCTTTTATGGCGTATTTCATCATTGTCAGTGGGCCAAAAACAAAAACAAAAACAAAAACAAGAGAAGGAAACAGGCAGAAAAAAACCTTCAGCTCTGGCTTTAGGTGAGTATGGACTGAAACTTAATTGAAAAGTTAATTGAACCGGGTTGAAAGTCAAGCCAAGAGGCGAAGCACAAAAGCTTTGTTAAAGGAATATTGGAATTGAACAAAGCCTAGGCAGAACAAATGCTTTTCGAGTGCATTCACGTTGAATGCAAAATCTTAGCATTCAGAAACGATATGCGCCATTTAATCAAAATGACGTTTTTTATGCAAAAAAAAAAAAAAAAAAAAATTGATGGAAAGAAAAGTGAAGTTGAAAGTGGGAGCAGAAAAAATGTGTTTCAATGGAATTGATTTCAATCGCATATAGAGAAATGCGCTTAAAAAGTGATGAATTCTGTTGAAAAAATGTATATCGATGTATGTACTTATATCAATGCACGCATGTACGATCACACAACATATGTTTTTCTGTATGCAGCGTTTGTCACACGAAGAAGATGGCAAACGCATAATGTAAAACTAACCACGCATTGTTAGTCTTCAATAAACTTCTCAATGATACACACGTATTGCGTTCATTATTATTTGGCCGGGTTTCCGTGACGAACCCCTCCCTCATTCCAATAGGTTATGGGCCCAGGCAATGGCCTGTTAGTGAACGCGTCGACAAATGTTTGAGTTACGAACTCTGAGACATTAATAATAAAGTGTTTGTGAAGATTTTGTGTTTGCAACGTGCAAAAGAAACAATACAAAATGAGTGCATTATACCAGATCGAGAAACTGGAAGAAAAGAACTATGAGTCATGGAAAATACAAATGCGCAGTGTATTGATCCATGCGGAGCTATGGGGCGTGGCCTCTGGTGAAGTGGTTGCGGAAAGTGCTGAGGATGCCAAGTGGAGAGCCTTGGATCAAAAGGCCCTTGCAACTATCACATTGAGTGTAAAACCATCGCAATTGGGTTATATAAAAAATAGCCAGACAGCAAGTAAAGCTTGGATAAAATTGCAAGAAGTTCACCAGCCCAGTGGACCTGTGCGCAAAGTATCACTTTATAAAAAGTTACTAAGCTTGCGGATGGCACAAGGACAGAGCATTTCCAATTATTTAAATACGTTTAATGAAGTATTGGACCAGCTAGCTTCTGTGGGAATTGAGATAAATGATGAGCTACGTGCTATTATTCTGCTTTCCAGCCTTCCATCAGAATACGAAAATTTCGTTGTTGCTATCGAGACGCGCGATGATTTACCGCAATTCGACACTCTAAGTATAAAGCTCAAAGAAGAGGGTGAACGAAGGTCAATAGAAACAGACAAGGAATACGAAAATGCAACGGCATTCACAATTGTTCAAAAATCGCACACTTATGCGAAAGGCGCCTCAAAGAAGAAACAATCAAACGGTGTTTGCTTCAAATGCGGCGAAAGGGGACATTTCAAGGCGAATTGCCGCAGTGCAAGCGTGCACAAAGAGAGCAGAAATATAAAAGAAAGAGATCAGAAACACTTCAGCTTACTAAATGCGTTGGACGCAGGTAGTTTTCATCGAACGAAATGGTGTTTGGACAGCGGCGCAACGAGTCATATGTGTTGTCAGAGAGAAATGTTTACAAGTTTTGAGAAACATTCAGAAATGATAGGTTTGGCAAATGGCGGTTTTTTGCAAGCAGAAGGAAAAGGAGAAGTGGCATTAAACGGTGGTTTATATGCACTTAAGCTGATCGACGTTCTGTATGTACCGCAGCTGACGGGCAATTTCGTTTCTGTAAATCGAGCTGTTGAAAACAAATGTTTGGTTAATTTTGGCCCGGCAAAAGCCAAAATAATTCAAAATGGTGACTGCATACTGGAAGTAAGCAAAGTTGGCAATTTGTACATGTTTGAAGACAAATTAAACCAATGTTATGCTGCCGTGCAAGCCGATGGAGTTTTGTGGCATAGAAGATACGGCCATTTAAATTACGCAAGTTTGTCGGAAATGACAAAGAAAGGCATGGTACGAGGTGTGGAAGCGGCTGAATTTTCGTCGGAGAAACAATGCAAAACGTGCATGGTGAGCAAGATTCACGTTCATCCCTTCCCAAAAGCTGCCGAAAGTCGGACAAATGAAATACTGGAGCTGGTTCATACGGACGTATGTGGGCCATTTGAAACATGTTCATTTGGCGGATCCAGATATTTCTTGACTTTCATTGATGACTTCTCTAGGCGTATATTCGTGTACTTTTTAAAATCCAAGGATGAAGCATTTGAAAAGTTCGTTGAGTACAAGAATCTTGTGGAGCGTCAAACCGGCAAGAAGCTTAAATGTATTCGTAGCGACAATGGGCGCGAATATGTAAACAAAAGGTTTGATGCATTCCTTACACAACATGGTATTGCACGTCAGCTGACCGTTGCATACACACCGCAACAGAACGGAGTTGCAGAGCGAGCTAACCGTACCCTAGTGGAAATGGCGAGGTGTTTGTTGGTGGAGTCCAAACTTTGCAAGGCGCTATGGGCTGAGGCTATAAACACTGCAGCGTATTTGCGAAATCGGTCGCATACAAGGGCGCTGACAGATATGACACCGATGGAAGCGTGGACTGGTAAGAAACCATCAATAAGCCACTTAAAAGTTTTTGGTTCCGTTGCAGTAGCACTCGACAAAGGTCATGCGAAGGGCAAGTTTCAACCAAAAGGCAAAGAGTACCGTATGGTCGGGTACTCGAGGCAAGCAAAAGGATATCGTTTATATGATCCAGAATCGAAGCAAATAGTCGAAAAACGGGACGTTCTGTTCGATGAACTTGGCGAAGAGGCACAAACTAGAAGTGAACCAGCAACGTTTGATGTGCTGATTCAAGAAAATTTTGGTACCAAAGACTCCGTGGCACCGGAGATTAATTTGAATGACATCAACGACGATGGCTCTGATGACAACAAAGACGACAACAGCGATGCAGAAAGTTCCAGTACAGATGTCGACAGCGGCGATGCATTCGAAAGTGCTGAAGATGCACCTGCTCAAGAGGATCGTGGTGTGCGGGTTGGACCCGGCAGACCAAGATTGCTAAGGACGGGTAGACCTGGTCGCCCGAAAAAGCAGTTCAACGTACTTAGCGCTATGGTCACAAGCGATGTCGTTGTGCCATTATCCTATGAGGAGGCAATGGAGAGTACACATGCATCTTACTGGCGCGAGGCAATGAAGAAAGAATACGATTCTTTGAGGGCGAATGAAACCTGGGCGCTTGCAGATTTACCAAGAAATCAGCGAGCAATTGGCTGCAAATGGGTTTTCAATTTGAAGCGAGATGCAAGCGGTGGCATAGAACGTTTTAAGGCACGTTTAGTTGCCAAAGGATGCTCGCAGCAGTATGGTATTAACTACGTGGAAACATTCTCACCTGTATGCCGAATGGAGAGTTTCCGGTTCATTCTGGCATTGGCGGCTGAGCTAAACCTATATTTGCACCAAATGGACGTATGCACGGCATATCTGAACAGCGACTTGAAAGACACCATATATATGAAGCAACCACAAGGGTACATAGATGGAAGTCATCCAAGTCAAGTCCTGCTGTTGAAGAAAGCGATCTATGGACTGAAGCAGTCAGGAAGGGAATGGAATTCCAAGCTTGACCATGTCCTGCAAGATATGGGCTTTATTCCATGCGACAATGAGCCTTGTTTATATAAACAGCGCGAAGAAGGTAATCTGTCTCTAATTCTGGTATATGTTGACGATCTTCTTGTAGCATGTCAGTCAAAATCGGATTTAATCAACATTAAAGCTGCTATATCTAGAGCTTTTGAATGTGTCGACAAGGGTCCTATACAGCTGTTTCTCGGCATGGAGATTCAGCGGGATGGTGAAGTTGGTGGCATTACCTTAAGCCATTCGCAATATATCAAGGAAATATTGCATCGACACAACATCGAAAATTGCAGACCGGCAGCGACACCTTTGGAGGCAGGCCATCAGGTGGCGTGCGAGAGTACGGACTGTCAAAAGGTGGAACCGGCACTGTATCAATCGATAGTGGGCGAGCTGATGTGGCTGGCCCTAACAACTAGACCAGATATTTTACACTCGGTAGCGAAGCTGGCACAGAGGAACAAGGATCCTCATTCTGAGCATCTTGCAGCTGTTAAACATATTCTACGTTATCTGGCGTCTACAATTGAGATGAAGCTCTACTACAGCAAGTGCGGCCAACCTTTCTCTGGTTACGTAGATGCAGATTGGGGCGGTGATAAAACTGACCGCAAGTCGTATACGGGCTACGTATATTTCCTATCTGGAGGACCGATTTCTTGGAAATCGGAGAAGCAACGCAGTGTGGCACTCAGCAGTACAGAGGCTGAGTATATGGCACTGTCTACTGCATGCAAGGAGGCGATAGCCATGAGACGGCTCATCATCGAAATTGGCTGCGGCACGGCAGACACACCGACTGTGGTGTACGGCGACAATCTGAGCGCTCAGCAGTTGGCGAAAAATCCTGTGCATCATTCACGAACCAAGCACGTGGATATCAGATACCATTTTATACGTCAGGTTCTAAGCGAGGGTCAAATAGAATTGAAGTATGCTGCGACAAATATTATGATAGCTGATATACTAACGAAAAATTTGCCTAAGCAAAAGCATGTCGAATTCAGAAATATGTTAAGTTTGAAATGAATTTGTAAACATGCTTGCATTGAGGAAGGGTGTTGAAAAAATGTATATCGATGTATGTACTTATATCAATGCACGCATGTACGATCACACAACATATGTTTTTCTGTATGCAGCGTTTGTCACACGAAGAAGATGGCAAACGCATAATGTAAAACTAACCACGCATTGTTAGTCTTCAATAAACTTCTCAATGATACACACGTATTGCGTTCATTATTATTTGGCCGGGTTTCCGTGACGAACCCCTCCCTCATTCCAATAAATTCATTGATGTTTTCAGGCAACAAATTTAGGGATGTGTTAAAGGGTGACACCATATTGAAAGTACGATGAAGTTTAAAGTACTTGCAATAAGCTTTCAACATCAATTATTTTGAATGCCATCGACTCGAAGCAAATAATAGATAGACAAATTCTTATTATGACTGTGTAATAATGATTGTGACATATGTTAATATAGTCGAGTGGATCACATTTGAGGAAATTTTAAGATATTGCAGTGAAGTTTTTCTATTGCAATCATTATTTTGATAAATGCAGGAAGATGGGATTGAAAGTGAAGTTGAAAGTGTAAAGCGCCATCGATTTGATGTTGTTTATGGAAATAGATAATAGATAAAAGTTATAGAATTATTGTAATGATGGCGCTATAATGAATGATTGAAAGTCTCCAGAAACAAGAGTGCTTTCAATTTTTGTCAGAGAAAAAGATAATAGAATAAACACCTTTTTAATTGTTTAAAAGTGTTAACTGAAATAATGTCTGATAATATGAGATATAAAATTTCAATAGTTTCAAATAAGAATTGACTGAAACACCTGTTGATCTCTAAATGATTGGAAATATACGGAATTCATTGACGATTAAAAATGTGTATGCGATTTGTGGGCGATTCGTTGTGAGAGCATCACGTCGGGCTATTAAAGCCATATGTTATCTTTACGCTTGCTGCCACATGCCATAACATTATCTGCATCGAATCTCAAGCAGGAAAATTAATTGGACCATACATACACACGAATGCACACACACACACACACACACGCACACATAAGTGTGTAGGTATGTGTGTATGCATTTTGGATGTGGAGCGTGAGGGAAAGAAGCTGTCAGCACTTATACAAAAGCTTTTATATCAATGGATGAGGAGGGCACATGCCTTAAATAGCATAAGCAGCCATCGGAGTGCTACTTAAGATGCTCGGGCCGGGCTAAGGTAACGACGATAGATACCACATACTACATAGATAGATAACAGCCGGGGAGAGAGACGAGGCATTGAATGGAAAGGATTTTGGCGTGGCAGGCGACAACGCACGTTTAAAACCGAGGGCGGAACGGAATGAAACACAACGACTGACTTAAGTTGAAGATGAACACGACGGAGCCGAAGATGATGATGAAGATGAAGATGATGATGAAGATGATGGTGACGATGACGAAGACGCGACGTGCAACTTTGCGCAGCACATGGTGCATGAAAAGTGAAGTGAGAGGAAACAAAGTGCAAGAAGACAACAAGTGCAAGCTGGCAAGGGAGGTTACGGAAAAGGGAGGGAGGGAGAGGAGGGTTAACATCAACGTGTGAGGCAGTCACGCCTGTTTAAAAAGTGGGGAATAGGCTGCTGCTCAACGAACTACTTACTTCTTCATTTTTACTTTATGCCCGTTTCTTTTCGCTTGTCGCTTTCTTTTTATATTTCATCAACGGTGCCTGCATAATTTTTTCCTCACATCCCATCACATCCCACCCCATCCCATCCATATATCCATTCATTCATTGCCTCATGCAGCAGCGTGTGGGGCTATTAACACTTTTGTCATTATCAGGCTCGACGCTTCTCGCTCACAACCTTTGCGCCCATTTAAACGTTACGTTGCGTTGTAATATGCTACGCAGGTTAACGACGGTATCTGTGAAACGTACGGAGTGCAAGGAAAACGGAAGTTGAGACTTCCGTTTGTCGTTGCCGTTGCAGTTACTTGGACTGTTGCGACTGCGACTGCAACTGTTACTGAAACTGCTACTGATGATGCCATTCGATATAAATGCAGGCAGCTCCTTTCCATTCCCATTCCCATCCCTGAGTTCCTGCGCCCATTTCGCATTCATGTGCCCTGAGTGCCGCTCCTGGACGTGGCATGCGTATTGAAGTGTAAGCGAGCTGAAGTGTCATTGCGAATTTGGAGCACAGAGGGGTGGAGCGGGTTGGCTGCCTGCCTGCCTGCCTGCCTGCCTTTGTGTGTGTCCGCTGATTAGGGTTACTGCGCTAGCATACAATGGACAAATGACATGACGTGTACAAGTGCTGTTCGAGCAGAGATCTGTGGAGCTCGTTGGTTAGGTGGAAAGTAAGGGGATGGGGATGGGGATTGGGATTGGGTAGGTTGCTGTTAGTCTCAATTGAAAATTTAGGTTACTTTTACCGAGTGCCGAGTGCTGACGGCGAAGTTGAAAATGCTGATGCTGTAGAGCCACTTGGCGTCAATACATTTATCGATATGTAATCGTTAAAGGTTTGTAGCTAGCATGCGGGCACATTGACGGCTGTTGAGCAGCTAAATAGGTTGAACAAATTACGAACGGATGCTGCACATGACTAATGGAGCAATACCACACAGAGACCGGGTTCGAGAAGTTATCGTTATGGTAGATACATAGATAGTTGGATATCAAAGCATTTCTTTAATACGATACCTATGAATGCATTAAGAATGTATTTTAGCTCATGAAGCTTATTTCTAAGAATCGACTTAATATCGTTAAATACTACCTGTTTATAATCGGTTACAGCGATAAAGGTGTTATTTATGGGAAATTAGTAATTTTTTGAAATTGGAACTGATTTTAAATTATTTTCTAAGCTTGATTTCCATTTTATTGAAAAGGGTTGGGTGTTTGAAAGTACTTTTCTTTTGTCGAAAAATTATCGTTTTCGCAAAAAATTTACCTAACGTTATTGTTTTTGAAGTGGGAAATGATTTAAAAGCTTGATTCGTATTCTATTGACGCTATCGATAAGTGTTTGGTTATAGATAAGACCTTTATTTTGTCGATAAATTATCGATATCTAAAGAAAACGAATATCTGGAGTGCTAGTCGAAGCTTGGAATTTGCATAGTTATTCGCAATACATTTTATATTTAGGGCTACTTTATTATGATAAAAGCATAGGACTTTTCACAATATCGTTATCGATAGCACTGAATATATCGATAGCTATAAATTTACAGTTAAGTGCCAACGCGCACTCGAATTGAGCCTTAACCACACAAACACGTACATGCTCTTAAATGTAGATTTCGCAAGGCACGCAAAACAATCGAAGTGATATCGATAGCCAAAATAATTACCTAACGTGTGGAGCCTTAGTCAAAATTGGTTTATGCATTGTTGCTCACAATCGCTGTTAAATTTGGGGCTAATTCGGTGTTTTCCTATGCTTTTCACAATATCACTATCGATTGCACTTCGCACGAGATAATTTGAATTTTCATTTAAATGGCAATGCACAGCCGAACACAACCACAGCCACAGCCCCAGCTTTAAACACACACACTCGTACAAACATACGCATACATTGCGAGAGCATGCCCCTTAAACGTATTTACATTTGTTTGCCTCTGTCCACATATTTTTTTTTTTTTTTTTTGTACCACCGATACATATCGGCGTTGAAAATGAGTTCTCTTCCGCATACGCCATTTTAAATTTGCATCACAAATAGGAAATAAAGAAAACACAAAGGAGGAGGGAGAGATGCGAATGCCGAGATGTTAAAGGAGAAAATGAATTATTTATGATTTATTTGTATGCCTTAATTTCGTATGTAATCGAAATCTGAGTATTGAGCCCTAAGAAAAGTTCACGCACAATCGATAATTCATATGCATGGCGTCTGCCTGGATGACATATTGTAATTCATTTTTGACTTTTACGTGTGAATTATCTGCCTGTCTGACTGGCTCCTCTCCCTATTTACCCCTAAGGCTTACCCTATTCGATTTATGCAGCAAAATTGTGTGCCAGTTTTTATTTTTCTTGCTTTCCTGTTGGCCCCATTCCCCCAAAAGTTATGCAAAGTGGCTGCAGGGAACAGAGACAGGGGCCGAGACAGAGAGAGGGGCAGAGGGAGACATACGAGTATATACGTTAAGCTGAGATTGTCCTCCTCATCGCTGTCGCTGCATGTCGCACGTTGCCAATGAAGTGGAAAATGTGAATTTATATCAACGAGAGTACGCAGCATAAGTAATAAAAAAAGTGGCAGCAATACTCTAGCACGCAAAAAGCCGCTGCTGGTGCCGTTGCCACCGCTGATGCCGATGTCCGTAAAGATAATTTTAACGATGTCGATAAACTTCAATTTCATTGCTTGCCCCTGCCTCCAGCCTCCTGCCGCCGCCTCAACCACTGGCCCTTTGCTGCGGTGCGGCCAAAATGGCTGCGTGCCATTTATGAGCAACTTTTGCCTGAATGCCATTTAACTGTGTAATATTGGATAATGCGCACGATGACAGCGGTGCGGCTGGCACCGCTGGCAACTTCTCTGGCGCAGTCTGTGTCGCAGTGATTGAGCCGGGCGCCTACTTTTCGATAATCCTTTATTGCGTTTGCTTGATGGTTATGGCGCCGCTCCGATAGCAAAAGGATTGCAACAACTTTCAGCCGGACACATGGCAATAACAACATTGTCAAGCCACAGAGCAAAATCACTTGACTTTGGCCCAAAACCATCACCATACACACACACCCATCGTACAGGCTGACATTCGTTGTACTAGACGTTGAGTGAGTCCTTTTTGAGGCGGCCTAAGGACCACTGGACCACTGCCAACATTTATGATATTCGACATTTCGCGAAACACTTTTATGATCACCGCCACATGGCTGATTTGCAGGAAATCACAGCTGTGTTCGTCCTTAAACAACAAATCGTTCTCCTGCTCAGATTTAAAGATTCTGCCGCATTTTTGGGGAAAGAAGAGCAGCAAAGGACATCTCCTGCTCACATTTACAGATTCTGCCGCATTTTTGGGGAAAGAAGAGCAAACAAAGGACTGCAGATTTCCGCACAAGTTTATAGTTAAAACTACACTCATAAAGAAAGACACGTCGATTTGTCACCACAGTGCGTTCTAAACTTCAACTTCGAGCTAAATATAAAATAAACAAGAGAGAACGCTACAGTCGAGCAAGCCCGACAGTGTAATACCCTGTACCCAGGTAAACTTCCGTCACTGAGTTATATGCGCCCATAGCAGCAGCAAAAAGAGGAAGAAGAAGAGCGAACTTGTTGCTGCAGTTTGGGGGGGTTGTACTAGAGAGAATTTGTTTCACTAACAACAGTAGACAATTATATATAAATTATGTGTGCAAAATTTGGTTTAGGTAGCATTTGAAATGTGGACGCTATTGACGAAATTCTGTAGCGGGGGAAGGGGGGGAAAATTCCAAAAAATAAACAAAACTCAGACGGACGGACATGTCTAGATCGATTTCTCTCGTCATGCTGATCAAGAATATATATACTTTATGGGGTCGGAGATGCTTCCTTCTGTATGTTACATACTTTGCACAAACCTAATATACCCTTTTTACCCTACGGGTACAGGGTATAAAAATATTAAATTTAAAGTGTGATGATATTTCTTAATCACAAGTTACGTCAAGTGTTTCTTTTTTAAAATTATAAAATATTTTGCCTAATTTCTTGTCTACTCCTCTATAACAACAGTATTAATTGTTTTTAATAATATGCTTTTAAAAAATCATTATTATTATTATTATTTTTTTTTTTAAATCTTCATTCTTTATTTAAGATCTGTCCTAGCTTAAACACGTCACAACCATCATGACAGAACGCATGATTAAGCAAATCCAATGCTACCATATAATTTAATAATTGTCCTATTTAGGACAGATAGGACAGAAAAAAGAAGATTTTTTTTTCAAAGCATATTATACTTGTATATATATTTTTTTAAAGAACATTTTTATTAGAAAGTTATTTTCAAATTTTAAAATATTGAAGTGAGACATAGCCCGTCGAATTCACTCACTGAACGACCATATACATATGTTCGGGAATTCTAGTCAATGTTTTTTTATATTTTACATTCGAGAATATTCAAATTAACTATTAAACCTTTAAAATGTAATAAATATAAAACATCAACTTAAAGTTGGGAAACACATTGAAATTACTATGGAATATGTATACTAAATTTTGATATTTGTACTATTTGATAATTGAAGTGGGCGCATATTAAACTAAAATGAAATTAAAATTAAACTTTGATGACAATGATTAGCACTTTGTATTGAATATTATTTATATTTCAATATGCAACAAGCTTCAGCTGCCACATTGGTAGCAGATTTGCAAAATGGAAAACATATTTATTTCAGCAAAAAAAAAATCCCTTTTAAATTAGTGATTAAATTAATTTTAAGTTAAATTAACGTTGCTTATATTTGATTTAAATACGAAATATTAGAACATTGAATTCAATATGAAAATACTCATGTCTGCATGTAATTTTCTTAAAAGCATAGTTATTTAGTAATAGACATAGTCTCCAAGACTCCTACAGCTATCGCTAGGCGTGTTTTTCATTCAAAGCCCAGCCATTTACATAGCAGTTCTGGGGCTTAGCCCTATCCTTTCATGGAAACTGTATTCCATTCAAGCGGCTTATCAAGCGTTCGAATTTAAGCGACACCGGCAATTAAGTGCAGTCGTCGGCTACAAACCAATCCCAAATTGTATAGTCGGCAAATGAATTTTTATTTCGCATAAAATCAAAATCAACTTTTTCACAGTGCCCCATGTAAGTGTGCTGTCGGAAAAAAGAAAATATCGAATAAAGAAAATGGTCCATCGTTCGACTGCGCTGGGTTTATGCATTTGGTTTAATGTTCGCGTTTTCAATTCATAACCACGCTTATATCGCTGATGCTGATGCTGTTGCTGCTGTTGCAGTTGCCCCCCCAGATCGGATGTACGACTATATATCATGATGGCACCAAATGTAAAGTAAAGTTCACTGCTATTTGCAAATTTTTATTTTCTGCTATTTTTTTCCAGGCATTTTTGAGGCGGAGCGCCACATGTGCTTTTGTGGCTAAATGATTTTTATTTTGATTTCATTTATATGGTAGAGGCGACGCCCTTGTACCTCCCAGGCCTCCTCCACAACACCCCAACCCCCCCTCCCCGAATTCCTTTGCACATATACGAATACTTGTATAAACATAGCATGCACATGCATTGTGCCTGGCGATGCCGATGCCGACAATATTTTTTCAATAGCTTTGCAGGTTTTCACAGCGCGATTCATTTCATTTTGATTTTATTATTTAGACTTTTTCTTTTTGCCATTTGGCAACTCTTTTATTTCAACAATGATATTGTTGTTGCACTTGGCTGGCTGGATGGCTGTGTAGCTGGGCGGGTGGATGGTTGGATGCTTGACTGGCTGGCTGGCTGGCTGGCACATTTTGCTTCACATTTTTCATGTCACTAAAAAGGTTTCTACATGCCAGCGCAGAGTGTTGCCATCGCTGCCACCGTTAAACGCTATGGGAGTGTGGGACACGTTATTTTCCTATGCATATTGCTTGCATGGCAATTGACAGCTAACCTGCCCATCTAGGCGAAACCCTCACGAGCCTCGTGAATGCCCTGTAATGACATTTTGGCCAGACAATGGGAGAGCAAGCTGATGCCAACACCAACATCTAAGCAGACAGGCTGGGAGCTCTTTTAGAAAATTGCGTTTTCCTTATTTATTTATTTTTTTTAATTATACTGAATAGGAATTATAGTATTTATTTTACGAATTTTTCAGTCATGCACTCATCTGCGAATATTATGAAAAGTATTTTTTCATTATCAAATGAATGTCCTGGAAAATACAGTAAGCAAGAGTCCAAATGGAGTCACGAGCTATTTCTAACTTATAAAGGTTTTTCCTAGTTTCCATTGCCAAATAACAGGCCTAAGAAAGCCTAGGCGAGAAGGGCTATGTATATCAATATAAGCAAACAGGCCTGAAGCGTTTTTAGCAAATTTGCTTTCGTACAGGTACTAATAGAATTTTTTATTTATTTATTTTTTTTTACTCTGAAAATTTTGCTTCTATTGTCAAATGAATGAAATCACGAGCGGTCCTGGACCAGGCAGCAAGAAAAACTCCAAATGGACTTGCTTTTTGATTTCATTATTTAACATTATTATTATTTGTTGTATGTATTTATTATTATTATTGTCAAATAACAGGCCTAAGAAAGCCTAGACGAGAGTCTCACGAGCCTCAGATTCTAAAGACTCAAAAGACTAAGCGAACTTTCTAAAAATATTATATTTATTATATATTTTTTCTCAATCGGCATACAATTTATAAAAAAAATATACAGCTATTCCCTCAGCTTCGAAACTTAGGCAAATGCCGCACGAAAACTTTTTAAACTTTGGTTAAAAGGACGGAAAAATCAGCTCTAAAAAAAGCACTCTTTTCATTCATAGAGCAGACCTTTGAAGTATTTAATATAAGTATTTAAAGCGCATTCCTACAAGTATTATTTCCTGTATTTATTTACAATCGTAGGTCGATATCGATGCTCAGAGTTGGTGTTATTTGCAGAGATTATCTAAGGCCTGGTATTGGCATTGGGTGTAGCGCAACAACATTTTTTTTTGGCCCGATTCTCCACCATTCACACTCGCATTGTCAGTCCCACTCCATGGTCCCTTTCTGCGCAGTTACAACAAACAAATATTTGATAAAAATAAAGAAAAATACATTTCCCATATCTGTTGCCACCAAACTGCATTCAGCAGTCTGCTTCAGCTCTGCCTTCCTCGTCCTGACACAGCTCGGCAAAGAGTATGTTGGCTGCCATTTAATAGCATGTGTCAAGTGCATTGAAAAAGTCTATTTACAGTTCAATTGCAACACTGTCAGCTACTCACGCCCCCAACGACCCCTGCACCACTCCTTGCCACTCCTCACTCCCCGCAGCCATTATGCCACGATATGTGCTGATGATTCTGTATTTTTAGGATTTGTAACGCAAAAAGTAAAGCTCAACATAGTGGTATTATAAAAAAAATAAAGGAGAGAGAAGCAAACAAACAACAAAATAAAGAAAGAAAGAACGATACAAAAATATTGTTTGCGGTTTGGAATTTCATTTCATTTGATTTCAACTTTTCAGTGTTTTTTTTCTACTACTACTTGTTTGAGGATGGCGGCACTCCACAACTCCCTCCACACAACAAAATTATTTAAGTGGAAAATGTGGTCAATATGAAATTCGCAATTTTAATGTTTTATGGCCGCTTTCAATATTGTTTCATATGACCGGTTCGCTGGCGGGCTTACAAATGATTAATCGCTTATCGAATTTGTGGCCAGTGTTGGTAAGCGTCGCAGTAGCAAGTGCAGTTGCCGGCACAACTGTACACGTACACATTGTACATATGTACACAATAGTTAACTTAACAGTTATCAGACACACTCAGCTGCGTTTCAACATCCTACGAATTGTTGTTGTTGGTCCCCCACTCATAATTAATTCCTAGATGGGTTTCCCTTCTGTTCGCTGCCAAAGACATTAAACAAACTGTGGTGCAGCGTTTGTTTTTTTTTGTGGCGCCTTCCCGCCACAAGTTTCTGTTCTCTACTTGCAAAATATATTTCGCAGCTCATTTAATGATGCGTAAAGTGCTGCTAGTTGGGGTGAGGATATTGCCAGAATCGGCAGCAGCACCGGCATCGGCATCGAAGAAGTCAGAGTCAGCGCCATTTCCATCGCTGCATTGGCAGCTGGAAGCTATTTTGCACTCAAGTGAATTGATGCGGAGTGTTTGCTATATATGCTATATATACATACTAAGTATATACTGATACATATGTATGTATACATACGATATGTTTGTGTGTTTGCTTATGCGCTCTACTTCCCCCTCCCTCCATTGTTGTATCATGCATGTATGCTTTCTATTCGAATGTTTGGGAAATGCTAAATCAAAAATCAATTAATTATAGAAATATGGCAATGGACAACACTGCTTACGCATTCCCAAAATCGATGCTCTCCTCAGTAAGTAGGCAGAAAAGTTGAAGTTGTTTGTACATACCTGCAAGCAAAAGAAGAGAATTTCATTTAAGTGATTACATTAAATAGATAGGCAAGCAAATAATACGTGCAACAATTTTAAGCCACAATTTTCGTATTTTTCAACTCCTGGTCAATCAACAAAATGCACAAAAAGTCTCCCTCAAATGTACAATCAATCAAAGAGTCAAATATCTTGGCAACTCTTATTTTTAAATTCCTTTATTTTTAAATACTTTAAAAACGATGTGGAGCGTCATTTCTCGTAGTTCTCAAAACATTGTTAATCAATAAAATGCACAAGAAAAGACACTGACAAATCTTTTATCAATTAAAGAGTCAAATATGTTGGCAACTCTTTATTTTTGAATTCAATTATTTCTAAATACTTTCTCGTAGTTCTCAAAACATCGTTAATCAATAAAATTGACAAAAAAGATTCCCTCAAATGCTTAATAAACCAAAGCCTCAAATATGATGGCAACTCTTTTTTCTCAAATTCAGTTATTTCTAAACACTTTGAATTGCATAATATTATCATTTAAGATAAAGAGAACTTGAAAATTTAAAAATAAAAACTTAAAACGAAGTTTGAAATGAAAGATTTTTCAATCTGGGAAACCATTATCTGCTTGGTATTTAAGCCATAAAATAGAATGTATTTTAAGCATAAATGTAAATGAAATTAAACCATTAAGAGTAGAAGACAAAGAAGCACCCAAATACTCTGCGATAAAATTATTAGTGCAATGGTATTCAAATTAAATAAAACTTGTTGCTGCCGCACTAAGTTTATCAAAGGTGCTTCAATGTCTTGCCCCGATGTCTTCAGCCAATGGCAGAGGGGTCTTGGATATTTCCGGATTTCTGTTTTCAAATGATATTGTTTAAGATGCTATGTAGCAGGCAGCGATTGCATAATTTTTCATTGTCCTGTACCAGTATTTCTCACCTTCTTATTCCACATTTAAATAGCTATACTATGCTTATAAAATGTACAAGATCGTGAGTTCGAATACTCAACGCGGTATAATCGATCAATTTATTATTATTTTTGTAAATTTCCTTTCCATTTTAATTTTTTTTCTATGATTATTCTGTTATTATATTATTATTCTATTACTATTATTTGTACTCCCGACCTTAGCATCCCCACTTGTTTTTTTACTTCCCTTCGATGCCTTCAAAAATTGTTAACTAAATACAATTCAAGGAAAATCTCTTGAACATGCATTTCTATAGTTCGCAGCTGTACGAAAATAAGATAAGATTTTCGTGCAAAGTACATTTGTTAATTTGTAGACAAATGGAATTGTGCTTGGATTTTTATGTAGTTTTGAATGCGCAAACAAATAGATTCAATCAATAACACTAAAAGGCATTGTGGGGTTAATTGAAAGCAGTGTTGGTTGCCACATTCATCTCTCTATGTGTGCATGCATATATGTATGGTTATTGTCTAAAAAGTTTCAACTACTCAGTTTCCATTGTGCTTGTGAGTCAGCAGCAGTTACACACACACAGAAACATATATAAACACACACACACACACACACACACACACACACACTAGTTGTGGCATAATACAATATATAAACTTTCCATTGCTTGGCTTAAAAGCGAGCAACAACACGATGATGTCATCAACAATGAGAAAACTTTCGCTTTCACTTACGCTGCAATTTACCAACAGCAAGAAGAGCAGCAACAACAATAACAACCCCACTCTAGCACACACACACACACACACATTCGAGTATTGCTGTATA